>NC_133860.1:75863078-76591828 GCF_047830755.1 Zonotrichia albicollis
TATTTCATCAGTGCCATCATCCTGACCCTGTCAGAAGGAACTGACTGATCCTAAAACAAGTGTGAGTCCAGGGGAAGGAGTTGCACCATAGGCAGTTCTGCCTGGATGGGACTGGGAAGAGATGTATTCACCCAAACCATGTGTATCTGGGGGAAACTATGCAAACACTGCTACTCTTTCCTGTATCTCAAACCATTGTGTGCACAAATATAAAACAGTTACAAGCACTTTGCAGATCAGTACATTTCAAATGCTGAGGAAACAATGAAAATTGAATCAGACCACATCCTTTCTTTACTACTACATTATCCTTCTTTATACTTTTACATTTTCTGCCCAGAGTCTAGTAAGTTGT
Source organism: Zonotrichia albicollis (assembly GCF_047830755.1). Lineage (NCBI taxonomy): Eukaryota > Metazoa > Chordata > Aves > Passeriformes > Passerellidae > Zonotrichia > Zonotrichia albicollis. The sequence goes on from NC_133860.1 coordinate 75,863,434, forward strand.
GAGAAAGGGAGTAGAAAATTTGCTCTGATTCTGTCTGTGATTCTGTAGCATGTGGCTGAGATTTGGGGTGAGAAGTATGGCTACTCAGAGCTGTAGTGGTTCACAAAGTGATTTTACCTAGACAGCATGACATAGGATTTAGTTCATTTAAACTTATATATAGCTACATCTAGATTAAAATGTACTGACTTCACATTAGGATGAAAACCGAGGTTGGTTGAATGTACTAAACAAAGCACTGTAGATTTTGTTCTGAAATGTTCTTAAGTAAATTAGCATCAGCTTACCCTAAACATCCCTGTTTCCAGAGGGAGGCCTTATTTATATATTGGTTGCTTGGTTGAAATTTTTTAAAAAATATTTTTTTAGAACAAACAACCAACCCTATATTTGCCTAAAATGTCTCTAATGAGCAACTTGTCCAGGAACTGGATGTCCCATAAACTAATCCCAGCTTACCTACTGTGGAGCACTGTTCCAGCACCATATCAGATAAACACCTGAAAGCCATTGTTAGCATTTGCATAGGACCAAATTTCCCAGTACGGTTTTTAGTGGCCAGATACCTGAGTCACTAGACAAGGCTAATAACTCGCAAACATGCCAGAAGATTTATGATCTCACCACACTGGAATGGCTGGTGTCCTGTGACATGCACCAGGAGGGCTCTGCAGTCAGGATTAAGGGAACACAACAGACTTGTCCAGAGAAATGACACTGATCCTTCTTCTGTTCTGTCTTGCATGTATGAGCTGTCTGCTCCCACGGCTAGAGACAGCTAATCATCTCAGATTACATCCTCAAGTTCAATCACTGACAGTAGTAAAGTAGATGCTAATTAATAAAATGGAAATTGTATATAAAATTCATGAAAAAAGAATGCTGGAAGGATTTTTCTGACAGACTTTCTTCAGACTTTTTTTAATGATATTTTAGTAAGTTTCTCTGAGAACAAGAGTGAAGAGACAGAGCAGAGACATAGCATTCAGAAAAGATGTCAGGAGTTAAATCCCTGAGCAGCGCCACATCTTTAAGCCAATTTTAGTCAAACACAGGGTTATAATAGAGTATTGGGCAGTGATTTACTGTGCCTTCTGTGTGACTAAGCCTGCATTTCAGACTTTATGTAAAGAAAGCACCAGCTCATTTAGTCACAGATTTTCTATAGTGGCCATCTGAAAGTGTAAGAAAAGGAACAGATTTAACTGCAAAAGACAGGCAAGGATGAGGAAATCAAGATAATGGTGGGGTGTATTCCAGCACACACCAACTGCCTATGCCACACTTAAAGAAATGCCTATACTTTAGCACTTAACATTTTCAGAATTCAAAACATTTCTGCATTTCACTAACAGTACAAATTTGAGATTTAACTAGCAGAAGTGGAAACATTGAGTGGCAAGACTAGAACCAAGAGCCATTTGCTGTTTATTAGAGAAAAAAAAATTACATCATTGGTAACAGAAGAGGTTGTATTGATCTGGTTTTGAAAACAGAGCTTCTGTGCTCCCACATTAGATCCTACAAATAAAAGAATGATGAAGTTTAAAACTGGTGTTATTAAATGTGGCTTCTGGAAACAGCAGGTATCCTTGACCCGTAATTGTCCACCTGCATAGACTTCAAGTCAGGCTATCCATTTCCAGGCTGCAATGAGCTGTAGAGGTTTGTCTTACTAAAAGAGGGAAAAACCTGTCATTGCCCCAGGACCCTGATGTGCTTTTTCAATAACAGAGGCCACATCTAATTTGTCAAGACAGCTGCTCAGAGTTCAGGGCACTAGAGCTATTATGTGGTGGAGCAGATCCCCAGCTGCATTCATCCGCTGTCACCCGGGGAGGACGGCTCAGTGGAGGAGCACAGACTGCCTCGTGCTCTTGTTTGACCTTTGTAGCACTGACATATTTATCAAGAGCTGGGAATTCGCTCTAGGGTGTGCTTGCTCCACAGAGACACTATTCTATCTAGAAATAGCAAGGCATAGCTGGTGGACAGGTTACCCACGGTTTTTTTCTTGTGATGTTTATATTGATTATAAGGAAATGTTGTGCTAAATAAAGATGCTGAATTGAGGAGAGTCTAGCACTTTAAACAAGAGATTTCCGACACTGGTTTAACATTCAAAGGGATTTAATAGCAGAAAATCTAATAGCTGAAAGATATTTAAAGCACCTTTTAGTTTTCTTAATGCCAGTGTACAATTAAAATGTTAATATGCTGTTGAAGATATTTGAATAATTCATTTTTCTCATATAGGATGTGCTGAGTTTCAATTACTGTATTAATTAATAGTTCAGATGTGATGTGGTAATTTTGCAATGACCTAAACATTGACAGTTCTGGTTCAGAGCACTGTTAATATGGTCTGTAAACTGTCAACTGTCTAATTACCTGCCCTGTAAAAAACACCACCTACATTTTTCTCATATTCATTAACTTTTAGTTAACAGTTATCAATATCTCATTAATTATATAGGAAGGATCCCAAATAACTTTTACATTTTTCTTAGTTTTCTTTGACTGTAAAATAGGCACACTTAATTCCTTGTGTCAGCATGGGCTGGTGCTTACTGACCAGCAGCATGTAGTTAATTAAAAAATTAAAAACCTGGAGAGTGCATAATTGAGGTTTTGCAATCTCAGTTTTATTGAACATTAAATACAGATAACAAATTTCATTGTGTTTGGGAAGCAGTTGTTCCTCTGAATTTCTTTAATTTAGTCAGGTGTTTAGGGAGGTGTTCCTTTGAATTCTTTGATAGCCATTTAGTGAGGCACTGTACCCTCTGCTATCTGGTTATCATTGCAATTTTTGCTGGACTTTAATCATGTGCTCCAAGATTGTGCTGGTGACTGAGAGAGAGGATAGGGAAAAGACATGTTGTTATTCTCATGTTACAAAAATGTGTCTTAAGGGCTCTTTATTGAGAAGTTTTGAAGCAGATAGTGTATCAAAAATGCACATCCTAACACCCCTGTGATGGAAAAGAAAAGGAGGTTTGCTGGCAAAGCTGTAAGTTTTGGTTTTTTTAAATCTCAGTCCCTCATGTCCTCAGAAGAGACTTGTCACAGTTAGGCAACTAAATGCACAAACAGCTCTGTGTACACTGAGCATTGGTGTTGTTAAACCACCAGCTGATACTCAGATAACTCTCCCTGCCCCAGCAGAGCAGGATAAGTCAGGGTGCCTGCTCAAGTGGATTTAACAGCTCCATTGGCATTAGAAGGGCTTAGAGCAGTTTATAGAGTAGTTGCTCAGGAAGCATTAAGAAGAACTTCTGGCACAGCTATACAATACCACAAACATTTGGAAATGGCTAACAGCATATTCATCACCAATTTTGTGTTGGCCAGGATATTAAACTGTTGTTCTTCTATTAGCAACCAAAGATTGCTTATCTCTGTGAAATAAAATCTCAGCTGAGGGGGCAGCCTGATAGCATTGTCACAACTGGGCATCAACTAGACAGTTCTTTCATATGCCCATCAAGGATTTTTTTAATTGGAAAATAACACCAGCTGCATGCTGTCAATAATATGCCATCTTGTTCGTGTTCCATCCCATGTTACCCACAATTGTGATAGAAAATAAAAGAGCAGCTGTTATATAAAAAGAAAAGACAGTTGGGAGAAAGCAGGCACATTTTTGAAGCCCTACAAAGCTACTGCTATCCGCTATCATGTCCTTGTAGAGAGAAACAGAGAGATATTTTTGGAAAGCCTGAAAGATCTGCAGTTGCTGAACACAAACAGTACCACACATACAGAGAATTTAAGCATGTGCAGAAACACCTGACCAAAGCCTTCACTAAAATAATTCCAAAAGTCTTTTGAGAAGCACATATGTTTTTGATGTTTTCTTATTCTTTAAATCAGTAAATTCTTATTCTTAAATAAATACCAAGTTTCTGTTTGCAAGCCAGCAGGGTGAGTGCAACAGAAGCCATGGTGCTGGGTGGACACTGAGTACCGCTGGTTTTTGAGGATCCTCACAGAAGTGGTCTTACCAAGTGGTGCAGGAAAGGCCATCAATGTGACTTTGAACCCATGGCCAGCACTGAAGAAATTTATTTCTGCTACCACCTCATGGCTCCCATCAAGGAGCTCAGCAATTCTCCATGTGCATTCATTGCTGAATGAGTCCCTGTCAGCGCCTCTCAAAGGAGGGCACAGTGCAGGAGTTCCCTCTGTCCTTTCTTCTGCCTGCTGTGCACACTGAACCTCCTGCACTCACCACAGCCTCTGCAGAGGTTTGTGCAATCATGGCTCCTAACAAGGAACATAAAGAGCACTGCTCTTTTCTCGCAGACACCATGCAGCTTTATCTCTACAAAACAGGAGTCTCTATTCAGTGTCTTAAAGAATTCTTACAGTTTTGCAGGACTTTATATGTTTTTTGTCTAAATATGACCAGCAACAGGCAATGTCCTGAGGCAGTCATCCAGTAAGACCAATTAATTTTGTGTACACAGGGGTTTTTTTATATCTCAGTGTGCAGTTCACACTCATTGAACTAATATCAAATCAGTATCAAGACCTGGAAAAACAATACAGTTTATCTCTACTTGCTCATGGCAAGACAACTCGATACCATCAGCAGTGCTTCCCTGAAAAGTTTGATCTCACCTATACCGTGTTATATGTCCCCAAGTGAAAAGAGATCATGATAAAAATTCATAGGGTTCCCATGCTAGGAAAATAAATTAGGCTTTAACCTCTTACATGGGAGTTTGTATATCTGTAGATCAGTATATGTCTTGAGAGATAATCTACAAATGTGAAAAACCCAGTCATGTTCCTTGTTGCAGGAGTTACCTTCATGTTGACTAACTAGCTGCGTAAGCTCCCTGCTTTCCTGCAGCACTGGAAAGTACTGGGTTAAAGAACATGAGCGGGAACTGGACAAATGAGTGCAGTAAATCCAGAAAAGCAAAATTTGACCCAGTAGCAGAACTGATTGCAAGCCTGAGGGAGGTGTTATTTGCAGCAGTAACGCTGCTGTTTGTGAGATGTTTGGTAAAGCAGACAGGTATGTCTGCCTGGCCTGCTGCTGGACAATTGAGAGGGTGTCTGCATGGGATTTGGTTGTATGTTGGAGAGGACACTGGTTTGCCCACACTGCCCTGGGTGTGTTACTGCTGGACTCAGTGCAGCTTTACTGGAGCTGGGGCAGGAACCTACTTGCTAATGTTTGTCCTCTGAGATGAAGCTACAGGTTCACCTCATCCAGGGAAGAGACTGGCCATAGTAATTACTGAGCATGTTAGAAAATGTACACAGGAAACATTCAACAAAGTTAAGGCAATAAAGTATAAATGTGCACACATTATACCAGCGTCTGCAAGGTAGGGAGGTACTAAAAAAAAAAAAATTGGTTTAAAATAAGCAGAAAACTATAAATAAGACAGAAAAATTGATGAAAGAAGGTACCACTGGAGACAGAAAATTAAGTGAGACCATAGCAACATCTGGGCACCAAGTCCATAAGGGAAATGCTGTCTTTTACCTCAGGACATGGCTGGAGTAACTACGTTTGCTTTACTGGACATACTATGGATGTGAATTAATGTAACAGAGGAAAGAAAGGTTCTTTTAGTTGTACTAGAAGAGTTGTGAGATATCAAAGAACTAGCAGTAAAATTAGTCTTGCTGACTGTTACAACCTGTGTTTCAAACTCATCACAATCCCATTTAAAGTATTCAAAGGCAGGTGAGACAATGGTGCTGCAATACAAAGGGAAATGGTAAACCTAATATCAGACATGCATAATTATTTTTTTAGCAGCTCTGCAAATCTTTCTGGAAGAAGCAGTCTTCCTCAGTATCCCTGGTACGGGCATGTTCTAATTCTTAAGTCCAGGCCTTGTGACTACACCTGCTGTGCTCGTGAGTGTAGCAGAAATGAAGAGCTAATCTACAGTGTTTGTTTCCCGTCATGCAATATACAGTGATGGCATTTTAATCACAGAAGAGGTTTCATCGTTCCTCTGTGTAAAGGCAGAGCTAACAAGGGATCCAGCCATGTTCCAAGCATTCACCAGCCCAGCCCAGCTGTGGGGAAAAGGACTGTTTCTAAGAAATACAGTCTGTGTGCATGAATAAACACTGTTGGCTTGGTCACATAGTTGTTCAACAATTTAGTTATAATTTCCAAGAGCCTTGGAGAGCAGGAGATATGGGGTACTGTCTTACTATTTGTCTTTGAATGTTTAATAGATGACTCCTCTGTTAGTTCAGCTGTGATGCATTCGATTGCCCTATTAGCTCAAAATTAGCATTTGCATTTTTGTGTTTTTAAGCAAGATCAGAGTTGATGAGGAAACAGTTTTTACTTTTAGATTATGTGCAGTGTTTGAAATTTAACCCAAATTCTACCATAAGGCTGCTTTGAGCTTCAGCCTGCTAAGCAGAGCTGCTTATGTTGACATTCTGCAAACTTCACTTTTCCCTGTTGTGCAGAAAGGCCATAGTTCAAAACAGGCTGGATAAAAGGAGAGGAAAAGCCACAGAATTTCTCAGTGACAGCTTGTTTTTCCTTGACACTATTCATAAAACTTCTTCCAGAAAGGCACTGCGCTGCTCAGAATACATAATGCCCGCATCAGGAAAAAAAAAAACTGAAAAAAAAAAAGAAACACCCAACACTTGTTCTGTGCCATCAGAGGAGCTCCTTGCAGTGAAAAGGGAGCTGTGAAGATGAGAGATTCACTTTGCAAGCTACAACAACTTCTCTGAAGCCCAGAAATTATGCATATTCAGCCAAATATATGTAAATCTATTTTAACCCAGCTGTGAAAGATCCCCTGAAGTAAGCTAATAAAGAGCAGCTGTATATGTTTAAGCTTATCCCAGGCATACTAGAAAGGTCCCAGAATGTGCACTGAGCTTCTTGTACGTCATTAGAGGAAATGCTGCAGACTTTAAAGGAAATTTGTGTTTTAAGATGCAAAGCAGCATAAAGTTTGTGTCTGCCGAGACAAGCTACAAAAGAATTAATTTTCCTTGACATTTGGATTTTATAATCTTGTTTTTAACTACTGTGAATGCCTCTGTTTTATGGTTTTTGGGGTTTTTTTAAGCAACCTGATATGTCTGCTTATTCTCCATCGTACAGAGGCATCTAAAATTATCATTGCTCACCAGGAAAGGGTGAGAGGTGAAGGAAAGTACTGAAATCAGGAAAGTTCAAAATTATCTCCACCTGCCAGTGGGAGAAAAGTTGTCAAATGCTTTCTAGTGCAAGGGCTAGCCCTCAGCTGAGCCACTGGGACAAACAAAATGGGGCTGGCTTCAGGACTGTAATGACTTTCGTTATATTATACATGCAGGAGGTTGTGTCAGGCAAGCTTTCTCCCATAACTGCAAACTTAACAAACTGGGTCATTTACAGAAGTACTGCTCAAAAGTAACACAGTTAAAAAGCTTTAAGACCTTCCTATTCCAGTCTTTTTCAGTCTTGTCTCTCCTTCACTCTGCTGGGGGTGGAAATTGCCTGAGCATGAATTTTCTGGTTCAGGTTTTGTGATTTCCATCTATAATAATCCCCTGTTTCAAAATTTACAAGTGTCAATTCACAAGGCCATGGTGTGAATTTTGTATGGCCACTGTAGCATGCAGAAAAATTGGATTGTGGGCTCATAATCAAACTAAAACCAGGTAATTTAAATCCATTCTTAAAATGTTGCTTCAAGAGTCACAAGCTATATCATATGGACGTGTTGATCTCCCTTCCTTTTGTAAATTACAACCATCTTTTTTCTATAGAGTCATGTTGGCAATCATTCATGGAGAGTGGAGAAAAATTATAAAATGATGAACCAGCTGAAAGAAGAAATTAAACCACTGTTAAAGATCAGTTGATAAATTTGTCCTGGAGGGATTGTTTCTGAAATAGGTCTGATAAGGGAACAGAAAACCCTAACAGAGGCCACGAGAGCTGATCAGATTGCTTAGGTAGTTTTCAAAGCTTTGTTGCAGATTACTTCAGTCACATTATTTATTGATTTTTTTTCATAGTTCTGAAGTATGATTTCTTCTCATATCTCCAATGATCCCCAGGCTTTTTGTAACTGCAGGTTTTTTCTTTAACAAATTCATTCTCTTTCCAGCTTCATGCACCCACTTTTTCCTTGCTGGATACTCAGACTACTAGCTCAGGCAGCTGGCTTTGAGAGCCCTAGGGTGGAGTATGAAAGATGGATTGCTTTTCTCAACACAGTCATGCAAAACTTTAGAGTTTTAGACCTTTACGAGTCAACTATACAGCTTTACTGAGAGGGAAGACAGGGGAAAGCATTTTACAGCAGCTTTAAGTATGAATGTTTAGGCTGGGCTTTTTCCTAGCTGGTGACACCAGGAGTTCAGAAAAATGGGTACTGTTAGTGTTGCACTGAGCCAGCACAATGAGTCCTGGCAGCCAGAAAAAAGATGAAGAAAAGGTGTTCTCACTGTTTTCAACACAGCAATTCCATTAAAGTGGCAAACACCAAGTCATTGGGATAATAGTGTGGTTGGTTTATATAAAATCTTCAAATTATTCCTTCAGGAAAACATAAGATCTCAGAAGTGCATGGTAGACTTTGATCATTCCTCTGTTTTTCTGACACTGAAATCTCAGAGTTCAGTCTAAATTTGTCTGGAGATCTTTTGTTTGGTTGTTTTCTGGAGGTTGTTGGTTTTTTTTTTTTTTTAATTATGATTGCTAGTTAAAAAAGAGGAAGAAAGCTTGTTAATACCTGCAGGGATTTTCCAGTCTGAAATAGTGTTTTAGCAGCATGAGACTACCTGTAAATACATTTCTAACACCTGGAGACACATGTTGAAAACCTTTTCAGTGGTATTTTAGAAAGATATTCTGAAGCCAATAAAACCCTCCATTCATAATGAGGTTTTTCACCAATGTTTCTTGCAAGCGTAAGGTGAGGGAAATGTACATCCTACAGAGAAGCTTGCACTGAAGAATGAAATTAACTGCTGAGTTTTCCCCTTAGATAACAATGGTAAAGAAATCATTGTGCTTTTCTGGAACAATGGCTTTTTCAGTGAAAAGTCTCAAGTGATTTTGTAGCTATTGGAGATGGACGTGGGCTTATTCCCATTTAGCTAGAGAGGTGACACTTAACACCGCGATGACACTCATGCCTTAACTGCTCTCAGTGTGTGGTCTGGAGATAAATATTACCTTATTTCCTGATAGTCATTCCCTCATTTCCCTTCCAAAACATCATTCTTCATTTCCCACTTTGGTGTTTCAAGTTCCATGTGTGTCACCATTTTGGGTTATTACTTTACCTTTGGAAAGACAGTCAATGACAGCTCCCTGTGGATCTGATCACAGAGCAATTGTGGTGCTTGTGGCATGTAGTCTTCCCATTTCCCAGGACACACCTGTGCCAGCCATAAGTCATTTCTTTGTCTCCACACTGCAGCAAACTGCAGTGCTCAGACTGAAAGGTGTTACTTTTCAGGACAGGTAGCTGTTATTCATACACAGGAGCTTGCAGTGGCAAGCCAGGTATCGCTGTCTGTATCAGAGTTATCCTTACCAGCTTCAGCCTCCTTGTGGAAGAGGGCAGCATCCAAACTCTTGTATCACCAGAAGTCATCAAGCTATTCAAATTGGGGAATGATTTGCTGCTTATTTTCATTTTTAATGAGTTGTGAGGGTTATAAGCTGCAATTTCAGTTTGTACTCACTGCAAAGCATACACCAGAACTTAGACTGAAAGGAATGTGGCTGTGGGGCTTTTCTTCATGTCCTGCCATTCATGTCACACAGGGATCACAGGTGAGACAAGGAAATTTAGGCTTCATCATGAGATGTTTCTTTTTATGCTGTACATGCTAAAAGGATACAGAGCTTTTTCCGGGCCTCTGGAGTCCAGGTCTCCTTTCTGCAGATGCCTGTTTTAATTGCTGTTCTCCTGAGACAAACACCTTACTTCAGATCTCTTTCCAGGGAGACCTTTGATCAGCACTTTTCAACTGCAGCTTTTTAGCAGGTTTTAGCTTGCTTTCACTTACTTCTGAGAAGATAAGTCAAAGGCTTTAGAGAAGTCAAGAGCTGTCATACTTACTTCTTCCCTACAAAAAGTAAGCTGTTTATCCTGCCAAGAGAGGAAGCTTGTCTTGTTTAACATAATTTACTTTTGGAAAATTTGCTTTGCCTTTTTTTTTCCCTTTTTAATTACTTTATTCTTTGGGTGCTCATTAAATTGATTGCTTTATTACTTGTTCTAGAGCTACCTCCATTTGAAAGATTTTACTGGTAGGTCTGTTTTGTCCTCCATTTGGCTATTCTCAAAGGCATGTAATACACTTGTCCTTTTCCAGAGCTCTTTATGCGTGTACTTCCCCCAGTGTTGCCCAAGATAGCTTACAATGTCTAAAAATTGCTTTGGCTATCTCCTTGAGCTATGGGGGAAAAAATTCCTTAAGACAATTTTTAAATGTCTGGTATCTAAGTAGGTTTACTTCTTTTTTCTATCATGGTCCACACTTACTCCCTGACTTTGTTGCATTTCTGATTACAGATCAGAGTGGGGATTTGATTTTTTTAAGCAGCAGCAGGAAAAGGAGTAACTGGTTCAGTCTCCATGTCGTCCCTTGTCTGTCCTCCTTTGATTAAGTTTTTTGTGTTGATATTCATTATTCTTATTCAGTTATGCTCATGCAATATATTCCTTAGAATGAACTTAATCCCTTTGTGATTTTTTTCATTTTAATTACATTGCTGCCCTTGGAATTTCTTTTCTATTACAATTAGAAAGAATAGCTTCATCAGTATTTTCATACACATCTTGCTTTTTAACTTGATTTTTTTAGCATAAGTACTGTCCAAAAGCCTGAATGATTTTGTTAATTGGTGAAAAGAGGGAGCCTCACTTTCCTGCTTATGATAGTCTAGCATACAGGAGATCTATATCTTTGTATAACCTCTGGTCTTTTCTGTATTATTCTTACCCAGAGACATATCACAAATCTGCCTTTCCCATCTCCCACAACTTTCATAATAGTATACGTATTATTGACATAAAATGTAATATCTCCTTGCTCATTAGTTACAACTACCTTTAGCTAGATCAGTGCTGTACTCATGGGATTTATACATATCCTAGCTCATTTCTGAGTTGAATCACTTGAAGGTCTGGAAGCATTTTTCAAAGTGTCCTCTTAACCAACCAGCCAGCCCAAACTGTGTACCTTAGCTAGAGGCTCTGCTGGAAGAGGGAATCAATTATGCAAAGCAGTACAACACAATACCAGATCAGGTCTTCTCTCTCATTAGATGAGTGAGAAGAGGTGATTTTGCTTGTTCCAGACTGTTACAGTGCAGGGTATACTGACTGAGAAAGTGAACGGCAACGTTAAGAGATGCAGACAAAAGGACATGGGATGAAATTACAGAAAGTTAATGGAGGAGGAAGGATCAGGTTGTCTATGGGAATCAAAATAGCCATGGAAAAGGGAGAATATCAGGTGACTAGACTGTCTCTTTTAGTAGCCAGAAATAATATTACATCACATGTAGGGGGACCCTGAACTTGTAAGCCCAACTGTGATTTGTAAAGGAGAGAGCTTAAAAAGAAGCGTCCAGGGAGGTCAGTAAATGTCAGAATGTTTGGGGCATTAGTGACACAACATGTAAGATCTCATCCCTGAAGATGCAAATATTTGATGTCATCTATTTCTTTGTAGCATTTTCAGGTTTACTTTTCTTTTTACCACCACCCAACTTCGGAGTACAATGTTAATACAGATAATTCTGTCAAAACGATCCCTTTCAAAATAACAGTTTGTTGTTATCCAAGGTGATAGGTCTTAATGCACTAGAGAAAATAGTCTGGGGTGTGGATTCAGACCACATAAAATGAAATAAGTAGTGTCTTTTCACTTTTGCAAATGATATATTACAAACAGGAAAGTGCTAGACATAATATTTTAAATGTATTTAATACAGAATAATAATTTTATTATTAAATAAGATGTTTTAATATGGGGACTCTTATATCAGACATATTTTACTGGTTCTATGCTGCCAGCCCATTCAGTTTTCCAGTACATGATGTCTTAAAAGTATGTCAGACAATAAATAAATGTAAGATTTTTCAATAACAGGTGTTTCCTCAAGCCTGGGAGTCAGAATATTTTACTTGCCTTTCAAAAATGTAAACCCTACATTTTTCTGATTATTTTTTTCTTCATTTTAATTCCTTGAACAACAAGTGCAAATGAAGGATGCTGGACTTGCCATGTGGACTGTGATGTTCTTTAAGAATTGCAGGCCTAAGTAAAAGCACACAGAATACAAACTGTAAAGACATGAACAGTTTGCCTCATGCTCGACATGGTGGGGATCACACACTTCCTTAGTCATCCCTCTGTGCAGGCAGTTACTGCTGATGTTAAGGTTTGACATGTTGATGGACAACAACTGCAATTATCAGCCTATAGGCTGATATATCATGTTAAATTCCAGACACCCCCACCCATACTGTGGTCATGACAGTAGGATGCTGAGCATTTCTCCTACTTTTTTATTACTTATTTTTTTAATCTATTCCAGGGACACTGATGAAGGGTCAAATCTTGCCCTTTTTTTTTTTTTTTTTTAATTTACATTGAAGTTAGTGGGATTGTTTGTATGACTAATGACACATGGAAGAGATCTCTGGTAAGAAATAAACTATATCATTAAACTGACTTTGTTTCCAGAGAAGATGAGCCTGCCTAGAGAAAAGGCACTAATGTTAAATATCCTTTAGTGTAAGAAGCATAATAAACATCAGGAAAGTTTGAGTTCAAGAGGAAAGAGCTGGAATTAGGATGTTTTAAGAGACTCATAAATTTCTGCATGTAAAACACCAGCAATGTGCACAACATCATTTCAGCTACCCCTTTCATGAACACAAAGGGTCATGCAGTCTGGACTGTGCAGGAATTTTGTCATGTGAGTACTAATGTTTTGATATCTCCTGGTAACCTAAAGCTGAAGATTTTATGTTGCTTTTTCATGCAGTGATGCAGGTTTGTGCTTAAGGCTATCACTCATCGAGTAGGACTTAGCCTAAAGCAGAAGACTGAGAGTGCAGAGCTTGAAGTTCCCCTCAGCCAGCAGAAATTTCAGGGTTGGACATGAGTTTTTGCATCCTGTCACCAGATACCTGAGAGACGTGACAGCATTTTCCCCCCGAACTCCCAGTCATGAGGAAGCTTTAGGTAGCAATGAAGTCTCCTCTAAGCTGAACAAACCAATTATTTTAAGCCACACTTCATCACTGATGCCCTGTAGTCTTTCCATCATTTTTGTGTGTTGGAATGTTGACACATTCCAATATTTTTATATGGTTGGCCCTTTTCCCACCATGGAAAAGGGCCCTTTTCCCATGACCCTTTTTCCCACCATTATGGCTGAATCATATTGAGCTTACCTCAACCAAAAACGCCATTTTCCTTCGCACAGCTGCACTCCAGCCTCTTGCTCCCAATCTATATATAAAAAAAATATTAGAATTATAGTGTCACAGGACAATTTATGTTGGAAAAGACCTCTGGGATCATCAAGTTCGACCTTTAACCTAGCACCACCATGATCTCTTCTAAACCATGTCCCCAGGTAGCACATTGACGTGCTTTTTGAACACTTTCAGGGATGATGATCCTACCACTTCCATAGACAGCTTGTTTCAATGACTGACCATCCTTTCAGTGAAGAATATTAAGTTAGTAAGATATGACTTTCCTGTCATGAATCATGCTTTTGGGCTTTGACTGTAGGTACTTACACCCTTAGGTAGGCACTGAGCAGAGATTTTGAGTTTTTTCCATGCAAAACACATTGGATAAGTTCTCAAAGGGCCATGCCTGAGAAGTTTGTGCACAGAGACTTTTTAAGGTGAAGCTTTTCCTAACTTCATTCTTCCCATCTATTTAAAACCTTCTATCTGATTCTCTGGTTAATCTCTGCAAACAGTTTTACAAGTGTAAATAAATTTGGCCACAAAATGCTGCAGAGTCTGGGATGCAAATATCAGCAGGTGAAGGATCACAGGAGAACAACACCTTTGCAGTGAAATATAGTTCCTGCTGACTGTGCTGTAACCACTAGACTGTTCTTCTACATACAGCAATTTTGTACGTGCATTTAAATTACAGAATAAGGTTTTACTGCTTCTTGCTGACAAAGAAGCTGATAACAAAGAATAGAAGAGTCTGCCTCTGAAGAAGCTTCTGGGCTTTAAAAGAGAGTTTTCTTAGAAACACTAAATTTGAAGATTGTTTCTAATTATATATTGTTTTCTGAGTTTTACCTTCCTGCCCTTACAGTTTACTATTAGGACATTTATGTGAATGCCGGATCATATTTTCTTAAGTGATCATTTGCTCTCGCTGTTTATTCTCCTTGTGAAATCATAATCCTTTGTATTGTCACAGCACAACAATTTCTGCGGCACCCAGCTGTGATGTCACGTGCAGGTGCTTATGATTTCAAGAGCTGTTTTGCTTTTAAATATAAAGTTCATCTCTTGTATGTAAATATCTCTTGTCCACCTAAATGCTGCAATCAATTTGGGACAGAAAAATGGGAACAATACTATATCTGGCCAGAATACTTATCAAAGGCTTCTGTGAAATAGTTGTAACTTTTTAATATTCTTTTAACATAGTTTGGTTCTGATTCTGGATTGTAATTACCTTCTGTACCAAAAACATGAAAAAAACTTATTTTAGGAGTTGCTTAACGAGGTGAAAGTTTTGTACCTTCATAAAGTCTCAGGAGAGCCTTGGAGTTGTATTTTCTGCCTTGGTATCTCTCCCGAAATAAGGACAACTATTACATTTCCTTTGAGCATGTGGAGCTTTTAATCCCCTGGCACTTGGGCCTTTTCTGGAAGAAGAGGTGGGAGAGATATTCCTTCAGTTCCTTGTCAAACTGTGGCTGCTCTTTGCAAACAGTGAGAACAAAACCAGAAATTTTAAAAAAAGTCAAACAAGAAACAACAACAAAAAAATTACAGGCTTTTTGCTTGTGTTTCATTAGTGCTGCTGGCTGGGTGCCTTTATCAGGAAAAAAGCTTACTTTGGAAATTTAGGGTATTCATTAATGCTGCACTAGGGACTTCAAGAGGAGGAGGTGCCTCCTCAGACAGTGGGTGCTTGGATGGCCAAGTAGGATTTGACAGTGACCTCTGACCACAGGATGAGGCATCAGGTCAAGTCTTTTAGAACAGAAAGCATAGGTTTCAGCACAGAGGTCAACCTATTCATGTGTTCAGAAAAGAGAGAGCTTTTAAAATTAAAATAGCAAGGACAGTCACCCAGCAGGCTCAATAAATTTCAACATTGTGCTCTGTCTTTCATGGTTACTCAAGCCTCCTTCTGAAACCCAGGCATGTGACATTGACTTACAAAACACATGACAAAGATAACAGAATGAAGAACAGAGAAAGAAGCCTTAAACAATATGGGATGCACTTCTTTGGCATTCACCAAGACTTTATCTCCTCTCCTCCATTTAATGGCTTTTGAATACCAATGACTTACCATAGTAAAAAAAAGATGGAGAGATCAGAAAGAGGAAGGTGAGGAATGAGTAGTATGTCAGAGGAGAGCTAAAAGATCTGCTGAAGTCAGCGTGAATTGGCCAGGGCCAGGATTTCAAAACAATTGTACTTGTGCTACAAGTAAATTAGCTTTCGACTCCTGAACTTTGTAGTCTTCAGCTGCAGATCTGAAAGCTGTACTGAAAGCTGAAGGCTGTACATGGATGATGTAGCTGGCAGGTAGAGTATGTCTCCAAATTTGAACAAGCTGATAAACAAAATCCCCCTGGCAAAACACAAAGCAACCTCCCAGGGGCACACCTTTGAATAAACTAGTTAATGATAAGTAGCCTTCCCCCCATCCCCGTTCCTCCTTTGTCTTTAGTTTGTTTAACCTCTGTATGCTGTCTATTGCAGGAGTGATTCGGGAGAGTTACCTGAAAGGTCATGATCAGCTGGTGCCAGTCACCCTGTTGGCCATTGCTGTGATTCTTGCTTTTGTCATGGGGGCCTTGTTTTCGGGAATCGTAGTGTACTGCATCTGCGACCACCGCCGCAGAGACATGGCTGCCGTGCAGAGGAAGGAGAAGGAGCTCACCCACTCCCGCCGCGGCTCCATGAGCAGTGTTTCCAAGCTCAGTGGCCTCTTTGGGGATGCTCAGTCCAAGGAGCCAAAGCCTGAAGCTATCCTCACGCCTCTGATGCACAATGGCAAGCTGGCTACCCCAGGCAGCACTGCCAAAATGCTGATCAAAGCTGACCAGCACCATCTGGACCTGGCTGCCCTGCCAACCCCGGAGTCCACCCCAACCCTGCAGCAGAAGAGAAAGCCCAGCCGAGGCAGTCGGGAATGGGAGAGAAACCAGAACCTCATCAATGCCTGCACAAAAGATATCCCCTCGATGGCCTCACCAGTGATACCAACTGACCTGCCACTCAGGGCTTCTCCCAGCCACATCCCCAGTGTTGTGGTCCTGCCCATAGCCCAGCAAGGCTACCAGCATGAGTATGTTGACCAGCCAAAAATGAGCGATGGGGCTCAGATGTCTGCGGAGGACCAGAATGCCACCCTTGAGTACAAAACTATCAAGGACCACCTCAGTAGCAAAAGCCCCAGCCATGGAGTTAACCTAGTGGAAAATCTCGACAGCATGCCACCAAAAGTCCCCCAGCGGGAGGCTTCCCTGGGGCCCCCAGGCACCTCGCTGTCACAGAGCGGGCTGAGCAAGCGGCTGGAGATGCACTCCTCTGCTTACAACGTGGACTACAAGAGAAGCTACCCCACAAACTCACTCACGAGAAGTCATCAGGCATCAACCCTCAAAAGAAACAACACTAACTCCTCCAACTCCTCCCACCTGTCCCGCAATCAGAGCTTCGGCCGGGGTGACAACCCGCCGCCGGCCCCGCAGCGAGTGGACTCCATACAGGTCCACACTGCCCAGGCACAGGCTGTGACTGTATCCCGGCAGCCAAGCCTCACTGCCTACAACTCCCTGACGAGGTCAGGCTTGAAACGCACGCCCTCGCTAAAGCCAGATGTACCTCCCAAACCTTCCTTTGCTCCGCTCTCCACATCCATGAAACCCAACGATGCGTGTACATAATCAGAGGGGGAGGGGGAGTGGGAGGAGGATGGCAATTAAGCAGAAGTTGCCCTTGAAAGCCAGTGTTCTGCAACTGTTATCACTCGCTCCTCTGAGAAGACGGTTGTTGCAAGCTGAAGATGTGTTGGATTTCTGCTCTCTGGGAAAAGTGGAATATTTTTTTAAACCCGAGCCATATGACCCATGGTTGAAGGTTTGCAACTGCAGGATTCACGCCCACAGCCTGCCAGTTCTTTGCTCAAAAGACTAACCCTCCATCAAAAACATTGAGCCAAAAGCACACAGGTGAAAATGACTGTGACATTTCACCCCCTGCCCCTAACTGCACAGTGCATTCCTGAACTGGGAAAGAGCGCTCTGAAAAGCAAAACAAATGTAAAAAAACATACAAATGTAAAAAAAAAAAAAGAAAAAAAAAAGAAAAAAACTTTAAAAAAAGGAAGAAAAAAAAAATCAATTGATAAAGCTAACTCTGACTTAACAATGGCAGAGGTTTACCACTAGCAGGTACTGTGAAATGATGCCCTTCAGTGTTACAGTCATTTGGTCATAGCAGTTAAATGCCAGCTTGGGCAAGCTACCCTTCTCTTTTAACAAATAACATGTGACTGTTAACACAAGTAACTCCTCTTATTTATTGTTCAACTTTCGTTTTTCTTAAGGAACTGACCTACATTATCATCCCGTGAGCAGCTTTTCAGAGAAGTACCTTGAAAGTTATACCTATTTAACGTGAAACCCATTAACTGGAGTAACTAGAACTCTTTTATTTTTCCAAGAAATTCACTGAGTTAGATAAGTTGGAGCTGGATTTCTGAACTTCGTGCCTGGACTGCCTGGTTAGCTGAACTAAAAAGGGGATATCTATTTAAGTCTCTCAGCTAATTAGCTGGCTGGGCCTCTGACCTAAGACAGCAACAAATACCGCAAGTTCATAACTTCTAAAGCAGCTGCAAGAGAAACTTAAAAGCTGCACATCTGTGCACCATTGCTATCAACATGGCTTTGTCAGTAGCTAATACTTTCTGTGAAGGCACCAGCTTGTGATGTGCCATCTCATTTCACCTTGCATGTGAGACGGCAAACAAAATCCTCAAACAGTGTGAACTAGCTAATATGCCGGCTGTTACCATGCATAAATTATGGTCTTATCACACGGGTTTTTCGTGGGAATATATCTGTGAATAGCCTGTTTTCTTCCACATGTAAATTTGTGCCTTACACCCTCAGTTGTGTATATTTGTGAGCTGTAGTATGTAAAACCTTTTTCTTTTTCCCCTTTGAGTAATGCAAATATTTATTGATCCTTCCTCCTCCAAGCCCCTTCAAAAACTGGAGTAAAGGCATTGAAAGAAGAATGTGGTGGTTATTTTCATAACCCCACATCCCTAAAGAAATTAGGCTAGCACCATACCCTCCAAATTTGACTTTCTAGCTGTGCCAAGTCCTCTCTCAAAACCACCCACTGGTGGTGATGCTCCCAAGGCACCATGCTGGGGGTTCTGCCTTCCCCCACCTCCCGCTCCCCCTTTACAGCATGTCAGCGTGGAGATGGTTCTCACTGGCAGCAGGAATATGACTAACACCCTTGTCCACGGAGCTGGTATATCCCCTGGCTGGGGACAGCGCGGGTGAGAGGGGCCAAGCCCTGCAGAAAGCCCAGCCGCACATCCTGCAGCATGCAGGGCACATGGAGCTAGGACAGGCAGGCAGGCTCCTGCTGTAGCTACCTGCTGCTCCAGAAGGATGCTGCATATACTTCTTTGGGGAAAAACGGGGGTTTGGTTTTTTTTCCTTTGTTTCTTTTGTGTGACTGTGCATGTAGCTAGTGTGGGAGTGTGCGTGCGCGCAGGTGTGTGCGTGTGTGTGCGCACGCAGGTGTGTAAGTTCCTTTCCAGTCTTTCAGTTTATGCAAAACGTAGCTGTGTTTTTAATCTGTTACAATAACTGTGTCAACATACTGTAGAAAAATGATGGGGATCGCTTCTAAGCTTTTTATATATATATATATATATATATCTCTACTGAACAGTATGTTTGAGTAAGGTGGTTGTTTCTGTTTCAATTTGTTTTTTAAAATTTTATACTTCCATTTGTTTTTCAGGGTTTTGGTTTTGTTTCAGAATGATTGAAAAGACAGATTTTAAGTCCACTAGCTTATAGATGGTATATACAAGGTCTGGATGGTCTACACCAAAGTGTGTAACAAGGGTGCTTGCATGTTCTTTCATTTCATCATGGCTTCTTTTATGAAACAGTTTTGTTCACCCGTAGTGAACTATGCAGACTGGAGTAGATAGATCTGTATCCAAAGCAATGTTGTTGTTTTAATAAAAACAAACTGAAAACCCTTTGAAAACAGTAGGTAGCAAGGTAATTTTTTAAAAAAAATAGCCAACTCAACACCTTTTCACCAAGCTCCAACCCCTGAAGCAGGGTTCCCTTGATATTATCCCTCAAAACATCCTCCCAAAACACAGAGATGGATAATCATGGCAACAGCTTGTGCAGCGATCTGCCTTCACAAAGTACACACAGTTACTGGGTTGACCTTGAAATGTTCATTTTGTATTCGGTGGGTCTTCTGTTTTCATCCTTTCCCAAACCCCAGTTCTCTTCCACCCTCTGCTTTGAGGGATTCATGAACCTATGTGTGCCTTTGCTTTCCACCCTTGCTATACACTCGTAGATGCAACAAATTCAGATTCTCATTTGCTGTAAAGTTGTAAAGTATTGTGATGTCACCAGTTTCCCTTCATTTCCACATCCCCCTAACATGTGATTCACACTTAATGTCGGTTGTAAAAGAAAAAAAAAGGCAGGAAAGGAAAAGAAAAAGGAGGAGAGATAGGAAATAAAAGCTTTTGATTACATATGGTAATAAAACCAGACTGTTCTACCTTGTTTCTTGTTTCCTGGTTCTCTTGTTTCTAGAGAATTTATCCTTTTCCTTTAAAAAATACAAATAAATGCAATGCTGATAATTTATATCAGGTTACAGTGAGGAAGAAATTTATTACTTTTTTGCCTCTTACAGGAGATGGGCTTTAGTGTAAGGTGCTGGTAATTAATTAAAAGTTAAATCACACATTTGCTCTCCCTCTATTCATGTTTTGCATTTAGCTTTTATAAGCTTGTTCATCATCAAATATTTATGACAGACTTGATAGTTTAAAAGAGCAAGGGCAGGATTTAGGAACATGTGGTCCACCGAAATAGATCATCATACAGATGTGACTTCATCTCCAGATTTTATGTATTAATAGCAGAGTACCCTGTACTATTTTCTTTCAACAGGCATAAATCTGTTGTGCTTCACAGGTGTGATTTAGAGGATGTTGTCTGAGACTTACTCTGCAAGAAAATAGTAGTGAACAGATAATAACAGGGAGTGTAAAAGTAATGACTCCCTAGTCCTGAGAGTCACTGGAACATACCTGGGTTCTTTGCCTAGATTTTGTGTAAATGGGATCACGTATGCAAAGCCATTAACTACGGTACAAACAAACATTGGTTATGTCCATTACTAGGCTTAATGGACTCGTTTTGTGAGCGGAGTAGGCATTGTGAAGTGTGACCCCATAGATAAAAGGGATCTAATCCAGTAATTTATCCTTGCTCAGATCATACTGGGGCTTTTCTGCCCTGCCAGTACACTCTGTACAGGACCTATTGCCTTTGTGATACATGCCACATATGTGACACGCAAATGCAGAGCATTGCACACACCAGTTTTCAGTGCCTTGCCCACATACTTGCCTGGTTTTTTCTCTGTGTGGGCTCCCTTCAAGCTGGGCACACTGGCATGCAGATGTGTGGTGTGCACACAGGGAGAATGTCTGCCTGGAACATTCTCCAAGGCGTGGGACATGCCCCAAGGAATGCTCAGGGACTCTCCAGCCTGGGGACTGAGGGCAGTGCACAGTTAACACAGTGCTCCACTCTCTGCTGCATTTGACCTGCATGCTGCCAGAGCTGCAGCAGATGGGAAAGCAAAAGCTCTCCAGGTGCTTAGGGATATGTGTTTCTTTCAGTCCTGCAGACAATCCTTTGTGAAATTCCTTTGTCTATTCTTCTGTTTGAAATGCTTTGTATAGGCAGCACCTACAGAAGCAATTCAAAGATTAATATATCTCTTTTTTTAAATTCATATAAATGCTCCTCCATAACCAGTGACAAGCCTGGAGAAAAGGGCCCAACAGTGCCCGGTGTGGTGCTGGATGTCTCATTTTGCACAGCTTCTCCATCTCTTGCCAGTGAAAGTCCATTTAAAACATAGGCATGGAGTAGGGAGGGCAAGTGCCCTAATGAGCAAACTATTTGGGGTCTGTAACTGCTCTGTTCATGCGTCCAAAGCCTGCTGCCAAAGGGAAGGTTTGTACTTTGCCTCTTAAAGCACTCTTCCCTTGGAACACTCCCTCAGAGGTGCACTTCCAGATGGCAAATACAGGTCCTCTGACAGAGAGCAGCCTTACCTTCTGCTGGGCAGGAAGGATCAGAGAGGACCTGAAGGAAATACACTGCCCCAGGGGGGTCTTGGCCAGCCGAGCAGAGGGCAGGCACCCACAGCAGCACCCTGCCAAGGAATGGCTCCTCCACTGAGAGCACACAGCTTGCCACCCAGAAGAGGCAGTGACACTGTGGTGACTTCTGACAGGGGAGGATACCACTGAGCTACTCACTGTCTATTTGAATCATGAGATCTGTCCCCTACAGGGGCTGCTGGTGCCACACTGCAGAGGCTCCCTGGGGCTGAACAGGACAAACAAGAAAGCCAAGAGAAAGCGAGGATGCTTTGAGCACTTCACTCAAGTTAGTGTCATCTTATTCATCGTATTAATGGTACTCACGTTGACCTCATTTAGCGTGTCATCGAGGATGCATGGAAGTTCCCTTCCAATCAGCATTAATTTGCATACATATTTTTACACAAAATGAAACTCAGCTGAATGACTCAAAACAATAGGTCTCTGCAAATAAATCCTGGTCCAGTGCCCAGTCCTTTCCCTCTGCCTCCAACAGACATACATTTCAAACTATACCAGAGTGTAGTTTCAAAGACAACTTCAAGTCCTGCCCCATTGTAACAGGGAATCAGGGAAACCCATCAGGGAATACTTTTTACCTGAAAGTTCTCCATGTGAAAAGAAGATGAGGCAATTGGGTCAAGCATGTGCAGTTCAGGGCACTTTGCTGCCAGTAGGATGGCCATGCACACAGCTGGTTTGCATGGAAAGGGTTGCCAGAATAAAGTGCCATAACAATGATGCATCAGCACTAACAGTAACACATGATCCACATGATGGCCAGACAAATTTCAGGGATGCAATTCTGATAATTCTTCTGCCACAGAATTAGCAGGCTGTTCTCTCCCTGGATTAGGCATGGATTATTGCTCTCTAAAGCTTGTTTTTATAGCTTGTTTAAAGCAATGAGCAGGACCTCAAGTGATAGTCTTATCCACCCCACTGCACTGAGGCAGGATCAAGCAAACCTAACCCATTCTTGATGACTGATTGTCTTACCCTTTCCTTGTAAACATATTTTACTCTGAGCAGTGAAAGTCACCCAAGGGATCAATATCAAGCATTTCAGAGTGTCTAAAGAAAATAACAAGCTAAGAAAGGGAGTTGGACTGCCTTAGTTAAGGCCAGTTTTCTATTTATCCAATTAAAGTTAATTTCCCAGAAGTATGGCACCTGCTCCAATGAACAAGTGTTAGAGAGACACATTGTGTGTGTAATATTCATATGCTTCCGGCTGATGCATGTGTCTGCTATGAGTCTCTAAGTAGTCTTTTTATTACTCTTTTTCCTTTCTTTTAAAAAGTGGAGATACTTTTCAGAATACGTACTAAGTCCATCTTCACATACCTTGTGCAGAACAATGATGTGTTAGCCATATTCATATGAATAGAAACAGGTAAATAGTCATATATCCCCTGACTGTAATTTAAACAGTGCAAGTCAGTAGGGAAAAGCTATAATTGGAGTCAGAGTAAGTGAGGTGAAAATTGCTAGGTGGCAGTACCATCTGCATCTTGTTTTAATTAGCCAAGTTTATTGTCAGAATATAAAACTTTCTGCTATTCAAGTCCCTGGCTTATTTCAGCCATCAGTCCAAAGTGATTGCTACATGTCTGGGTAAGCACAATTACTGATCAGCAAAGGAGAATTATCCTCCCCACTGATCTGGCTAACAGTAACCATGTCTAGAAGTCAGGATAAAAATATGACTAACCAAGATCATTGTCATATCTGCTTAGTGTTTCATGACAAACTCTATTAAGGCTAACAGAACCACTGTTAATTCAATTAGATCAGTGTTTTCCTTTGCTGGCCATGATGCATTTGGAAGACCAGCAACTGTATGCAGAGCATGGCAGGCAGTCCGCTGCAAGGAATAATAGCATCATAAATAATATATTAAGACGAAGACAAATCTAGCATGCTGCAGTCAGAGCACATCAGGCTTATAGATGAATCCTGCAATATCACAAGGAGGTGGGGGAGGAAGAAAGTAGCTATGACAGGAAATTATAGAAACTGTAAATGACAGGGACTACAGGAGGGGAAAAAATTCATTAGGTCAGCTCTTTAAGCAAAGTGCTTGGGAAGCACAGGACAGCCTGCTGGCAGCCATGGAGGCCCTGTGAGCCCTCACATTTATCCTCCTTAAAATGAAATAGCAGACGTCGAGTGCTGTATTTAAAGGAAGATGATAAATAATGGAAAATGACTGGCAAAGCCCTCAGTGGAAGCTCCTCCCTTCCTCTGGCCTGCATGCCCTGCCCTAGCACTCAAGGCCCTCACGGTCTCTGCAGAGCGGGGCTGCGATGGCCACGCCCTCCAGAGCAAGCAGGTCGCCCTCATGCAGAGCAAGGCCCCAGCACCCGCTGGGCACTGCCCTGTTTTGGGGAGCACCTTGCACAGCATGGGGCAGCCCCAGGCACAGGGAGCTCAGGACAGACGAGCCTTTGTTCCACCCGCTGGATCTGGGCTGGCAGGGGGCCCACACCAGCGCTGGGCACCGCTGCGCCACAGCCTCCACAGCAAGTAAGACGTTGTGGAAACCCTGTTCAAACCTCTTCCATGTTCACAGGAAAAGAAACCAAACCACTTCAGGGAATGTGCCAGTAAAAAGGTGCTGATAAGAGCTTCGTAAAGCAATTTCTGCCTTTTGGGGGATTTTCTTTGCATTTTCTTCTATATATCTATACAGCCTAGCTGCTAGAGAAAGTCATTCCATGTCAGAAAAAAAAAAAAAAAGAAAAAGAAAAAGAAAAAGCCAGCTAGAATATTTTGTTTCTCTGAGTTCTGGAAATTATTACATAATCTTATCCATTTTCTGAGTCTAAAATATTCAGACTGCTGATAGAAATATTGCTTCTGATGGTGCAGCAAACTGCAGATTGAGCTTTTATTAAATGCTGCATAAATTGTCTGTGAAGCAACCTTTTACGAGATATGGTGGTTCAAACAATTTTACAAAGAGCAGGAGACAAAGAGTTCCTTTTACACTGTAATGGTTTCCTAGGAAACACTGCAAAATGCAACATGATATCTCTTTGTGGAAGTTCAAGGACTTGTGTGTGCTAGTGTATGTTTCTCCTGACCCTCTTTTTTTTTTTTTCCTTTTCTTAGTGTGGTGTATAGTATTGCTGGCCAGTTTTATCTTTTGATGGTAAAACAAGAATAGGATAGGCCTGTACCACAGCAACCCACAATCTGAAGGACATTTTCCTCTTTGATAATCAAATCTCTTCTCTAAACAGAAAAGAAAAATGTTGATAGAAACCAAGTCTTTTAATCTGTAGCACTGTGGTTTCACAATAAGGAAAAAACAATGACTGAAAATGCCCAGAGTCAAGTTTCAGGTTTCAGATAGTCCTCATGGCTGACCCAGAGTATTTTCTTATCTCTGTGGAGCCTGCAGTACACGACATAAACTTATAGGGTTAAAGCAGATATCAACTGCCTGCGAAGATATCCAAAACTATTCAGAGATCTGGACATATGTCCGATTTTCCTTAATTAAAGGCTAATAATCCACCCATCTGAGACAAGCACTTTGCCCTTCCCTATGTGCAAGCAGTGTGTCCCCAGAAGTGTCAAGTTCCTGACCAGGACAGCTCAGCTGTTTAACCAAACAGGAGGTAACTGAGCTGGCCTGGCTGCAAGCCCTTTCATTAGCTGTCCTACTCTCATAGATGCTAATAGGGATGTAGCATTAGATGCACTTCCTGTACATGATAAAGACCGCAGGAATGTTGATGTATAAAACACTTTGCCCCATCCATAGCTATTCTTAAGACCTCGATATGCTGAAGTCCTTAGCTAGACAATACATGAGCCCATGCAGTGCTGCTACTGTGTCTGTCATCCTCCCAGCTGCAGTCTGGGCACTCAGACCCATGCACTTCTGCCCAGAACTATGTCCAGTTACAAAAGCATACTGGCCCGAGTGCAGAAGCACTACAGTACTGTATACAAGGCAGCAGAGCCAGACACACGGGGCCAAAGCTCCAGCATGGCTCAAAGCAAAAACACCCCATTTCTTGCAGAACATTTTACAAGCAGTTGTTTTGCAACAGACTAAATAAAATTTCTGAACAGGGCTCGGAATATGATTTATGTCCTAGGACTCCTTTTGCCTAGTTTGGAGGAAGTACAAGCAAAACTTCAGAAATAGTTGCACTGAATTTAAGCAAAGTGTTATTCATAGGTTGTCCCTGCCAACCTCAGCCAGCAAACCTCCCTGAGTTAACCAGACTTCCCCTTTGGAAAGCACACAGCCAGTGCACTGATCCTTACTGCTGCCTCCCCACTCCAGTTACTCAATTTTACTATCTTGTTCCTTGGTCCTTTGTTCCTCAAGCAGAGTCTGGAACTGTGGCAAGATGCAGTGTACATGGTGATGTATTTGTCTCTGGTCCCAGGAAAGGTCCCTGGAGAATTTCTGTTCTGCAGGTAATTGACAAATGGAGGAAAACTCTCGGAACAGAATCCAGAGAGTTTAGCTCATGTTTATAAGCCCAGGATAATCCAAACAGCAGGTCAGCTAAGAACTGACATTTACTGTTGGTGCAAAATGTGAACTTTGGTGAACTACTGAATTTGTCAGGTTGTGCAGAGAGCAGCATTTGGTCCAGATGTGCACTCTGGAAGAGTTGGAATGCATTACTGCTGGCAACACAGTTACTGACCCAAAGTCTTGACCTGAAACACAATTTCGCCCAGTGAGCTCCCTGTTTTAAAACTGGGACAGAATGACAGATTTACTGGGCAGGGCCACAGGGCCCCTCCTGAAGAGACCGCATTGCCAACTGCATTAAGAATGGTGCTGAGCTTCTTCCAAACTAACCGAGGCCAGACAGCCATTGATACTCCATGAGAACCACTGCCCTCCAAGCCAGTAAATCTAAAGGAATTACCTGACAGAGCTGAACAGGCATAAGGCCGTGCCATGCCTGTGAGGGCAAATTGCAGACTCAGGACCTGCTTCCACTCTCCTTGTTCCTGTCCTATTAATTGTGTGGACATAATTGATTATTCTGCGTGGCACCCAGAAGCTGTACTCATGGATGTGTTGGAAACACAGAGGACAAAGCAAAAGGGCTTGGCTGATGCAGCCTGTAACACTGTTTTGTTCATCCTCTGCTGTATTGGCTCTGTTGTACTAATAGGATTAAAAGACATTTAACTGAGATTTCATGTTTGAGATCAGCAGGTAATTAAGCCCACATCGATGCACTACAGTTATATAAACACTTTCTGAGTAGAAATGCATCCCACTTACTGTCCTAAACACTTTACTCAGAGTGCCCAGTTATTAAAGATTTAAATAATTCACATCTACATTCAAATAGCTCTTCTTTACTCTAACTGATGTGTTTAAATATCTCCTAACTGTAGTGCACCTTCATTTAGAGTTTAAAATCCTGTGCAGGCAAACACACTTAATGATATAAGTCATACCAAACATTAGTCAGTGGAGGGAAATCTGATTTTCAGGAAGGGACTTTCTGAAGTGCAGGACTCTTGAGTTGCACAGGCTGCAGCTTTGGTTCAATCTCCCAGTGTAACCAGCTCAACACAGAGATTGTTTAGATGGTCTAGTCTCATCCACAATTAGAGCTGATACAAGATCTCACTTGATACACAGAATATGAAATGCATTAGGTTGACTGACAGAAAACTAAATAGTGTCCAGAGTATTTGCTTTTAAATGCACATGCCATTTAGTATAACAAATGCAACTCAATAGTAGTTCTTTTGTTCATCTTAATTTTTGAATGAAAAAATCTACCTGAAGTTTGAACCACTAGCTCTAATGCTGGAAAGGACATTACTTAGAATTGGTCTAAAAGCAATAAAAACTAATTTTCCCTCTGTGGATTCTGTGACTATGTTATATAAAAGAAAGTAAACTTATAAACTCCCCTGACCTATATAAAGATGTATGTGGTCTTTCCCCATTGCTTTAATTATGTAAATTAAGAGCTGCCCTATTAGCTCAGATCATGGAGGCAGTTTCTTATGTGGATTTGGCTTGTCTGTGGGACTTTCCCCACATGAGAAGGGGAACACCTCAGAGTCACTGCCATTTCTGTGTCTGGCACTGCAAAATGCAGGTGCTGTGAGAGTTGCAGGAAGGGGCACAGCTTACAAGCATCAGCCTCTGCAAAGGGTGCTCCCAGTCATCGGTGGTGGTTGCACAAAAGTGGTCATTGCTCCCTTCCAGCCCAGAAGTCTGCCTGCTTCCACAGATCATTCAGCCTGATCTGGAGAGCACAGGGGAACCTTCATGTATTTCAACAAGGGTGTGATTCAGGCTGCTCCTTTTTAAATCCTTCTTTTTCCTCTCCTTTCCCCCTTATCATGCTGCCTGCCCTACTGGGACTACTTTGATGCAGGAGAATAGGCTGGATAACACATTTTATGAGCAGGCAAAGCGAGGACTGAAGCCATTTTGTCCCAGGCTACCTGCAAACCAGCAGCAGGGACAAGGGCAGTCACGAGGTCCCAGGTCACCATCTCATACATTCTCTCTGCATTGCCCAGCATAACTGGCAGGTTTGAGGAAAAGCACAGCTCCATAAGCCTGGAGAGTGGTGGCAGAAACAGAGAATCAAAGGAAAGGGGGTTGAATGGAAAAGAATTATCTTTTGTGAAGAATTTACAAACACGGCAGGCACACGGATATTCCTGTTTCAATAAAAAGAGCCAGGAACAAGGCTGAACTTTCCCTGAGCATGGAAGAATAAGAAGAGGAGCTACTGGTGTGAGAGGAGGAAGGAAAGCAGGCTGCTGCCTCAGGGAGCGAGGGCCACGAGTCACCAGGGAGGGGTTCACAGAGTTCCCCAATGCTGTCTCTGGTGAGGTGTGTTTGCACCTGCAGCTACAGGCTGGGCATGAGCTGTGCCACCACTTTACACCAGCCCTACTTGCGCCTGCCGTGCCCCTTGGCACTGCCTGGATGCTCACAGGACATCCTGCTGCCAAGGCACAGGCAGGCAAATGGGATGTCTCCAGCATCAAGGAACTTCTGCTTTCAGAAACCCTCCTGTGGCAAACTGATCATAAAACACCAACTATACTAATTTTTATATATGCAAGAATATAAATATAAATATATACAATAATATAATAATTATTAATTTATTATTATTAATTTATAAATATTAATTTATAAAATAAAAATAATATAATATAAAATAATATATGAATAATATATTATTTATATATATAAATATATATAAATAATGTGGTTTGTATATATGATATATAGAAAATATATCATATGTGCAAACCTCATTATTTATATCTATATTTTTGCATATCATATATGCAAACCACATTTATATTTATATTTTCTAGATATAATATATGGCTCAAAAATTGTGCCATATATTATATCTAGAAAATATAAATATAAATGTGGTTTGCACATATGATATATAAGATATATTAAAGTTATATTAAGTATATTTTATGTCTATTAAAAAGAAGACTCCTCTTGGGATTATGTGCCAAATTAACTGCTAATTTTCAGGTTTTGGTACAGTAGCTTGTATCTTGTTCACAGCAGTGGGGGCTTGCAAAGCTACCCCAGTACACTGCATCCTGGCTGTGGTGGATGAGAGGAGGGACCTCCCTTCTCCAGAAGAAGCACTGCTGCTGGGATGAGGCACAACAGGGTGTCCAGGAGTCTGAGACCTCACTTGTCCTTCAGAAATGAAGTATGAAAGGCACAGTCATGGGAGGAAGCAACATCAGGGGTTGGAGGACTCGCAGCAGCAGGCTCGTAAGTGAGGAGGGTAGGAATAGATGGTGTTAAAAAATCTGCTACCTTCCCACAAAAAAAAAAAAAAAACCAGAAACCTTATGAGACTAAATTTAAGTAATTTAAGAGAGATTACATGCCATCACTCATGCAGCTAATTAAAGGTTACCTCACTTAAAGGAAAAATAATAGTGTAATTTTTAGAGCAATAAAAATGATAACTGATTTGCTTCCAAATTGTGCCAAAGACAAACAATCCACAGAGCCAGAAAAGTTTTTTCCCCTACTCCTCTGGGGAATGAGGGCTGCAGGCAACCAGCTGCCTCCTGCCCAGGGGGCTGATGCTGGCCAGAAGCAATTAAACACTCAGTTGTAATTGGGCCTCAGTGAAGATACATCTCTAATCACTCATCAGCTGTACCGAGACTGTCAAAGCGGCTTGATGTTCTTCACTTAGCCTTCCTCTTCATTTATTTGTGGAGGGTTTGTATGTGTTTATTTTTACTTTACATGGAAGCTAGTGCCAGGGCTACCACCTACAGCTTTTTCAGCTGTTGTCCCTTTCCCAGTTCTGTTCTGTGCTCCTGGCTACAGAGCAGAGGGGAGCTCTGGCAGAAAGGGACCCTGAAGTCGACAGCATGACTGGCATGATGCACATGGCAATGCCTTTCTTTTCCTGCTCTCCTTTCCTGTTGTGTGTGCCCCTCAGCACAGAGCATGAGGGTACTTGCCATCCCTGAGCAGCAGCTCTGCCAAGAGGGCCTGGAAGGTCTTCAATCCCAGCAGCTTGGAGTTGAAACACATCCTTTTCCTCCTTCCTCTTGTCTCAGGATGTTTTCAGTCCCTTCTGTGACTGTGGCTGTGCCAGAGAGGAAGCACTGGAGAGCTGAAACACCCCCCCCAACACAGGTTAGCCAAAGTCTTCTGAGCAGCAGTGTGGACTGACAGAGATAAATTCACATAATGCAGCCTTCACTTTTAATATATATTTGTGTGTGTTACAGAAACCAGATGTATCCACATGCTCTCAGGACAGCTGAGGATGGGAGGCACCTGCAGATGCCATCCCATCCAGCTCCCCTGCTCAAGCAGTTTCAGCTAGAGCCAGCTGCCCAGGACCACATGCATTTGTGTTTTAGTATTTCCATGGGTGGAGACACCACAGATGGTTTCAGCAACCTATTACAGCATTAGATTGCCTCTACAGTAAAAAATAGGTTTTCTTATATTTAAGCTGAATTTCCTGTATTTCAGTGTGTGCTTGTCCTGTCACTGCACACCACTGAAGAGCCTGGCTCCCTACCATCAGGGATTTTTATGTGGCTTTTTCAATACTCCATGTGTTTAAAGGGAAAAATGAAAGCAGACTTTTGTAACTGCAACAAGAATTGAGCCAAATAACACCTAAAGAAGGAGAGGCAAACTGCCAGGTGGGGAAAGGAGAGGAAAGTAAAAGTGGAATGAAAACTACACAGTAAAATACATAGTAATAAGCTTATCTGTCTGCATATAAGAGCATCAAGTTTTGTTATCAGATGCACCATACTTACTCAGATTATGTATTTGCATGTGTCCTAAAGTGTGTGTTTCAGTCAGTGTGAAAAGGCCTTTCACTGGCCCAACACCACCTTCGTGCCCCACCACATTCCCAAATCTTGCACTGCTGCAAAGCACATCTGAAATTTCAGGGTGAGGAGGTGTGAGAGGCTGCCAGGTGGGGCAGGGAGGAGCTGCACAGCCCCTGCTCGTGGCACCTCCCCAGCAGCACCACCTCACAGCACCCACCTGGCTGAGGCCATCCTGTAGCACAAAGCCTGCTGGCACACAGACAGCAGCAAACAGCCTCCTGCAGAGGAAAATACTGGGCACATTTACCCACATCCTACCACGCCATCAATGCAGGTAATGGTACTGCAATTAAAACCTATGCATTTCCCAAGAAACCACAGTGCGGTAATGCTACTGTTTAGAATAGCATATCAGAATAATATCTGTGTGGTAAGTACTGGTGAATAATAATGTTTTCAATGGTAAGTACTTCGTGTAGCATTCTATTTTGAAGGGCTTTGTACATTAAGGTATTGTCCTTCTAAATAATTCCATTTAATTTCTTAGTTTTCTTTTAATTCAATGTGAAGTAGTAGCATGCACAAGCCAGAACCAGGTGTTTTTATTATCCTCTGGGTAAAGGATTAGAGTAAAATAATCACAAAATCTCACTGAATGCCATTTGGAATTTTTGGACCTTTTTTGAACCCATCTTCAGAGCTACATCCACCACATTACCACTTGATCAGCCTCTGGTGTATTTACCATCAGCTAAAGAGCATTTCTATAGGATACAGCAACACCAAGTGTGACCAGCCCTTTTGGGTAGTGGGCACTGCTGTACAGTACCATGCTCTGAGTCTCAGACTACTCCTCTCAGTTGCTCTTTACCTCTTATTAAAGCCTAAACTGTCATAAATTGAAAGGGCTTTTGGAAATTTTAGCTGTAAAACCTCATACATTTCCTAATCTAATCTAATACAATCTACAAGTATACTTTGGATGATAGGGAGAAATACTGTAATCTATTTAAAAAAATGAAACTCCAAGGGAGACTTGAGGTTACAATGTCTCTGATTTTTGTGGACATCCATTACTTGTTTTGCATTTGGGGAAAAAAGGCTTTACAGACAACTTTTCATTTATTGATAACATATGAAAGAAAAATATTTGCAGGTGAACCTAGTCACAGAGGCTTCAAATTGCTGCTTTATACAGAAGTAACACCCCTTCAGCTGGCAGGATACTGAGCAGGAGGGCAAATATCCACCATGTGTGAGAGACCTTGAAAGAACTGTGGATAAAAAATGCTAGTCAACCAGGTACTTTTGTAAAAGTATAAAATCATTATTCTCCCTAAAGCTTTCTATTTCCTCAAAAAGTTCACAAGGAAGAGCTGGAAACTTAAGATTTCTACTTCTGTGTCCAACTTTCTTACAGACTGTCTTTTTATTGATTATAGATAAAGCAATTCATTGTTTTAGGAATGCAATTTCTGCCTCTTCATGAACATGCAAAATGGCTTTATTATAATAAAACATTATTCTGTTTGTATCATCTATTGACATCTGAAGTCTTTTAAGAGCCATGGATGAAAGGTGCTATGCAAGTGCCAAGTACAACATAAATTATTAAATATTTCTTCAAAATCTGCTTGCTCAGTCTGCATTTCATTGGGTGATGCCAGATTTCAGAATGAGCTGTACAAAAGGCCTTTATGAAACTTTGCCTTCCTCAGAACTGCCTGTGCTGTGCAGGATCAGGCAGAATCAGAATGAATCAGAATATATGCTGTTTTCTGCAAGGAATTGCACACTTCCTGGGGGGAAGAGGAGAGAAAGAAGGAGAAGGGAAAGAGGTTTATTTGCAATTACTCAATTTGAGTCTGTGTCTCTCCCTGCAAGGCAGGGCTCCTGAAGGCAGTGAGGTTAAGAGCAAGCACCAGCCGTGTGCAGCCCTGCCCTCCTGCTCTGAACAGCCCTGCCTGGGTAATGCAAATTATGCTGCTGCTGCTGGGCATTTAAGATCTATATGAACAAGCTGTCAGTTCAAGATCTAAAACTTATTCAGTTATTCAAACTAATTCAATTTCATCACCCAGCTCTGACACCCCCGGCACTTGCTGCAGACCATTTTAATGGGAAGTGAAATGTAAGTGCAAACACCTGGGAGGCAGACGGCAGGGGGACTTTTCTGATACAACAGTCATCACCATGGTTGTTAACAGCAGTGGCATTTATGTGATCCTAATTATGCTGTAAGTATAAGACAGACAGGGAGGGCTCACACTGCTCTTCCTGCACTGCTCTCACACCATCTGCAGGCTCCCAGTGCAGACCATTGTGACTTTTAGCAGACCCACTACAACCACTTGCCATATTTCTATTCACATGTCTTTCTGAGAGCCTTAAGAGCATGGAAAGAAGTCTTGCCTTGAGACCAAGTTGCAGTTTATGCTAAAGTTCCCACCTTTAATGAATGTCGTTCCAACCCAGGCCATTCTACCATTCAATGATTTTCCAACACCAGTAAATTCTAGGCATGGATGGTTTGATTCCAAAACAATATTGCAGTAATTGTTCACGAAGACAAATTACAAACTGGAGCTCTGGTAGATCCTAGAGCATGCTTAATAATGAGGCCAGATCCAGCAGGCTTTTCACAGGACTCTGTCTCGGGCCAGCCTTATTTGTTTTCAATCAATATTCCAAATTACATAAAATCTTCAACAAGATGCTTGAAAATGCTGTACTGGTCGTGCAGCACTGAGCAGTGAGCAGGACAGGCTTCTGGCTGCCAAATGAACTGAGCTGAATGCCACATCTCAGCGGTTTTTTGGGTTTGCAGGGACCTACCACCCTAACTGGGTAATTCAGGTGGGATGCAAGGAAAGGTTGGCTCCTACAAGCCATATGGGCTCAGTTGCACCTCGCCTTGAAGGGAAATAAAGAGAGCTGTGTCTCTGTGGAAAAACACAGAGCTGTTGGTCATGGTCAGTGCATGCAGAAGAGGAAATGGGGTGGCTTGTGACCTTGTTGAAGGACACAGCCCAGCTACCAGCAGTGTCCCAGCACCTCTGCACCAAGTAAAGCCTGGGTTGCATGCTTTTTATTTGGCTGCTGGGATGTGGCCTTAGGGGTGTGAGGTGGCTCAGCCTCCCTAGCACCTTCCTTCATCTGAAGGATGAGAAAGGAGGCCATCAGACAACTTAATAGTCTGTGATTTACCAGGGGCCATGCTGAGATCACCTAATGATCAAGAATTAAAATGTGCAGGGCTCTGCTGAGATGCTGTAACATATATCAAAGCTGCAAAGCTGCACCCACCAAGGTCAGAAATCCAAGGAGGTGGAAGGCAAAACAGAGATAAGTGATTTAGTTCAATGCTATTAGTGATCTAGTTTAATGCTATTCTCTCAGCAGCCAAGTCAATAGCAGCACCTGCTTTCCCTCCTCTCAGCCTTGCCCCCAAGCTCAGTCTTTGCAGCCTCAGGCACCAAACAGAAAACCAGCTTTTAAAGAAGTTTATGCAATCAAGTTGTTTTTTTATATATAACTTTCAGCAATTTATAAAACAATTCTTCATTTGCAAGTCACAATTAACTTTGCCATTAAAAGAGTTGTTGTTGATTTTTTTTTCCCTTGTGATTTATTTATGGAAAACTTGAAGCTTCTTCAACCACACAGGCTAATTTTGTCAGCTCATGTAAAACAAGGCAGAGGCTCGGCCTTCTTCTTTGGGTAGGAGGGCTCCTCAAAAATCAGAAAGCTGCAGCTCCAGTCCTCAGCTCTGGCAGCAGTGCCTGCCAAAAGGGCTGGCAGTGTAAAACAAGGCATTAATGGCACACTAATGCAAACATCACTTTTCTCTGCTTTCATCACACAGAAAAATTGTTTACTCCACAGTAAACCATGCTAAGAGGATTCCAGAGTGGGACAGATGTGTCCTTCTGACACACCAAACATTTTGTGGGGTGAGCAAGCATCGATATATGTCAGAGCAGTAGGCAAAAGTGTTCTTGACTTTATCTTGTAACATGCATAGTTATGAAGAGTGATCATGGTCAAAAGAATAAATACTGCAGATCTTTCAACAGGACTTTTCCTTATGAAAAATTGCTTTCTTTTGGCATTTGTTGTGCATCTCAAATGAACTAGTTATCAGAACAAAAAAACATTCCTACTTGTTCTCAAATCAACAGTATTTTCACTTACAATTAACATCTTGTAGATGTGAAGAAAAAGAAAACTATAAATTTGATTGTGGGCTTGTTTCTTTCACTTTTCAGAGGTAAAACCCATAAATATCTAAAATATACTTTGATTCCTTTTCCAGACTCGCTGAAAACAGTACAATTTATGCCAATTTTTATATAATTTTCTCACATTAAAAGACTTTGTTTGCTTAGGTCTTTTTTGAATGATTGTGTTCATGCTGTGCTGGTTGTGGTTGGCATAGAGGTAATTTTCTTCACAAGTGGCTGGTGCAGGCCTGTGTTTTGGATTTGTGCTGAATACGGGGTTGATAGCACAGAGATGTTTTGTTATTGCTGAGCAGGGCTTACACAGAGCCAAGGCCTTTCCTGCTTTTGCACTTCCACCCTGGCTAGGGAGCTGGGGGTGCCCAAGGGGCCGGGAGGAGACGCAGCCAGGACAGGTGACCCAGCTGACCAAAGGGATTTCCAGAGCACCTGACATCATGGTCAGCACATAGGGTGGGGGAAGGAGGAGGAAGGGGGAGGACATTCAAAGTGATGGTGTTTGTATTCCCATGTCACTGATACTGTGATGGAGCACTGGTCTCCTGCAGCTGGCTGGACTCTTCCCTGCCCTTTGGGAAGCAGTCAATTAATTCCTTGCTTTGCTTTGTTTTTGTGCGCAGCGTTTGCTTTCCCTATCAAACTGCTTTTTCAGACTCATGAGTTTTCTAAGCTTTTAGCCTTCTGATTCTCTTCCTGATCCTGCTGGTGGGGGAGTGAATAAGCAGCTGTGTGGGGCTTGGCTGCTGACTGGGGTTAAACCTCAGCACCTGTAATAGGAAAAATAAGCATCACCAAATAATTATCCTATTGTTACTTCACATTGCAGTAAGGCAATAATAGGACCTAATAGCAAAAACTTCAGCCCTTAAGAAATGCAAAGCATACAAACCACGGATGATTCACAGCACATAAACATTAGGGAATGCCACAGTGAAAAAAGGCTACCCAGGCAGAGGAGGATGGGACCCTAGCAGTGTCCTAGCTGGTTCCTTTTTTCTTTCGATGTCTTTTCACAATGGGAGCAAATATCTATAACCTGATTAATCCAGGGACAGATATGAGGGACATAAGGCACTACAGCTTTTTGGCCCCAGCCAGCCTGCACAGACAGCCTTGAATGTAGACAGAGTGCTATACACTGATGCAAGGCAAATTAAGCACAGTAGGACCAATTTGCAAACAATAACCTCTCTTTATCAGTATATCTATAGTTGAGGAGAAAAATCCAAGGTTTGGGTTTTAGGCCATTTTGGGGAAGGAACACAAAATACAAGTTGTAAACACATCTCTCTTTGCCTGCGCTCTCGGTAAAGGAGGAATATGAGTAGGGATAGCTGGAACAGCCAAGCTCCATTTACAATGGCAGCAGGTCACACTCACATGATACTTTACAGAGAGGCCAAGGTCTGGCTCTAGCTGTAAATGGGGAACGCAGCATGTGGGAAGCAACTCAATTGACAGACAAGGACCCGAAAGGTCACGTAATGGGGTTCAAAGTCTGTTTAAGCATGCACAGCCAAGCTGGAAAAGAGCCTAATAAAGCATGAGGTAGGTGAGGCACAGCTCTCTGCATCAAATCACTCTGCGTGGGCTAAAGCACAGGGAAAGCAAAGCTTTCCTCACAGCAGCCGAGTTGTTAATGGGTGCCTCCCTGTGCTGCCCCCCACCACCCACCCCACATCCCCCCATCTCCCCCCATCTCCATCCCACAGGCCGGAGGGGAGGGAGAGAGCAGGCACACACAGCTGTGGCCAGACTGATAGGAAAACCTGGGGATTTACGTGGTCCTTGTAAGCAGAGCTGCCGTCCCCGGAAGCCCTGAGCGCATTGCGCTGTGCGCGCTTTGCTGCCGGCCCGGACAGGCCTGCAGGCCCTGCTCTCCTTGCAGCAGGGAAACGCTCTGAACACCGGGGACGGCACAGCTCTGGGGGCTGCAAAGCAGCTGGGCTCATCAGAGGGATCACCATGTGTCTTTTGGGGTGTCTTAGTGTATGGAGAAAAACTCTTAGTGAAGGAGGAAAAACAAAGCAGAAGATGACCAGGAAGAGGATGCCTAAACACACGTGGTGGCAGAGCTCAAAGCCCCGTGGCATCAGCAGGGTCTCCTACAAAGTGTCAGTATACCATCCTCTCCCGTCCTTGGGAATCCAAGAACAGAGCACAGGTCAAGAGAAAACTACTGTGCCTAAATCCCACCAGACTATCTCACCCGCCCTGCTGGCTGGGAAGTTACAAGGCATTTTTCATCCATTCAGAGGGATTATTTAAAGCATAAAATACCTGAGGGACTCCAGGCTTGAGAGAACAGAAAGCATTTGTCTAAGCTCATTTCAGGGAAAATAATACATTTCCTCCACAGCTAAATGTGAATGTAGAAGGTTTTAACCTATAAAAGCACACAAACAAATCACACAACAAGAGCAGTTCAAAGATTTCTCATTTAGTTAGAAGTAGAAAGACATAATAGCAAAAACCTAGGGGATAGAGAGCTTTAAAAAGGCACATTTTAAACAACATTTAACCTAGTCCTGAAATACTTCAGCCCACATTCAGCTAAAAGTTCAAGAAAGAGAAAAGTACTAATTCCTTTGAAAACTTCCATGAAACAACCCTCCTTGCATTCACAAATATCTTGAATTAGCTCTTTGTTAAATTGAGAGAGTCTTTCCTATTAGACCAATATTATGCATCAGAGAGGAATTATCCACACTTTTGTTTTATAAAACAGGCCATTTGCCAAATGCTGTTCCATTTAGCAGGCTTAGCTTTATTTCATCATATGATTTTGTTTGTCTTTCAAGATTGGTTCAAATAAACCTTTGGTAACCTAGATATTTTTTGAAATTGGAATAATCATTATTTGAACTGCAGAAATTACTTTCTTTAGTCTTTTGCAGTTCCATATATGGTTCAGGATTCACATGCATGATTTATGTGCATGCATAACTACTCCTAACACTGGCTTGAGTGTTCCCCCATCTTTGCAACTTGAGCTGCTGCAGTCAGTCACCTGATAAGCTGTTAGAAACCAGAGCGAAGAGGCCAGGGTGAGCAATGCTCTGTTGCAGACCACTCCCAGGAATGAGACTGCACTTTGAAGAAAGGAGAGACTCAGCAGGGGAAGGTTTCCCCCTCCTACATTGTACCTTTTTTATATCCTCCTCTGAAGTCTCTTCTGCTCCTTCCCCTGGATGGATGGTGTTGTGGGTTGATTGCTTGCAAACTGGCTGCAGCCCAGGACTCCAGGCAGTTTGGATCCTCTATAGCCTAAAAGAGAAACCCTGGTAAACGGTAAAATTCTTCCTTTATGAAAACTAGATACATTTACATGCACATTTACATGCCGGATTGACTCCCCCTCTCTTTTCAAATCTGAACTGAAAATACATGTTCTCACTCAGATATTATTTACTGTCGTGCTTTACAACTGCATTGTTGGGCAGTACAGAAATCTGTAATTGTAGTTTGCACAGTAGATTATACATAAAATAAATTGGAAATACATAAGTCACCCTAGGGAACTACATTAAAGATAAGCACGTAAAATAGAGTCCCAAGTGTACTATACTGCCAGCTCTCCTGAGGTATTATTGATCCTTGTCAGAAGCAACATCTTGGGCTCTGGAGTATGTGTGGCTTTGATGAGCACATCACAGAGGTGCAAAAGGCTGGGCCCAGGCTTGAGAGGCAACACCTGCTATGACCTGTCTGCAGGTAGAAGGATTATCTGGTTTTCCACCAGAAGGACTCTCTTGAGAACATACTCCCTATTCATCCTTATCCAGGACTGACCACAGCTAAACATGAACAGTGTGCTGCACGGTTGAAGAGCAGCTGGATTAAACTTTCTGCAAGCACAGGAGGTGAAGTATTATTAAGAAAAAAGGTGGGTTTTAATTAAAAATAAAGGTGCAGTGACTAGATATCCAGATATTCTCCTTCCCTTAGGGTTATACTTCATGAATATTCCAGTCTCACAGTAATTCAGGAGCGACATCTAGGAAACTTCTATAAACATTTATTATATGATAGAAACCATATCTTCTCAATTCAGCCTACAGAAGTTCAGATATATTTAACCCTCTGATACCCAGCAACAGCGTCCAAAACCCTAACATTAGATAATTCAAGGGGTTTTCTCCTTTTGATACCCAGTCACTTCATGATCGATTTAACAGACTGACTCATAACAACAGCTTTTGAGTCAGGCAGATGCCACCCCTTCCTGGGCCAGGGGACAGAGCCAGGAACAAACTGGAAGGCAGGGTGCTCATGGAGGGGGACCTGGGGACAGGACACAGCCAAAACCTGCCACGGTATTTTCCAACTGATGACAAAATCTGCTGAGCTCGCAGAGGCTGGCGGGGCCCAGCAGGATGTTTTGCCCCCGAGTGTGCATTAGCTAATTCAGAGAGCGTAATTTGGCACACCTCTGCTGCCTTCAGCAGCGCTCTGTCAGCCTACACCTACTGAGACTCTTGGACCAGAGTCTGAAAAGTATATATTTCACCCACCTTTGATAGTTCTGGTAACCAAATACTGTAAAGTGCATTGCTGGAACCAAATCTGCCCCAGCAGGACACGGAGTGGAAAACCTAAGATTTCTTTCTGTCTCTCTGATAACTATTCTCACTCACAAACACAGTAACATACCAGCAAATGCATTTTGCATACCTATGCATTTCTCTGAAGGACAGAAACCTTTTGCAATTAATTTCTATTGCTACTATTCATTATGCTGCTCAATTACATTAAGTGCCCTAATTACTTATTTACAAAGGGTTGGTAACGTTGTACTTTTTACCTGACCTATATACTAAGTCTGGAGGCAGCAAACAGTTTTCTGCATTCATCTCTTGCTAGAAGCAGCTTTCAATAGCCCTTTGTTTCCACAAAGCATGAGGTCGGCAGAGTTTTAGAGGGAGGCATGGCTTTCAGTTGACAGTGAGCCCAGAGCCTGGGAGGTCTGGTGCTGTCCTGGCTAATCTTGCTGCGCTCTGTGTACATTTCTGCCGGTGAAGGCAGGAAACCCTGGCCCATGTTCTCAGCAATGGCATGCATAGACCGGGGAGTGTGACCTCCTCAAGGTATCCACAGAGGATAATAGGCTGTCAGGAGCGCTGTGTGCCACTTCTGGCAGATGCCTGCCTGATAACACCAGGGCTGGGGCACTGGAGACCCCACCAGCCCTGTGAACTGGCCCCACAACCTGGCCCCTGCCCTCCTCTGTGCTTGTGTGGTTCTTCCATTCCCTGCACAGTTTACAGAATCCCAGAACAGGTAAGGGTGGAAGGGACCACAGTGGGTCATCTGCACAAGAAGGGTCATCCCAGAGCACATGGCACAGGATTGTGTCCAGACAGTTCTTGAGTATATCCAGCCAGGGAAATTCCACGGCCTCTCTGGGCAATGTGTTCCAATGTGTGGTCACTTGCACAGTAAATTCTTCCCCTTTTTCAGGTGGAACTTCCTCTGCATCAGTTTCTGACCCTTGTCTCTTGTCCTGCTGCTGGGCGTCACTTAGCAGAGCCCGGTCCATCCTCATGGCACCCTCCCCGCAGACACTTAGAGACACTGATGAGATCCCCTCTCAGTTTTCACATCTTGAGGCTGAACAGACTCAACTCTCTCAGCCTTTTCTGGTGAGAGAGACACTCTAGAGCTTTGACCAACACAGCAGCTCTCTGCCGGACCTGTTCCAGGATCTCCACATCTCTCTTGGCACCAATCAAGCCCTTCTTTTCTGTCCAAGAGCATCAAGTGTAAACAACCCCTGTACCACAACCTGTTTTGGATTCAAGGTCATCCATCTCCAGCTGAAATTTTCTTCTCTGACTAAAGAAGAAATTTGTCCAAATTTTTTTCATGTTTTCTAGTCTACTGTACTACTCCCACTGTCCTCTTGGCTTTAATCAAGTAAGATAGCCTCTTTTTGAGATACTGTGTCCAAAATTGGACCCAGTAGTTTCAGGAACTTTTTCTGTGTGAAGCAGAAATGTGTATCATGTTAAGAGTCCCATTCATGTGTTGTAGACAGGTGGGCCGTCACTTAATATTGTGCCTGTGTACTATTTCCATTTAAATTTATATATTCACCCACCTTAGATTCACCCCAATTGAGTTATATTCTGGGGTTT
Organism: Zonotrichia albicollis; assembly: GCF_047830755.1. Taxonomy (NCBI): domain Eukaryota; kingdom Metazoa; phylum Chordata; class Aves; order Passeriformes; family Passerellidae; genus Zonotrichia; species Zonotrichia albicollis. The sequence continues at coordinate 75,904,814 of NC_133860.1, forward strand.
TTTTTCAGTCCATATCTCTACTGTCAACATTATGTGGAATGCTAATCCAGACTTTCAACCTCCTTGCAGCAGCACTGATAAGCCTGATCCCTACTCCAGTATTCAGGTAATCAGTGAATTACTTAATAATCCCAGTGCTCATGGCTGCTGAAGAGGTGGCTTGACAGATGTGAGGCTGCTGCTGCTGCTCTGTGTCCCCAAATCCACCCAGCAGCAAGGCTGAGCTTCTATTCCCAGCACACACAGAGTGCTCATCCAAATGGGAGCATGCATGCGGCCTGGCTGTGGTTCCTCTCCCTCCAGCAAGTGGCCTTAGGCAGTCTCTGCTGTAGCTGGTCCTGGATCCCAGCCTCCCTGGCTGCCTTACCAGCCCCAACCCTGCTGCAGCTCCTACTCAGAGCTTCTGGTCCACAAACACACACACACATCCCCAGGGATGCTTCACACAGTGTGTCATCCCAGGTGCCAGGATCCCAGTTGGGCAGGTGATCTCTTGACCATGGGCTGGCGCACACAGCTATCACTGAAAGCACACACATGCACATGCATGCACAAGAGTCAATCAACTGTGACAAGTACACTTGCCATCCCTGTTCACACACATCTGTCCCCTTTTGTCTCTTATCCTTTGTTTTTCTGAACTTGTTCCTTCTCAGTCATCCCTGATCCCTCTTCCTCTGTCTCTGATTCTTCCCCAGTCATAAAGCCTGACCATGCTCACAGCCACCCTGTGAACATCCCAGAGTAGGTGTTGTACAGTCTCTAGGTACCATTTTTCAGCTTTCCATCAGCTCTGGGCTGTGACTTCTGAAGGCTGTTGATTGCTGCAGGGATCCTCTCCCACCTACTACACAGGGTCTCACCTCTTACCCTGGATCCATTACTTATTATTAAGACTATCATTTCATACATTCCACAGCAGACCACAATCTTAGCTTGCCAATGACAGCTGCTAGGTGCACTAGCAGATTACAGATATGCTAAGAGATTCTTCTGAGAGGAATATGATACAGGTACATTCTTCAGATCAAACTATGAGCACCGCTCCACCAAAGCCAGCACAGCTTTGTCCTTTACCTCACCATTAACAAAATCTACTCATCAGCTGCTCGTATTGTGGCTGGAGCCTCATGTGGGCCCACACACATCCCCAGGGAGAGCCAAATAAGAGGGCAGACATTCCTAGAGCATGGGTCTCCTTTGCAGGAGTTGGTGCAAGGCAGAGGCATAGCATCCAGACACAAGTGGAGGTTCCTGCCAGGCTTGGTCTTTCTGAGGCTGTCTCCCCAGGAAACTCACTGTTTCTGCCTTAGGGAGGGCTCCTGTGGTCAAGCAAGGCCATGACAGGATATGGATGCTCACACACACACACGGGGAGCTGCCAAAGCCATCGTAGGTACCGCAGTCAGGGAGAGACATTCCTCCCTCCTGGAAGCTGATATTGTGAAAGGCAGCAAGCAAAAGCCACAGAGAGGGTATATGGACACTTGCTGCTGCCTGACAGCATGGATTTGGCAGCACTTTGCTGGAAGTGAGCTCACTGTCCAATTTCTTTCACATCATCCTTATATCAGGTTACATGAAAAGAGAAACATTTAATCACAACCTTCAGAATTTAGGGGATAGTTTATTCTTTTGAAGACATAGGTAAAGACACAAAGGAAAACAATGCCTAAGATTCAGCTAGTAAAAATATGTGAGGTCTCTCTCACTCCCTTCTGGCCTTCCTCCAGAGCTGGCTGGAGAACTCCCAAGCTTGGTAAAACGCAGGAACCCCTACAGTCAATCTCTTCCAAGGGAGTCTAACCTTCTCTTTGATACAACTGTGCCTCTTTTCCTCCTCCCTGTGATGTGTTCCTGAGGTAGTCCTGCCACCCTCTCATCAAAACAAATATTTTTCAGCTCCTCAGAGGAACAAACAAGGTTTTGCAAGGCCAAGCATTATCTTGTGGACTTTGTCAGTTAATCAGCTACTCATTTAGTTAAAGATGAGGGCCCATCCTGACCCCCAAAGCATTCACCTCTCCAAATACGTCGCCTCTCCGCACTTGCACCTAAAGTTTGAAACTAGTCCATGTGTCCACTGATGGACAAACTTCAACATCCATGAAGACATACAGCCCAGTCTTGGCTTGTAGCCAGCCACAGTGGCTGTCAGCCACTTGACAATGTCAGTTTACCTTCCTGCAGGAGCTTCAAGAGCTGGAAAGCCCCTTTCTTGCAGCTTCACTGGGTAAAATTTGGAGGACAGAGCCAAAATTGCTGAAGAGGAGGACCTAGAAGCAGCAGAAAGATCATCCTTCACACACATAGTGTGAGAGTGCTGGCTGCAGTTCTCACATCTCTGTAAATATTGCTCTAAACAGAAAGTCAGTTTACTTCCACAAGATTAGTCTGTTTTGATGTTATTACTCAGCATGTGGCAGGTGAACTGAGAGTACAGATCCTCCTGTGATGTGTTTGTAACATTCTCTACAACAATAGCACATGTTATTGGGAGGGTAGAAGTGGGAGTGTGGGAAAAATTGGCATGAAGTGTGACACCTAAAATTCACAAAAATATTAAGATATGTCAGAAATTGCAGTGCTAATTTTAACAAAAATTAACTGAAACTGCCATTATTTCCTTATGCAGTTTTATGCTGCAAAGATGATTTGATTGGCAAAATCCAATCTTACTTAGAGATGTATTTACACCCTGTAAACAGAGTGAAGCAAATTAAGACCTATCCAAAGGGTAACACATTTAAATGAAAAGACACCTTCTTCACTATCCATCCATGCATACCAAAGTGAACATCACCAGCTAGCAAAATCCTTTAAATTACATACATTTTACTTGCTGAAAATGGATCCATGTTAATGGACACAATGACATACACCTAATGTACCACATAACCAGCTTATTATAAAAAATAAGTATCAACAGAATCCTAATTCATACATGATGCTGCAGAAAATGCTCATTTGAGAAATGTCTCATACCAGTTTACAACATACTTAAAGGGTTTTTGCTTCATCATGAACTAGAGATGTGAAAAATTCAGAGCAAACTGACAACGTTTGGTTCATTTTTCAGAAATCTCTAGAACTCTGTCATCCTATTACAATTAATTCTGAATTCAGAAAGAGATTAATATGGTGTGTGAGGAAAGAATTGGATGCCATGTCTGACTATCCTGTGGCACAAGAGAGAGCATTTCACGCATCCATTTGCAGTATTCCAGTTTCATTCCTCTGTTGTGACAGGGGAGCACAGAAAAAGTATCATGGCATGGTGGGCTGTCTTGTTTTGTACCACCAGCAAAATGAAAAGGAAATTAGAAATGTTTTTGCCTTCTCATCATAAGCAATGGCAGCTTAAGGAAAAGAGGAGCAACTTCTCCAAAAGCTCTGTACACCATTACTCCATAATCTTGGTAGGCTCATATATGCACAGTTTCAGGGCTCACTCATGCTGCATGAAACACTCTTACATCCTTGAATAATTTAGAAAAATACACAGACATGTTTAGTTTTCTCTGTAATTATTCAGTGATGATGTTATCCCTTCCAGAAAACTTAGAAATATTGGCAGTGCATACCAGGAGTTCAGATGATGCAGAAATTTTTAAATAAAGAAATTGGCCCAAAGGAGTCACTCATACCTTCTTTATGCAAATTGCCTGCATCCTTTGTGGGTGGAAAACTCCCTGGATATGTATATTAAAGCAGTTAACAGATTTAGATGGCCTGACTGGCACTGAGACAGCAAATCACCAAAGGTCTTGACAGCATAACAGAGGTCATTAAGATACGGAAGAAACAGAAAGAAAACTATTTTCCAGCTTGTCCACCATAAGCAACCATTTCTCTAAGAGCAGGCAGGTAGCTCAGCCTTTCCTGCTTTCATTTTACATCAGGAAAACAGACCACAAGCACAGCAGCAAGAATTTCTGCTTGCTGGAGCACTGGGAGGACAAGCTGGGCAACAAGGAAGTGCAGGGCATTGCTTCTGTCTCCCTTGAGCCTCCTACACTCTAACGTTACAGTGCTCCACATACTGTGCTGCTGCTGTGGGAGAATTGCTATTGATCATCTCCAGCTCACACGCAAAAATCCATATTATTATTTTGTTGGGTGTCTCCAGGGAGGTAAGTGGCACCAGATGGTAAGGGGGAAGCAGCTTTCTGAAAATCAAAGGTGACAATTTTGCATGACTAAAATGCTTAGTGAGATTTCTAGCCTTCACCTCTCCCACAGATGCAGATTATTTCAATTGCTGGACTGGAGTCTTGTGGGCAAAGTGAACCCAGAGATCTGTGGGTGGCAGCCTCTGGCTCCTGCCTGAATGAGGGAAGCAAAGCAACCCTGTGGCCTCCATTGGCTCTCTGCACTGAAATGATTTGAGGAAATTCCTCCCCTGGGGGCGATTGTGCACAATTAGCTCAGAATCTCTGGGATTTTTCCAGTGGAATTGATTCCCAATAGGCCCCACCACTCATCAGTGCTGAGCAGTGCAGGCAGAGGGAGTCCTGCCAAAAATGCATGCACAGGGATCTCTCCATACACATTCATCCCCATCCCTGCCCGTTCCTGCACACACCTTGGTAAGAACTGTGCATATTTGAAACCAACTCTGCTGCGCAGCACAAGGGATTAAAATATTTCCTTTCCATTCAAGGGCAGTAACAAATTGATATGACCTGTTTGTCACCAATGGAGCCTGGAGGAGCTGCTCACTGCTGAACACCTCAAAAAGGATGCTCCAAAACTCCTCCTGACCACCCACACCCCTCCATCCAGATTTGGCCATGCTGTGGAATGATTCCTGGCCCTGCTCCATCCCCACATCCTACGTGAACATCACCACTTCCCACCAGCTAAGGTGGTTGAGGGTCATTGTCACCTTCCTGCAATGGATCAGCGCTGTCTCTGCCCCTGTCCTGCACACATTTCTCTGTGCCCCTCCAGCTGGGAAGCACTGGACACAGAGTGGTCACTCCACCCCTGCCTCAGCTGTTGCACTCACAGAGAGCTAATGACCCTACATTTTTTTCCAGAAAACAGACTTTGGAAAACATAACCCTGGAAAGGTGTCCCTCAGCAGCAGAAATGTGCCTACTTTTGCTTTGCTGCCTGACTCTTTATATATCCTTCCACTTCATAAAATATGGAACTGTGACTGCATTGGTGTCTGTCAAGATTATGTGATTATACTAACTACCTAATAAATGTATTTCTTTACATAACAGCTAAGCAGATGCTTCACACCCCAGCAAGCATTCAGCAGAGAAGAGGATCTTGACATCAACATAGATTAAAACCAGAGTACCATGGAAAAACATCTCACAATCTGCGCAACTCATCCAGTTTCAATAGAAATTATCTCTGGCCTGTAAGACGGAGAGAATTTGTGAAATTATTAGCAGAGACAAGGGAGAGGAGGCACAAAAAGAGAAAGAGGAACTAACACCAGTGCTGACTAAACTGGGCAGGAGAGCTGAGACACAGCACAGATGTGTTTTCAAGGGCGCTGAGTGTGCTCCAGCAGCAGTCCCTGCCTTTTCCCACAACGAGCTGCTATCTGCAGGGGAAAACATAACACAACAAAGCAGGCACAAGTGTACAGCTCCTATTCAGAGCCAAAGCTGGTTATCAGCAAGGAGGCCCCATATCCCACTGAGTACTTGTAAATTTACTGTCGGCTTTTTGTGATGTGCAGATACGTTCATTGTGTGTTTATCTCTGTGGTAAAGACTGCCAGGGATTTGGGGGCTTTATGGTATTGACTAAGGCCATGAAAATAAAATAAAAATAAGGGCTTGGGACTGAAAATATTAACACTTTATTAACCAGGGGGACCACTTTGTCTTCCTGAGTGGGTTCTAGTGCAGAAGAAAAACAACATGATCCATTAAGAGGAATTAATTTAAGTAATGCAGACAAAGGCCTGAGCCTGGGACACGATGGGGACCTGGATGCTTCCCAGCCAGGATGGTGAGATGTGTTAACACATGCCATTGGCAGTGGCTGTGCAATGGATAGGATCAGTGCCACAGTGATCCAAACCTGCTGCAGGTGCTGCTTCCTCACTGCCCGAGCATGCCAGTTCCTTAGTCTGAAAGCTAAGGAGGTAACAAATGAGAGACAGAGGCACTAAATGCTGCAAAACTCATCCTAAAGACCCAATGGTTCATAAGAGACTACCAGCTCCTCTGCTCCTTCCCTCATTGAGGAGCACTGAGGGAGCCATAGTGAGGTGAAGCTCCAAAATCCCTATGCCACGCCAGGACTGGGCAGTCCCTGACCCCAGAGCCAACCTGCCTTCCCCAGGGTGCCCAGCTGCCCTGGTAGCTGCTTGTCTCTCCACCTCACAGCACAGGGAAATGCTAAAATAGGACTGTGGGGAATTCGTGGAAGAGGTGACATGCAGATAGGGGCACCCCAGGATAATCCTCAAAATGGAAAATGGACTTTGCTTAACTTCAGAAGGAGTGTTTGCATATCATTTAGCAGGAAGGAGGAGAAAACATTGAAATATATTCTTCCAAAAAGCAAACCCCAGGCTACCAACAGCCTCTGGAAAATTAAAACATCCACAGTTTTTCCTCCCAGAGTAGTAATTTTAATTAAATATATAGATCACATCCTAATAAAAATATATATGTTAAAATACAATGGAGAATATCATGTGATGTGGACATCTGCAAATGGCATTATCCCACAGACCTCTTAAGGAAGATATGCACCAAAGTTGAAGGAGGGTTTTAAAATCAGGCTCTTTGTACAAACTTTACTTTATCTCCATACTCTTTCCTAGGAAAAGAAGTACCATTCAAAAGAGGAAAGCTCGAAGAAATCTACCTCAGTTATTAAGGAAATTGTCTTTAATGTCTAGATTTGCATTTCATTTCAGCATTTTTGTAGTACCAGCAGAAGTTCTTTGATAATACAATTTTGTGTTAGAGAAATGACAGCTCTTGCTGAAAACACCTCCCTGAGAAGCATCTGGACACTGGGAAGAAAAAAAAGGTATTACAAAAAAGTCAGGGAAAAAAGTGATTTTCCTATTGATCTGAAGTTAATGATCTGCCACAGGGGGTTACAACTTTTCAGGTGCCTGCAGTCACATACAGCAGCTCTACCTTTGTAAGACTGGATACTTAATCAATTGGGAAAATGTTATCTGCCAGCCACAGAAAATGAATGTAAAACTACAAAGCATGTATAAAACCTGGCTGCTAAACAAAATAAAAATGCTTCGCAGAAGAAACTGAAAATTTGGGTGAATTGGAAGAATGACATGTCAGAATTACAAAGCGCTGTGCAGGGAACGTGGGGCGGGGGCTGTGCTTTAGCATGTGGCATTGCTTGGGCAGTGGGGCAAGGGCATCCACGGCTTGGTTACAGGCTGTGGGGAACACCTAATGCAACTCTGACGATGCCAAGCCCTCCAGTCTTCAAAAAGGGAATGAACACCTCCAGCTCTCACCAGGAAAATCTGGTGCAGGTAATCTCTTTGGGGACTGCCTCCTTGAAAGCAAAAAACTATCCATCCTGCCACTTCAGTGGAAGGTGTACAACCCATTTACAAACCTTTTCTGCTCTAAGGAGGGAAAACAGCACATAAAGGCCAACTTGTTAAAACAATCCTTATCAGCGGTGCAGAAAGTGATAAATACAGGCAAGTGGAACCTAGCTGCTCATGACTGGGGCAAGCAAGACATTTTCCTATTCTTTTTTCCAATTTCCCAAGAAGGGACATTTGCCAGCAGGCCCTAGCTCCCTGCAAGTCAGCCTGCAGAAAACGGAGCAGCCACATCTTCCCCAGCAATGCCAGAATCAGTGCAGGTCCCTTGGCATCACTCGTCAACCTGTTTGCAGTTTGATCCCACTTAACTCAAGAAAAAATCAGAATATTTTGTTGCTAAACAGAAGACTGAAGGCTGTAAATCATTCTTATCCTAATGCATAGTCAAATGACTGAATTAGAGCAATAGGATTAGATGCTAAATTATCAATACAATAGCTCAACTTAGAATATAGTAAAATTTAAAAAAAGCTGACAGTGGAGTTTTTGGTCTACCAGTCAAACATTTCAAGGAGTGACATCTTCTCTTTCTGTGGAAAATTCCCCTAGAGGAGGATAATGGACTAATTAAGGCAATTAAGGGCGAAAGCATCAGGAGCTTCTCTACAAATCACAGGAAAGAAGTCGCCAAGGCAGCGACCCCTCTGCTTCCCCGAGCCCACGTTGCCTGCAGCATGAGGGGAGCCACACTCCGGCTCCTCTCCCGGCTGGGTCCCGCCTGCCCCGGTGGGGAGTATGGAGCTGTCAGGCCCTGTCTCAGGGAGACGGCCAGCCCCAGGCCCCAGCAGCCTGAGGGGGCCAGCGCAGGCCTTGCCCTGCTGCAGGAGGCATCTGCGGCACTGGAGACTGCAGGCCCGCTGAGGAGCCCTCTCACTCTTGTAGCCCTACAGAGGAAGCAAAAACATTTTCCTGTGGTGTTACAAACTCAGGACCATAAAACCTGCGCTTGTCCCCAGCTCCTCATGCAGTCCTTTCCTTCCCTGGCTGCTTTCCCTGGCTGCAGAGCAAGCCCAGCCTGCCGGTTTCACCTTCAAGCAAAGGAAGATCAGTGGAACTGCTTGATTGTTAAAGTACAGTACAAGTAGCACTAAGCTCTGATATGGCAATTTCTGTCTGAGACAATTTAGCTTTTGATCTCTGGATGCAGTTAATTGCTAGCTATGCAGACATTTGCGGGGAAAAAAACAATCACAAGCAATTTCAGAAGCGAGATGCTTGATGTTTAATCTTGCACCTGTCCTAAGAACTGAAATGAGCTTTTCTTAGTCTGGATCATGCTGCACAGAGCTGCAGATCAGCCAAAGGCAGAACATTCAAATGTCAAATAGATGCAAATCTATTGCTCTCCCACATGATAAAAAGAGAAAGTCACCATAATAAAAACAATAAGGTGTTCCATTCAATATATTCACATTAATAACATTTTTTGTGTCTTAAAAATAAAGCAATACATCATATACAGAATAATTGGGGAAAACAGCTACATTCATTGTTCATTTTGGTCTTTATTTTTTCTTCTTGTGGGCAATTCTAGGACAGCAGAGAGCCAAGTCCTATTTCTCCAGGGAAACAAAAATTTATTTTCAGCCAGGGAAACTGAGTAAGATAAGACAGGACAACTTTGAGTATACCTAATCAAGGTTCAAATACCAGCACATAAAAAAAGTCCTGGCAAAAAACCCAAAACCTCTGACTAGCAGCTGGCTAGGTGTATCTCAACTGCAACTGCCCAGCTACAAATGTAAGCTGTGACAGACATCCTGCTACCTGTCACCAGCTTGCTTCTCTTCTCCTGTGTGTAATAACTCATCTCAGACCCTTGAAAGCCTGGTAACTTGGGACTGCCTTGAGAAATGTCATAACAAAGTTCCATTTAGCCCAAAACACAGAGCCATCCAAGGCCTGCAGTGTGGGTTTCAGAGGGGCTATGTGAACCAGGGCAAGTGCTCTGCCTTATGGCTGTGCCAGAAGGTGCAGCCTTGCTGCCCAGTTTAACTTGCTCCCCACAGTCTTCTTCCTTCAGATTACCCACTCCTCCACACCCCACGGGTACTCTGGCATCCCCAATATGCAGAAGCAAAAGTGCAATTCTGCACCACAGGAAAAGGCACTTCTCTGCCTCCGCTCCAAATCCAACAGCCAGCTTGCCCACTGAGCAGTGCTTGGATGCTTTTAGCAAACATTCCACAATGACTCAAGCTGTCTTTCACTTTTTCCTGAGATAAGAGATCAAGATTTTACATAAGTAGTCACTTTTCCCCTAACACAGAATTTCATTTTAGTACAGAGAATAATTTCAGTGGTTTTTCAGAGTCAAGGCTAGTTTTGGTTATCCTGAATAATATTCCATCAGTTGTCACTATTTGCTTGCACCACCTTCTCCAGGCCTCTTAGAAAGATGCTGAACATCAGACCCAGGTCTTGTGTCTATTGGACCTCCTCTTGATGTACGAGGTTCTGTTTCGTCCAACCCTCCCTTTTCTGCAGGTTAGCCCATAAGTAACTTCTCCTATTCCATAGTAAGTGTCATTTCTTATGAGTCATTGCTTCCCTAAGGTTCTGCTGAAAGCTGCACAGCCTGAACAAGCACAATATGCATGCTCATGGTATCCTTCTGAGAGCTCTTGTGGCTTCCAAGCCTGACCTTCCTCCCAAAACCTACGTTTCTTCTCCAACCTCCAACCAAATCTGACCACTGCAAATGAAATCTTTGACTGACCATTACTTCCCAGGATCACTCCTGAAGCCCCATTCAAAACTTGGCATCATGTTCCCACTTGCATCCCTGTAAACCCAGAGCTGATAGTAGTGCCAGATCACACATAGTTAGCAATTCAGAAAATTCTTATTTGTGGTGTGTGTTTTTTCAGGACTCCTGTGTAAACACCATCTGGTGCTGAGAATTTGTTAATGTTTAGTTTATCAATTTGTCCTAACATGCTTTTTCCCACCACCTCCATTTGAGGTGGTTCCTCTGACTCCCTCCCCATTCACGGCGTCACCATCACAGTGAATGCCAATGCATGCAAAATATTTGTTCAGCTTTTTGACAATGCCATTGCTGTCTGCCAGTGGATCTTTTTACACAGGGGTCATTTATTCGCCCCAGTAGTTCCTCATCATCTCTATGAATCATGGACAGGTGCTGCACAGACAAACTGATCACATTAATATTTATAAATCAGATAAACTTTAAATGCATCTATACTTCAAATACATGCTGCTAAATTTACTATGAAAATTTCAGATGGAAAACACCAAATGTGATCTTGGTACACATCCAAATATAAATGTGAATTCTTTTGAGTATTTCCCAAACAGGAGTAATTTTTATCTTAGGGATCTTCCAAAACTGACTGCTACACAAGCACACTGTAGCCTCCAGTCATGTCAAACATTTTTTATCAACAAAGATGACTGAAGCCTGGAACAACACCTTTCTTTGTGTTAAACATTCCATTGAATCCCTGAAAGCACTCTACTGGAGAGAGAGAAACCAAATACAAGATGACCCTTGCCTGGCCAGCACAGTGCTTTTGAAGCCCCTCTTCATGTGGAGAGTTGTTAAGAAGACTTATGTGAAGTTGCTCATGAAAATTCATAACTAGTGTTTCAGCAGTGGAAGGTAAAATATTTATTAAAAGCAGTGGATTGAAGAGAAAAGCTTTGCAGTCAGTTTACCATACATAAAATAAGCAATAAAGGTGACTGTTTAACATTTACTTAACAATCCCAGCTGAAGCCCTTAGAAAAAGTGAAGGTGGCAATACGGGGTAGCAGCTTCTACAGCGCTGAAAGACAAGAGAGCACCTTCAGTGCAAGTGAGAAGGAGATGAGGAGAATGATTTATAAGGATAATGATTAATCTTTCACTTTGTGTGGGAACAGACTTGGGCATTTGATTAAATATTCCAGGCAGAAGAACAACATCTAATAACACAAAACCTTGTTTTGCAACAGCTTTCACGGTCTCACTTTTCCTTCTGTGAAAGTGGTTTGAATTTTTGGTTATTGAGGCTTTGATTTTGGGTTTGGTTTTTCTTAGTTGGCTTTTTTATTTTTCCTGAATTAAAGATGACATAAATAAATTTGAGTGTAGAGGTGTGGAAAGGACAGGAGTTTTATTTGGTTACTAGCATTGCTTTTTCATCTCCCGCTCTTCACCTGATCCAGGAGGTAAGGAAAGCAATCAAAACAATGAGGAATATGCTCTTGGTCCCACAGCAAATTTGCCTCTTAGAGCAGGCAAATTAATTGGGGTGCTGTTCAGAGCTGAAATATATCACTGTGTATTCATCAGCACTGGGCATGGCGACACATAAAGAACATTATTCACATAGACACAGTAAGGATAATAAACCAGCAACACATGTCTGGGAACAAAAAAGCAACACTTTCAAGCTCATCTGTCAGACTTCTCATGTACTTGAGGTGAGGAGATGGGGGAAGGAAACCAGGAGAACCTGAAATAGCACATTGTCATGTGGGAAGGTAATATCACAGAGCTCTGAGCAGCAGAGACAGATATTTAAAATTCTTTTTCATTAAAGAACATTTTTAGATGCTTGGCTATTGCCCTTCTTTCTGTTTTCTGAGTATCATTTTAATGAATATGTATATTCCTGAATATTTTATTTATATATGTTCCCTCCTTTGTCATCGTAATTCTACCTTGTTACTAAGTGACAAGGCTGTGCCGTTGCTATGTTTTTTCCCCTCAATAATCCTGCTCATTTGATGCTGCCATTCTTCTCCCTGTACGAGCAGGCCTCAGCCAACATCGGGGAGAAACAGCTGGCTTTGTTCCAAGGTCCCAGATTTTACCGCTGTTGGTAATGGCACAAGTTATGCTGAGTTCACAGATGAGTGGCCCTCTGAAACTTTCTTACTATTGCTACAGCACAAGCGGCAGCCTCCTGGAGTTCCACTCTGCCAAAGGCAACCAAACTGAACAAAGCCAACCAAAGAGCTGAGTGACCTGCAGACTGCCAGGAGACCTCACCTGCAAGTACACCCACCTGCAGGCACTCAGCAACTTGAGCCATGAGACCCTGCTGGAATTCACACATCCCACCCGAGCCCACCTGAGCTCTCACACAGAGAATTTACACGAACAAAGAGATTCCTTGTCCACAAACAATCCAGTTACAGATATCTGTTGTGCTGAAAAACAAGTGCATATTGATAGGGGCATTTGCCCCAGGTGCAGTAATGCAGTGATGTACAGCAGGAGCTGTAATGCCAGCACTCCATACTGATCCCACCTCACTGCCCAGCCCACTGCATGCTCAGGGAAAGATAACGCCAGTGATATGGACTGCCTGAGGGGCACATCCAGCCCCTTCGGTGATGCAGGGATGCTGGGCCTCCCTGCAAGGGAAGGCAAACTTCAGATAATGTGCATTTAAAGGCCAGAGAGACCATCATTAAATATAGCGTGATCTTCCAAACACCCTGGGAATATTGCTTCACCCACTAATTCCTGCTCCAAATCTATTTGGATGTTTTCAAATTATGTTGACCTTGATACTATATTGCAATCTGGCTACAACATCAAAATATAGCTCCGCATTTATAAAAGCTTACACTGTAGTATTAATCAGTATATTTTTTACTAAATACATTCACACTTCTTTCTCACACATCTCAAATTTTAGTTAACAACAACCAATGGTTTAATTTAAAATATAAAAAATATCCTGTGTTATGCAACCACAACTAGGGAAATATTTTTAAAAAAACCCTAAAAAAAACCAAAGAGAAAATAGGGCCACTTGTTTGCTCTCCTGCTGTGATTGGAAAAGCAGATGATCTGGGGTTTTTTTACAATTGCTTTAAGACCATAGCTTTGTCAGCCAGGCTCCTGATCTGAGCCAATTTTTCCAGTTGATTTGCAGACCCCTGAAATGGGTGTTTCTAATGCTGTTGTAAACACAGACATGACAGATACCATCCTGGCAGATACCTCTCGGCTGCAGCGCCCATCGCAGCTGCGAGAGACGTGCTGGGGCAAGGCTCGTCTCCCTCATCCCACTGCATAATCCCAGGTTTTCACACAGAAAACTTTTGTATCCGAGCCCAACAGTCTGTTCACTGAAATTTTCCCAAGCTCTCTTGCATTCTTGTTATTTTTCTAGCCCTGATAAAGGCTGGTTTGCCGCTAGTTACCCTTCCCTCCCCTGTTCCACTCCCCAGTTCCCTCACCAAGAACCACTGCATCAGAGCTTTCAGGCCCTAATTGCTCTATTTTAGCATGGTTAGCAATTAATTTAAGTAGGCAAAATAGGGAGCCAAAATTCACTGATGCAGACATAGAGATTTCCAGTGTGGAAACAACAAACTCGCCTTGTTTCCCCTTGAAGTCTGATTCTTGGCATGTTTAATTTTAAGCAAATATATCTCATGCTGAGTGGATAGTCAGCTTGAAATCTAAACTGGTGTCAAGAGGCTCAATGGCAATAGGTGGCACATTTTCCTCAGCTTCCTTCAAAAAAGTAATTGTTTTTGGTCCGACAACTCCAAGCTTAATTTGGCTGCTCATCCAATGAGATCTCACTCATAAAAAGGTTTGTTTCTGCTTGAAAACCACATTGAATATAGGTACTTATGAATGAAGCAGAAGTAGAGCATGGTCAATATAGTACTACAAATTATGCAGCCTTTCACTTTTCTATCAAGCTAAAGAATGCTTAAAATTTTGTAGGATATCCTCTCAAAAACACCCTATACTCTATTTCTTCACAAAGTGATCCCATTCTGAGTTCAGCTAGCCCTGTTTTTAAGAAGAATACCAACTATTGTCCAGGACAAAGGAAAAAATTTACAGCAATTTTTAGCAAAGGAGAAGAAGTATAATTAGCTAATTCTCAGCTTTAGTGTTGACAATACGTACATGATCCGTTTATGCCATCTTTGCCAGGCTTCCTCACCAGGCTCATTATCAAGGCATAACAGCACCTGGCAGTCCCAGGAACACCTACAGACCAGGTGGAGAAGCACCTGAGAGCAGCCCTGCAGACAAGGACTTGGGGCAGCTGGTGGATGACGGCCTGTGGGACAGCCCAGACACAGAGCTCGAAAACCAGACATGTCCTGGGCTGTGCCAAAAGCAGCGTGGCCAGCAGGGTGAGGGAGGGGATTCTGCCCCTCTGCTCTGCTCTGCCCTGCTCTGGTGGGACCCCACTGCAGGGCTGTGTCCAGCCTGGGGTCCCAACACAAGGACAGGGACCTGTTGGAGCAACCCAAGGTCCACAGACTTTATAAGAAGACTGGAGCACATTCCCTACAATGCCAGGCTGAGACAGTTGGGAATGTCCAGCCTGGAGAAGGGAAGGTTGTGTGGAGACCTCCTGGCAGCCTTGCAGGATCTGAAGGTGCCTGCAGGGAAGCTGGAGAGGGACCCTTCATCAGGAACTGTAATGGCTACAAACTGAAAGGGGGGAAATCTAGGTTAGGTATTAAGAAGGAATTCTGTACTGTGAGGGTGGCAGGGCACTGGTACAGGACAGCCAGAGAAGCTGTGGATGCCCCATCCCTGTCAGTGTTCAAGGCCAGGCTGGATGGGGCTGTGAGCAACCTGGTCAAGTGTGAGGTGCTCCCATCCATGGCAGAGGAGCTGGAACAAAGTGATCTTTAAGGTCCCTTCCAACCATCCCATGGTTCTATGAAGAATGATAAGAAGAAATATAAAGACTGGTCAGTTCAGATGCAATATTCAGCACTATAGAGATGCCTTAAATAAACCACAAGCAAAATAACAATTAAGTTTTGACAGAAGCATTTGCATAGACAGTTAATAAAAAATCACTTAATAAACCTTAACTTTTTTAATTATGACAAAATGACAATTAAGAATTATCTAATATGAATATTTAATTAGGTCTAATAAAATGTAAAGTCAAGAGTAATTCCAATAACTAATTCCAAGGACTGACTTATTTTTTGACCACTTAGCTTGATTATCAGGGGGAAAAAATCCTACAACCATTTTACAATCCATTCCTCAAAAGAAATTGGAGCTAACTGCTTCTTTTCAGGAAAGCCACATTGCCAGATTAGCATACAAAACATATTTTTAAGGAATATTAATTTTTTTTTCCTGAGGAATAGTAAAATAACTTGGATGAATATAATTACTATCCAAGAGGCAGCACTCTGAGCTACACATACAGGCAAAAAGAACAGGTTTTATTTTTTGCAGTTGTCATTGCCAGCAGCCCTACCCAATCCAGCTTTGAAGTCTGATTTGGAAATTTTTCCCAGGGCACCAGCCTATGATTTCTTTTTTCCTGGAGCGTCCTATGGCTCTGTGGAAACAGTGATACATTTGTGCTCCCCAGGGATCACCACTGCTGCAGAATGGATGTGAGCAGGGGAAATGACACCTCAGTTGTGAGCAGGAGAGAGGAGGGAGCCCTCATCGCTGAGGTTGGGCTGGGGACTGCTCCCCAAGGCCTGAGCAGGGTATTGGTGGCTCAGAGGGTGAACCCAGCACTGATGCCACATCTCCACCTCTGCCTGCAGATCACGCGTGTTTTGGAGGCAGAGTGACCACTGAAAAACAGAGGTTGCCATTAAATGCATTTCTGTCTTATTTTTCGGCTTCTGATTCAGGCTAATTACAGCTGCTCTAACCCAAGACTGACCCCTTCCACTCTTTCTGGCTGCCCCAAATTCGCAAAGACTGTCTTGGAGCTTCCTTCCTTGAAAACTGAGGAGTTCCATCATGCAAACAAATTCATATTTGAGACAAAACATGCAGGGGAGATGGAGGGCCTTCTCACTGATCAGGGGCATGCAGGGATGGGTCATGATGGGGAATATGTTGCACTGTTCTGGCGGCATCTCACTCACAGCTTTCAGGGAATGCTCGTACCAGAGACCACATCTGGCCAGCCGAGTCTGGGGACGGAGTTCCAGTTGGGAGGGTGAGCCAGCAGTAATGGTCCTTACCTAAAAGACACCAGAGACCAGCAGTCAGGTCCTTGGCAGTCACCATCCTGTGTCTGGGCAGCTGCTACTCCTGGGGGAGAAAATGCATGTCTTTCTTCCCAATCGTCATGTGTTCTCATGTGAGTGAGAAATTATGGTGAAATTCCACATTGAAAACTGACTGCACATGTAGCACCTTCTCACATAACCAACCTGCTCACTCTGTGAATTCTCACTTTTGCTGATTTCAGGCGACTGAAATAGATTTTTGCTACCTTTTGCTTTCTTGTTGCATAAAACTGATACCATTGAGAGCAAGAGAAGGAGAAAAAGGTTTTCCCTATCTCATGAGCTTTCACATTTCCCTTACCAGGGACAGTGCAGAATGATGCAGAAGACATGGATTCATGTATGGATCCCAACCAGTTATGAAAAGCAATAAATACAGACCCCTATACCACACTTTTTCCTGGGTTGTTTTTCAGAGCAGAGCCACTGTAATGCTTTATAAAATTACTTCCTGAAGACTGCATTTCTACAGCAGCACAGCTATTTTTAGCAAGCAAAACTCTGGAACCACCAAACTACAAAAATAGCTGTGATGTACATCAATACCAGCTCACCTGACATCCTCAGCTTTGACTCTGCACCCATGCTACCAAAGGGTCTTTTAGTTTATCTGATCTGTCAGAGAATATCCCAAACAATAAATTTCTAGTGGAACAGGTCCTCCAACCATTCAGCATCTTGGCACTGAGCTAACATAGAAGGGGAGAGCTACTTAATAAACATGAAACACCACAGCAGACAGGTTTTCAGTAAGAGGTGAAGGAATGAAGTCTGGGGGAAGGAAGGTCTGACAATGTCTTTGCCATCACACAGCAGTGTCACGTCACCAACTTGGCCCAAGCAGGTGCTCCAGGCTCTGTGCATATGCCCTGGCAGCAGAAATGGAACTGGTTCTGTTTGCTTCTTTTTACTGCAGAGTTATTTGCATGGCATTGACAGATCTTCAGGTATAACAAGGGAACAAGCAAGCAGAGAACAGATGACTACTCTGTGCTGTGCAAGGAAACATGGTGAACAAAGACCAGCGAGCATATAAATCCCCACCTGGTCAGTTATGAAGTTACACCTTTATCTATCATTGTTACCCAGAGGAGGGAAATGTCCAGATCTCTGGCAGTTTTGCTGCAGCACCAGCTGCAAGACATGCCAGTGGCTCTAACTGCTGAAAACCTTGTTGTGGTGATGAAATTGATGCTTTATCTTCACTCTCAGTAACAGTCATGGATACTGATTTGAAGCCAGAGTCTTTCCTCACAGAAACACCTGCCCCTGCAGTAACTGGCTTAATCAGGCCTCTGATATACATGGTCACAGACCAAGTCCCCTCTAACTCTTTACACACCCAACACTCAAAATGCAAATGCCTGTCATTTGAAGGCCTTTTTTTTTTTTTTTTTGCCAGATTCCTCACCTGGGGGAGATGATTTCAAAATCCCTAAACTAGGAGCCAGAATAGCTGCTGCTGGCACCAGTGTCAGTATTTCAAGCCATGGCCACTGCTCTCAGCCTGGTGCCAAACTCTGCAGCAGCTGTGCCTGAGAGGAGTGATGCCAGTCCATCCATGCCCTCCCCAGCATACTTAGAGAGGTGGTGAGGGAGAAAGAGAAATAAATAATTTCCTCTCACTTCTTGTCTTCCCCTCAAAATGGGGTGAGACCCCCTCAAGACACCTGGAGGAGCTGCTCCTCTGCTCAGGGGCTTCAGGGGAAGCTTCAAGAAGTTCATGAGGAGGGAGAGGGATCTTGCTACCCATTTTGGGCTAGGCAGACACACGCAGCTTCCAAAGTGGATGGATGCCTGCTGTGGTGTTGGGTGGAGCAGATGGCACCTCCACAGCACAGCCCGGCCTTGCCACAGCGGGGCCCTGTGTCTCCTGCACATATCCCAGGCCACAGCTCCCTGGACATCGCCTCCCAGGAGCACAAACACAGCCAGTAAGCAGCTACGTTTCTGCAGAAGCAAACTCCTGGTTTGGATATTGTGGGATGGACTGCAAAGCCATGGCCAGCCAAGCTGGCACATGCCTTTCAGGATTTGAATAAGAACTGTCTCCATACTGTTTCTTCTGCTTAACACCTTGTGGGTTGAATTTTTATCGGGAAGATTGACTCTTACCAAATACTCTATGACGTTTGTGAACTAATTTGGGATAATGAAGGCCATATTCCAAGGACAGTTTTTAGTCTGCTTTCCTTTCATCCAGGTACAGACACAGGAGGGCTAGGTAAGGTGCAGATCTTAAAGAAAGGGATAATAGGTAGTGCTGAAGAAACAGTGGAGAAATAACAAGCGGTGATGTCACAAATGAATGCTTTAGGGTCACTAAAGGAATCACCATCAAAGATATTGGCAAAAATAGATATAAAAGCTCTTTTTTAAAATGTGCATTAACAAACCTAATGTCAAGGTTCACTCTATTATCTACCTCATGGATGAAGCATACAAAGGTAAATCAAGTCAGAATCCATTTAGAGTGACAGAGACCAAACATCTACCATGGGAGGTATGGGAGGTTCTCCCCTTGAGTCACAAGGCTCAGAGTGAATCCCTGGCTTTCTAAACTCGTGATGAAGCCTAGCTGCACCTAGGGCCAATCTTAGTCTCAGACTTGGACAATTGTTTGTATCAAAGGAATCAATTTCTTTGCAAAGGCATCCATTACATGATTTCATTAGAACTAATTTAGCATGCTATTAGCTACTTACAGAGGATGTGTTGCAAAGAAGGTATCTCTCTGCCTGGGGTAAGGAAGGATGTCTTGATCTCAGGTAAAGAATCTCAGACTTAGAGAGGCATTCCAGCTCCAGTGGAGATCACACTTATGCAGCCACACTGCCTAGCAGGGAGAGCTCAATTAGGCTGCTCTATTTAAGGGATAAAGCAGTTGGCTCCCACTTCAAGTGCATACAACGAGAAAGGCAAGCATGAGACTCCCCGTACCCACACTCATGAGTCTTGGCAAACCTACCTGCTCTCCCTGCATTAACAGCATGCTTGGTGCTCCAAGTCCACGTGCACCTATGCTCCCTGGGTCACTCTGCCCTTTGTGGCTTCCCTGGGGAGATTCTGCCTTGCCTATGACCAGTTTTTACCTCCTCTGGAGTTTGCACCAGACTGCTGCTAGTTTGGTTGAGGAGGCTGAGTGCATCCATCACAGGTGAATGCCCTGAGTATGTCAATTTCTCCAATCTGTCCAGCTTGTCAATTTGTGCAAATGAACATCAGTGAAACTGAGTAAGCTTCATCCCCTGGGGAGCCAACCCTTGACTGCAGACATTTCCTGGTTCTCAGCTGCCATGAGGATGAAGCAGCAGGCTGGTTCCATTCCCTTCTGAGTGACTGCATTCAAATATTTCCAAATATTTTTAATGTTCCTTTCTTGCTTCTCAAGGTTACATATCCTTGGATAGGGTTTCTAACATCCTTTCACATACCCTTAAAATTGCCTGTAATGTTAGAGAGGGCTCTGATTTTGCATAGTTTAAACCAGTCCTAACTGCAGAGCTGTTATATCCTGTGCATCTTGCCTCAAGGCACAGTGTAAATGAAAGTGAAGCTAAGAATAGGGCCTTGTGTCTCAGCTGAGGAGAGAAGCATGTGCCTGCCTAAATAAGGAGAAGTAGGTTATGTTTCTAATAACAAGCAACTTTTTTCTTTTTTTATTTTTAGGGGAAAAAAAAAAGTCAAAAGTATCCACAAATTTGAGCTGATCTATTCTCCTTGCCCCATTCCTAAGCAGATAAACTATATATATATAAGAAAAACAGACAGACAGAAAATTCCCAAAGGAGAATCTTGTCTTGTTTAAGATATAATGAATTCAGTCTTCAGAGACCATGAAGTCTGAGAGTTTTAAGCTCTGTAATGTCAGTTGAATAATTATCTCACAAAATGCATTTGTGTAGGTGAAGTCCCTCTGGTTTAGTTGTTTTCCTGCCGTGAAATGGAAAGCTGCTAGCCCCTTGGAAAAAAAATAAAAGCACAGGGAAACCAGAGAACATCAATTTTGTGTAAACACTTCTTTCCACTTGTATTCTTCACCTAAGTTTTGGTGATGAAACACCTTAGAAATAAGGTTTGTCTGTGATTTCTCTCCCAGTTGCATGTGCAGACAAACCAGAGTGAAACATTAAAATAAGGAAAATTAAACATGTTGCTTAACAGTTGAGTGTTAAACATGTCATTAAATGAAAATCTTGGACTAGGTTGAAATACAGACATTTCAGAAAACACCCTTATCAAACACTTTTTTTTTTTC
This sequence comes from Zonotrichia albicollis, assembly GCF_047830755.1. Lineage (NCBI taxonomy): Eukaryota > Metazoa > Chordata > Aves > Passeriformes > Passerellidae > Zonotrichia > Zonotrichia albicollis. The sequence goes on from NC_133860.1 coordinate 75,925,645, forward strand.
ATTAAATGCAATAAAATAGAGTATTATTTGAATTGCAAAGTGACTGTGACATTAACTTGATTAGGTTTTTTCAGATATAGAATATTTTACATTTAGGAGATAAAATCTGGCAACGTGGCCCTGTGGATATGGAACTGGATTAAGAATTAAACTGTTAATTGGCCGGGCAATTGGGCAAAGTACATAATCCCTCTGCATGAGTCATATTTCTTCATCTTTAATACAGAGTTTTCATGCACTTCAGCTTTCCCAAAGTGTTTTGATTTACACAGATAAAAGGCTTATATTAATTACTGTAGATGAATACTGAAACGCCATAAAAGCATTGCTTAATGAAATATTGATTTAAAAAATATCAAGTAGGACTAAGTTCTTGCCTTAGACGTTGAGGAAATGCCTGTGCAATGGGGGTCTCAGATCCTCAGAGATGATTCCCGGCTCTGAACAGAGGAGCAGACAGGACACTCAGCAGTCCTGAGCTGTTCAGTGGCAAAGCCAAGCCCTGGGTCCCCTAAAGAACCATCTCGGATTGCCATTGACAGTCCACAGGCACCTGAGATGCCTCCACTGCCCACAGCAAGACCCCTGGTGACACCAGTGTCTTCAGGCTGTTTTGTTTCCTAAGGGGAAATGAAACCTAGGGGAGTTGAGGATATAATTTCATCTCTCGCAAAAAGCTTCAAATTGTATGCTCTGTCTCTTTTAGTGGAGAGTGGCCTGGACCTGGAGGGATGGGGGGAGCATTTAAAGGTTAGTTACTAATGAGGCTGTGTGGAATCAGAGAGACCAGAGACAGAGGGAGGAGGAGGCAGTGGTTTCTGAATTAGGGAATTAAAAGAGAGCTATTTACGCCTATATGTGCAGAGACATTTACAGTAACCCACAAACACCTACAGCTGAATGCACTGTGGGTATTTTAGGTGACAGTGTTATGCTGAAACATTTCAAAAATGCAGTCAGAAAGTTTAAATATAAAGGCAAAGTGACAACAGCCTTGTAATTGATGTTTTATCATTAGAAGTGCTTGAAAAGAGGTTGAAAAGCAATTTGAAGCATCTGAGGGGTGGAAAATGATGTGAGCAGTATGCAATGGGTTAAACGACAGAATTTCGCCTTTTATCCCCACAGTGATGAACTGTGACACCTTTATTTTTATGTTCCTATACTACTATTATAGTCCTTCTCTGAATTCCGCCGTTTTTTTGTGTTACTACAATTTCCTCTTATGATCCCGCATTTCTGCCCTTCTTTCTTTATGCTGTTTCATGTACTGGATGGCACTGAGATAAAACTGACCACAACCATGTTTCCTGAAGCTACAGTGAATGCTGCCTAAACATTTACTAATCTAACTAGCTTTTCTTCCCTGCCAGAAAATCACTGGGAAGAGTGGGAAGGGACGGGCATGGCTAACTGGGACCTGAAGCCCCGTGGCTGCATCTGCCAGCACATCACAGGCCACAGAGCCAGCGGCTCTGGCAGCGCTGCTCATGCACCAGGAAAAGGGGAGAGACACGTGCAGAGCCGTGCTCTCACCTCTGCCTGCTTCCCTGCCCAGACCTGGGATTTCTGGAGTGAAATTTGGCTGCTGGGGAGGCCAATGGCACCGCATGGCTGTCAGCATTTGCACCACGCAGGGGCTGCAGATGAGCCCCTGGAAACCACCCAGGGCTTGGGGCTGCAGAAAGGCAGGTGAAGCTCTGAGAAACCCCTCACTGGACTTGAGTGCAGCCAGGTATTTTGTCACAGGTATCATTTTAATTGCATCCATAATCCCACTGAAGTCTGTAGGGCTATTCACATCTCTCCATTTAGGCACTTTCTGTAAGTACTTTGCTGAATCTGTCCCTGGAAGCTTATAGTTGTTTTTTTTTTTAACCAAGTGTAGACCTCTTACCCCACAGAATAGTTTGACAAGTTTAATTAACAACCCGAGCACCACTTAAGTGACCCAGAAGCAGAGTTTAAAGCACAGATGGAAGTCAAGACAGACCAAGTAAAGAAAGATAAAAACTCCAATAGAGTGAAGCCCTAACCTTGTATCCAATGCCTCAAGTATCCCAGCTTCTCAGAGACCCTTGCAGGGGTGAGGTGACATGCAGCAGAAGCCTAAGGTACTGAGGTTGGACACATAACAGCAGAGAGAACAAACTGAGACATGAGCAGAAAAGGAAGAACACATCAAACATGCAGTGAAGGTCTGGTCAGCCTACATAGCCCACCCACAAGGTGTTGAGCGAAGCCTGTGGAAGCTTTTAGACCCCTGCCCAGGGCATGTGAGCTCTCAGCCCTCTCAGCTCTGTGCATGGAGCACTAAGAGGAGCCATTCAATATAACAGAAATTGCAGAAACCAATAATAAAACCTTCACTGCACTGACTGCCTCTCAGTGTGGGGAGTGGGGAAATCTCTCATTCATCTCATCTGCAGCAAGGCATTTCTGGGATTTTGTTGGTGTCAGTGAGAGAGCTGCAGGCACAGAGACTCAAGGCACACTAACTCATGTATTCTGTCACAATCATCTGTGCCATGTACAAGAGGCACTGATAAAAATAAACCAAACCAAACAGAGAGCAACTTAGGGTTCAATTTTGCCTTTTCTGTTGGTATCCAGAGTGCAGTCCCCCATCTCTGTCACTGCCCTGTGCCAGCTATTTCCTTCAGTTAGCCTGGTCTGTGATCCTACAACTGCAGACAATACAGAAGCATAAATAAAATATATCTGCACAGAAATAATTTAAAGGGATGATCTAGAAATAGACTGAGTTCTTATCCAGGGCTTCAGTTTTGGTAGTGATGGTGACTTTGATGTGCCTTCTTCAGACTCCGTGCTAAATTCATCCATCCATCCCTCTCATTTTAAAGAGTGGGAGAATTAATCCTGATTTTAGCTCTGTCACTTCAGGGAATGGAGAAGGAAACAGCCCACTAAAATAGATCTGAACTCTACTCATGAGGTGAAAGTCTAACTCTTTATGAGTATCCATTTAGTATCTGGTAAAAGTACAGAATATTCTAGATTGTATCCATCTGATTTTATAGTTCACTGAACAATGGAGACAAATCTGAAAGCTGGATCTATTAAACTCTTCACATAAAAACAAAAGCTGGGAATCAGCAAAAAAAGGGAAAGTGTGAAAAGTTTCACTTAAATTCCCTTTTTTCTTCCACTGTAACTTCTCTCCCACTATCACTTCAATGATTCAAATTCTACTCCACCATCTGTTCTGAGAAGAAACAAATGGAATCTGTCTAATCTCTGGAAATTCTGAAACAACCTGGATAATCTCATTCCAACAAAGAATCCAAGTACGAGTCAGCTTTCTGATCTTTATACTTTACAAGAAAATGCAGCTGAGACTGATCAAAAGAACACTTATAGAACAGAAAGCAAACCTCTCCACAGAGTAAACATAGACCAAAATATGTATATACAGAGCCCCTCATTTCTCTGCCTAATGTACTCATGACCTCAAGTGATAGTGTCTCACTCAAGCTGCCAGAGTGTGTAACGAGTCTGAAGGATTTTCACAGCAAAGTTACCCAAGAAACTTCCTGAAAACTCTGGATTAAAAGTTTAAAGTGAGTATCGAACCTGTAATATAACTTGGCAGATTTGAAACCATGTTTTTAACCTTGTCAGCTGCCCATGAGTTACACAGCATGAAAAGCATCCCTTCCCTTTGATGGCCAAGGCAAGAGTACATCATCTCTTCACTGTGATGTTTGGGGGACATGACAGACGAGCCTCCTCCATGTTCCTGTTCAACGCTGAGAGGTGGAATTTTACTGACAATGCACATCAGCCTCTCTCCAGGAAAAAGAGTTTTCAAAAAAATAGATTGAGAGGGGGAAAAAAGCATTTTGGAAGAACTTCTGAACTTTTTCACCTCCATTCCTAACTTAGCTTATTTCTACATATTAGGTTTACACAGAGGTAACAGATAAGAGTGAGAAGGAATAGAGCTGTCATTCCTCCCATTAAAGATAAGCACAAGTAGTTATGCAAGCACCCTACAGATTGCTGGTTAAATGTACAGTGACTAACCAGGTATCACAGTAAGGGGTCTTTACTTTCAGACACCACACCTGCTGAACATGGCAGGGTTACCTCACACTGGTCTATAAAACAGGTAACTGCCTTTCAGATTCCCTCTGAGGAAGAGCACATTCCATCAGCACATTCCAGGCACTTGGAAATAAAACCTGGTGGGGACTTCAGTCACTTCTGCTGGAGATTTCTCTTTTGCCTTTTAGGCTTCAAATAGGCGGTTTCTAAGTCGCTGTCTATTGTGGGCAAAATCTGGCATGCAGATATATAAACACAGCCAGTGCAAGTCTGAAACATCTTAAAGTTTTCTTCTTTAAGCACATTTTAGAGATATGCTTTAAAGTCTTCTGACAGCTGACACACACCTTAGTTATTCTTTGCCATGCGTATGGTCCAGACAGAAATGATGACAGCGCTGGTTTTGGAAATAATGGGTATAGGAGTCACCTCAAGAGTGAGCTCTGCAGCAGTTCTTAGCATGACATGATCCTGATGAATAGCACCCAGCTGAAGTTTAGCAGTCAGAGCATTTGCCTCTGCCACCTCTCTCCTGGAAGCTTGACAAATAAGTAAGCATTCTCAGTACAAACCAGAATTATTTCAGTTCACAGGAGAGTAGTACCCACAGGCCCCTTTCAGAATCTGGACTGCCTTTCTCTGTCGTTGTACAAGTAATCCTATTCCAAAAGTTAAAGAAAGTATAAAAAGTCAGATACAAGTCAGATAAAATCAAGTGCAAATAAAAAGTGCTCCACACAGAATCCTGAATCCTGCATGAGTGACCAGCTATATAAGAAAAGAAAATGGAAATTGTTTTAAAATTACTTACAAAGCCAGTAGAGGAGAGGGGGAAGAATACAAACAATTCTTTCGAAGTTTTAAATTTGTCACCACTGGTCTCCAAAAATTTGTGATCTTAAACCATTATTTTAGCTAAAACAATATTCTTGTTTCAATATCTTACAGACTGCCAAGACTAAGTGAATCCTACATCAACACAGCAGAGGAAACCAGAAAAGGGCTCTTATTACCTTGCAATAATAACAAACATGCTCATGGCTCACTGCAGGCCTATTCAGAGCTACTTTTACCTGCTCCTGGCTACACAACTCTGCTGAGAAGCAAAATATACTGTCTTGCAGTGAGGTGATCTCATGCAGCTACTTCAGCCCCACCTCGCCCAGGTGTCTCTGCTTTGACCTGCCTGTGCTCGTTTTTTACTTTTGCTGCTGTGGAACTGACACTGGATATCCCTTCCTCAAGAAATCCTATGTGACAGCACCTCTGGTTCCCTAATGAGGACAAAACTGGATTCAAAAGACATAACAAACATTATTAAAAATAGACTCTACAGAATCTGGATCTCAACTGAATTTTAGGGCCATAATCTTATTATTTATATTGTAACAATGTAAATTCTTAGACAATTATTTATTTTTATTATCACAATTAGCTACATATTTAGTATTCAAGGGGGGGGTATGATTATAAAACAGAAGTCTTGGGATGTGAGTGCTATTCCTTTCAGACATCACTCTCCAAAAGCAGTCTGCTTGGTTGTTTTCCCTTGAATAGATTATCTATGTTAAAAAATGTACCAAAACACACAAACACTTTGTTTCCCTTTCAATTTAGGCTCCATTTTAGCTAATGAGGCAGACAATGAAGCTGTACTTTGAATACCTGACTTTTATGGATCAAAGAATAAAAACTGCCTGGTATGTGAATTTTATTATGTCAAAGAGTAGATCCTCTTCTTCTTTTTTTACTTAAATTACTAGACACTACTGTCACATACTGACTTTTTAAAGTTTTTACAACTTTAAAGATAACTGAAGTTATCTTATGGGTTAAGATAACTTCACAGATGAAGGTTGGTGGAATTCAAAGAAGCAAATAATTTTTATCTGTCCCCTGCCTCTGCTGACCATTTAACTTTCTAGACTCAGCAGGGGATGTGAGCAAGTACTCCCTCTATTTAAGCTGATGTAATGCCTTTAGAATGGATCTTAACAGAGGCAGTAGACAGGATTCTGTAATAGTTTAGCTCCCTGTAAAATTTATTACCTTTCTGTCACCCTCTTAGATATTGCCAGATCCCTGAAACACTGCAGTTCTTTTCCCTTCATATGTGTGACACTTGATAAATAATTTGATAGCACTTTGTGGTGAAATGAATTCCACTCAAATAAAATTTCTCTATCCTCCCACCTCTGACCCTGGTCCCAACTCCAAATCAGCAACAGACCCCAAGGACTAAGGTTATGAATTCATATCAATTTGAAAAGATATAAAAAGCAATTTAGGTGAGCACAAGAAACTATCTGTCCTTCAGAAAAAGACAGAAGCACCAAAGTACTCTCAGACATTCCTGAAGCAAAAAAGCCATCCCTCTTGGACTTTGCATCAGAGGGATGCTTCTTGGCTATCTTCAAACTTCACCAGCAAGGCCGTATTCTGTAGTTTTGTCTGCAAGTTGTAAGTAACCACCTGTCCATAAATTCAAGATTCAGTTTCATCCTTTGACTACATTTCAGGTCTTTGCAAGGAGAGGCAAAAATCTTTGGGACTGAAATGCCATGTTGCTTTGCTTTAGTTCAAGCAGCCTTTGGCCTCTCTTTTATGAGAAACTCTCTATACTTTATATCTCTCCTAAAAGTTTTCACAGCCTGAAGATGACTCTCTGGAAAAAGGTGAATTAAGAGCTATCTTTATCTTTAGTGGGCAGCACATTTAAAGCAATTCTTCCTCTGTGGGTCATCAGTGTAACAAAGCAGTACTAGAGGAATAAGTACAGGCTAACATCTGATGCTTGGGATCCTGCAAAAATAGAGCAAACTTCCTAAATATCAGATCAAAGTTAAGAGTAAAGGTTACATAAATAGTAACACCAAAAGCTGGCAAAAAAAGCCCCAAACAAACAAACAAACAGAGAAAAAAAGAAAAAGCTGCACACAGAAACAAGAACCCACACCACAGAACAAAACAAAACCACAAAAAAGAGAAATGAAGATAGGAAAAAACTCCAGTTATACTGTCTGGATACTAAAAACACCAGATAAGAGAAATAGTTGGGTGAATAATGGAGGATGTACTCACCCACTTCACACTTTCCCCACAAAGCAAGAAAACAGTGCCCAAGAGCTGAGATTAACATGGACCTGAGAAAAAATCTTATTCGCATGTTGATCCTTATCTACAACAGAGAACCGGGAAACCAGGAAACCTTGGAACACCACCTAGGAATTTAATCCTCAGAGATCTGTCACACTATGTGTTCCTGAAAAATAATTCTGATAGAAAATAAGAACTATCTTTATTAGTGAGTAATGTGAGAACAAGATAAAGCAAAGACACAATATACTCAGGGTTGACGCAAAGAACGTACTAAATTGTATGCCTTGACAGAGAGAATTTTCGTATCAGAAGGCCTCCATTGGGAAGAACCACAAGTAGGTGTCAGAGAGCAATCTGGGAAATGTTGACTTGGAAAAGGAATTTACCTGCAGAATAAACACAGGCTTTTAGCAGGGGTTTAAGCAGGAGTCACAGTACTGCAGTCCACGTGGCAGAATAATGCCAGGAGGAGCTGAGCCCCACTGGCTTGCTCAGCTCTCCCCTTTCCAGGGCCACCAAACCCTAAATTCAGTCCTGAAGTGCCACCAACAGCTTATTTGCCACACAGAATGGAACAGCATTGACCCTTTGAAACCCAAGCACTACACATATGGTGAATATGGATATAGGTAGCTATGGGTGAAGTCTAGGGGAAAAAAAAGGAACTGTGAAAAGTGAAGGGGGCAAAGTGGGAAAAAGCTGCTGAAGTGCCCCTAAAAATGTATTATAAATGAGTCATCCATTTCCAAATGCCAAAATGACTGTGTCCAAACAACTGTTCATTAAGTGTCAGATAAACCCTGAGATCACTGAGCTTTTCCAATATTTTCCTAGGAACAAATTGACCATAAAATGCTAAATACTTCTGCAAATGGTTAATTCAATACAGATGTATCCCTCTGCAGCAGTACAATGAACCAAGACACATCTGTGTATGCGGATGTACACAGCCTGTCACTGATATTAAGGAAATGGAGGGAAACAAGGAGTGAACAGACTTTGCTTGGATGGCATTCACATCCCAAGGAACACATTCACTTGAAGCTTTGAGTCATAGGACAGCACCTGATTTTGTAACCTTAGAATACAACTGCACTCAATACATCAAAAATGAGTTTCATATAACCAATCTTCTGCCTTTCTAAGCACAGAAATGGGATGTGAGTTGAGAGTTGACATCGTGATGACAGGCAAGAGTAGATAAAATTTGAAATAACTTCTGCAAAACACTTCCATCCGGCCGAGCCACAAAACTAGACTCAGTTACACTGGAGAGAACCTCTGGGCTCAGCTCCCATCCAGAGATGTTGCTCCAACGAAGGATTTGCTGAAACTGAGAAAGGCAATAGAAGAGCTGGGCTAACTTAGCACACACAAAAGTGGAATCAAAAGTCTGAATGGAGGCATTTTAGGACTGAGGTGCTGGCGGTGGTGGCAAAGCAACCCTAGGACATGTTTCCCATTAGAAATTGGAGACAAACTGGATGAAAGACAGTTTTAAGCTCTTGGATTAATACCTTAAGTGACACACATCAAGGGCACACATCAAGGGAAACTACTGAGGGGCTAAATGTAACTTTGTGCCCTCTGCAGTGACACCAGTAGGGTTGCAAATATGCACAGGGAGCCAGATCAGTGTTCAATAATGCTTGCAAGCCCAAAGTGACAATCCAGTTTTGTGGATGTGGGCTTTAGATAGTTTTATTTGGCAGCCTTTCCAAGGACCTCTGTATTTTTTGAGCTCATCCTTTTTGTTGCCTATGTTTCTGAGTGCCACTCTTTCTTTCACTTAGAACAACAAATATTTTCAGATTTTAAATGCAAGTACACACAGACCAGGAATATGGTGGTCTGGTGAGATGCTATTAGATCCTTTGCAGCCTACTCCATTAGAATATTTCAATTCACTTCCGCATGCTTTACTTCAGAGTTGTTTGTGTCATAAAACTAAAGATGTCCTTATCATTTGCTGATAAGAAAACCATCAGTCTTACAAGCTGACACTTACAAGCTAGTATTTATGTATACCTTGGTTTTGATCATGAACCATATCTTTTAGCAGGAAATTAAAATCTCCTGTGGAAGAGTATCAAACACATGCTAACAAAACCCATCAATGGAAAACATAACTGATGTCTCTTCGGAGGATTTAACTTGACCGTGTCACATTAATCACCTCTGAAGGAAAGGAATGACTCATAATTGTTTTCCATTACCTTGTGTTTGCTTTTTCAGCATTGCAAAAATGCATGGGCCAGGACCACAGATCATAAATCTCATCAGACTCGCAGACAAGACTCTGAGTGGTTTTTGCCATGCTATGTTTCATGCTGCCCTTTTTCTTCTGATTATAAAAATATGTTTCTAATACTGGTATTTCTGAAGCATCAATGTTTTCAACTTTCTGCACTTTTGAACATAATGTTCCCATCATTCCTTATGGATAGTAAAATGAATTTATAAGGCTATTCCACTTTGTCTCAGACATTTTCAGACCTATTTACTTCTCAATGAAGTGACTGAAAACCACTGTGTACCCAAATAAACAGACTGTACTTACAGATAACAGAAAGATCTTCTTGCTAAGGCAGCAAAACTTCCATAGAGTAACAGTTTACACAATCACTTAAAGAAGCAAGGGAAACATTAGTTTTGTAGGAGGACTGATTATCCAATTAAGGTGGATTTGTTACGTGGCCCATGTGTCCAAATATCCAATTTTCCTTTCCTTTCCTTTCCTTTCCTTTCCTTTCCTTTCCTTTCCTTTCCTTTCCTTTCCTTTCCTTTCCTTTCCTTTCCTTTCCTTTCCTTTCCTTTCCTTTCCTTTCCTTTCCTTTCCTTTCCTTTCCTTTCCTTTCCTTTCCTTTCCTTTCCTTTCCTTTCCTTTCCTTTCCTTTCCTTTCCTTTCCTTTTTAATGTTTTCCGATCTTTGCAGTTGTTTAGCTAGTTTATTTCACCACTCCCACGTATCACCAGTGACCTTAAGTGTCACTGTGATGAATAGTGCAATTTCATACAGTATAATCTAATTGTGAATGATTTTTTACTGACTTTAAGATTTGTACTAAGTCCTTCAAAAGTGCACACCAGCAGAGGACTGTTGACAGAAAAATGGCAACTCCTGACCCTTCTTTTGAAAAGTTGACAGAGTGCATATGCAGCAAATAGGGAAAGAACATGGCAAAACATTAATTTCAACTTAAAGAGTGTAGGGAAAGTTGTGAGCAGAACTGGTTAGCTCAGTGAGCTAAGGTAAAATCAGTAAAAGATAGAATCCATCAGCAAAGAGGTCAAAGAAGACACTGAGTTTGGAGGAAGGTTTTCACAAAATCCAAAGGAGAACCAGAATTTCAGTTCATGATTTCATAGGATGCATAATTTTTATTATTGGGGCTTATAACTGTCCTCAGAGATCATGTTCATGAAATCTGATGGATTAAGAACTAGAGACTATGGATAGGTATCTGCATTTTTCAGATAATGTGCTGTTAACATGATGCATAACAGTGAGATCTCAGCTGACTTGTAGCTGGGGACAGGGATGGACAACCATTCCATGTATAATAAGCTAATCTAAATCTATGAAGATTAACTTTTGTTTTGTTTTTTTGTTTTGTTTTGTTTTTTTTCCCTCCAAGCAGGCTCTTCCTAGAAGACAAAGTCTCTTACAAACTGGCACAGTAGTGTTTTCCTGTTCTTCTTCATCCTTATGTCAATATACCACGGGGATTACTGCTGCACTGTATTCCCAGACTGGGTAAAAAATCAGTTTTTAAATACAGGAGAAATATAAGCAGAAAGGGAGAAATAAGGAGAAAAGATTATGCAAAGGAATCTGCAGCATCTTTGACTGGTCAACAAGTCATCAGAATTCTTCTGTAAAGATATGTGCGTACAAATATATGTGCATATATACACATATACACACACACACACACATATATATTGTTAGTCAAGAGGTAGAGTAGATGTTCGTACAAGTGACAAGAGTAGATGTTCATACAAGTGACAAGAAGATCCCTTGTACCTTTTTATACAAGAGATATGGTTGCTTTATCTGGAGGCTGACAGAACTCTCAAGGGCTGAATTTTCAAGGACTAACACCTTGGCTGCAGAAGTGGGCTAATGTGGCAGCTGAATGCTCTGTCTGATTTGAAACCACCTAAATCACTTGACTGAAGAGACTTATGACAATGGGGCTACTCTGGCAGGTAAAAAGCACAGGCATGTCTGCAGCCTGGGTTTGATTTAGGCAGGGCTATGAAACACAGAATAAGGTACCAAGTTCATGCTTTGTGACCTTGCACACTGGAATAAGGTTGATTAATAGGAGATTTCCTTTCTTCCAACATGCTGAAATCATTATACCACAGGGATACGACCTCTTGCTCAGGTAATTTTACACATTCATATCCAGGCCCATCTGAAAGGAACTCAAGGGTGGATTTTATTCATCTTACATAGTAGTTAAAGCATGAACTTTGCTCCAGGCAGCAGAATAAGCTCCACCTTTGGCTTCTCTTTCATATTGAGCATTTCAACTAAATATTAATTTAAAACTTCTCTCTTCTCAGACAGAAGGTGGATCTTAAAACTTATCAACTTCAGTGCTGAGAGAGACACTCACCCACCCAAAACCCCAAAACCTTGTCTATCAACCCTAGCAAACACAGCTCGTTCAGACAGAACGACACTAAAATTACTTGAGATACTTTGCATTCCCATTTGTGTGCTGTTTGGAGAAGCAGTTAAGAGCAGTGCTGCCCAGTAGTGCTGGAGGTAATTCAGGACCTTGTATCCTCTGTCCTGACATACAGAAGATTGCCCAGACTGTCCTTCTTCTGACTACAGACCCACAGGAATCAATCAGTAGGCTGCCAAACAGACTTTAATGGGAAGATGCAGGGGTGACATTTGACAGGATATGAGAAGAGGCAGCTCAGTTGCAGGAGGACATTAAAAGCACTCCAAGTCACTTACTGGGTACTGCAATGAGGATTACACACAGTCTGTGCTGCCCCAAGCAAGACCTGAGAAAACTTCTCACTTGAAGCATCCTCAGTGGCATACTATGTTCTCTTGCTTAAAGGAGGCTCTGTGTCACAGACATCTTTTTGTGAAAATCCTTTCTTAGGACTTTTCCTGCTGAAGATGAGAAGTTTCAGCAACAGGATGTAAACAATGGTTATCTGCTGCTGTGGAATGCATCAAGTGTGTTTGTGATTGGGCCATCTTGAATGTTTACAATTAATGGCCAACCACAGACCAGATAGTGCGGACTCTCTGTCCGAGCCACAGATCTTTGTTATTCATTCTTTTCTATTCTTAGCTTAGCTAGTTTCTGAGAGGAAACCTTTCCTTGTATTCTTTTTAGTATAGTTACAATGTAATATATATATCATAAAATAATAAATCAAGCCTTCTGAACGTGGAGTCAACATTCTCGTCTCTTGCCTCATCCAAGACTCCTGTGAACACTGTCACAACTCTGCTTTGCTTGTTTGTGTCCTTTTTGCCTCTTTATATCTATTTTAACTGGGCTTTTTTATTATATCTAGTATCAGATTACCTAAGAAACTGGGATCACTGCCATTCATCCTGTCAGACAGTGAGTGAACACAGCTCCGAAGGTATCAGTTCACACTTATATATTTTTTCTACATTTATCTGATGCACTTCACTTCTGCTGCCCTAAATCCAATTCCAAGGATATTTTAGCTTGTTGCGATTCATAAGGATGATGTGGGGAAACAAGAGAAATTTTATTCAAGTGGGCAGTTTAGCTGCAAAGAATAAATTTTATCTTTGATTAGCTGAACAGAGAGTTTGTTCCAGAAATGGCCAAATAGTGAATAATACCCCTGAAATGGAACATCCTGAAAGGCTGGTCTTGTTTGACTTTTCTTCTCAGACAGATCTTTTCTGGACCTTTCTCAAAGTGAGTTTCAAATTTGGAGTGATGAGAAAACCTCAACAAAAGCTTGTAGGGAGGATACTACTTGGAACTGTAATGAACACACTGTACTGCTGAGAGAGGAGTAGGGATCCTCTTGGGAGCACAGATGAAGAAAAAGATCCTTTTCTGTTCTTGAGGCCTGTGGTACCTCTCTCCAGGCTGTGCATGAGCTAGAAGTAGCAAGAATTTGCTAGGAATTAGAAGACAAGAAGATGGAGCTATACCATCACAAGGCATAGCTCCTGACAGAGGAATCAGGGATTCATCTGATGTGCAAAGCAGTACTCTTCCCTTACAGGGAGGAGCCCTGGGCAGAACTGCAGCTTGCATGAAGAAAACATTCTCATCCCTTCCAAAATAAAGAGCTAAGCTAAAAACACATAGTCTGACTTAAGTTTTTTTCCAATGCAGTCAGCATCTCTGACCTTCTCCTGATGCACTATTATCCAGGAAAGAGGTAGCAACTGCTCAGCTAACAGGCAGTCTGAGGTGAAAACAAAGGAAAAGCCTGAGCTGCCCTACAGGGATCAACATGGAGGAGTACAAGGAACAGGAGACATGGTCCTTTCCTCAGTCCCTGGGCTTCAGTGACCTCACTGAGATTCACTCTCTGCTGCCAACAAGAATACTGGCTATGAAAAAACACTTTGAAATTAGAAACAAAAACAATAAAGCAATATTTAAAATGCTACTACATAATTAACTGCATAATTTCTTAAATCAGACTGGGTTTTTTTCTTTTTTTTTTAACAAAGAAACATTTTTTAACCCTGGAAGCAGAAAAACAGACAAGTGCATGACAGAAAAAGAAGTATTCTCATGCTGTCCATGAAATACAATTTATTGAAGAGCTGCCCTACCTACTGAAACCATGGATGGGAACTAAATGAAAAAAAGTTGGCTCACCTGTATGTGGAGCTCTTCATATTAACCCTGGTGGGATGATCCTTCCAACACAGTGCAGATGTGAGTAATCTTGTTAGCACTGTACAGGGAGCGCTGCTTCCTCCTCCCTTTCCCTTGTCCTGAATGACCAGAGGGTGAATTCCAAAAGAGCTCACATGCCACTTCAGTGTGTCCAGTGCCAGAACTTGCACTCCACAGCTGCCTGTGCCGGCCTCTGCGGACCTGCACAGCCATCTCAGAGGCAGCTGCTATCTGCATTCACACTTTCTTGAATGTATGTTTTATATTACCATAAAGGGGCAATTAATGTTTAACACTGATGACAAGAAAAGTTAAAAGTGCTCTAAAAATGTAATAATCTTATTAGAACAGCTGATCAAGACATTTATGCTTCCAGCATGTGTAGGTCTCCAAACTGCCTACCTATGATTTCAATAATCAGAGAAAAACATTGGATTACCATAAAACATATTTTGACCTCAATAGAAAAAAGACTACTCCTCTAAGTGAGAGGGGCAAGTGGTTCCTGGATGCACAGCTGAACACAGATGAACGTTATCTGATTTGTAACAGACCTGTAGTTTTTATCTCTTGAGAAACAAAATAATGAGGGGTTGAAGGGATGGTCTAAACACTTTATTTCACAGTCAAAATCACAGCATATAATTTGGTCTGATCAACAATTAAGGAGGCCAAGGGAAGATCCAACGAAACTGATTAATTTCTATGGAAATTAGAAATCAACTTATGCAATTGCAGATAAAAGTATCTTACTAGTTTATCTTAATGAGATACCATCAATAGCGTACCAGTCAGCAGCAATGTGGTTCACACACCTACTCAAAATCACTGTTATTCATATCTGCTCCATAGAAAAGGAACTTCCACACAGTGGCTCAAAATGTCACTCATTTTCAGTAGTCAAATAAGCTATAAAGGCTTATAACACAAAGTGCTATGTTACTTATTCACTGGTCAGCAAACATTACTAAGCTTTGTCATTATTTTACCATAATGTATTATGGAAAAGAGAGAATTCATAATCTTTGAAGATACGATATACCAATGCAGCCAAGCAATGAAATGTTACTGATGATGCTGGAATCAAGAATATGAGAATACAAACAAGTGTGAAGGGGAGCTTATGCTATTTTATAACAATAACCACTTTTCTTCCTTTGACCAAGGTTAAGAATTTTAGCATGTCCATAAATTCTTCACGCTCTGAAAGAACAAGACTTCACAGCCCTTAAAATCAGACTGTAGAAATGAAGCTGCAGGTCATTACTCAAAATTTATGTGTCAGCAAACCCAGAAATTAAAGGAGAATTTGAAAGCTCATTTGGCTCATCCTCTGGAGAGCCAAAATAGGTTTCACAGTCAAAATTTGAGACAGCAAAGGTATATCTGTCTAACTATGTATTTTACTTCAACAAAAATAAAATGCAAAACTTTACAGACATTTTGTATTTGCTTAAAAAACAGGAATTACATCTCCAAGTTTGAACTAGACAAAGATAATCTAATGCATTTGTACTCAACAAACATTAACGTGCCGTTAGTGTTGGTTCTTCTCAGTGATGTACAAGTGGTTGCTCTTCACCAGTAATTTGGTGTTTTTGAGGCAGTTTGAGAACTGGCTTTCCCTTAGGTACAGAACTCCAAATCTTCACGTCAAAATATTACTGATGCTTGTTACGCCTGAATCAAAAGATTTCCTTCTTTTGTCAACAGTCCATTTGAGGCAGATTTTGACATTATAGTTTTGAAAGAAGCACAGTCACAGAAAATACTGTCTTTAATGTCTGAACAAAGATGAATCAAATGTTTTTTAAATGCACCGGAAGATCTGAAATAAAATTTAGTAATTCTTACTCATTCCAATTTCCAGTTTTAGAGTTCAATAAATCTCTGCAAATATCCTCTTCAACACTATGTGAAGCCTCGGTAATTTCAAATCTGGATCATGTCCGAGAGATATTACAGGCCAGTATGCTAGGATCCTGAACATGGAAAAAGCATCCCTTTTGTTTTCTGCAATAAACAATTTCAAAATTCTTCTCAGGGCCATTCAAAACAGCCCTGAGACTTAAGTGTTGTGTTTTTTCACCAGTACCCATAACCACAGCTTGAACACCTTCAGAATGCACACGCCTGTCCAGGCTCTCACACCAGCCTGGTATGGTCATTCTGTGTAGTCTACATGCCACCCTCCTCCCACAAGAGATTTTCTTCCTGCCACCCCTAAGGCACTGGGTTGAGTCCCTGCTTCAGGCAGATCCACCCACGCAGGACCCAGTCTGTGCCAGTGCTTGTTTTTCCTCTTGTTCACTGACACTTGTGTGACACCAGGACTCTATACAAACCAAGCAGAGACAGCTTCTCTCAGGAGAATAATAATCTTCCCCTCTCCAGGTTCACTCACACCCAGAGAGAAGCAACCAGGATAAAAGCTTTCTTTTCTGCAAGACCTAACAAAACCCCCAAAGTCTTCTGCTCTTTCTCAGTTAGCCAATTTTCTCTCCTTAGTCAGCAGCACTTAAATTTAAGTGGCAGTGTTCTTCTCTAAGATGGTACAGGTTATGTCCTCGCTCTGTAACAATGTACAACCCTAAAGCTTCCCACTACATACAGAAAAGTCTTTTTCAACTAAATGTTTATTTCTCAGCAGTCCCTGACTAAAGGTAACCACTGTACTTCTTACAATAAAGCTTTTGACACTAAGAATTCAGTACAGTTAGTAAAAATAAAAGGCGGACACTGTAAAGAAATTGTAAATCTTTTCAGTCATCTGCAAACAAGGAAAAACATTAATTGTATTTTACAAAATTATTGCAGTCTTAGGCTTTTTCATCCCTTTCAACATAGTTTTATAATTTTTTAAATATTTACTATTAAAGCTAGATTTAAAATCTGTATTTCATTATCCCATACTTGGATCTTGGTCAGCTTTGCACCAAGGTTGGCACTTCTGGGTTAGTTTGAAACATTAGATGCAGTTATACAACTAGTTTCCATAGCTAATTCTGGTTTACTCTGATTCCCCTACTCTCACTCTACTTTGTTATCTCCCCTTCTGCTTAGTATTTTCTTTGTATATATACTTTGTCATATTTTCCAATGTTTCTGCTCTCTTCCTGGTATTTTCCAACACCCAAATTCCCTCCTTGGAATATCCATTTCTCTACCTTCTCCTTTGTTTCTCTTGTGCTCCATTTCTTCTGACCCCGACTTCTTTTTCTAAGATATGCCTGCTGATTTGTCCATGGCTCTTGCTCTCAAGCTAGTCCAGCCTTCACCTCCTCCTCCAGGATTCATCAATCACTGCCTGCATTCACAAAGATAACTTAAACCCCTAACACAACTGCCTTAGCATGCCCTGTATCTACACAGGAAGGTCTGAACTTTCTTTAGACCTGATTCCCACAATATAAGCCCTGAACACGCAGTGAAAAGGCTCAAGAGCAGTGTTCTTGCACAAAGCATACTGTGCCACAGGACTGGCAGAGAAGACATGTCATGCAGAAGGGGATTCCCTCAGCTGCATTAACTACAAAGTACTGCTACTGTCAGCAAGCAGAGGCAATGGTGGGGATGTGTCCAGCTGCAGACATGCACCAATCTATGCCTGGGTGAGATGAGCAAGCTGCCAAGCTCTTGTTGAACAACCACACCTAGGAGGTGACATCTGTATCTCCAGACAACATGGCACACGTGCCAGGGGCATATGACAAGACGTGATTTTGGCAGCCAGCCTCACAAGCTATAGTGGAAAGCTGAGGGTGTTCTGCTGGGCAATGTTGACTCACTTCTTCCAGGTGACTTTCTTCTTTTTCTACAGTTAGAGTGTTACTGTACCAGAGCAGTAAAGCATCATTTGGCACTTCCTTAAAGAGCTAAGGACTATGGTAAGTAAGTGTGTGTTCTCTCTCCAGTGCCCTTCACTCACACATAGGCTGTTATCATCTGAACCTAATAATTTTCAGCTCAGACAGCTTGTGCAAACTTCACAGTATTCTAGAGTTGACAGCACAATCCCTAACAACAAAGCAACAAAAAGGCACAAAAAAAGCAACAAAGCAGGAAATCTGGTATGGGAGGACCTTAACTATTCAGGAGAAACCAGCTATTCAAAACATACATTTTGGTTATAATTATACCTACAGTCATGAGCAAAGAAGGAAACTGTCTGGTGGGGTATTAACCATCCCTGAAGTAAGCATCAGGAAGAAAAAAAAATTAAATTTCTGATCACGCAAATTTCCTCTTGCCTTCTATAAGCCCAGAGCCCAGAGTCATATACAAATTGTCAAGAAACAAGAACTAAGATGACTTTCACCTTTCTCCTGCTGCTCATGAATCATCTGGAACTAATGGGTGAAAGTATGACTAAGTTGGCCGTTAATCACTATACTTCAATTTTTCCTGTTCAATGTAAAAATGCTGGTGGTAAAAAGAGCATGAGGAAGGATCAACATAGCTTTCAGAAATCTGTCAGATCATTTCAGTATTTTTTTGTTTTATACTCTGAGATTTCTCCCCTCAGTTATACATCACACTTCTTACATTCGTTAGTGCGCATGCAGTGCCAAGAACCATGTTAATTTTCAGTGTCAAGAGTAAACACTGAAAACAGAGATATTGTTGATTATTCCAAAGAAAAAAAACCCAGCAAACTAAAATAGAACAAAGACAGAGAAATGAAATTTGACTAGCCTCAAAATAAACTTTCAAAATTCTGAATTTATTTTGAGAAATCTGCAAGAAGCATTATCAATTGTGTGAATAATATTTTAAAAGGATAGAGATTTTATTAGCTGTGTACTTTCTTATAACTTCTACATTTATGTCTACAAAAGAGGGTTTTTTTCCTGGTCACTCTCACTAACATGCAAATTTCTACCAAAATCAAGTAACACACAGAATGAAAAAAATATTCCTGAAGCAGGGTAGCATTCTTTGGGGAGGTGGGGAGGAAGGGGGCCGGGGGAGGAGGGTCTGGGCAAGGTGTTTCCCCACTGTAAGTAAAGAAGGCATTTTCCACAGCTGCTAAGCAAATAAGAGAAAGTCCATTAGAATCTTCAGACCCTTGACAAAGACTCTTGGCTTATGGTACTGGTCTGAAAAGCAGATAAGCCATATAATTTTACAAGAAGCAACCCGCTGAATCCTGCAGGAAATGCAGCTTGGCAATCTATCTTCAATTCAAAATAATGAGGTGGCAGGAGCGTGATGGAGAAATAAGTCTTCAAAAACATCACGTAAGGGAATCCAGCTGTGCTTGTATAGTTTCCAGCTATTTAAAGGAAAGAAAAAGAGAGGAAAAAACCTCCACTCATAAAGGGTTGTTTAGAAACATGCAAACAGAAATAACCAATATCTTCAACTACGAATACCAAATATATTTGCATACCAATATAAAAATCCTGTACTCATGAATATTTGTTTTTACATGAAGCTATTAGAATTCATTGCTGCAGTTTAAATATTCAAATTTTAAAGAAACAGTTGTCTAAATACTACCTCTTTAGCATGCACAGATGTTTTCCTCTGAATTTTCAATGCATAATAACAAGCAAAAAAAATAGAGTTCATTTTGACTGGATTACGAGCCTGGCATCTTGACTGAAGATGCAACATGAAGATGCTGTTTTCAGAGAGATCCCCACTGCCAATCATCAGCTACTGCTCCTGATCCAACTGCCAGGTATGCTTACAGTGACCCAAGCCCTGCCTATTGCAAAGGTGAATGCACAGGCTCTTCCTGAAAATGGTTTATGTCATCAAAGGAATCCAACAGCCTTAATTTAAAGTTTGATCCCTTCTTTCCAGTTTTATTCTATTTAATTCATATAGGCAACACTTCCTGCTGAGCAGCATAAGGTGTTCACAAAGAAAATTATAATATTTTAAAATCTACAGACCTTGTTGTAGAACTCAAATAGCTCCTGATGGCTAAATTCTACAAACACCTTCTTCAGGTTCTGTAAAGAAGAAAGAAAAAACAATTTAAAAAAAATTAAGGATTAAGCATACTCCTTTCCTTTCCTTTCCTTTCCTTTCCTTTCCTTTCCTTTCCTTTCCTTTCCTTTCCTTTCCTTTCCTTTCCTTTCCTTTCCTTTCCTTTCCTTTCCTTTCCTTTCCTTTCCTCTTTTCTCTTTTCTCTTTTCTCTTTTCTCTTTTCTCTTTTCTTTTCTTTTCTTTTCTTTTCTTTTCTTTTCTTTTCTTTTCTTTTCTTTTCTTTTCTTTTCTTTTCTTTTCTTTTCTTTTCTTTTCTTTTCTTTTCTTTTCTTTTCTTTTCTCTCTTCTTTTCCTTCTCTTTTCTTCATTTCTCTTTTCTCTTTTCAACATTAACTCCAGTAAATCAGAATATGAGATTAAGCTATATGAAAGATAACCTTTGATTTCCTTCTATTCACTACAATGCTCCTCATACATGTATATTTCATTTAAGTGAAGAATTCAAATCTATCAGTATATCTATTCTCCTCCTGTGAAGAACAGTAACAAAATAATCTATGTGAAGAATTTAGTTACCTTATTTTTAAGTCAGACTAAAATGAAAGATTACATTCATCTTTCTCAGCAGTCCATCTAAGATCTGGTAAATACTTTTCACAGTGACAAAGTCAGTAGTGTATTTGACTGAACTGGCACAGTTATTAATGTACTGCACAGGCACAGAGCTGATACTTTCATTCATTAATCCAACAGTTCCAATCTTATCATGCTGACACTGCTATAGGCATCCATGCAGATTCAGCCAAAGTTAACAATTAACACAATGGCTTCAAAGCAGTGCTTAAGCACTTCAAAAACCCACAAAATAACACAACTGATGAAAACTGCTGTAGATAAAACAGATGGTGGTAATAATCCTCTGCATGCATGTGCTGATGTCTGTGAAGATGGGGGTTGAAGTAAAACTTCTGTCCTGCTTAACTTGCTTGGAGCCTGCTACCTCCAATCACACTGCAGATCTAACCACACAGTTCCTAGCCTTATTCCTTGTACTTCACTTTGTGCCTTTATTTATTTAAAAGCAAATTTCTATTTCTGCACATTCTCTTTGTTTTTCTTAGACTTTTCAAGGGTTAGAGGCATTCCTGAGGATAAAAGCTGCACTGCCATGAACAATACTCTCTGTATTGAACATGAACAATACTCTCTCACAAGGCTCTGTGAAAGCAGAATCTCTGGATTCACAAAATATTATCAGCTGAAATAATGCATACACATCACGTTTCTTTAACTGGTAGCAACTTCATGTACCACTTGGGTCAATAGAAAAACATTTGTTTATCCACTCATGTTAAATGAGCAAGGATACTTTTGCATACAGACAAGGCTGAGGGCCAGATTCTGTGTACTCAAAGCAATGCAAGTCTCAAGTTATGCCAAATAATGTCACTGAATTTGGCGTACCAAATGCACAAGACCAGCAGAAGCCCTGGGAACACAGTATAGGTACTGCCTGGTGCCTGCTCCTCAAAAGGAGCTGTAAGAGACACAGGAAAGAGATAAAATAACTGGGGCCAGCCTGTCTGGTGCAATTCCTCCTTCTCACTCTGCAGAAAGAAAGATCCCTTCCAACAATTTCAGGACGGCTACAAAAGCCTAGAAAAGGACCAGTGATTTGCATGAGAGACCAATCTTCCCCCTCTGGGAAGGAACAATGCAATACTGTGAATCGTATGGTGAATACAAAATAAAACTACCAGGACAGCAGTTTTCTTTGCCATGACTCCAGCTGATCCTCCCTCCAAAGAGCATAATGCCATGACAGGGGAAGTAAAAGCATTTTTAAAGGCTTTCTAACAGCTAAGAAACAAAAAAAGAAAGCAAACAAGGCTTTTTTCAGAAGAGAAAGTGGGTAGAGGAAAGAAGAAAGATACATTAATAGCAAACACATCTACCATTTCAGCTGGGATGTTTGCTTGCTGTTTGCCTTCCTAGAAGGATTTTAGTGACTGAATGGAGGAAATCAGAACTGCAAAGATGAGGCTCAGCAAAAGGAAGATACAAGATATCTTTTAAGTTTATCAGTCACAATTAATAGCTAGGATAATTTCTTGAATGATTTCTGGAAGTCTGCTGCATTTTGATGTGATAGTTTTGCAATGCTGCCAGAGAGGGGCAGAGAAAGACCTCTGACCATCAGATCTCATTTCTCCAATCTCTGTGTCTCATTCAAGATGGGCATCTTCTGGTACTTCTTCAGATCAGCAAGCACAATCAATTCTCCTCTCTCTCACTGCTTGTCTTTCATATTTTCTACCTACATTAGTTACTGTTAGTTAGAAGATAAAGTATGCAAGTGAAAAAAAGTGCAGACCTTTTAATTCAGATACTCTTTATGCTTTATTAAAAAAACCCACTCTGCTTTATAAAAAGGATGAGATCTCTCTTCCCATAATTATTTAACAGTCATACTCTGATAACTAGGACAAAATGTATGTTGGATTGTGTCAGGCAAATGTCTGTGGAGATCTAAAAGAAAGCATGCCACGCTAGGCATGTTTCTGATCTGGGGTGGGAGTAGGAGTGTCAATGGGAGAGAGGTGTAACAATCTTGTATGAAATATGTTGTTTATCTGCACTTAATCATCTGCAAAAACACATTTGTTTGTATGTCTAAAAACCTGGTACATCTACTATACCACTACAACAGAGAGTGGTGTACTAAAAAACCCATACAGATGTATGACACCAGTTAAAAATGTTATATTACTGTGGTAGTGTGTTGTTAAGTTTCTTGTGTTATTCCCCCAATTTATGTATTGTTCTTCCCTATTATGTGTAAAATGGGTTCGTTCCCCCAGTTTTTCCCGCCACTGCTAGCCTGTCAGCTAAGTTGCTATAGTAACTGCTATTCATAGTTGCCGATATGTAATTGCTCCTCCCCTGGTTTCCCTTATAAGTGAAAGTTGTTTCCTCCCTGTCCAGTCAATCACTCCCTTTCTCCTCCCAGGTTTCGAGAACCTTCTCCTCTCTGGAGATGGTGGTTGGCTGGGGTCCCAGGACACCTCCTTTACCTTTTGATTATTGGTCTCCATGGAGTGTCAGTTCTGTGAAGTTCATCCCCTCACCTTTCCCGATTGGCTCCGCCTGTACCCACCCCCCTCCTTTATAATCCTGTTTTCACCCCCCTATGAAAGAACTTTTTCCCGGTTGGTTTACCCGTGTTTGGATTCCGCATCACCTTCAATAAACTGATGTTTAACCCCCGGGAAATGGTCAGCTCCTTTCCTCTCTTATACCAGCGAGGTACGCCAGTCCGCAGCCAGCACAGCCCGAGGCCATCAGACGCCGAAGGGTGCTGGCCAGGAATTGCAGAGGGGCGTCGGCCTTTCGCCCTCAGCTAGTCGGACTCTAAACTTCGGGCCACATATGCTCTCCTCTGCATATTACTACGTTAAATTTTTCACTAGCATGAGTCCGCTAAGGATGGTGACAAATTATAATTATGTGGTCAGGAGTTCCTATTACAAATCACAAAAATGTTGTATCATAACTAGATCCCTAAAAAAACCCCTACTCCTCAGGTGGCTGATGGCCCCCCATTTTAGCTGAGATATCCATTATTTACTTATTTGCTTTATTCTGTGTGAATATAAACAAGTGCAATTAAAACTGTGCACCACAAGACTAGATTATCACCCAGTTCTTTAATTACTCAGTAAAATTGTCTTAAAAATTACTGTTTAGATAGATTATTGCTAAACCCCCCAGAACAGGGAAATTCCTAATATACTTAATGGAATTTTACTCAAATAAGCATACAAAACTAAAAACCCCAATAATATTTCAACTGTAACTAAAACAAAGGATGAAAAAAATCGCTTTCAGCTTACCTACTTAAACGTCACTGTGTGCAGACAAAGCCTCAACCTATTTATGAGAAGTATAGTTAAGCAGACTTCTTTTATCTGCACATACAAGATTTCAGATGTTGCCTCTAATCTAGTATGTTTTTCCCAGACGTAAATAAGAAAACAGCAATTTGCTGGATGTCTAAAGTCTTCTTTTTATCAAGTGTATCATTCTTTTTTCCTCTTTCCTTATAAATATCTTCCTATCCCTCACGTTCACACTACTCTCCCCCTCATTTCTGGCATCTCATTTTCTCTTTCTTTTTATCATCTTCATGTGAAAGAAAACTATACTGAGCAACCAGAAAACCAAACTGAATTTATTCCCATTGTCACACCTTGTCAATCCAACAGTTTTTCTAGTTACATTCCAAATTTTTCTGCTGTGCCACTGTTAACTCCTAGCTCCTGCTTTTAAGAATTTTAGGCTTGAGTGTGACAGTTTCATAGCATCAGATAAACGTGGCTGAACGTGATATTCTGATGAAGACAAAGAAATTTCTAAAGTACCAAATGTTCATTCTTTGGGCTGCTTTGAAAACAAGGAGACAGGCTTTTTGTCTGACACAATATCCATGAAGGGTGGCAGGGACTGCACTGGAGCAATACGCTCAGTAAGTGTAGCTAAAGAGTATGTGCAGCACATTAGCTAAATAAAGTTGCTCTTCAGTGTGTTCATCTACTGTAAAACATGACAAAGCACTGCATTTACTACTGGAAAGGTATATGTGAATTGCAACTGTCACCAAGAAAAATCTTTACATCATTCTGAATTCACTGCAAGGAATATGGTAATAAGCTTTCTGAAATGTGTGGTTTAACATGTTTGGACATGTATCACTAGTGAATGTATTTTAAGTGTAAAAATTAGATTTTAGTGCCATTTTCCCTTCATACATCTAGATGAAATCTGATTTAATTCCACCTCTTCTGTCACCCCAGGGCTGTATCAATTTACAACTCACAGCCTCCTGAGAACCGTGAAATTCTAATAAGCTTAACTGATTAGGGTTGTTTTCTCCCCTTAAGTATCTTCTCACTTACTGTCTGCTATTATTTTAAAAAACATAACGTCTTCATCAGTCTCTAAAACCAAATTTCCTTTGGGGGTGGAAGGGGGGCAGGAAAGAGAAAAGAGAAATGAGGGGAAAATGAAGATAAAACCTTTGTATTCCCAGTCAGTATTAATATGTTATCCTAACCAAAACAGCCATTCTGAATGTCTGGCTAATTCTACAAAATAGCCACAGTCTTTTAATATATACTTAGCTTACAACCACCACCAAACAGGCAATTTTTTAGCTGAACATGACCATCAGCATAAAATGATGAAGATACAAATATACAGGATATGTAAGAGTCTCCAACTTCCCATTATCTTGGCTAACTATTTTAATCATTAATACCTTCTTGCTGCAAAAGGTTTCTGTGGAAACCAAGCAAAAACTGCCTCCTTAAAATACTTCAGAAAGCAGAGGCAAATTTCGGGTTATAAACAAAGGATTGGGTTTTGCTTTTAGGGGGTTGGTTGGTTGGTTGGTTTTACAGTGGGGATGTTTATGTGCTTGTAGTGGTTTGTTGGGTGTTTTTAATATAGTTGTCTAGATATTCATAATGTGCTACTGAAAAAAGCCTTTTTACTAATGACAGAGTTTTGCAACCTTACATACTACACAACGATTCCACCCTTTTAAGTCTCCAGCCCCATGTGTAAGCATAAAGTAATGCACTAGAAGTTATAAACTAAAGCCAAACTTCTGGTTTAAAGCTGTCTTGAACACAAAAACACAGCTACTACTGTTCTCAACTGCAAAGCTATAACTACTTCAATGCTGTTGAAAAATAAATGCCAAGTATTTTGAAGCAAACGGAGGGATAAGCTGAATTATATAATATATTTATAAGCTAAATGTCTTATATATATATGTCACTAAGTGAAATAACATACATCCCAGTCCTCATATTCTAATATTACCTTTAATACTATCTTGAGCCACATCTCCATTTGGTCTGAGAGAAGAATATTTTCACATTTGCTATCCATTCTCCAAATCATTCCTATTAGATATCCTTAAAATCTCAGATATAACAGAATTATATGGATAACTAAGCTAATCAGTGTATGGACAAATTAAGATTCATTCCTAAACAGACCCCAGTTGATTCTTACTAGTGTGCATTTCCCTCTGGACCTATCAATTTTTGTGCTACATTAATTCAGACTTCCTTTAAACTTGCATGGGTCTCAGAGAACTGTGCATTCACCTAGGCACTTACAACTTTTTCTACTTATATCTCACAGAATTTATCAAAAAGTTTCTGTGGCTTGGTCAGGAAGATCAATTTTAAGAAGAGCATATGCATTACAACAGACCAGCATTTCTTAGAAGCACACCTGTTTGTTAACTCTCTGCATATAAGAGACAGTAATTAAAACTTCTTCATATTCTTACAGCTGTAGATGAATGTAATTCAGCTCAGGGATTCAGCAAAACACTGGGAGTTAAATACAGACTAATATATTCCTAATTAAACTAATTTCACATCATCAAAAAATGTAACCTTCAAACTTCATTCTTTTTCAAAGCTTATCTCCATTTGCAATACCAAATTACTATTTTTGTAGAGAAAAAAAATCATGTTTTATTACCAAATTACATGCATTTCAAGTTTCGATGTGTAACTGTTATAAAATGTAAGATACTAACCCATGCTTCCTGACCAACATATTAACATCTAGTTCATAAACATACTGCGTTCTACCTTTCAAAGTTGCATTTCTTTTTCATATAAGCTTAAGAAACTCAAATTCCTTGTGGATTCAGGGAGATCATGATCTGCATTGTGCTAAAGATATACTTCCCTCTCTTTGCAACATATATGCAAGCATCCTAACCAAATCCTGTGTTGATTCCTGAGATCTAACCAACGTGTTACTGGAATTTATGGAGATACATACAGGTAAATCTTGAATCTCACTCCAGCAGATTCAGGATCATTTAACATGTTTGCATGGAAGACGGCAAGAATGAATTTATTGTCCAATCTGGTAGTAAAGCAACAGATTCTGCAGGCATCTGATCACCTATAGAACACCTGACATACTCCCAAACTGCAGTAAGAATTGTCAGTCACTACCGTTTTCATTACTCCTGTTCCTCTCCATCCTTACAAAAATACCCATTGCTGGCTGAATTAACTGATGCAAAACTATGGACAGGAAATGGGACACAACTCCTAAAAAGACCACACAGGCTGGGAGGATCACAGAGCATTAGAGGGAGACAGGTCCCTTTTCCACAGTAGGTAAGAAAAATCCTTTTAAAACTGAGAGAATTATCTGAGAAAAAAAACCCCAAAACTACAGTTTTCACCTCAGTACATTGTGTCAGAGTAAATACCATCTTGCTAAAGAAAAGAGAGATTGAAAAGCCTTTTCTTCCAATAGCTGTATCCAAGCAAAATGGATATCCAAGCAAAATTTACATTCCTGTAAGTACCATCATTATATTGGTTGGCCTTTCAATAATACTTTTGCATGGAAAACTTTTAAAAACCAGAAATCTAGAGATGAGGGTTGACACTTCTCTGCAGATTATGTTAAATACACTTTTAGAAAAACATCACAGTAAGCAAACAGGCTTTTTGGAGAAATGGGTGGTAGATGTGTATCAGTGTATGCCTATCACTTAAAAGCATGTCTTTTATATCGATATTTCCCTGTATGTTGCAGGTACGGAAAATGGCTCATAGGAGATCTGTTGAAAGGCTGACTTGCTTTATGTCATTTGTATTTGTATTTACCTTCACATGACCTTTCCTTCTTTGAAGATAAGTATGCACACTGTACAAGCCCCTGACTGATTCCTCACCAGACTCCATAAGGATTCAGCAATGAGCTATGAGCAACAAGCTTCCATCCATATGAATGTTGTTGTATTTTCAAAATTCAATAGCAAAGTATGCATAATTTCCAAAAACAGTATATCCAACAAAACATGCATTTAAAAATTGGTTAATTCACTGAAAGGCTGCCACAATTACTAAGAATGTCACAGATTAATCTGAGGAACACACGTTCCAATAATTATTATCTTCCTGTTTCATCCCTCATCTAATTTTGCAAATTCTACTGTACTACAAATACGGCAGAAAGCCCTCTGAAGAAGCAGTCTTACTAAAAATTTAAAAAGGAAACCCAAAAAAAACCCCAACAAAAACAACCAACAAAAAACCCAAAACAAAACAAAAAAACAACAACAAAAAAACCCAACCCAATTCCAAACCCCACCCAAACAGGCTTTCTCCCTATTAAATTTCACTGTATAAAGTTTGGAAAAAAGAGTTCACAAGAAATCATATACACCCTAATTGTTGCATACTGCTTATACTGTCTGTAACTATCAAAATACAACTTTCTTCTTTAATCAGAGCTATACTGTGATAAGTAGTTTTATTCCTCAGAAGAAATTAAATTCTTATCTTCCCATTTTGGTACACTTCACTTGTCACAGAACTTACGACATTTAAAAAATTAAGTTCAGGAACTCTGCAAGGAAAACCAGGCGGTTGTGATTCTGTGTTTCTTTTATTTCCACTGGGGCTAGCATGTATAAGTCTTCAAAGCCATGAAGACCAATGAGTTCATATTTCCATTCTAAAGATAGCTCACATCAAAACTGACACAACAGTCTTACATTCACCTCAAATGATAAGGAATTCATTTTTCTTCTTATTATTGTATTCACAGATAACCTCTGCTGAAGAAATGGAAAGCATCATGCTGGCACTAGAAATGCTTTCAAGCTTTTCTGACCTCACATGATCACCAGATTTGACCACAGCTGATGCCATTTTGATTTGATGCCACATTAAAAAGATGTCATGTAGTTATAGTTGGGAAATATTTTCATTATTGTGATCAGAAAATGATCAAATTCTAGGAAATTAACAAAACTGAGTACAAATATTAAGTGCCTAGTATTGTCATCCAGCAAGATTATGAGGCTTAAATGGCAAACAATGCACCTTGGGTATCTTAGAACAGCGAAGCTCAACTTACAGCACCAAAGACAGACTGAAAACTCTTTGCATCTTGATATACAGTGGTCAAAACACTCTACTAGCAAGAAGAGCAGCTCAACACCATGCACTGAGTGTTTTAAAGAGCTTTTCACACAGCTTGCTTGCAGCTGATGTAATTAACCTGGAGTTACAAACACTTTATGTTCTAATCAGTTACACATCTAATGCCAGGTCTGAAGCTGGATTTAGAGGAAACTCAAACTGTCATCCAAACCACCCCTTGTCAAAAAGCCAGATCAAATCTCCTCTGTCCAGAGAAGAAACCTGGGTTGCTATCATCTGTGTCCACATCTAGAGCTACAGATCTGACAGAAATATTATATGGTGATACCCTGCAGATGATTAACATTTTAAGAAGGATTTATACCTCCATTTAGGAACGGAGGAAGCTGGCATCTTTTTGAATTATGACCTTCTGAGCCTACCTGATTCAGTAAGAAACTGCAATGCTGTATTGTTTTTCCACAAAGAACCTTCATTGCTGGAATACCTGAAAGTATCTATTGTTTCTACTGAGGCACAAGAAAAGTGGCTGGATAAAAGATGCCAGCAGTGAGGGGAAAGATCTAAGGAAGCTCAGACCCACATGAAATCAATGTAACTGATGTGAAAACTCCTTTCCAAAATCTTTTTAAATATTCAAAAAATGTTGAGATTAGATAATCTGTAAATTAGGTTTTTTTGTTTGAAATGGGTCACTCGAAGTATCACAAATTTAGATTTTGTTAGGCAGATCAGCAAAGATAAAATGTTTGGGGCTGTTTTTTTCTGTGCTAAAGGGATGCTAGTGGCTGTCAGCAAGTATGTTTTTGATCTCCAGCAGGCAAATAATTCCAGCAGCTAGCAGCTGGGGACTTGCACACAAATCTCAGCTGCTGAAAGAGAGGGAAGTCATGCAGGAATGACGGATGTTAACTACCAGTCTAGTCCCCAGCAGAATCAAAGGCAAAACACCTAGGGAATAAGGTTGTTTGTAAAGTAATACATATTTTATCCTTTTAAAAATTTATTTAATTTTATGAGGACATCTCCTACTTACTATTTCTACTGTATTCTAAGGGTCATAATATATCTACAGCTTTTGCTACAATGATCATAATCTACAAATAAGTGCTGGTATCTCTTCCTTGCCATAAGCAACCCAGCAAAGCCTTGAACCAGAGCTACCTGTTTGTATCAAGGACACACTGATGTCAGATGTCTCACTGATGTGAAAAAACTACATTGCACCACTAGCCTGACCAAGTAAACACTAACATTTCTCAGACAACAGACCACAGTGCAAAACTGGAAGAAGTTATTAAAACCAAAGTTTGTCAAATGAGACAAAAAAGCTTTGCCTTTTTACAAGAATTACTAATAGATTATGTGGTCTTCTCATTGTGACTCTACAAAATTAGTAAGAATGTGGAAACAACCACTATACTAAAAAGCAATCAAGAAACAACTTTCTCATTTGTCACCGAAGGTTACACATATTCTAATGACACAAAATTAGCTATTTTGGACTTCAGACAATGGAATTTCAGTGATTTTCCGTTACTGCTTTGGCTGACAAATTGTTTAAAGCTTGATGCAGTGGAGTGATGTGAATTCTCACTGCTTACTGAAAACTGAACAAAGCGCTAAGGACTGAAAGTACAAGTTCTGTGTATTTTCACATATACCAAAGATGAAATAAGATCTCTCACCCCCCATTTTCTTCAAAGCCAGACCATGAACATAAATGTGTAAGTAATATCCTTTCAGGAAAGAAAACAACAAATTTTGGCTAACATAAGCAACTCGAAAGAGGGTATCAAAGCCCTTTTTATTTTCAAGTCTGTGTGCTATTGAATCATACAGGTTGCTTTAAAAGACAGTAAATAATATGAAGGAATATAGTAATAGATTCAGATTATTTTACAGATAGCAGGAGCACAATCCAGTACTTAGGTTGGCTGCAATGGTTTCAGTAAGTATCAAAACCAAGACACTTTTTATCCTTCTCTCTCAAAATGAACCCATTTAGCTCCCAATTAATTACATTTTTCTCTTCCAAGACAGCACTGCATGATGCAAAACTAAAATGGTAGAGCAAGCAATAAAAAGTACATGTGGTGTAATCTTTTGACAAAGATAGACATGAAATTAATATTTAAACTAAACTTAATGTCTTTTTTTTGTCTTTTTAACATTGGAGTGTCACAGACATCTTTTCATTAAAATCCTTTGTTTAGGATTTTTCCTTCTGGGAAGCTGAGGCCCAAGAAAAAGAATGTAAACAATTGTTATCTGCTGCTGTGGAATGCAACAGGTGCATCTGTGACTGGCCCATGTTGCTGTGTACAATTAAGGGCCAATCAAAGATTGAGTTCTCTGGGACAGAATCAGAGAGAGCTCTTTTGTTATTTCATTCCTTTTCTATTCTTAGCTTGCTAGCATTCTGAGATCTTTCCTTCTATTTCTTTTAGTATAGTAATAATGTATATATATAATAAAATAATAAATCAAGCCTCCTGAACATGAGGTCAACATTCTTGTCTCCCTCTTCCCCCTGAAAAACCCTTGCAAGCCCTGTAACAATAGGAGTTCTTCAAAAGGAAAAATGGAATAGCAAGATGTTACAGGTCAGTTTGCAAATACTAATTTCTCAGAATCACTCATCATTAAGGTTGGAAAAAACCTCCCCCCGGACCAGAGGGGACAGGGAACACCGAGAGACCCAGGACAGCAGGGACAGGGAACACCGAGTGACCCAGGCCAGAGGGGACAGGGAACACCAAGAGACCCAGGCCAGAGGGGACAGGGAACACCAAGTGCCCCCCGCCCTGCTGGGCCTCTGGGCGAGGGCACCAGCCCTGGGGAGCTGCCAGATCTCCATGTGCTGCTGCACCTGCCCCGAGAGCTCTGCCTTCTGGCACGGATCTGTGGCTGTCTTGTCCCTCGGTCCTACAAGCCCGGAGCAGTTGGCTATCTAGCCGTTATTTACTGTTACCTTTTTTATTCTTACCTGTTGCCACTTTGTTTGTTACTAAACTGTTATTTTTTCACTTACATCCATTGGTTATCTCATTCATTACTGGTGGGAAGGGATTAGTTGGAATCAAGGAGGAAGTTGCTCATTTCAGACTGCCCATCTCTTTAAATTGTCTCAAATCTATACACCTATTTGTAACAATTTTAGCATTAAAATGTATCTCTGTGACAGGAGATTTTAGTTCATTCTGTTAAATATTAGAGATCTTACCTGCTTAGGGAGTTCACCTCATAACAAAGAACCATGTTTGGCAACAAATAATAACTATCCCTTACCTGAAGAACTGACAAGGAATACAATTTTAACCCATTCATGACCATTCAATTTCTCCAAATAATTCTCAAACAGAGCTGATCCAAAAAAAATCCCTAAAAGCTGGCAACTACATCTTTTAGATGGCCACTGGATCTACATCTTTAGATGGGCCTCTTTTAGATGTAGATCTGGATGCACAAGTAATTTCAATAGATACTGACTGATAAGCAGTGAAAGTAGCCAGAAAGATGATCTAGATAACTTGGTAGGAGGCCAATGAAGTTCACAAGAGATAAGGCTGTTGAATAGTAAAGTCTTGGGATCTGAAGACTTACTGACCTCCTGTTTGTTTATCACCAGCAGTTTGAAAGTGCTGCAACTGGAGTCTGGTTAAAGAATTCCAGCACAAAGTTCAATAACTCTGAAACTTTAAAGAGAGAGTAAAATATCCATAAAGAGCAAGTATAAGAGTGAATACTCAAAGGGTCCAGAGCTCTTGAATAAAAAATTGCTGCTATTAGTCAGCTACACCTCTCTAGACACTACCATTCAGAGCACCACTGGGCCACAGGACTCTTAGTGTAGAGGTAAAACGTTATGGTCAGATAATACAAGGAGCTAGATTACTTCCAACCGCTAAAATGTGCTTAATAGAAAGTCAATACATTAATTTTGCATTAGTGGTTGCATAGCCCATTCTCTCAGAATCTAAGACAGCATAAAAACGCAAGGCTGGCACAAACTCTGTATTAGCTGCATATATTCCAGTTAATGTGACAGAATGGCTATCTTGTACCCGACATTACAATTCTACTGTGAGCAATCCAGCCATGCAGAGATATAGTATTAATGATTGTGAAATCATGCCTTGACTCCGTGGCGCTAACTTAATTGTGAAATTAGACTTTGTTTATTTCACAGCTGGGTACTGACTGGCTATGAATTGAACTGAAAATGCTATTTACAGGCCAGTGTGTGGCAATACTTCCAAGCAAACAAGAGACTGAAGAGGTGAAGATAGATATCAAAATGGGGCTGTAAATTAACTTGCTGAATGCTCTTACTCAAAAATTGCCTGGAATATTTCACTACTCTGAAGCCATACCAGAACGAATCTCACAGGCCATTATTCAAATGATAATAATAACAACGGCTACTAGAAAATGCTGTATTTTCTACACCACTCTCTAATGCAGCATGGCATCATCTCCCTAGTGTTGCAGTTTCGAGTATGTTTTTCTAACACTGTTTTATGGAAACCAAGAAATACTGACAGAGACTCACAATCAAAATCTACACAAATTAGTGAAAAGTTAAGGTAATTTACCTCAGTTACTTCAAGTAATCCCAGCAGCCCATTGCTTCTAGTTGCTGACTACAAAAAGCTCCAAAATCTTCTCTAGTTGAACAGCTACAGTTGAAAGTACAAAATAATGCAAGAATTTTACAACTAAATATAACTTTGTCACAAATAATGTTTTCCACCCTGACCATGGGTGGAAGCTATTTTAATAGCTTCACAATCAAGAATACGTATGAAATCAGTTGTGACTGGGGATTACAAAGAAAGTAATTAGTTCATGGAGATCAATCTACAAATCAACACAGACCTTGGACAAGACAGACCTCAGGACCAAGACTCTGCAAGAGCGGCTTCTGTCGTCACTCTGTGTTCTAGGCGGGAGGAGGGAAAGACTCCTTCTTTTGCCATCCCTTTAACACCCAGCTAGAAGATACCTGGGCTTCAGTAACAGTCTGTCCCTGTATTTCCATGGCAAAAAGCAATTTTGGGGGACCACAGTTACAGACCAACACGAAGTCCACCTATTTAAAAAATGTAACCACAATCAACTTGCTCCTATTGAATAAGGATTTGACTAGAGTGCTTCACTAGGAACAGAGAAAATTTTTTGTAAATATATTTTTTTAAAAGTCAAGTAAAATTCTTAAGTTTTGCAGTGATAAAAACTTTCTGCTCTATCAGTACAATAATTTTAACACCTTTAATAAAACAAATTTTAAGAATCTTTAATTCACTAGATGTTAAAGTCTCAAAGTATGGCCAGTATTTTTGCCAGTATAGCTACTTCTCAGTGAACTGTAGTAAATGCTTTATTATTTAATTTGTTTGGGTGGGGTTTTTTTGTTTTCTTATAGCTGCTTTCCAGTGAACTGTAGTGAACACGTTATTTGGGCCGTTTAATTTTTTTGGAGGCGCCTTATCACAAAGCCAATCCATGCTAGATCAGAAATAGTTCCTTCTGCACTACCCTTATTCTAGTACAAAAATCTTGCCCTAAAATCTGTGGGAAAATATTAGGTGCATATATGCTGCATTCATTACTTAAAATCTTGTATTCCATTCTTTAAAACATTTTTTTTCACTTCAAGCTTTTTTGAATAACAGGGAGAAAAAATGCACCTGAAATAAACAAACTCATTTTACAGATCATTTCTAACAAAAATGAAATATGCTCAAGGGCATCCACATCTTACATAAATGCTTAGCATGAAACCATTTTATTATAGTTAAGATAAATATCAGTGGACAAAAGGGGCAAATGGAACAGGGTAAAAGTATCAGTTTTATTGTGTTCAGTGAATTAATACTACACCAGTGTAGAATAAAAGAACTGCAACAGTGTACACAAGTGTATGAAAAATGTACACAAGTGAGGTCTCCAGCATCCCCAAGAACTTACCAATGATATACTACACCTGTACACAGGTTTGTGTGTGATCTGCAGCACAGCATGAGATTATACTGACTATACAGTCTAATGCTTTCTTGCTAAGTTTACCTAGCCACAGCTTTGATGTTCAGTTCTCGCTTTTGCAGAAAGATGAAATGACTAGCAAACACTTCTGCTGACTTCATTTTCTTCTTGATCCTCAACACTAACAGCTGAAGTTTTAAAAGTGGCACTTCTGAAAAAGCTTAGGAGACTCTAAGAGTGGTAACATGTTTCATACATCGTTTTCTACCAGCAGTTTGTATCTTTTACTGAGTAAAGTGCAGATCTGTATAAATCAGTAAATTCAGTTTCATCATGTTGTAATGAAGAGCTGTAACACCTTGACTCTTGAGTTGTTTCTATTTATTTTCAATCCAGGTTTGGACATCTGAACTCCTATCCTAGCTAGATTCTACTTTCACAATCCAATAGAAGATGTTACATCACACAATGTACTTCTTAAAAATATACTCATGCCTACAAAATGAAAAAGTCACTGCAAAAAAATGAGACTCAAACCTAATTTGAAAATTACTTATTTTTCAAAAAATCCAATTAATTAACAAGCAGGTTTTAGGCAAAACCATCTGTCCATTTCAAAAAACAATTAATATCTTTGCCCAGAACATTAAGTCTTACATGGCCAGAGAAATAACAATACTTAATTTAATACTGTACCATCTTGCTAGAGGGAAAATGTAGAATGGCTCTTTTATAAACTCTGTTAAAAATGTATGAGATATTTTTTGTTTTGGAGAATTTAATTTTTTTAATCCATAACCCTTAAATGTCACACACACTGAAAACCCTCATGCATTCTAAGCAGAGCAGATCAGAAGCAGGCAGCATATATTAATAACAATGGGCCTATTAGCATGGAATCAGAATGCCAGTCTTAACATGAGCAGGTCACATGTCTGTACAGCAAGAGACTGACAATACAAATTTTCTCAATAAGAAAACCTTTTGTCCCAAACTCCTTTTTTGAAAGTTGCGACACATGCATATTATACAGTGAGGATAAACAAAGTGTCATTATTTTTAAAACGCATAGTTGTATTTGTTTTTGCTCAAGTAGAACTAGCAGAGGACAGAAAAAAATAAATGAGGAAAAATTACCATTAAACAAAACTAAGATAGAAAATGCATTTTTTCTGTGTTGGAAATTATTTCAACAAGAGACTTTGAAGCATGTTACAGGAATATCTAGTAAAACCATGGAAGCCAGAGACTCAACCTTAGAGAAGCAAGCAATTTTCATTGTAGAATCACAGACTGGCTTGTGTGGGAAGGGGCCTTCACTAGATCAGGTTGCTCAGGAATCCATCCAACCTGGCCTTAAACACTTCCAGGCATGGAAGTGAAACAGATTTTATTTTGCAATAATATCAGAAAATCAAAGAATTCTGAAAATCAAAGACATATTTGATGCTTGATACAATTCCTAATCCTAAAGTTGATCCTAAAGCCCTCTACAAACTTTTCAAACTTGAAATCAATTCAATGGTCCAGAAAGAAACCCATTCTGTCACACTCTGCTAACCAGAACTGCAACACCATTTAAATTCCACCAATTTCAGTTGGTAAATTCTCTTCAGACTCTCTTCTCCCTTCATGCATTTGCAGGGTAAATATTTGAAACACTTTGGTATTGCTGTCAAAGCTTCTTGAAACTACCTCTTGAAACAATGTGTCTGGCCTTCAAAAGTCATCAAATGCTAATTTATTTTCCACAATCTACTTACACCATCAAAATAACCCTTCTGTGCATGGGTTTAATTAACAAAATTAACTTGGAAATACTCTTGGTCATTAAAATTTTTATTTTGTGTTACAGAATCAGACCAAATAGCACTTCAATTTAATTTTACCTCAGAACACAAAACCTAACAAATTTCCCAGCAAGTCACCCCATGGACCAAAATGCCAGAAATTATGGAACAAAGATTTGGAATGAAAAAGATAAAGGAAATGTGCAGGCAGAGCTTCCCTTAAAAGATAATCACCTGTCCAGATTAAAAAATCTGTTAATATTTTCAGGTTTCATCTGTTTCACTGTAAACACTTTGAAACCAATGGCTTTAAAGGCAATATCCGTGCATTCCCATTAGAAATTCTTTCAGAATTCACCTGAGTTTCTTCAGTCTCATCTGAATTTATTTGTCTAATAACCTTCAACCCCTATTCGTAGACTTGTTCCATCCTTCCTGAAACTCACATAAAAAGTTTGCCACCACATTTTTGAGCACAGTTTTCCAAAGGATTATTACTTCCGTGACCATACCAACACTTTTGCTTTAATTAAAAACACTTCCTGATGTACCAGCCCAGTTTATAAAGTTAGTATGAGTCAATGACAGTCGTATTGCTAATCTCAGTAAATGCCTTCCCTTCAGCTGTTAATTGTCATGCCACTGTCAAATTGAGGAGAATATATTAAGTTGCTGCTTAAAGGTTATACTGCATTTTATCCACTCGGTTTTAGAAAGATACATTTTATAACACACTAAGAAGGAATTTGCTTTAACTCCCAAAGCACCTTAACTCTCAGTTCCATTTTTTTCCACCTTTATTCCAGTTTCTCTTTCCTGAAAATCTTGTTTTCTCTCTATAAGAACTAACAGTTTGTGAAGTCTTCACTTCCTTTCAGGAAAAAAACCTCATGCTTAACTCCAGGAATAGGCCAAATATGACTTTGAAATATGAATGAACTTCAGAAAAACATGATGTCCTTTTCCAGTTCTATTTTTAAAAGTAAGAATCCATGTGGATTCTGAAAAATTTATTATTATTATTATTATTATTATTATTATTATTATTATTATTATATTGGTAATGAAACAGAATTATTGCTCACCATCAACTCTCTTGCAAACATGCATTTTTTTCACAGTATATTTTTCAATACCTGGGTAATTCCTTCAATTTTGCATTCCCATTCCTAAAGACACCTTTTTAATAAAATGGTTGTTGCCCTTGAGAATTAGGAATACCAGAATATTATATTATTTTTTAAGTAAACACAAAGTACAGTAATTGATTTAATTGCTGCTTCTGCAGGTTTCGTATATACTGTTTCCTCTACACTCACACTTTTCAAATTTAAGAACCCAATGAGCCCTCTTTCTATCGAATATTGAATGAAAATATTAACTATTAGTGAACATTAAATTTACAGAAAAAATACTAAGAAACTTATACAGACTACAAAAAGTATGTAATTGATTAATTTTTTCCTGCCAAAGGATCTATTGCTTCTCTAGATGGTAAAATATTTTTCCTTCCTTGTGCAATGCCCCTATGCAAGGCTATCACTTCAATTCATCTACTCACTCCCTTTATTTCTTTAAAACGTAGTCTGCTGCTCACCGCAGAAATTCCTAGCCTGCTGCTAAACACTAGACTATGCCTAAACATGTCTAAATATGCTTCAAGATTTCATACAGCTTTACGTGACAGCACATTAATGTAAAAAAGGATTTCCACCCAGACAAATCTGATAATGACTTGCTATAGTTGTCAACTGTTTATCAGCTTATGTTAAAAGACAGCTGATTTCTATGCATAAGCAGCTGGTTAAAGCAGCACAGTTCAGGAGAGTTCAGCTGACATACTTTTATACATAAGGAGCAAACTGAGTAATGTGAGTCAACTTTTCAAATCCACAAGGACTTTTAGGCAGAAGAATGAGGTTACATTCCCATAATAGCTTAGCCACTTAAAGCCACGGCAAAGCTGGTATGCAGCCGCCTGGTAAGAAGCACAAGCCACCCCAAAACTGAACGTGCAGCAGATTTCCCCCCTTCTACCAAGATTTCAGAGGGTTTCAATAGTAAAGCAACAACTTGTCTGAATTTAGTAAGTAAAAGAATTCATATTCCTTGAAAAGTATTTAATCCCAAATACCCTTTATAGCATAGGAAATACTTTTTAGAGCATTAGTACCCATTACATTTCATTGTGTTTTTACAGCAATGAAGAACACTTTATTACTACTGGATTGAGGGTTTTTTGTTTGTTGTTGGGGTTTCTTTTGTTTGTTTGTTTGATTCTTTGTTTTAGGACCTAAGCAGCTAAAATTTTATCTAAAGGACATATGGGTAGACCCTTCAAATTTCTCAGTCTTAGTTGGAGTTTACGGTAAGCTAACTAAGAATAAAATTGTAGCATTCACATATGTCAACATTTAAACCATTTATTTACTTTCTAAGGTTATATCTTTCTCTCCACCATAAGAGTGTGAGGTCTTTCACCAAGGCTTCTGCTTAAAACTTCTAATAAGAAGAAAGAAATATTTTCATCACCTTTAACAGAATTCCGTGATTTCTGTAGGCGATTGTATTAGCATAACTCTAATTAACACTACGGTTTTTAATAGACACATATGCTCACTACTTTTTTACAGAAGTAAACAATAAGCAAGCTTATTATTCTCATAATACAAGGGGAAAAAAGACAAGAACACTGTAAAGCCATAATTAACTAAAATGATTTGATGAATCTTGAGTCATAAAATAACACTCAATGGTTAGTGTTCTGCAGGAAAGCAGAGAAATTAAACATAACAAAGAAAAGAAAGTCTACAAGACATGTACTCTACATATAGGGAAATATTTAAAGATGCTGAAAGTGATTTTCTCTCTCATAGTATGTGTCACAGCATTTTTCAGGAACAGTATCTACACCTAAGCAATTGTTAAGATTAGCCTAACAGTTATTTAAATTAATTTCTGATCAAGCCTGTTATGCTTATAAAATTCAGCACAACAGCAGTACAATTCTAGCTGAAGATCTTGCTGTGTCTCCTCAGCTCCCTTTCTAAGAATCTCAGATACAGGCTGCAGAGACCATCTCTGTTCTTCATTTAGCCAGTTTTCCCAGTTAACAACATGGTTTTTTGATCTTTGTCTTTACAGCAATGAAGAAAACAAAGAACTTGTTGAATGCACATTAGTGCCTTGGTCCTTCTGTACAGAAGTAGTTCAGTATTTGATAACTCTGTAAATTTACTGGCACTTGTGCAACAAAAAGCAGCTCTACATTTGGACAGCTTATGATTTCACAGTGCATCTGCAGAGGTCATACATAATAGATACTTTTCTGAGGTCCATCCAAATAAAAGGAACTGAACAAAAGCAATCTGTGCTGATGACACTGACATAATCATAGCTGGAAAATAAAATGCTGCACAGAATATCACATCAAAATTATATTGCAAGAGCTAGTTTGAATATTTAGAAAGTTTAGCAAATCTAGCACCAATATATGCAGGAAATAATATACATAATATTCTACATCATCAAGCATGAAATGTACAGGACATCTAGAAAGAGAAAGGGAATACAGATCCTAAGGAGTACTGAAAACTTTGCATTCAAAACCATGTCAGTGGTATAATGCTACGCCACTAAATATAGAGAAGAGTCACCAGTATAAAGGCAGGAAGAAACTTAGAAGTAATTAATTATTGAGATACTTGAAGAGAGTTTACCTCAGCTTCCTCAAATTCTTTCACAATATAAGATTCCTTACGTTTATTACAGGGCATAAATACAACAAAGAGAAAGAAGAGGGTAAAAGAACATTGGAATGAAAACAAATGAACATAAATTAGGCAAATATTCACTTCAAATTGAAATGAAGGTTCCCAAATACTGTGACAGATAAGTCTGGAAGAGTCTTCCCATTAAAGTAATGGGGAACAAATCTGAATTAATTCTATAATGAAGATGAGAGAACTTACAAAGGTGCTATATGACAGAACAATCTAATGAGAGCAGTGAAATAATGGCAGATTTTAACTCCAGATTCTTAAATTCTCATCTAAAGAGTGATGCACCCTACATCAGAAGATATCTATACCACTAAATTTATTACAGCAAAGTAAATTCAGCGGTATAACAGAATATTAGTTTCTCAAAGCATGCTAAATATTAAGCCACATTAAAAATAAACCAAAAATCCACTGGACATTGACAGCTAAGATCAACTAGTGCCACAAGCCTCCACTGAACCTTAAAATCATGAAGCTCAAAACACAGAAGCAGCCCACCCACATACCTTAGTCTCTGCCCATTGATTGCAATGCTGTTGCTAATATGACCCAACATGACATAAAGCTTTGAGTTCTACAAACAGCACATCATCAATAGCAACATGTACCTTAGCTTTGTCACACCTACAAAATCTCAGAAGCAGGTTTTCTACCACTGTGAAGTGACAGAATAGCATATCAGATTGTCAGTACATTTGTTTACTTTGTTTCAGTATATGTGACAGCTAGTAAGATAAAAGTCCACTCTGCCCCAACCCTCAGTTTTGTGTACCATCCGTGAGATACTGGGTACTTTAACCAGCTTCTCTCCCACACCAAATTTTCCATCAAACATCCTAAACCATGCTAGACTCAGTGATGTCAGAAATAGCTTCAGGGAATATTGTATATTGTCACTGTGAAACAGGCACAACAGGTTACTTCAGAGAATAATCTCTTTCATGAAAATTTTAAGAAGCGAAATATCGTCAAATGATTCATTCCCTGCAATCTGTATTGTTTTGTAAAATAACTGAAAAAGGAGTTAATTGATTCATGTTTTACTTCTTTTTCCCTTTAATTCTCTTGGGTACAGAGGAAAGAAAGTGTTCAAAACTCTCAGAAGCAGTTTGTTTTACTCCTGCATTTGAGATAAGTCCCGAAAGGGCCAATCTGTAGCTAAATGAACACATGCAGAATATTTAATTTTGCCACTATCATATAACTGATTTCCACACAACAGAAAGAAACATTCTCAGTCAGCTCTTGTCCAAATTGAAAACCTTGAATCTTCCTATCTGTTTCCATATCATCTCATCTCCTACAGCCAATTGCTTCTGCACTAACATACCCTGAAGCTTTCTTTATTTAAATTTGTCGTTAAATGCAGTCTTCTGATGCTTTTTTCAGATACACAACAGAAACTAATTTTAATTTTCTTCTTGTGCTTTCATTCAGCTAATGGGTATAAAAAGAACATTTAAACTACAAAGCTGAATTTAGGAGATTTTGTAGAAGGATCCTGTCACACTTCAATAATTGTACATAAGTAAACAATCTGCACTTGAGTGAAAACAAGTTTAATGTTTTTAATGAAAGTTCCCTCAAATAGTAAGAAAAGTTTCCCATTCCTCAAAAATTGTTTTGAAAAATGAGGATATGTTTGAGGCACATTCTGATTTCTAAAAGCAAATTTGTAAAAAAAGTAACATGTATTGGTATCCTTTGCATCATTAGGGGTTTTTTATTTAGAAGAAGGATGAACTATAAACAAAACAAGGACAAAGCAAGCAAATTCCTTGTCAAGTGTATATCTGTATGGACAAATATAGAGTAAATAGTAAATTCACACATCAGAGACCATGAGAACTAAGAAAAATTTAATAAAAGACTATGCAAATTCAAGCTAAGTGGTTCATAGAAGCCATAGTATAGGATCATGTCTGGATAACTTATTTTATGATGAAAAGAAAAAGAAAAGGGAGATTATGCTTTTCATTAGAAATATTTGAAAAAGAGCAGTGTTTCTCAGCACAAGTCAATAGCTACCACAATATAAAGCCACTAAAGACAATCCCTATCTTTACATGCTACTTTCAAGGATCTCTCTGTTAAGAACAGGGGATAAAAAAGAGACAATATGTGTAAAATATACATTATAGATTTGATACAGAAGTAAGGAGCTGTTCCAGCATGTGAGAATACCACAAAGTTTAAAAAATCTGAACATGTCTTGAAATGGTCAGTCTTTACAAGCAGTTAGTGGTGAAAGATTAACAAAATTTTCTTTTGTTATTATTTTTACTTTTCTGAAACTGACATTTCAACATTGTCCTTCATTCTAATTTAAAATTTACCCTACTGCTAAATGTGGATGTTTGCATAACTACCATAATCTCAGGAGAATGGATGATGTAGTATTACAGTCTTAGTACTAAAGTGCTGCATTTGCACAGAGACACAAGAATGAAACACAACAGAAAAGGGGCTTCTGGCAACCTGCTTTCCCTGCCTCCTCTCAGCTATCCTTCCTTCTCTAAATGATAAATCCACTCTGCCACATTAACAGCAGTAACTTTTCAAAACATCCACTTTAAGATCTAGCATTTCCAAATAGAAAAATCAATTCTAGGCAGACAAGGGAAGCAAAATAAGAAGATAATCTAATGAGAACAGCAATCCACCTGGGGTTTTATTTGTTCACTCTTGATGTACTTTGGGATATATTGTTTAATTAATATTACACAAAGATAACAATTGTGCTCAAGGTAATCTTTGTAAAAATTCAGTCAGGAACACGCACATTGATCATGCTCTGATTGCTGCTAAGTCTCATCAAGCTTTAAAATGTATCTGGAAACAGGACAAACCGTTCTCCCCTTCTCTGATATGCTAGTAATTAAAATAAAAATATTTAATTGAGATCAAATGTTTGCTATTAAGCTCT
Organism: Zonotrichia albicollis; assembly: GCF_047830755.1. Taxonomy (NCBI): domain Eukaryota; kingdom Metazoa; phylum Chordata; class Aves; order Passeriformes; family Passerellidae; genus Zonotrichia; species Zonotrichia albicollis. The sequence continues at coordinate 75,969,121 of NC_133860.1, forward strand.
GTAGTTTTAAAAAACTAAACCAGGAGCTTAGAAGTTGAACAAATGCTCAAGAATAGGAATACAAGCACGAGAATGTTTTGAGGTTTTAAGTATTAAATATAGTGAAACTTGGGTGGCACGCTCCCTTGCAAACCATTGATTGTGATCTGTTACAGGGTAAATCAGAATTAAAGTGCAAGAAAAATTAATAATTTTTTACAACCTCTTTCTTACGCCCTATATCTTTTTCCTCTCTCAAATTTCAAAAAAATTTCTAAATTAACTGCAGAACATTTTATATTGTTTCAAGCTCCTTCATGGAAAACAAACAAATCCTTCTCTCTTCTGGATATTTTCGTTTTCTGCCCTGACTTCATAAACAGTATTACTATAGACACACACATGTAAGATATCACCACTTCCAACCTCCTAATTTTTTTTTCTTGTTCAGGCTGAAAGAATTTAAGGTTTCAATATAGCCAGTTAAGAAAGTTTCAGTATAGTAACTTTCAGATAGAAAATGCTGAATTTGACATATCCCTGAAAAAAATTCAAATTCTAACAAAACACTAGCTAGAAACATGCCTGCTCTTCTGTCTGCTTCCCTGGGCCTGAAGACTGGGAAGGACACAAGGGCTCCCATCTTTTCTACCAATCTGTCCAGAGGGTTGCTGCAGAGCAAAGAATACTGACACTGCCAAAGGCTGGGATTTCCAGACCAGTGCCAGCCCTGGCTTGTGGACAATGAAGACACTGCGTTTCTGAGCCTCCAGGTGCTGCTGAGGGCAGCAGCTCCCAGACCTGCTGGAAGCTCTGGCCAATGGTTTGTCTGGCGGACAGCTGGATCCTCAGGGCTGCCAGTGCTTCTGGGTGGCGGCTGGCCAAACTCCTGCTAGTCTGTCACACTGCGCAGCCTACAAAGCCATCAGGGTTATCTTGGCAACTGATAAGTTCCTTTGTAAGAAACCAAGATCCCTATCTGTACAGGACTTTCCCACACCTACTGTTACGTGTGGGAAGACTTTGTAGTTATTACAGCCTTGGCCTGCTCGATAAAGGCAACAGCTTTTTGTTGCAAAGGACAAAAAGCAGTAAGTATCTGGTTTTCATTTGTGTTGCTGGTGGGGTTTCAAATTATATAAAAACAACATAAAAGAAAATGCAACTAATTAATCTTTTCTTTCCCTTGCCCCTTCACTGGGACTTAATTTTGTAGTCTGAAAGGCTACTCATTTAACCACATTTGTGGTATCATCCAAGAGAACTAGTCTACCCCTTAAAATCTGGATTTGGACACAGGCTGTTTTCACTCATATTTCAGCTAAAACATTTGAATAGCAAAGACTACATATACCATGACATCTTGGATCCAGAAATCCTGACCCATTCTGTATGAAATATATACCAACCAAATCTGAATGGTAAAATCGAATAAACAACTGTTAATTAAATAACAGATTACTTTACACATTTCATATAAACTGGTCCAAATAAGCATTAAAAAAAACTTACAGTCAAGCATTGTATCTGTTGCAATACTACTCTTAAAAGGAGTAGTAAAATCGTAAGTTTCTGAGCAAAGCCATTAAATCAGGAAAAACGGAGTGGTTTCTTGAGCAAAATAAGCTTTGAAATAAAGTAGAAGTACACTGTGCTGAAAATGGATGAGAAGCTGGTGAGGTGTCCAGTAATGATGCATTTAAATAAGCAATTTGGCTAGAATTTGCAGTCATCTGTGAATAATTTATCAAATTGAGCAAAGCAGCTCAAAAGAGTACACTGGCTAAAAACTGCTGAATATTTTTGCGGTGATAAAATTCAAAGTCTCCCTCAGCTTCAGTTCCTTTACGTCTAAATCCATAAAATCTGTGAGAACATTCCAGTACACTGCCTAGGTGACAGCAGATCAGAGACTACATTTTCTGTCAAAATATTCCTGAATAAAAAGTGTAAAAATGGTAAAAGGCTTTTTTCTTTCTCTGAGAAAACACAGCAAACAGAAAACACAACTACTAAGGCATCACACATGTTTACACTGAGACAGTACACTCTCCACACATGCTGCAAAGTACAATCAGGGCCTGAGACCAGGCACACTTGCTTATCCCACAAGTCATACATTCTGTCCTCAACAGCCTATGCACAGCCTGCATCATAACACAGTCTTCATGTATTAACCACCCAGAATAAAAAAAACAACCAAGCAGCAGTGGTCCCTTCCTTTCTTCTCCCACCCTATACTCTACAGATGCTGAAAATGGAATTCCAGGCTTCTTTTGGATGAAATTTATATACTGTAGTCAGACTGGTTGGATTTGATTTTAAAATATTTTCAATTCTAGCCTTATTGATAAGAAGAAATCATAGAATTATAAAATGGTCTGTGCTGGAAGGGAGTTTTAAGCATCATCTAGTCCAAGCCCCTGCAAATTAGCACAGACTAATCTCCAACTAGATCAGGTTATTCAGAGGCCCATTCAGTGCTGCAGAAGAATAAATTCTAGCTAGTTATAAAAGAACTTGCTCTGTAAGGAAAGTGTGAGCAGCTTTTACACTTTACCACTGTCCTGTGATCAGGAAAAGCACATTTATAGCTACCAACTGTAGAGCCCAAAGCCCCTATTGCATCTCTAATTACAATACACTTTCGTTTACACCGCAGGGGTCATTGTCCTTAGCAAGCATGCTTACCTGGAACATGATGGTGAAAATAAACTTATTTCAAGCATTTCAAAAGTAGGTCCCTTCTTTTTTATCTGCAGCCTAGCCCTCATAATATACTTTCACTCAAATATAAAAAGCCTCCAACTTCTGGCACCCTTTCTTTCATATGACACAACCTTTCGCTATCCCTTAGTAATGCAGCTCACCAGAAAAATCTTATTCCCCCATTCCCAACATAAGCAGTCTTGGCTCCAATTTATAAAGCTCCCATCTTTCCACTAGATTTCTCAAATGCAGCTTCCAGAAAGGGAATACTACCATCCTTTTACTGTATATCCACCTCATGTAAAAATTCATTTAAAAAAACCCCAAAATTTAACCCTCGAGATTAAAGCACTCAAAATGCTTAAATCAAAATCTTGATGCCCCACCCAGCATGGAAGAGTCTGAAAAAAACTGTCTCTACTTTGTGAAGTCCATGTATGCCTTAGTTGCTGAACCTCTCAAAACACAGAACATCAAGGAGAACAAAGCACATACTCACATGTTCAAAATATTTAGTTTAACAAAGCCAAATTACTCCACACAAGAAAGTTCTAGAATACTTCACATATCAGCAGAACAAAATGGCATTACTCAGTATGTCATGGATAAAATAGGTTGTAAGATAAAGACAAAATTAATTTTCTTTATTACAAAACCCCAATCAAAACCTTCCACTTTACAACTCTGAGGACAGAATACTGGAAAGGCCCTAAAGACTATTAATTAAAAGACTTTGATTTCTTTTGAAGAAGGCATTTAGATTTAGTTGAATCCATGTAAAACTGATAAAAGAATACTGACGCTAGTGAGACAGAACTCACATTTGCACCAAGAAATAGTTTCCTGATCCAGAAAAAATATATTATGTTTTACTTTTAATTACTTTTTCTTCCCAGACCAAATGTGAAAAAAACTTTTACTGACTTAACCGGGTTTGACAGTAATGAACATTGCAATGTTTTAAAAGGAAAGTAAAAATATATGAGTCTATATGAAATATGCATTCTGAAACACATACATGCTACTATAGATTTTCAGACACTATTCCAAATAAAGTAAGTTCTACTAATGCAACCTATATTGCAGCATATATGCAGGATAAAAGAAGAGAAGTATGATGTAGGACCCCTCAACAACTAATTTTTAAAAGTTGTATTCGAAATACAGCAAATAGAAGAAGTGGAAATTAATACAATCTTAATGCATGATCAACACATCATGAATTGATTCTATTAAAATGTGACTACTATTGTGTCAAAATGAACAAACTTCCTTCATCATTCTGGTTAAGTAAATTAAACTTTTCTTGATATATTCTCACTTGAGGCTCAAGAATCCATTACAAATGTCTAAACCAAGACTGGATAACATATGTCTTGTGGCTTTTTCATATTATAATTTTAATTTTAAAAATATCTCAAGAGGTAAAAAAGCAGTGAAGATGAAAGCATTTCTATTAAAAGGAAAAAGAAAGAAACCCTGCACAATTTAATTAGCTGAGAAACCAGAGCTTTGTTAAAAGTTGTAAATATAATAAAGATTATCACTCAGCCACAGAAAAAAAATCTCCCAGCATGCCTTTGAAGAAGGATATTTAAATTCACCAAAAGATCAATTACTGTTTGCAAGGATAACTATGAAAGTTAATAGAGAGCATTGGCAAGTGGTATTCTCATAATAAGCCAGCAAAGTATCGTGGATAAATTAATACAAAGTGTTAAGGCTTTAGAGACTACGGCTCTCCCAAAACACAGCTCAATCACATACAGAAAATTAACAGAGAAAGAGCATAGCCAAGACTCTAAGAAAACACAGTCCAGAAGTTAATATGAAAACCCTTGTTACGTTTTGGTGTTAGTGAGTACTCAAAACTCATGTTCAACAAAAGTATTTTTTCTCGGCTGGCTCCTCTTACGATCTCCGCTTAAGGCAACTCATGTGCTAACTCCTCTTCATATGAATTACAGCCTGTGTGGACTAGCTGAGCCATGTACACAGAAATAAAGCAAGAGAACTTCAGCAATCTTAAACCTGGCCTAAAAATTTTATTGTATTTTAAGAGGCCTAGTGCTCTTATCCACATTTGCATATGAAAAGTTAAGATGGTAAGAAATATGACAAAAAACCACTTTAACTCTGCATGTCTCGAATTTTCACCAACTTAGTAACTGCCGTTCAAATGTGCCACTGGTGCTTCAGATGCTTTTAGACTGTGCCTTAGGCCATGAAAAATAATGTAATTATCACCTCAGCAAGGGGATCTTGGTTACAAAGTCAGGGAGCTGCCAACAGTCTCTTGGAATGGCTCAGTGACAAGTGGCCATGGATAGGAAAACCTCTGCAATTAGTAGAGGTTGTCCATCTTTTCATTTCTTTGGAGCGCGAGGATGAACTTCTGAAGAAAGCCACTGTCTGAGAAATCCATACAGAAAGGATAGCCAAGGGGCCAGACTAGATGATGGTTCTCAGGGGCCTGAAAATTGCGACAAGATACATGAATAGAAATGTGAATGAACTAGAACAATGTGTTATTGTTTATGCTGTATTCACACATTTGCATTCCAGCACATATTTGCAAACACTCCAGCTGCATTCACTATGTTAACACTCAGTGTGGCAACCAGTGGAGTTGTTAGTGAGAGCAGCCCGGAGGAGCTGCATCTTGTGATTTGAAAAGAGTATATATTTATCCCAAGGAATCAAGAATGCCTCCTTTCAGGGCTGAACTGAATTGATTGTGTGGGAAAAGTTCCCTAGAGATGAACAAAAATGCCTCCGTGTCATGGAATTACTAATAGCCTACTGGCATATATGACAATGAGTCCTGAAAGTATAGCAATGGGTAAATGAAAGGAGCATCTCAGAATGAAACCCCAGGCAAGTCGGGTATAATTTGTGAAGAGTAATCTCAGTGCTGGGAAAAGCCCCTACTTACCATACCTATTTAAAATCCAAATTTTGCCAGGTAAAGAGCCTAGGTGTTCTGTGCCCAGAGCTGTTAGAGCACCTGCAGAGGCTGTGTAGAGCATGTAAAGATATAGCAAGGCATGATTCCAAAAATTCAGAATTAAAATCCTGTAGTGGAAGCCGAACACATTAAATCATGCACTTTCTGGTTTCTAGAGTCTTTGTATTAGCTATTCTCTACATCCTCAAAAACTACAGAGCACCAATGAATAATCTTAACCCCATGTTAGTGAAGCTTTTATTCATTTATTTCCTTGGTCTTCAAAGCAACAGATTTCCTGGCAGACCCTTAATTCAGAGGCCTAATCCTTCTTTCCATTTATGTGAATTCTTTGAAGAGATACTTCTGAATACAGAATGCTCTAATTATCCTTTTCTTTGCCCTTACATCATCCTCCCATTTCTCTGCTGTTCAGCACAGCCTGGTTCACACTCTTGAGGTATTCTCCCAGAAAGAGAGATCTTAGTAAAGGTATGGAGAAGTGAAAAGCAGAGGATGTAAGAATAGCAAAGGACAAGCTTGCAAAAAGGCTGTATTTAAAAGATTGTAAAAGAGCAGGGATCAGCAGTACAAGAGGAAGATGGATAAAGGCAAGGCTTATGCCTTATGAAATCTGGACTTGATATTCTGCTCTTACAAGTTCATTATGCACTTTGGGGCAAAATGTTTAAGACTTACCCATGCTCAAAATTATCCTGTAATTTTTCTCTGTTTAAGCTGCCATTGTTACAGTTCACAAGCAGCTACAGAAATTACCCAGTCACCTCCTCAAGCTTTGGAGAAGGTCCAAACTACCCTCCACTCCTCAGATTTGGGAAGCCTTTATATTGACAAATGTAACATTATCACTGATATCTTCCTTCTTTAAACCAAGAATTCCATCAGTAATAATAAAGGCTATCTTATGTGGGACCTAAGCTTATAACAGGCAATGACTTCAGATGCTCTTCCTCAGATGCAACAGACGTGTCTAGCCACATGTGACTCAGGGTATGAATTGTATGTGGAAACCAGAGGCTGAGTGCACAGTTGTTAAAATGCTGTTAGCCAAAACACTTAGCATCCCATGGGAACCCACCTTTCCCTCCCAGTATGGGGATCATGCAACAGCAAAAGGCAAGCTTTCTCTGTTCCAGGACGGAGGTGCACATTGATGGTGATGGCTTCAGGCTCTGGTATTTGTCCCTGCCCTTCAGAGAAATCACAAGCGTGTATGAGGGGAAAAAAATGAATCAAGACTCTTAAGAGCACAAAAACAAATCCTACCGGATGATTTCCACCAGACTTGTTAATGTCTGTGCAGGAAATCTGGCAGACTGTTGATCACTCATAGGACATGACCAGCTATGTGGAACCATCAAATCCCAGAACTTAAAACCTCCTGAGAGGAACCAAGCAGGTGCTCTAGGGATTTTCTTTCTGCCTGAAGAAAGGGCAAGTATTTGGTACCCATAGATATTAGAAGCAGAAAACACTAACACTATTCCTACATTTCGCAGCTTACTTTAGAAGTAAAAATAGTGCAAGCATTCTCACTAAAACAAAACAAAACAAAACCCACATGTAAATGTGAACTGCCAACACTATTTCACAAATGAAATTCTATCCATTGTGTGGATAGAATTTGTGTATTTTAGAATATTCAGGGTAAGGGAAACAAAAAGTACCCTAATTACAGCAAGTTGGTGTTACACAATATTAATTATTATAATGACATTCAAATAAATAGATCAAACAATGATAAAACAGACACAAGGAAAATTATTATTTCATCAGTAATTTTGTATTGTTAGACTTCCCCGCTTCTGACCTGCAAAATTGCATGTTCCTACATTTAGAAAAGACATTAAAAGAAAGTATATCCCTTACTTTTCTTCCACAGCAGATAATGCTTCCACTTGAACAATAACAAGAAACAGCTGGAATGAGTTCAAGCAGTAGCTTGGGTTGCAAACAAAGAAAATGCAGGTTCTTGTTACATTGAGCAATTCCTGTTGCAATTTTAATAAATACTTTAATTAGGGGGGAAAAAGCCACCAACATCTCAGTTGCCGTATGAGGCTATTACATTCTTCCTGTTTTGTACACTATAAAAGTATTTTGAAATCAATATGACTCAAGCAGCACACAAAGTACTGAAAATAGAAACACCAGTGGCTTAGCAGGATACAGCATCCTTGAACTTTCAAATGAGCATACTTAAGAAAGAATAATTCCTGTAAAATATGGCACTTTCATCCAAATGATAATTTTTTATACAGTTTCCAGAAAACTTTAATAATTACCATTATATGGCATTAGGGAAGGCAGTACTCCACCAGGTCAGCCTAAGGGGCGCAATTCTAGAAAAGGATTACACACAATGGCACCCACCAAACCTCACCTCTTGTGAAGATCTGTCCTTTTGTTAGTCACGTAAGACACATTACACAAATGCAAAACCTTCCATCAAAATGCAATTCATTAAGGAAATGTTTATTAGTTTTCTCACTGCCTTATTCTTCCACTCAATACGGAGAAATTTTTCTGCTCCCACAAACTTTTGTTTTACTTCACAGTAGCAACTGCTTAAGTAAAGTTGTCTTTTTAGGACCATCCCTACTATCCTGGCTACATTTCTGTATTAGTGTGTCTTACCCAATTCTCAGATTTGGTCACTACATTTCAGCATGTCAGTGGCAGTTTAAAATTCACCTTTATTAAAAAGCTTCCATCAAGAAGATTTGATTCATCACTTATAGCACCATAAAGCAATATACGACTTAGAGGAAGATGAAAATTCCAGAGCCTGAGTTTACTCAGTGGAGGCTTGAGAGCTGCTGGGTGGCTAAGAAAGAGTAAAGAATCTCACAGAACGGGACATTCAGGCTTGCTGGGGCAGGAACAGCACTGTATTTATTAAATACTGCTCCTACTGCTTTATCCCATGAACTTGGATGCTTTCCTTGGAAGCCAGATTGCAGCCAAAGACTGTTGCCATCAGCCATGCACCTCTCCAGCTACTTGGGGGAACCACAGTGGGGACTCCAAAGGAATTCAGAAACAGAATTTTTTTTCACACTTAGGCAAGGGACACTAAAAGTAGCATTTCTTGGCTCTCCATTTTCATTTTATCACATTACTTGTAGCACTTCTCATAAAACATTCTTAGAAGGGTAGTCAGTGTCCATAGAAATGTTAAATGATAACAGACAATAATCATTCATTCCACACAGGTTAAGTTTCTTTGGATTTGCACTCTGTTGTATCTTTTATCTTCAAAACTAAAGAGGCATCCTTTTCAAGAACAAGTACTTCATATACTCAGTCTGCTTCAGCTTCTTTAAGATTGCCCCATAAAGTTGAATTGCCCTCTACCCTCTGTTCAGACTTAAATAAAACAAAAACGACATGAGAATCATGGGACCTACAGCATGCTGACGTGCACAGTGAAAGCTAATTTAAGTGCTAGAAATTAGGTGAAAAAGTGATCTTGAGTTTTATGGATATTAAAGAAAGACTTTATTTCGGAACATAAGTTTCATAAAGGCAAATTTTTGTTTCTTAACAATCCAGCTCTTAGTATCCATAATGTCATGTCAATATACAAACTGCCAAGAATAAAGAATACAAAGAAATGCTAAGAATAAAATAAGTAAACAATTCAGAGGACATTGGATATATTTTTAAAACTAAAATAACTGGACTATATTTGTTGTCCAATTTCCTCCAGTAAGATGGTACAGCAGATCTGAAACCCTGATTGTACACTTATGCTTAAGCATTCCCTAAACATTATGATATCCATGAGATACATATGTGCTACCATGTCTTTATCTTGTAAGAGGAGTTCTTGTAACACTATTGTTCACAAATGTCACTTCCGTAAAATTGCCAGCCTCACATACAGCCTGTTTTCCTGAGACCAAAACCAACTTCCTTTGTCTATACTTGAAGTAATGAGTTTCAATCACATTTCAGTTAAATAGCTTGAGTTCTTTATTTAGACTGCTTTTTCAATATATTTCAAGTGGACTTTACATACTGATCCATTTACTACAGATGAAAAAAACCCTCAACAAAAACAGTCACCTAAAACTGTTCACTTAATCAGTAATCTCAGAGAGAACTCAGTTTCTGTATGTCTCCAACAAGTCAATATAGACTCACACACAATTAGAATTTTATCAAGAGAGATGTTACTCCAAGACAATTTTTTCTGAAAATATAGCAAATCCATCGTTTCAGAAGAACATTTTAAAAGGTGACAAAATGTACAAGAACTCAACAGATGCAGTTTCTGTTGCTGCAGTATATTGACTACACATTTCAATACTCCAACACTTGCACTTTTATCAAAGTATGTATCTATTTAATATTGTCATTTCTTTAAACTAACCATTCAAGTGACCCTAGAGTGCTCTGAAGCATACGTATTTAGCATCCAAGACTACCTTGCTTTCAGGCATGGAAGTAATCTCACCATCCAACACGACGTACCAACAAGAGTACAAAAAAAAAAACCAAAAAGAACCATCCAACAAATCAAAACAAAACCACAAGCAAAACAAAACCTAACAACCCAGAAAGCATCTGTCATTTTTCTCAGTACTCAACTGAAGTGATGAATCAATCAACCTTCTTTAAGAAAATACAAACATAAATCCCCCATGCAATTTTGAGGCAGATGCAGTAATTCTTATCTTCTGACTCCAGTTGTTCCAATGCAACAGAATAGATAAATCTGATAATTTCCAAATATCTGAGTAGTCCCTGAAAGGAAAAGAAGTATCACAGGTGCAACTTTTACCACATGGAAATGGTCTGTTGGATAAGAGCTCCCACACAATAACATATAAGAACAACAGTGAAATCTTATTGAATATTTCAGGAGTTGAAAGGCAAGACCTTGGCATTTTTTTAAAACATACCAGGAAAACAACCAAAAACTCTGAGAACTTGTATGGCAATGAAAGGAAACAGATCTTACATATCGCTGAATATGTAATTAAGTAAAGAAAACAAAACAAAACTTGGAAAGTTAACAAACTGATAACTGCTAAGTGTGGTCCTCAATAGGCTATGCACCTGTGTGCACACATACTTGTGTGGCCCAGGTAAAATGAGGCATTTATGATTTCTCTTTCTTGCATGGGCTCTCTTTGCCCGATGGTATGTAAAATCACTCTGTATCTTTTCATGTAGTCAAGGATTTACAGAACACTCTACATCCTGCTCTCAAGATTAGCAGGGAAGAAATTATGTTTGATACCTCTGCCCTTTTTTCCAAAATTGGAAGGAAAAAAATAAGAGGTTCCGATTGCTAGGGGATGAGAACACAAACATTGACTGCACAGATGACACAAGGTTTACTACCTTGTAAAGTACAGGACAAGAACAGGAACCCAGCCATAAAATTGCTGGAAAACTCTGGAAACCACAGCACAGGGTACCAGTAGGACCTCATCAGAACTGAGATAGGCAAATCTAGTGATCCATTTATAAATAATATGATTCAAGTTGGCAGAAGAACAGGAAAAGGATGCTAGGAATTTCTGAGAATGGGAAGCTTTTTTACACTAGCAACAAAAGTAGCCTGGCTTGCATAGGATTGCAATACAATGGCAATTAAGGAATAAAATTGCTCTTTAAATGTCGGAGGAAGCATTACAGAAAAGTCTTAGGATGAAAGATAATTCTTACACACAAAAATAAGGAGAGAAGACTTTGAAAAGAGACCAAATAAAAAAAGCTCATTGTTCTCAGAGATAGATACTGGTCAAAAACTTAGCTGCTACAGCAAAAGTAAAACACCCAAGTACAATAAAACTGCATAGAAGAATCACACAGCTCCAGATGTCTTTCAGTTTCATTCTACACCTCTTAATTTCTCCCCTTAGATGACACTTTGTTTTCAATATCAAATCCTAAAATGGTATGGCCTGGAAGGGACCATGAGGATCATCTAGTTCCATGTCCCCTGCCATGGGAAGGAACTCCCCCACCAGCCCAGGCTGCTCAAAGCCCCACCCAACCTGACCCTGAACATCTCCAGAGATGGGGCATCTGCCTGTGCTAGTGCCTCATCACCCTCACAGTACAGAATTGTCTTAATAACATCTTACATAAATCTATTCTCATTCCATTTAATACCATTCCCCACTTGTCCCATCTCTACATGCCATGTCAAAAGTCCTTCTTTGGCCTTCTGATAGGCCCTGTTTGGGTATTGGAAGGCTACAATAAAGTCTCCCTGGAGCCTGCTCTTTTTCAGGCTGAACAACCCCAGCTTTCCCAGCCTTTCTTCATAGGAGAGCTGCTCCAAACCCTATGACAATTTTTGTGACCTTCCTCTGCACTCACTCCAACAATTCCCTGTCCTTCCTAAACTGGGGACCCCAGAGCTGGATGCAGCACTGGACGCAGGTGGGGTCTCACCAGAGCAGAGCAGAGCAGAGCAGAGGGACAGAATCCCCTCTCTTGCCCTGCTGACCACACTGATTTTGATGCAGCTCAGGACACAGTTGGTTTTCTGGACTGCATCCAGCTTCTCATCCACCAGCACTCCCAAATCCTTCATCTCTGGCCTGCTTTCAACCCATCCTCTGCCCAGCCCGTATTTGTGCTTAAGTATTTATATGACAAAGTATTTATCTGCCAAAATAGATTCATGCAATCAACATAAATATTCAAACACATAGCCATACCAGTTGCAGCAGTAAATATACTGAAGTACCATGGCCTTAATTATTAGAGTATATTATTTTACTATGAAAACAATTAAATGCTATGCTAGTATCCTCTAAGATGAAAAGATCTTATTTCACTATATGATTTAGTAACTCTTGAATCTGATTACAAAAGCAGCATAACAGTAACAAAAATTACAGGAATTGAATAGCTGGGGACAGGAGGGAAAAACCTGACTTTGGTAATGAATTTTAAAATATGAGCTTTTAGTATTTTAAACATAGAAAATGGGAAAAGGTTAGAGAGGTCTACTCAGTAACCCCTAAATATATGCCAAAGATTCCATCAGATTCCCTTTCAGACTAGGTGTCAGTACAGGTATCCATTAGTAATGAGCAGTGCTATTTCAACATCTGAACTATTTTAGATCTAATTAATCAGCAGGAGAAATACATACAGTGTTGATATACCAGCCAACACTTTTCCTCTAGGAACGGCACCGTTCATACGAAAAGCTGAACAACTCCTTAAATATCCACTGTTGAGTAAAACTTGCAAAAGTAAAATATGAAGTATTGTTCAAAATAGCAATGCTTCACAAAATGAAACCACAAGTGCAGCAGCTGTCATAATAGAAACTCATATGAAATCTCTTTGCTGTCAGTTTCTGTGAAGAAATACAAACTTTAAGACCAAGATTTGGATAATAACCTTGTGGACTCTCTCAGCCATTCCTGTCTCTCCAATTCCTGCGTATATTTTCCTGCTCTGTAATAATCATATTACTCTTTCTCTCACACTTGTGCTCACAGTAGCTGGTAATGCAAATAATTTCCAGAAACCAAAGGTCTGAGCTGCCACATGAATCATTCCATTATTGGGACTACCATATACATTCTGAATTATAAAACTCAGCAATTCTAAAAAGAAGCATATTTGACCTTGCTTCTGAAAGGGGTAAAAAATCTTTGCAACATAATTACTAATAATCAACAGAAATCTATGCAGCTTCTGCAGGGGTTTATTACCAGCAGAGTATTTAATCTACGCGCTTCTAAAGGAAGAGACACAAGGGACCGTGACAGCAACCTCTGACGATGAGAGGAAGCATTCCTGCTTGCCAGCAGCAGCCAACTCCTCCTCGTGCAGCAGCAGCATTCAGCTGGCTGGCCTTGGCACAATAAACAGCAAGGTCACGATAACCCCGGTGCCCGCAGCAACAGGCAGCAGCATCGGGTGTGACAGCCCCTCCCGAGGCACCAGGCTGGGCTTTACTGATTTACTACAGGAGCTCTGTGTTTTCAGAAACAGCAATAAAAGCTCTTGTGACAGCAGAACCACAGCTTAAGATGTGACAATGGACTCCAGTTGAAAAAGAGGAATTCAGAACAATGCTGTTCTTCAGTTATTTTGAAGACAAACGCGTAGAATCCAAAGACTCATGGAAAACAGAAAAAGAAACCTCCCTAAACAATGGAGCACTGATGATTCCAAAAGTGGAAATTATAGTCTGTTTCAGAATTAGCCTACACTGTTGAGAAAGTTTGGTCCATAAATATTTACCATTAAATATACTTAAGTAAAGAAAGATAATATTTGTCTTCAGCTTTGTCACGGAAGTGTTTAACTCCATCCTGATGGGATGTCCAACAGCAGTGCATAATAAAAGAGAGTCAAGAATTAAAAAGACAAAGATCTGATTTTTAAAACAGACACTGCTCTGAGAGATAGACTAGTGAGACTCCATTGTGCAAATTAAACATGCAAAATAGTAGCATGTGGATGTGGATATGTGTATTCACCACTGTTTTCAATGTTTCATATGGTCTTTCAGGCCAGTGTTTTCATTGCTTTTAATGAAAGAATATGGAAGATTGTAGAGAATAACACCTCTTATTAACCTTCAAAAAATCACAATTGCACTATTCACAGCATTCAGGGCTTATGAAAATTCACTACCTAGCAGCTGTTACAAATGATAAATTATAAGTTATAAACCAGCATACCTAGATATTTTCTGGGAAAAAAAGTGAATTCAATCTCAAATTTCAGAAGTCATTTGAAACTATAAGTGGGCCAGAGGCATATGTCAGTTTGTTTGCTTGCTTTATATTTTAATTCATTTACTTACTTAAAATCTGTTTTGCATGTCAACAAAAGCTTGAGGGGTGGAGGAAGAATTTCCAGTAACTGAGTTTATTTTTGCGATAAATACCATCCTTATTCTTAATACAATTTTATTCATATAACAATGCCATTGTTTTTTTATCCTCCCCTCAATAATAGTGTCTAAAGTGATTAAAGCTAGATAATGAGCTTTAAAGGATAGGAAATTCAAAGAATTTGTAAAAGGGGAAAAAAAATAAGGCTATTTGATTTTTCAGTAAAAGGATGGTATTGCGGGATTTTTTTCCAGTAAAAAAACGAGAAATTTTATATCCTGACACAATCCTGTGCTCATGGTCACAGACAAGGCAACATGATAACTATCAGGCAATGTAGCATCTTATTGTAATTGTAACGAAAACTCCAAATACAATAACATTTCAGTTTTATCCAGACTAAGTTAACCTGTACTTAACAGTGTGCCTTACCCACCTACAAAGGATGCTGAAGTGATTTTTTTCAAGAGAAGTTTCTGAAGAGGACTCAGAATAATATTTACACTGACATGTCTCAGACATTTGACTGGCACAAACATGAGCGACTAAAAATGACATGTGCCTTGTAACCATGGCTCCATGAATATCATTTCTCCATGGAAAAACATCTTGTAAAGTTAATACAGTGCCACACACAAGTGAAATCAATTGCATATTAATTTTACTGTGACTAACAAATCTCTATCACTGTTTTTGCTTTAGACTTCCAGTATATTTGAAGTGTAATCCAGACAAGATAATTACACAAACAATTTCCACCCTCCATGCTTTTTCCCTCCTTCATGCAGTATCCACATAACACATAAACATTTCATCACTTTTATTTTTTCCTGACATACAGCATCATTTAGTCACAGTGAAAAGACCTGAACAGGATGCAGAAAATACTAGATGCTCTGGAATTATTATTTTTTTAATGATGATTTAGAATGGTAGAGTTACATGTAGTTATATTCATTCTTCTTCATATGTTTCTTTGGGAAATGAAATATGAAATAAAACCCAAGGAATAGATTCAAATGTTCCTAGGAAAAAAAAAAAAAAAAAGCTGTATTCTTCTCCATAAGCTCTGGCCCCAAGAGTAAAGAGTCATGCTTGCTCCCATCAAAATGAATAAAGAATTCTCTGATCTTCCTAAGCCAGCTTTTGTTCTTTTCAGAGACTTTCCAATGGAAAGATTTGCACTACGGTCTTCTTTCCTGAAACTTTTTCATTTTCTCCTTGGGAAAAAAAAAAACCGTCTTAGATTGTTTTCTCTATAGAAGAGTGACCTCTGCAGTCAGATTCTACAGAGTCTTTAATGCTCCTCTTTAATCTCTTTTTCAGTGTGACAGATTTTGGGAGGTAGGGGTAAGGGGGATGGAGAAGAGTGCAAACAGGAAGAAAAACGCAAAAAAAGCAATCAACCTCTCAGAACTCTGATAATCAAGTGTTTCAAATGCAGATAGCTCCCTTTCCTTTTCTTTTACTACAGAACAAAAATTGGTTCCAGATTTGGAGAAAACAGAAAACAAAGACATTGCCAACAAAGGAACCATGCCACCATTACTGAAAGAAATTTAATGCTGAAATGTTCAGAGGTGACCCCTTTCTGTAGAAAAGGATCCTGAACCTACTTCAGACCACAAACTGAATAAACAGTGGGAGGATGCTGCCCTCTCTAGTGCTTTAAGAGAACTGCTGCATACAAGACACAGAAGTTTTTTGTTTAGGGATTTTTCTTTGAAGAAGAAAAAGCATGAGCTGTGTCTGATTTCAGTTATTTCACATCAAATGAGCACAAACTGAAATGAATTCAGGGAAAAACACCAGCATGAAGTAACATTCAGAGAATACGATGAACTAAAACACTGAAAAATAATCTGTTTATAACAAAAGAATTTATGAAGGGCATATATTTCACAATTTGATACATTCAGAAGACTGTTACAAGAGAGATCTGTGTTCCATGGTCTTTTTCATGGCAAATAATAAACAGGCCAAACTGCAGTCAGAGAGAGTTAATGTTAATATCCATAGAGCTAGAAAGAAAATTTGCCCCAGTAGAATGTATAGAAGGAACCTAAAAATCTCTGCCATTGGGATATGCAAATAAAAGTTAGGAACTATTTACAGGGAAAGGCTAAACAGGAATTCCCATTAATTTGCTTTTGTTCTCCAGCAATTACTTCCTACCTGCCACTTTCTCCATTTCACTGAGAGAAGTGTGCAAATGTGAAGTAGCTTCTAGAACAACTTGGGGAGTTAACATTAGTACTTTTACATGCAGTCCAAAGACCATGTCTTGTTGCTTTGCACTTCAGGCCACACCATTAAATGTGCCACCCAAAACACGTGCAGCCAGCTACTCCTGTATCTGGAAAAACAGCTAACTTTCTGCAGTAAGGAAGAATCAATGCAAATCCAGCAATATTCAGCAGGATCCTGTTTTGCATCTCCACACTTACACTCTTCCATCTACACAGGCAATTCAAGAAGCCTTTCCAGATTCAGAGAGTGGGTGAAGATGAAAGGGATTTTGGAGAACATACAGTTCAAACTTCCTGTTCAAGGTTTTACACTGTCAAAAATAGCTTGATCTGTGTGTTCAACAAGTTTGGTCACTCCCAACCTCACTCAAAATCTGGATCTGCCATAAGGGAACAGTAAATAAAAGTTTGCTGAATAAAGTAAGGATTCAGCTGAATAAATAAAGGTTTGCTGAATAAATTAATAAATTAGAAAATATTTATTAATATGCCTTATGAAGAATTGAGTCATTATGAGAAATTAATCTTCCCCAAATCAGTATACACTTTCATATGTATCATAATTTCAGGCTGCATTTGATTAAATGAATGACCAGTAGCTAAAAGAAAGAAGAATAAACTATACTGTTGTAACTACATAGTGAAAGAAAACAATTGAACAATACATTTCTTTTACATTCCAACAAAACACAGTGAAAAAGCAGCACCACAAGCAGCTGTCTTCACAGACTGTTTTTTAACATCAAGATCATTCCAACACCATAATAACCATCTGAGCTTATTATGCAGCCCATCTTGCAAGTATAGGATGGTGCAATGTATGAACTGATCATAAAATAAACATGCTAACCAGGCATTTGTTCACGATTGAGTTTCCCACACATCGTACACAGGCCACAAAAAAAATTCACTACAGAATTAAAAATTAAAAAATATTTTAAAGGCTTTTCTAGTTGTAACTGAGTGAAAGTTGAAGAGCTGTCTTGCATTTTCACTATTTCTTGAACAGCAAGTGTTGTGTCTTTCTGGTATACAGCATTTTCTCCTAAGCAAAGTAATCTCTGCTCCTAGAAAGAAAATCCTGGTTTTGCAATTTCTGGTTATAACTGTATAATGAAGGAAGTCTAAAGATAATGTTTTGTAAAACTACCCAGGACCAAGATATTGTAAGCACAATGGACTGCATAAATCAGAACTTAAGAGATAAAAAATATAACTTGGATTTCTATCAAATCACCATACAATTTACAATCCAGCTGAGCTACTTCTTCATTGACTTAGCTTCTGTTTTTTGCTCTCCTGTAATACTCCTCTACCTAGGCACGTCTCTACATGCTTTGCTCTCTCTCCTATAACGTCTTTGTCCCACTGTCTAGCAGCTGAAATTGTTTCATTTTTAGTCTACATTACCATCCAATTTACACACTCTGTTGTAAGTGATTTAAACATCTAAACAGTGCCTCTAGACATGTAAGAGCTGTCCACTTACATCAATGAGACCACAGCAGTCAGACATTACTAGAAATTCCATCAGACATTTAAGAAAGCCTGGGTTTTTTTAATCCAACAGTATAAACTTGTATTGTGTTTAGTCAGCCAACTTATATTTTAGGTACTTCTATCAGTGCAATATAATTGCAAAATTATGATAAGTAATGTCATGCAATTTAACTGTAAGCACTCGTTTCAAATCCTAAATAAAGACAGGGCAATGTCAGAAAATGCTAATACACACATTATAAAGGAATCACTAATTCTGTTCTGTATAAAACGCTAGCTGCAATTTATTTGGGGTTTCAATTCTGGAGGGAGAGATTTTCATTTTTTATTAAAATTCGTATTTTTTTAAATAATGTAACAAATGGTGCAGTCAAAAAAGTATTTCAAAATGCATGTTACAAGAACAAAGATTAAATTATCTTAAAATGTGCAGAGAGAGTTTTAGAGGAAGATTTGACTTCAGTGATAAACTTTTTGCAATTTATTGTCACATAAAAGCCATAAAAATGAATGATGCAATGGTTATGAAATAAAAAATGAAAGGCAACTATATTTATAGGTGCATATCTGTTAAGAAATGTCTATTAAGTGCTTTAATAACAGGCAATATTTTATCACTATCAGCTTCAAATCCATTCTAGAGTTGTATTTAAAATGCTTAGTCCACAACTACCACATTAAAATCCCAGATCCCATAAATCACAATGCAAACTAAAATCTCTTGTCTACTAAGTCAAGTTTACAAAACTTGCGACCCTGTTTAGTGCTTAGCACTCTTTTTTTGTAGGCAAAAAAAAAAAACAATTCTATTTTTTAAAAGTCCTTCCTTTTCAAAAATAGGATAAAATAAAACATGACCCCAGTTTCTAACTGTCTTGTGCCTTTTAAAAAAACATGTCTGGAGTAATAAAAATAGCACGTAAATATTTCTGAAACTTCTTGTGAACAAATTTAGAAGTGCTTCAAATTTTGTCAATAGCTACAAGCAACCAAATCTCAGCAGAATATGCTGTATTGTTCCCAACAAGTAACAGCTTCTCTCTCTAAACTGCATATTTTGTCAAATTACAGTAAGTCTTGGAGAAGTATCCTAAAATTTCTGCAAGAAAGCTTTTGCCTTGCGGTGTACACAGATCAGTGTCATTTAAGGGGCAGAAAGCTTGCTGAGTTTGCATTGAGAACAGAGAAAGTTCATTTAATTTTTCATATTTCCCTGCCTTTGTCCCTAGGGTTTGGTGATTCAAAAAACTGAATTTTTTTGTCTAGGAATGATATTCATTGTTAGACTGCAGATTTTATTTTACTAGTAAATCTTGAAAAAGGTATAAATAAAAAACAATAAAAAAGGATAAAAAACTGTAAAAAAGTTTTAAAAACTGATAAAAAACTGATAAAAAAAGTTTCGAAAAAGACAGCTGAACTTAAAAGTCAGCTATATATATTTTAGATGGAGAGAGAGTTTTGTTTTGATTTTCAGATAAAATCAACCACTTACTGCCATCTGTGCAAAGGTAATTCCTTTAGTAGATGTATTAAGATATTAACTGACATAAAAATGGTCAGAGTAACACAGAGTAAATTTAGGAGAAGTGGAGCAACATGTAAGACATTTTCATTTTAACTAAAGATTTAAGGCCTTACACACAAAATAAATTTCCAAAGTATGAGGAATTCACTAAAAATTACTACAGATGTACTGACCTTTAAAAGAAATAAGTCAACTCTCTTTAAGACTATGCAGATACATTCAAGCTATCTAATGTCTTCATATACACTACACTACTTCATCC
Organism: Zonotrichia albicollis; assembly: GCF_047830755.1. NCBI lineage: Eukaryota > Metazoa > Chordata > Aves > Passeriformes > Passerellidae > Zonotrichia > Zonotrichia albicollis. Next base: position 75,989,147 of record NC_133860.1, read on the forward strand.
AATCTCAGTTTGCATAAGAATATACATAGGATTTTGGGGTTTTTCAAGGAGAGTTTTTGCAACATGGCTGAAACAATTCTTGGGCTAAAATTTTCTATGGAGTTGTCTGCCTCAGACTGTGCTTTTAAATTCACTTAACTAATTTTTGGCAAGCACTCATTTAGCTTTTCCAAGAATTCTCAAGGAATATCCCAACTTCTTTATCTCACGACTGTTATTCTTCGTCCTAATACTTTTGTCTACACATCATTATACACCTTCTAAAAAGAGAGAAATGCTATGAAAAAACAGAACATTGTCCTGTAATCAAAGAATGTTACACAGACATACCCTCTAACGTCTGTGCCTGAATCTGCAGCCTTAAACTTCACAACACTGTACAAGTAATTAACTCAGGATCATTTATGAAACATGCACCAATTCTACAGACTGCTCCCCCATCAATCCACAATTAGATATTCAATGAAATGACAGCTCAATCTTCCTTCTCACAAACAGCAACACTTCAAACAAGTGCACTGACTCTCAAGGCTGAGCATCTGTGGTGAAAAAACTGCAGTCAGTGTTATTTGCAGCAGTTTTTCATATATGTGCATCTTGCATGTGGCATTTTACTTTGTCATTTGTTTTGGTGACATTTATACAAGATCAAATTAACATGGTGAGAAAGGACTTTGAGTTTCATAAGTGATTATGGCCAAGCACAATGTCTGGTTCCTACCGGTTTGCAAATAATGATGAATCTGGATTATAACAGACTAAGCTTTACTTCTTATGTATATGTGTTGTATATGTGGATGAAGGTATAGCAGCAAAGAAATCCAATACTGCAAAACTAAAAGTTGATTTTTCTAAACTGAAAACTGGTAAGAGTGAGCCTAAACACCACAGATCAGGTTATTGAACATTTGCTATCATGCTATAAAAAATATACAAAGTGCGGTGACAAATGTCACAAATAAAATCACAAAATACAGGACAAATGAGTGTCTGGTAAAAATGGTAAGTCTCTTTCACCATTAGACCATTCACACCTTCTGCTGATAGTCAGTCTACCATCCTTCAACCTCGACTCCATTTTGGCAGTACATTAATTAATTTAGAGCTGTACTTAAGAATAGAAGGCTGCTGGTGCCCTCTAAGAGATAGTTTGCCAATATTTTTGTAGAGAGAAGTGAAAAAAGGGGAAAGAGAAACAAATTATAACCATAAAAAATCCACACTGTTTCTCTTATTCCAGTGTCAAATACAGGCAATGGACAAAGTCATTTACCTTATTCATGAATAATGTAGAGACAACTTAAAATTTGGAAGCAGTTTTTAAAGACTTGAAGGTTTCAAGCAAATTCTTCATATTGATATGAAGAATACTTTAAAAAGCCAGGAAGCAAGAAGTACCAGAGCAGTGCTTCTGCAAATCATGGGTTGGGTGACACAAGCTCCATAAAGAAGCCACATGAGTGTGGTCAGATTCAAGTAACTAACCCAGAAACTTTCAATTTACTGCAGGAAAATCAACTGTTAGAATGTAGGTACTTTCCTGCAATCAAACCAGGAGCTCTTTTCAACTATACTGAGAAAAAAAACCCCTCAATTTAGGTAAGTAGTTGCATCCGATTCCACAACACAAAGATGAAATTACATCACTGCTAGCAGCTCCAACCTAATGGCAGGCAATAATCATGGCACGTACTTTACAGTACAATGCAGGATCAGCAAGTAGCACATAGCTAGATAATTGTCAATAATTTAGTGAGCAACTTGGAAGCTGGTCTTTTTTTTTTCCCATCTACATTTACACAAAAAATGTTTATATAGGAATGTTTAACAGTGCCTACAAGTACAAAGTGTTTAGATATATAAAATACTAACAAATACTTTAACCATATGGTCAGTCCAGAATGCATACTCAAGTATATCTGTAACACTTATCTGAAAAAGAATACATTGCCACTAGACTAATTAAATCGTCTGTATAAGGACTTCTTTTATCTGCATATTAGATTTACAATTAATTACATTTAGATTTAGCCAAAAACCACATAACCCTCCAATTATAACCTATTTTTACATCTCAACTCTAAATGCTCTATTTCCACAACCTCACTGAAATGTATTTCTAGTTACCAATATATATTGGTAACTAGAATATTTCTGAAAAGAATATCCTAAATATCAACTGCAAAGATGACTGGACACCAATACCAAGGAAAATACTGATCCTGGGACCTGCCAAAAGAGGAATAAAAATGTAAGTATGTGCTGTACTGCTTTTTTAAGTGGCTTTTACAAATAGAGTTATAATGGTCAATATTTTAATTGCTGTACTCTGCTATGTGTATAGAATTATACAGAAACATAATCCTATCTTCCCTAGATACATGAAGACTGACAACACTTCAGAGTTTCCAACCAGCCCTTTATTTCACAGACAAATAAAACTGGCCTGTTCTGAGCTACAACAGTCTCACAATATTAACTCTAGTACATTAGTTGTATTCTACAATTAGAAGATTTTGGGAAATTAAAATACTTTTCACATTTCTTAGAGGCCCACACTAACTTCCTGAATTTTGCAGGCTACAGCCTTTGAGTTAATTTCTTCCAAAGCACAGGGGTTTTTAGAACCAAATCTTGGAGCTCTGGCACACCTATTTTCTTCCTACTCATCAGACTTATCCTCTACACATCCACCTCTTTTATTCCTCTTCTCTCTTTTTGTAATTTCCTTTTTCTTCTTTATGTTTGATTCTCAACAAGTTTCATTTTATGACCTAGGTGTAATGTAGAAGGATTTAAGATGCTTCTGCATTAAAAAAGGGACATACAGTCACTTCTGATTTTAACTGCAAATAGCAGTAACTGCGAAATGGGATGAACTAAGCTCTTTTTGGTCAGGCATATCTGAATAATAACAGTGATAATTATTCATTATAAAAATAATAGTCTTCAAGCACATCACAGAAGAAAGACTCTTTGAAAGAGATCTTTGAAAAATTACATGAAATATTACTTTTTCTTTCCACCTGAAAAAAAAAAGTAAAGGGACAAGCATCAAGTTTCACATTTTAAGAAAAATCCCAACCCAAGATAAATAAACAAACAAACAGAAGTCCATATTTATCTTTGTGGATCAACTTCCTATGCCTTCTGAAATTCTTTTAAAAAAAAGTCCTCTAGTTTATACAAGAGAGAGGCAACTTACTGCTAACAGAAGTGAGTTTTAAGAAATTCTCTTTTTTATTTTTTGTTTCTGACAACACAGGGTATTTCTGGAGGGCAGGACTGCCTTATTTCTTAAATGTCTATGACAGTCTGAAACCTAGATATACAGGGCTTAAATACATCACTTTCAGAAGGTTATTAAGCTGTAGCATCTGCAAAAATTTATCGGAATAAATATTTTCAGTCACATTATAGTTCTGCATTTTTTCTCTTAGATGAAGTTTTAGTTTGAGTAAGTTTCCAAATTAATCTATTAACATTCAATTCCAGTGCCTAAACCAAATTTGCCTGAAGAGAAAGTTGGCCACGCTCCCTCCTTGCTCCACTTGGGAGTATTTCCACAGAAACAGAGTTACTAGAGGAAATAAATTGAGCTTGAATGCTCCAGAAGTTTGTTTGGCATCACTGTGATGCCTCTTCCATTGTGCCCTGGGTCCTATCTCCCATGGGAAAATGCACCAAGTTCTCTTCTTTTATCTTCTCCCTCTTTGGCCTGCATTTCATAATTGTCAACACAGCACTGAAGGATCACAACCTGCCCCTGGGTAGGATAATTTTCAACACAGAGATGTAGCAATACACAGCTACTTAAAGGCCCTCTGTTGGCAAAAGAAGAAAGCATATTTGGTTGAAGGAGGGGATGAATATCTATAGACTGCATTTCTACATATAGCCTGAAGTGACACATTCACATTTTCTTAGTGTTTCTTTCTCATAACTGTCTCGTTTTTAAACACTGTCCCCCACGTTCCCTGAGCTGCACAAAATCCCCAGACTCACCCCAGTGCATTTGAACTCATCTGATGCTATCAAAGTGGAAACATGTATTTTTAAATATCTTCAGTTACCAAAAAGACAAAACCCTGAATGACATTTTTGCAATATAGAGAACTCAAAATACACTAATGAGGTTTATCAGTAAATTTATCTGTTTTTTCTCTTTGTCCATATGATACTACTCACATTAGAGAGCTCTTGTTGCAAAAAATTACGGAATCTTAAAAAACATTAATCACATCAAGTAATTACAATAATGTTGACTACAGCCAGATAGTAATGGCAAGTGTAATTTCCAATGCTAAAATAATTTTGAGGAATCATGAAAGAACTAAGCACACATTTTGCTTTCTTTGGATAGGATCTATACAGTATAGGGAAGAAAGAGATATTTTCATGCCCCTAAGGAAATTCTGTTCCTTTTCCCTTGAACAGTATTCAGTCCAAACACTGCCTCTTTACCTGGACAAAACCTATCCTACCAACTTCTGTTGTATAACCACTGAAAGAGCTTTTTTGTATAGATGCATGTACAGTAATGTTTTCTTTGCTGCTGCTTAGCATCACACACTGTTGATGGTGTCAGTGTTACTAAACACTAAGATAAAAACAGGAGAAAGACCACTCACAGTCATCGATAGACAGTAACCTTTCACTCCATCACTGCCCATGATGGACAAAATTCAAATTGTACCACATATACCTGACCTCCGCCTTGAATTATTTGAATCATCATGATGAGAAAACACTGTGAGCACGTTAACAGAAATGCAGTTCACACATAAAGGAGTTTAGAAAGTCTACACAACAGGAAGATGAGCACCCACTGCCCTGGTGCAGCATTTGCTGTGTCCGGAGCGCAGCCTTAAGCATCCCCCAGTGTTTCTTACTGCACCAGCTGCTGAAAGGCTGGGTTCCCTCTCCATTTCCTGTTCCATCAGCACAACAGCCTTCATCTTCCACACCAGCACAACCGACAAACAATAGAAAGCACTGAAATTGAAGACTTTCATGTGACTGTGACAAAAGACAAGACGGCAGCAATTGCTCCTGGAAGAACAATGCATCTTAACCACACGCAGAATGGAGCCTCAACCCTTCAATTTAGCTTTTCCCTCAAGTGTCTCACACCTTCAACTATGAACTAATCAAGCTAAAAAGGTAGAGGGAGAGAGACTGTCATTTCTATTTTTAAATACAAAGGAGACAGTCAGGTACTATCAAGATGAAGGCTAGCAAGATTGACACAGATAGGATCTAACAATCATGTCTAACAGTCATGTTAGTTAAGGCAGGCATACACTAATACAGATCTTTTTCAGCAGATTTGCATAGTATGTTTCCATTCAAGAAAGACAGGCTTGAATAGTGTATTAAGGTGCTCTGTAATATTGTGGCTGGCCTGCCAGTGGAATATTCACGATTTTTTAAAAATATCTTTGGTATTCTTTTCCATCATAAAAAAGAAAACTTAGTATCTTACAAAAATTTTTGTCAAATGCTCTGCGCCTCTTTCTCACAGCATGAAGCAAGCAGGAACTCAATGTACTTCTGAGCCTACATTAATTTTATAATCCAAAAATGAAGTGTCACCAGGGTTCCAGTTACCTAATACATTTTTGAAAAGTATGCCTAGACCATCTTACAATTAAGGGTCTCATAAAAAGGCATAGACAAGCTTACAGATAATCACATTTTACATTCAGAAAACTTCATAAGAAATTCAGAGAGACTGCTAAGAGTCACTAATGGTTCTTCTGACACTGAAGAACCTAATTTTCTTCATTTAGCATTTTCATCAACTTCATATTGCATTTTAATGAACAGATTCTCACCCAAACAAAAATGGCTGGACTTAGTTATGTTCACATACAGAAGCACAATAGCCCAGGGTAACTCATTGTGGAGATAACTAATATTTTAGACTACTGAAATCAATGTGTCTTACAAAAACAGGTACTTCACTAAATCCTAAAATACCATATTGTAGGCACACTAGTAAGTAAGATACAGAAAACCCAACTAAATGCAAAACAGCAAGGATTTTACTAGAAAAAAAATGAGACTACAATGTGGAAGGAAACCATTGAACTACAAGTGAGATTAAGAGTGGAGGTCCTTACAAACCATTGTGAAAAATTACCTTATAACAAAAATAAAGATAAAGCCCTGGATCATAAATATAATACTTGATGATGGCTAAAAAAATAATAAAATTTGAACTAGTATCAATACAGAGTAAAATCAGAACATCATAGTGCAAGAACTGAATAGCCTTCAAGGTCCAAAGTGATAGTAATGACAAAATACAATAGCACAAAGACAAGGTCAAGCATTCTGGGAACAGGACAAATTTCTACTGTAATTCTACTAGGGAATCATCAAGTCAAAATAATAAAACAGGAGAATGACTTAGATGTAGTAATCAATTGGGATGAATACAACCTGTCAAAGAGCTACAGCTGTCAAAAAGACATATGCAATCTGCCTATATCAAGGGACAAATTTTCAGTAGAGATGGGGATGTGTTACAAGAAACTGGTAAGATCTCATCTGGAGCTCTGTGAATAGTTCTGGTCACTTGTCTTAGAAAATTCATGATTTAACCTCCAGCATGTGTAGGGGAAAGCTACAAGAACAACCACAGAAGCAAAGAGAGGACAGTATAAAGTGGAAGCTTGTTTAATTAGTGTAGTAAAATGAAAGCTGAGAGGCAATTAGTACTCTCTGTAAACAAACCAGGGATGTAAGAAAAGGGAAGGAGAAAAATTCTTAAGCTATAGGCAACACTGGCACACAAGAAGCAGCTATTAACAAACGGTGCTGGGAACTGGAAGCCTTCATCACCAGGTGAACAATACACTGAACAGTTTTTGCTAGCAGTAGTCAAGGCAAGGAACATCCCAGGAGCACAATGCTTTTTTGGTTTGGTTATAAACAGTACTACTGCTGCTGAAAGCCAGAAGATCTCAGAAGTCCTTTTTTCTATAGGCCTGCGCCTTACTCATATTCCAAGCTCATATACCATGAGTATATGGCTTTCTGACTGCCATTTCTTTCAAACGTTATCTCTTCATACATACAGTGTGAAAAACCATTTGCACACACTTGCCTACAAAACCTCCTTACTCTGAGGTATTCCTCAGCCTGAAGACTCTAGCTGAAAGGCCAAAATACCAACCTTTTCTGACCTAACCACTAGTGCACCTAAAGGTGCAGAGGTGGTTTTGTCAGCTTCTCCTGTAAATAAAATCTTAGGGTATTTTTGATGTCTGCAAGACATCCCAATGCTGCAGCACCAGACCACAACTTTATAGCTCATGCTGTTTTACATAATTAACCAATCTGCCAATTCCAGCTTCTTCTCCCCATCCTTATATTGTAATCCCATAGAAAGCTGGTAATAAACTAACAGCTGCTCTGTACTGCAGTGTAGAACAAACTAAATCAACAAGCCAAGCACTCTAACCACACTATTTAATATCAGCAAGCTCCTGGCATTGTGAGCACCTTAGGTAAGGATTTCAATCTTTCAAGAAACGTAACTTAGTCATGCAATGTATCATTTCATACAAAGACTGTATCATACTGATAATAAATTTCATTATTTAAATGCTAAAAAGATAATGCATTTTAAAAATAAGCTCCCAATTAAAAGATAAAAAATAAATGAGGGTGCATAAAAATTGTAACACATGAAAAGACTGTACTAGCTATTTAGTAGCTTTACATAATTAGGAGTAGCTGACATCATGCAACTCAACAACTAAAGGGACCTGACAAAAGCTTGAAATGTGGTTTTGCCATCTGTATCATGCCTAAGTATGTTCAATATAGTCCATATGCTAAATCTGTAATGCTTGTTTGAAGCTACACATAGCAACCTAGCACGGCACCTATTTTTTTCAAACGGGGGCCAGCACACTTTAAAAACACTGCTTGATCTACCCAAAAGTTGCACATTATCCTAATGAAGAGTATTCTGCTATGAAAAGACACATGTCCAGAAATCCAAGCAGACCAGCAATGGTCTTCCTCTAATATTACCTTGATTCATCTAGCACATTAGTTATTTGCATTACTCTGGCTAGTTTATGAATGTGCATCCAGCAAGACAGATGCATAGGCAAATCCAAAATCCCTGGTGTTCAGACCCCTCACAATTCTCTACCCAGTCTGCTGTAAAAAAGCAATATATTCTAGAACTGTGCATACACAGGTGGAAGACTGCACTACTTAAACCTGTGCAGACTGCACCATCAAGCTTTTTTTTTTTTTTTTTGCATTTTAAAAGTAGATAGTAATAGAATTGAACATAACTAAACACACAAGTGTATGCTTAGCTACAAACGGGAACTATAAGAACCACTGATATAAACACAATCCTCTTTATGCGCTGCCCAGGGCAGGAAAGGTGACATGCTCTTTACTTAGCAATGGGGAGGTATTTTCATTCAGTATGAAAATATGATAAATTATTTACTGTCTAATTCTGTGTTAGGCCTAAACATCACTTAAATGGTGCAACTTGTTAGCCCAATTCCCACCACTGTTATATTACTGTTGTATTACTCAGTTACTTTTCCTTCCAGTTTGCTAGAGCCTGTGCTTGCAGATAGCGTGCTAACACACTAATCTTAATTACAGCTGTTATTGAAAGCTCATGGCTTTAGTTTCTGTAGGCATTTGAAGACAAATTTAGCTTTGGCAACTGTGGTTTTGGCACATTATTTCCTTGCTAGCTTGGTTTACTCCCCTTCAGCAAAATTCAGTCTCTGTGTCACCCTACTCTTCCTTCTAATGAAAAAATCCTAACCAGGGTATACATCATTCATTTTTAATAAAGCATAACTGTCTCCATCTAATATGTGGTTCAGCTTGATGCATGCATACAATAAAAAGAAAACCGTGTTAAGGAAGGAAGCATGGTGATCAGGGAGGGAAAATCAAATGTAAATACCAAATCAGCACAACCAAGAAGGTAACTTGGAAGGGAAGGTCTTCCTTGCTGCTTCAACTGCTAGATTCCTGGGGAAAAATAGCAAGCTGCTGCTCTTTCAGGATCAGGTATACACTTAGAAGTCTCTCTGCATGGATGATATTGATTTGGAGGCATTCCTTATGTAATGGCCATCTGTAATGTTATAATTAGACTGAGCAGCATACATGCTGTATTCCTTTTCCACTCTGCTAGCATGCAGCCCTTCACCTAAAACCAGAATATTAGGTATCTTTGGCAATAACCTTTCTCTGTGAGATTTGTCCTTTCAGGCAAAACAGCATTCTCTGCTTAAACATATTTAGTCTTCTTTGGAAGTATACAATAATCTCAGTAGACACCAGCATTTCCACTGGTTCTCCAAAAATCACTCATTTGACAAGAAATATTTGATTACTGAAGTCACTTGATTCACTAACATTATGAAGGATTCCATGACAACAAACAAGATATAATAATAATAATAATTTAAATGAAAATGTTTTCCTTACAAATTGTCACTTAAAAGTTACCTTTCAAAAGTAACACCATCACTAATTTTCTGTTTCATCATCATTTTTCCTTCTGCTGCTAATCTGAGGAAAACATTCCTGGTAGTGTAAGAGCTACAAAAAGACAACATGTGATTTTCCTATTTATGGTTTGTCCATCAGTTTTGAAACAGATCAAGAAGAGGGATTTTATTTTAATGGTACAGTCTTTGAAAACAGATGATGATTGAGGAAAATGGCTGAAAAAATATGGCAAACTTCTAAATCTACATTGAAAATCTAATCATTCTTTGCGTAGCTCTTACCCTATATTCCTAAAGCATATCCCACATCTGTGGGTAGAAAACATGAAAATACCAATACAAGAGAATACAACTAAAAAATTAGTATTTACACAAGATGAAGAACCACAAGGTGAAATATACAGGCTATAAGTGTGCTCTGCCCTATGGTAATCCAACTAAGCACTTACAATTATTTAAGTCATTGTATGGATCTGTAGGGTATCAGGAGCTGTGATATTCACCCTCTGGTGGTTTCTTCCATGTGCTTCAATTTCTCAGTGACATAAAAACAGTGTAATACAACCGCAAGACAGCTTTATCTGATCACAGCATCTGTTAAAACTGTCCATGTTATTAATATCCACTACCTACGGGTGGCTATATACAGGACAGTCTCAAACCAGCCACCTAAAAATATGTATCTGCACCCCAAGATGACAGCTTTACAACAGACTGCTTTTTTTGATCTGTTTTCTAAGTGCAATTTGTTCTGTCCAAAACTCATATTTGAAACACCCCAGCAAAATATTCTGAGAAACTGGGTACATCTCCACTGCAATTTTCAAGTCTCAGTGCTTTTCTCAAGTACTTGAGTATGTACTACGTTATGTATACCACTTCAATACTCAGACTAAATAAAATATATTACTTTTAGATGAAGTTATGGCACAGGCAAAATGACAATTTGTTACAAACAATAGAAACATGCAGCAAAGTGCCCTGGTCTACTGCTATTCTACCCAAAGCAATTGTTCAATAACTTAGCACAAGCCCACGATCAGAAAAAATTCATAATGTCCTTCTTTCACAAGACCAACATCACTACCTGTGGTAGAGTTCAACTTGCAATTACTACACAGATCATGGTTGAATATTTAGCCTGAAGTAAAACATATATTAATTCCACTCTTCCCTTGCAATACTCCTTTTCCTCAAGCTGGAATATAAAAGGACAAAATCTCATCTCAGGAAAGTTACTCCAAACAGCACTGGCTTGAAGCACAGAAAACCACTGGGCAGAGCAGGTCCCCAGGACACCGCCTGGGAAGTACAGGAAGCACCAGCACCTCTCCCTCACTGGGAGGAGGCCATGGCATAGACAGCGTGATGCCTCCTGCAGTGACTGACTAGGACTATCCCCCTGAGGTAAAGACTGGTCTGATACTTTTGAGATAGCAGAGAATGGAGATGAACAGCATCTAGACCGGTAACCTTAAATCACAGTCCCCGATGGGTGTTACTGCCATGTGATAACAAATGCCAAAACAAAGGTATACTGCACAATACAAAACAAGTGAATTCAATACCTTCTGCTTTCTGGATGCTACTAAGAAAGGCTTCCCTCCTAGGATTCTTCCTTTTGAAAACATAAGCATCATAATGATATTTTCTCCCTACGTTTTATATGAAATTTAACTTGGAAGCCATGAAATTTGACTAGGAGCTCCAAACTGTTCCTTAGAGAGAAAGAAAAACTAACTAAACAAAAAAACCTCTAAAATCAAAATCATGTGCCATGGTATTAAATTCCAACAAATATATCATTAATAAGAAGATAGGCTAGAATAAGATGCATGATAAGAACGTTATATAATTAAAATCAGTATTGTATTGAACATTGGATGTCCTTGCTCTATTTCAGAAATCTATTTAATAGTTTATTATATATTTTTAATAGCACTGTTAATAACAGAATTGTGGAAGTTAAAGCTATAATTCTAAAATGTACACATGAAAGTAAAAAAACAACAGAAAAAATCCTTTTTCCTATGATTATTAAGCTTACAAACTATTTTTAATATTTTATTCTTGTTGTAAAATTTCATGAAGTATTTCCTTTCCCACTCTTTATAGACACTGTGAAAACTTCAAAGAAATATGAAAGCTTCAATGGACATGAAATATAGCTGTGCTCTTTCAAACAGAGTTCTGAAACTAATTAAGCTGAAATACTGTAAAAGATGCTACAATAGGAAAAAGCTGATGAACCTATAATATTTCAGCATTTCAGCTGGGTTTGCTGTGGGTGAATTTTTTTTCCCACAGAGCAGCCACTACTTGCAGGCATTTAGAAATTTGTTAAAATAATTGGAAGAATTAAGTAGGCCACTGCATGCATTTGTGAAAGGCAGACACCAAGATAAGAAGCTTAGGTGTGTGTTGCTAAACCTGCCTGAAAGTAGCATTGCTTCATATACTGCTGCTTTGCTTCTGGAGTCAGTTCAGGCACTGAAACCTTACATTTTGATAAGAAACCAAATTTTAATTCTGCTTTACATATCTTAAATAGGAGCATTTTAAATGCATCATTCTCTCTCTTTCCTATATTTAGTGGTTCTAGACGATAAAAATTCGCTTTCTACTGCTTTATCACCTGTGGTGTAGTGACAGCAATGGCTGAAACCAAGAAGAAAAAACATTTATCTGAAACAGGCATTGATGAAACAGCAGACAGTTCTTCTCTGCACAGAGGTGAAAGCATGAATACCAGTCTTCCAGACTAAAACTGCCTTTTTTATCTGCAAATAATTAGGTCCGCTAGAGTAAATGGGTTGTACGTGTAGCTTTCTGTATGTATTGTTCAGTACTTCCCAAGTGCAGTTCAAAATTACAGTATGTAAGAAATCTCTCACATCTAAACCAGTTTTATACTTCACAACATTAAGCCCAATTAAATGCAAATAGAAGAAGGCAGAAGAAACCACACAATAGATGCTTGTTGGGCTTATGACAGCCACATGTGCCACAAATTCCCACTTTGATCTGAACATTAGCATTGTTTAAGATTTGTTTTCACTTTTTAAAAAATGGTAATACTGAGTGATTTATTACTTATTTTTCAAGGAAGGTGGCTGGGGTCTGTTTTCTCAATACTGTCTTGACACATTACTATAAATTTATTTATTTTAAAAAGGCTACATTATTCCACAGGAACAGATATTTACCTGTAGATTATTTGCATTTTAAATATCATCATTTCAAATAGTAAATAAAAAATAAAGAATGGTTGCATAGCTATCCAGCTATGTTTCAGTATTTTATCCAACTTCCAGACATTACAATGATCAATTGATCAAATATTTATTAACAGATGTTATAAACACATTATTTCTTTCTTGAACTGACTCAGAGACAACATGCAAATAGAATCTCTGATCTGAAAGTTTCAACTTTTTAAAAAGTGGGAATAAATCCTGATCTCAATTTTACCATTTTTACCCACCATTCTCTTCATAAAAGAAAAGATTCTGTATTTTCCATCAAATAATTACTCCTTATGAGTAATCCAGTGATAGCTATGTGGATGTCAACATTAAAAGAAACACTGCAAACAAATATGCAGGTGGTCATCTTTATGTCTGGCAACCACGGTAAAAGCTCTCCTTCTGAACAAGAAAAGGCACTTGGGTTTCAGTTCAAAAACAGCTCACCTCTTTTCAGACGAAATGTAATCTAAGATTCTCACATGAAACCTGTGAGAATAAAGGCAAATTGAAAAATTCATGTTAAAAATACCAAAGCTTACAGCACCATAAGCACTTAAAGCAAGTATTGCATGGTCTCCCAAAATCATGTCTTCTGAGTTTTTACGTCACTTGAGCTGTACCGTGCAAGCACTGAACAAATATCAAATTAGGGCAAAACATTCAAAGATTCTCAGATATGGTGTTTCTCAGAAATATTTCCATTCTCAAATATGGTGTTTCTCAGAAATATTTCCAACCCCAAATGTAGCAAAAGGAAGTAAAACACCAGTGATGCAAATGTTACTTTAGCCCTCAGTGTCCAGTCACCTTTCATAGGGTTGGGTTTTTTTAAAAAAAGTTCTTATTTAATGCAATATCCCAGAAAATGTGGGAGGGAAAAAAAACCCTTTTACCTTGTGAAAGCATGTAGTACTTGATTCAAGCTCAGCATAACAAATTCATAAGAAAGACCAGGTCTGAGCATGAAGACCCTTATTGCCTTCATTTTTAGGCTTTGCTTTATAATCATTCTGTGAGTTTATACAAAAGCAAGCTTTAGCATTCAGAGAAAAACTTGGCAACTGTCAGGAACCACTTGTATACTTGTTCCTCTTACCTTACAGCTCTTTCCCTACAGGCAGAGCTAATCAAAGCCGAGACACTTCTGACATGCACAATGCATACACTTGAACTTTACAGCAAAGGAAACTGACTGGTAGTGTGTTCATAGTATCCCATGAGCTACTAAATTTGTCTTGAATAATGAATGGGGTTCTACAACTTGTCCTTGGTGCTTCCAGATTTGTCAACCACCACAGTAACATTAATAAGGTATCAGCTCATACTTTTTCTTGAAGATCTCTAGTGGTAATTAAAACAACTCCTGATTTACAGTCTAAATGAGAAGATAATGGATATTAAAAGTTCTATTTTAAAAGCTTAACATTTTCAGTCTGACCTCTCTGTTACTTAACAGACTGCACCGCTAACCATTATTATTGGCTCTTGCATACTTGTTTCTATAGGTTCCTTTCCTGGCGCAGAAGAGCTGATTTTCTTTAACCTCCTGAAGCAAGAAAATAAAAATAAACTGGAAACTCAGTGGTAGGTCTGGTTCTGGTTTGGCATCTTTTAGTTTTCTTAAGCATGACTGAGTATTTTGCAGTGGATTAAGACATACAGTAGGCAAAGAACCCAGTGTTTTAACAGGAGAAATTCTGTACGTCATCTGTCCAAAAAACTTACTCCCTTTTGCTCTGCATTGCTTTTGTCTTCTTCCATTCTATCCACCACAGCTCTGGGATACTGCATGAGTACTCCAAGGTATCACTGTGTCAGTCAGCACACCTTGTAGACTTGTATAGACCTGTATGCTTTATGGAGTATCATTCTAATGAGGAGTTGGCATCTGTAATGCCTTTATTACAGTAACAGAAATTAGTTTTTGCACTTCCATATTTTCTTAAAAATCACATTAAAAAATCTCCTGGTTTTGCATGTTGCAGCGGGGAATACAATCAGCCTCTTTGCAGTTTCACTAGTTTAAACACAGAAGGAGAATTTATGTCTACTCAACTAATTACATTAACCCATTACTCAACAAAGTGATCTCTGTGGACTCCTTACAGAAAATCATGCAGGGAAAATCCTAAAACATAGCAGAAGAGAATTGCCAGTGGTTTCCTGTACAATCAATTCAATGCAGAATTAGCAAAATTGATTACTTATCAAGTCATGGCTTACCTCACTGCATAAAGCTCAATTTCTACATTTTCAATTCAAATAATTCAGTATTTTCATTATTTCAGGTTTGTGTTGGAAAATAAGCTGAAATGGCCAGAGGATCGGGGTAAAATTTTTGAAACCAGTAAAAGTAAAGAATCTCAGACAATGAAATGTCATATTTTCAGAGGTAAAATTATTTCATCAAAATAACTGAAGCTGACAGACTAGACACTACTTTAGAAATCATAACCTAAATTTAAAGTGATAAGCAGGCTAAAATAACAAACACAAATAAAGAAATAGCGGAAATTTGGGACAACAATTCAAAATTGCTTTCTGTAAGAGTCAATTCTCCTATTTTGTCTTTGTCCTGCTTTGTCTGAAGGACAGAAACAATCAGAATTGTAGAGCTCTAATTTTCAAGTGCAAGATTAATTCAGTGTGTTCTGGAATATTTTCAGATAGTATTATCAAAGTAATCTGCATGTTACTGATTTAACTCTGAAAGCAGCTGACAGGAGGTTCCATCAATATGTAAATTGAGTAGTAACACAAGTCTTCAGTGAAAAATTACAAGGGCAAAGCTCCAGAACGTACTCTCCTTACAGGACACAAGGCCAAAAAAAACCCCAAAAAACCTCAGAATAATATATTTATCCTCTGCTGTAACAATCTATCTATTCTCAATGCAATGTACAAACACTAAACAATAGCAGGCTATCTTCCAGCCTTCTCTAAGTGCTGTCCACAATTTGTCACACTGTAAGTTCATCAGAGTGGCAATTTTTCTTCTGCAAATGCATCATCATAATGATTGCCCAGTTTCCAGTGAAATCTGAACTCACAAGAGAAGTAAGTCCTCAGCAAGACACAACCTCAGTTAACACCACCACCACAGCCCAGCCATTAACTGTGATCTATGCCCACCTACAACAGAAAAAACACTTTTGAAACACATATATGTACTAACGATTTGCTATCACATTCTGCCGAGATCAAATTATATTCTAACTGACTTGCAGGCTTCTCCCAAGGACACAGTCATGTTTCAAATGGATACAGTAGTCCACACACAGAGCACTTTTTTACTGTCCACTCTTCACCTTCTCTTCTTGAACATTTTGTCTGATCTGCAGCTTCAAGCAAAAAACCCCTGAAGGCAGGCTAACACAAGCACTGAGTCTATTTGCTTTTTAACAAACAAAACACCATGTGCCAAAACCACTATTATAGACGAATGGGGGACCAATTTTTTGTTGTTGAAGAGAAGACAGGGAGAAAGAAGGAAATATGGGTTTTTTTTTTTTTCAATTACAGCTCTTGAAAACTAGAATACACATATGAAATCACAAAGTCCATAACCACAAGTAAACAATTCATATTGCAAGCCATTTTGGTACTGAAGAGGATTATCAGACTACTGCTGCCCTACCCTTAGAGCAGCACAGATGCAGGTTGGTCAGACAGCTACTAAAGAACTTTTCATACAGTTAATGTTCTTTGCAAAATAGTACACAGATTATTTTAAGTGTCACTATAGTTCAAATGTTACCACTAGGGAAAGCAGAAACACTTAGCTCCATTTTGTTCCTTCAGTGAGGCTTTGCTGAAAAAAAAAGTTTCAATTTTATCTCTAATATAATATACTATGATAATCATAGTTTAATCTTTACTCATCATTTTCAACTCATGCTTTGTTCATCTGAAAAAGCTCAGTTTTCTTAACCTGGGTCTCTGCCCTTTTTCACCCATTAGACCTATTTGGAGTTTAAGATGTCCATCTCCCATTTAAGCCTTTTATTTTATGGCACTGCTGTATTTCTAAGACTCCAATGTTTCAGTCAACATGAGGCACTATGGTAGAAAATAATTGTGATCTGTTCCTCTGTGTTGCTTAATGAAGTAAAAAGGAAAGTTGCATAGCAGCTTGGCAGCCTTGTTGGCTGTGAAATGTCATTAAGAAGGAGAGGCAAGTTTTATCCACGCACCTCTGACTACTAAATTCACAAAACAAACAGAAGGTTTACCATGGGAGGTAGAGAGAAACCAGGCAATATCCTCAAGATGCTCTTCCAGTTAAACAGCGCGTGGTTACTAAAATTGCTATGGGAAAATGGGAGTTCATAAGAAACACAATTTTAGATGTAAAATGTTCCTTAACCTTTTACATTACCACTACTACTACAAAAAAAAAAAAAAAAAAAAAGAAAACAAAACCAAGGTGTAGAGTCTTACGCTCACACACCAGAAAAAGCTAAAATATAAGTCTGAAACAATGTAATGATAAAATCTTTTATGCGACCTTGGGTTGCATAAACTATGCTAAGCTGTAGTATCTGATTGAGGAAAGAAAGTCTCCACATGTGCCCTACAGTGATACACTTCACTTGATTTTAACACACTCTCTAATTGCTACTGAAAAAAGAGGCCACAGCAAAAAGATGAACAAGAGACAACTGTTTGGAGTCAGTGCTGCATCCAATTATTCTGTTCAATGGACTCCTATGATTTTGATCACAGCAGTAACATTATATTTAGGTATCTCCATAGTGCACAACAACTCTGCTCCAACTTCCATCCATATTTGATGATTCATTGATTATCAAAGTCTATTATTTGAAAAATTGTATTATTATTGTATTTAGGCAAAAATACCCACTAGACCAGAATTTATATTAGTGCCTGCCACATTATTCACAGTTCCACTAAATCACAATGTCCTGTTTACAAATACTGAAATTCTGAAAACAAGGGCTTATTCCTTTTAAACGCCAATTTAAAAGTATCTTTCAGGACAAAGTCATACAGTATTCCTCAACAGACAGCTATAAAACCGCCTCCACAAATATATTTAGATTGCGTACCATGCTCATAGTAACTGTTGCACTGAGTTCTCTGATTCCTGCAAAGAGGCTGAATTGTGGTCCAGAAATGAATATAAATGTTCATTATTAAAACCAACATTCCAAATGCAGAATTCAGGTCACTTAGGTTACTTGGATTATAAAAATCTGGGCTCTCAAAATACAAATTAGGTATTCCAACCTAAATATAGAAGCAAGAAAGAAAAAGGTACTTTTTTTCCATGTAGCATGTTTCTTTCTGCTTGCTGCCATCTTCCCTAACAGGACTGTCCTTTAAATGACATGGGCAAACAGGAGAGGTCATTTGAAATTTTTATGGCTTTCCCAAGGTCATGGGTATCATGGACATAAAGTAATAAACTAGATCAGTTGGACTGATAAAGCATAAGGAATTAATTAATCCCTTGCTCATAAAAAAAATTTAATCAAGAAAAAGTAAATAACATGCTTTTTACTTTCAACAAGCAAGCTATCCATCAAATAATGATGTCAAAAAAATTACTAGAATAATACATAACATATCCTGATAAAAGTGTCTGTAATAAATTATTCAAATAATAATGAATATGTCTACAAGTCAGACCTGAAGACAGAACTATTGGGTTAAATCTAGTCTAAAATTAGGCCTAGTTTTCACTTTTGTCACAAGTTACCACAACTCACATGCCACAAGAAGCTGTAAATAAGCTCTTCCTCTGAGGTAGGCACAATTGGCCACTGTAAATGCAAATCTTAAGAGAAAGCAAGGCAATACACCCCAGTGATTTTAAGATTTCTTCAGATTATCCACTTCCATAAAGCCTTACTTAAAACAGATAGCCCCAGTGAGATGCAAATCTAAAGTTTCATTCACACGGTTTTAACTGTGCCATAAACATCATGACTGTCAAAATCCACTCCTCTACTCCGCACCATGTTGCTCTGCATGTCATATTTGTACTGCTAAAAGTAAAACAAAGGAGCAAGCTGCAATAACACAGTCCAGACCTACAAAATGGTTACAGCACAGGATTAAAGACAATAAAAGCATGTGTGAATTTCTTATTTTATGTGGCTATGCCTCAGACATGCTTATTACTTCTGAGAATCTGACTGTGTAAGAATAGTTCAGAGTCCACCAACTGTTACAAAACACATCACAAATATCCTTCTTCCCTTCTGTGCACAAGAAGCAGAATTAAGACACCTTGCTTCCAAGGAGAAAGCGCTTGGGCTCTATTCCTGAGCTTACCACCAAAATGTAGCATGACGTTTTGTTAATATTTTATCTCTGTTATTCTGCTTCAGATTACAGAATTCAGGTTGGTTATTCTGGATTGGGAGTTATTTTTGTTTTTAACTTTTAGCCACTTACAAATAGGAATAATATAGAAAATTTAATCTATTAGAATCTGTGACGTCATGCGAAAATACAATCTCAGAAAAAAGTGTTTCCATTAGTAATTCACAAGAGCATTAAGAGAGGAAAAAAAATAATGCCTCAACTCCTTCTTCACTGCAAAGTTTGTTTCATATAATAAAGAAAGAAAGGATTAATTCTGCATTTCCAAAACTTTTCAAAAGTCTAATTTTAGAATTTAATCAACAAAATAAACAAGACCCAAAGGGATGCAGGGCACATATTTTAGTGTGGGATTTTTTTTTACTTTAAATTAAAAAATAATTTTTATTAGGATAAATTAGTGAGGAAGGCAACAGCATTACTATTGCCACTATGTATTGCAACAACCAAACGTGCCTTTATCACCAGCAAGCATTGCATGTTTAGGATGAGCACCTTCCACTGGCAGATTACCACGGTTAAAGAAAAAAAAAACAAAAAAACCAAGCAAAATCCTGCTTCCAAGTTTAGCCTAATAATAATCAATATTTTTGGTTTTATAATACACTTTCAAAAAACTTTTTTATTTATTAACTATAGCAATGTAACATTTTACTACCATCTTTCTGTTCTTTACACTTTCCAAAAACTAAATGTGAATTCAGTCCAACGACCGGCTTGTACTTTTCTTGTTTTACAAACACCTTCAGTAGGTTTATACGGTGATCCTACATACACCGCTCAGCAATGGCACAGAAATGCAGCCACACACTATTCCACATTCTCCAGCAAGCTGCCCAGCTTCACCGATGGCTCCAGCAGCAGCCGTGCTTGCCGAGCAGCCCTGAGCCGGCGGCGCGGCACAGGCGCGTGGCACACGCCAGCTCGGGCACAGGCGCTAACTGGGTGCGCAGCTTGGCACACTCAAGTACAGACAAGATGCGATTTTAGCAGCCAGTGGATTAAAATAAGGAACGCTGCTGCTCGTTACTTGTGAAAAAGAGAGGCAAAGCTATGCAGAATCCAAAACTTCCACAGCATTTTCACAATTTTTCTAGAGCGCATTAACATCGTAGTAAAAAATTAGCATCTAAAGAAAGCAGAGAATTCAAGGCGTAACAGTCAACAGGTTAGAACACTGATATGAGGAAATATGAAAGTGCTGGACTAAAATCAATAACTGCCTTTAGAGCAGTAGTCTAAAGAGCATTTTCCAATTGTGGCAAAAATCTGCTATTTTTAAGTACAACAAAAATGGATCATGGCTGCAAGGAATTTACAAATGCTAATCTTATTTACACACAAAGGAACAAGTTAAAACAAATCTACCACTAATTTCAGACCTTCAAAGGGAAATTAATCATATAAGTTACCAATTACAAAAATGTATTTTCTCCAGAGCACTGCAGAGTTTAGAAAGGAATATGCAGCAAAAATTAAGGTCAACATTCCAAATGTTGAAGATTTTCAGGGATAAACAATTTATTAATTTTAATATTTAACCTCCATGCCTCACTCACTGTAAAATGCAGAATCAAATTACAGTCTCATAGGAGAAATAGAAAAGAGTTTCCATGAAATGCTACTCTATTTATTGGTACTAAACAAACTTAAATCCCTAGTATTACTCTAGTAAAAATAAACTAAATCCATAATCATAAAGAGTCACAAGAGATCAGAATCCAGGTCTCAAGCTGTTTGTTTTTTAAACTACAAGCCATGCTCAGAGTAACTGGAATCATAAATATATACCCAAATATTATTTTCACATTAAATATGGAATATCACAGAATTTGCACTCTAGGCACAGAACAAGCATTGCCTTTGGTCCTTTATCCTGTAAACAGCTTTAACCTCATTTTGGTGCTCATTCTTGTCTAACTGCTCCTTATTGTGCATGTTTTACATAATTACTGTAATGCTAGGCTACACTAACTATCATACTACTGATTAATGTTTGACATAGGTCCCAAGTCTGCCAGGTTATGAGCTACTTGTTATTCTCTATTATCTAGTAGAGACTGAGTGATTTTTAATGAGAATCAATTCCATTGAAGAACTCATCTGCAATGCTATAGGTTGTTTTTCTTTTTTTACATGTCCCATTAAGCAGCATTTCTAATGAAAATTCAGTTGAACACCTTAAAGTGAAACTCAAAATTAAAAATGTGACCAACTGACTAGTACAGCATGTTTTTTACGAAGAGTCAAAATAAATCAGGCACCTTGCACAAAAGGTTCATCTTTGGAACCCACACACTCTATCTCACTATTCTTGTTTAAGCAAAACAGGGCAGATTAAATACAAAATTAGCATTAATCTCTTCTGCCTCTTTTTCAGGGTTCTTTAGAAGGTCCTATTTACATTTTCATAAATTAAATCTCTGCATAAGTGCAGAAAAATTTACCTTGAAAATAGGCCTCAGGAAGCCATCTGGCCCAACCATGCCCAGATTCCCTGCTTAAAGCAGAGATACCTCTGCAAGTCCAAGTACTTTGCTTTACAGAGAATTTTCAACATATACCCCACAAATGTCTACTTCTCACATCTTGGTTGAGGACAGCACTTTCCCAGTGTGAAAATTTCAAATTTCAAACTTTTCAAAGTTTGAAACCATTTCTTCCAAACCATATTTAGCCATTTCCAGTGATGTTCTCAGCTTTTTCCCCTCGTTGAAAATGTTACTTAAAATACTAAAGGCATACATTGAAATCCTTTTGATAATAATCACCATAATCATAGACAAGAATCTCTTCATTTCAGTTGCAGTTGCTCTGATCATTGCAACCCTTTTTCAGCTTTTCTTGAGCACTTTCATAATTTCTTTTTATTTTTTTTAATCACTGGATATATTATGAGGAATATCCCTCTCATCCATTATTTCCTTAGCTCCCTTAGATACACACCAATTATTAGCTGCGAAAACAAAGTAGTAGGCTAATTCCTGCAGCTCAAAGAGGAGTTTGATTCTCAGACATTCATTTCCTGCCTTGATCAATTTCATACATTTCATGTCACTCTTACGCCTTTAACCCAAAGTATTTCGGCTTCATTCTATCTTATCTATTACTAATTTGCCCAATATTTACTCTAAATGTGGTCCACATTGACATTTCCTTAATTCTTCTTCATCTCCTGTTTTCTCTTTCATAATGCATGCTGTTTGCAACCACATAAGCTTTTCTTTCTTATCATTGCTATTTCACACCTGTACCTTTTAGTTCTATGTACTTCACTTACGTATCAAATTCTTCTTATTGTATTCTTTGGTTTATGTTTGGAAATGGAAAATTATTTTAAAACAGGTATTATTTTAAAGCAGTACAAAATATGTTCACCTCTAAACATTATACAGACAGCTTTTTTAAAGTTAATTATTTGGGGTAAAAATTATGTCATTTTTAGGTTGAGCATGTGAACAACACTACTAATAGCAGAAAAACAATCTAGTCAAATAGCACTTCAGAAAAACAAGGGCAAACATAATTACAAAAAAAAAGGTGCTAAGCAATTTCCTGCTTTTTTAATTTGTGGGACTTCTAAAAATATTTAGTTTTCTCTCCTTCTAACTGATTTCATTAAAAAGAAATGCCAATGCATCAACTTTAACAAATTCCATGCAAGTAATGTATCGTTCCTGCCTCTGAAAAGAATAAGTTTTAATCATCCTATCTTTGCATTAGTAGCAATACTAAAGGGACAAACATACATATTGAAGTGCCTCACTACATCTGTAAAGCAGAATGACAGTCTTTAAATGCCTACTAAAGTAAGGGAGATGACTGCTATTTTGTGAAAAAGTGTTAACAGTTAAAAACAGGGCACAGCTTAAAGCTGTATTTTCTTTGCTATGCCGCACCTCTCTCCATGCTAACAACTCACAACCACCTGCAAATCAGTGTATTCCTTCCAGTGCCAATACAATTTTTCTGTAGATCCCACCAGAAACATAAGGTGTCATAATTTCTAAAAACCTTCAGGCCATCAGTTTTGTTTCATTTTCTAATTCATTTCAGGGCTCCATTTTGCAGCACAGCTTTACAAACATACCAGCGCAACTGTAAGGATGTGAACTTCATTCACTCTCTACAGGAAAAAAAACCACGTACTTGGGGGTTTGATATATTTAGAGGGAGAATCAACACAATTCTCAACTGCCAGAAAGAGAAAGGAGTTTAGCTTTGTTTTTGTTTCCAAGGTTTCTATCTACAATCATAGTTTGTTCTACTGCTTTTGTGCTAGCCTTGAAGGATACTTCAAGGCTAGCACAGCACAATTGCTGATGAAGGTATCTACTTTCAATGCAAAAAATAGTACTTAAGTTAAGCATCATTAAGGACTAAAAACATCTCCAACATTCTAACAAGAATAGTCAAGGAAACCAAAACCCCCACAATAGGCTATTGTCCCTGATGCCTGTTCCAGAGGTAATCTTCTCCTCCTTGATCTAGAATTTCCTGCCCCATTTTGAACTAGTTTCCAGGTGCCACACAGGCCACAGACAGAGGAAGAGAACTGAGAGCAACACAGATTTTACTGTCACTAGCACACATACAGTCCCTTACTACTTTCATGTATATATATAATTTTTTTTTGTTAAGAAATTATTCTATTACAATCAAAAATTACAGGGAGAATCCTTTTGGTCACCTCATCCATATTTCTGCTAGTATGGCTATGTCCTATTTTATATATATTTTATATTTTATACTCCCTGGAAATGTTGGGATTTTTTTGTAGAGCATTCCCCCACATTTCCACCTGTGGGAATATCAGCCAACATCTTCTACATTATTTTATTTGCCAACTTCAGAAAGCAGAGTGAAGGCAGCTGATTCTCTGTACTAATATTCAAGGCAGGAAGGAAGCAGCACCAAGCCTTTTTCTGCTCCAAGACGCATTATCTCCATCATTCAGACTCCCCACAATGCCCAAGAATGTGGTGTTTATTGACACCAAAGCCCGACCTTAACTCAGAATGCTCATAACGACTTAGTGTTTGGTAAAAATCCAGGAGTTTCATGAGAAACCATTGGCAGAAATGGAATGGTTTTTATACATTTTTTTTAAAGTTTTTATACATTTTAGGTCAATTAAACTTTTAAGTCATTTTGTGGCACAAACAACAAGACACTTTTCTAGCCCAAAGGCTTTCTTCTCAACACTTTTACATTCAGTAAAGTCACTAGTACTCTTTAACAAAAAAAACCAAACACAAAACCCAAACTCCCCCCACTAAAAAAGTTCTAAAACACGAACAAACAAAACACCAAAAAAACCACTCATACAAGAAACCTCAAACCCCTAACTGAAGAGAGTATTCTATTGGAAGCTTAGGAATTAGATGCAAATAAGTAAACAGTGATTACATGTAAACAGGTACTTTTCTTAAAAAAACTTTGTCTCCACAAAGCCAAAGAACAATTTATTTTTCAAGCTCTGAGGTAAATATGAAGATATTAACACATGTACAAATACAACGTCACATTACTTTTGCACTTGTTCCAAACCTGTTGCTAGAACAGCACTGGATGCTGTTTCCAGTGGTAACAATGTGCAGTCTTCCTGACACTCAACTTGCCCTACTCTTGCAACCTTTTTGACAGAATTCCACACATATGAATTTCACAGAAGCCTGCAAATGGGACATGCTTATCTGCATATAAAGACGCATACTAAAATAGTAGCTCTTTGGTTTTGACATGCAAAGCTATTTTTGCAGTTTTAAAGGCTGATCCATGTTTGGTCTACATTTTTTATTTCCATATCCACTAAAAAAAATAAATAAATAAAAAGAGAGAGAAAAGGAAAAAGGCTAATGATGAAAGGAACTGCTTCATAAAACAGTGGGAAGAACAGCATTCCCTTCTTTACTTATTTTTCCAGCATCTAAAGCCTCATCACTGTAAAAAGCGAGCAGTCTGTCAAGTGAGATTAGAATATTTTGAAAACAAATTATTTTATTGCAAAGAAGGAAATAAGGAATTTAGAACAAGTATCCACAATCTGATGCCTCACTGCAGTGCTTAAGTTACAGCACTGCACATCACATGCTCTGCACTGGCAAATATATTTAATCTGTCTATCCATAAAGAACAGACAGATGCCTTTTTTGGGTAATTTGGGGAGTTTTTTGGAGTCATATCCTTCTTCTGCTTTACTATTTCCACAACTTCCTGTTGGTCTGTGGCTCACCCTTGGAATGCAGTTCCTCAGAGAAAAAGGTTCTTCTCTTCTCAAAGTAGCAAAAAACAACTTACTTATACGTCATTCTAGACAAGCATCAAAGGCCTCAATGTCAAAGTCAAGGGTAGCTCCAAGTGCTTTGTGACTTCCTGAAGGCCACAAAAGCATACAATTGCAGTTTGAAATGGTAACGTGAATTCTAAAGCAATTTCACTAAGAAAGTAAAATCAAATTACGATTGAGTTGAATTTTCAAGAGCTTTTCAGAATGACTGTTCAGTGCTTGAAAAAAAAGCTCTGCATCATGTTGCCATAACCCTTCTCTGAGGTTTCCCCTAATCAAAGAACTGTACACCAACAGAAGTAGTAGTAGTAGAGCTCCACAGTAATCTAGATATTGGCCAGTTGTTTTGCTGTCAAATTCCCAGTCTCATAACATGACTTATTTCCAAGCATAGGTATCTCCCAACTTCTTGTTTCTGTTGACATTGCAAAAGATGACAGAGAAATAATCTAGTATTTTTAACCTTGTTAAAAGTCTGCTGCCTGCCTCTATACACCAGAGGTAATACAAAAAGCTGCAAATCAGGCATTACTAAAAAAGAGAGACAAGCATTTTCAGTAGCTTTGGATCTCTCTCGCCTTTTGTATTATCTATTTATTACTCCAAGGCTTCCAAACATATTCTTAGTAACGGGATCTGTCTCAATATGAAAAAAATGTTTTTCCTTTCTCCCTTGAAATCTTTCTCCTACTGTCTTGCCACTAAGCATGCACTTCTAGAAATATGTTTTATTTCATGAGTAGTAATTTTATACAATCATACTGAACAAGATTTTTTCAGAGGCTGTAGGCCAGGGTGTGGGTTGTGGTTTTCCTATGAAAGAGATCATATTTCATGTATTTCAACCAGTGAAAAAGGCCATTTGTCGTAGCAGCTTTTAAAGTTTGTTAAACATTCATACAAAGCCAAGTGGCACAAACTGAGATGCCACACAGTTTCAGATACCAGACTCCTGCAACTGGTAAACAACAGGAAACAAGACAAGTGAAAACTGTCACTTCTGCATATGATTGAGGTGATGACCTACCTTCTTCCTCCTGAAGAGGGACTGGAAAGGGTGTCACAACATTGTTAGACACCTGTTCGATGTCAAATGCTTGGCATTGATACTGTTTGACAGCTTGTACTGTATATTTATTGCCATGAGCAGGACAGATGTTAGCAACACAGGAGATACTAACTTTATACTCTTTCAAGAACAGATGCACTATTTCTCCAAAAAGCCAGATTTAGCAATTACATTCGTTTCAAAATGACAAAAAAAAATAGCAAAAGTAACAGGAATGCAAGTCCAGCAATTTGACAAAGTGGGCAATAAAACTGCTTTTAAATTCAAAACCATGCTATTAACCCCCAAAGATGCTTGGTTTGAAACTCATTACCACAAGATTACTTTTCCTTGACAGTACCATTTTGTACCAAAACTCACAAAACAATTAAAGAACTGACAAAGAAAAAGTAAAGCACAGGAGAGAATTACAATTGTGAACAGAAATGTAAACTGAATGCAAATGAAGAAGTGTGGGCTCTTGCTACACTGCTCTGAGAAAACCTGGTGAGATGCCTGTCACATAAAACACCTAATTAGTTTGTAATCGTCTAAGCAAGACAGAACTGCTGGCAAGGTATGAACCAACAGAGTAACTGGAAACGGTCCTCCTCACCATGATGTTTTTTAAAGGTACACAACACAAAAGCAAGGTGTGATCTGTACGGTACTCAATTGGTTTGGCAACTGCTCTTTGTCACCCATTCAACTGTTTTCACAGCCTCTTCAGATATGAGTATTGACATTATCAGGAAGAAAAGACAAGCACGTATCTTTCCATAAGACACGTGACACGTTGTGTACGGAGGAGGAAACATGACCAGGATGCACAGCCCCAAAGTGATCCCAGAGTAAGCTGTGGGGCCTGACCCTGCCAAGATGCAAATGCTCTGACACGGATCAGTTTTTCTCCTTTGGGCCGCACAGTATTTTTACTTTACTTATTTTACAGCAGTAATAGAATCCAAATTAAGCAGTTTCATATGCAATGTGAACTACCCTTTAAGTGAAGGTATTCTTCCTAGTATCCAGTCTAAACCTCCCCTGATGCAAACTGAGATAATTTCTTCTTGTCCTACCTTGCCTGCAACAAGAGACTGACCCCCGCCTGGCTATGACCTTTCAGGCAGTTGTAGAGAGCCATCAAGTCTCCCCTTGACTTCCTTTTCTCCAGGCTGAACATTCCCAGATCCTTCAGCCTTCTCATCAGACTCCAGACCCTTCACAGCTCTGCTGCCTTTCTTTTTGTTATACTTTGTCAACTTCTGCTTCCACCTTCAATTCTCAAAGGCAGCAGTTAAAATCAGTGTGACAGAGGAAAAGGCAGAGGAGCAATATTAGTAACATTAGATTTTCTGTTAGAGCAAGTTCAACTTTCACATTCATCTCTCTCCAGACTCATTCATTTCTTAGACTACCTTATCTTTCTACCATAGAGCTGGTAAGAAACAGGAAGAGATGGTGGTTTTTTACATATTTGTGAAGGTACCACAGAGCTTATTGTCTCAGTAAAAGCAGAGGGAAAAATAATGTCCAGAAGTTCTGCAAAAGCATAGCAAAAGTACTAAACAAATAGGGTTATCTTCCATTGCTACATACAAATAAAAGCAACAGTTCATCTGTTAAGGCACTGCATACCTTCTGAGACTAACAGGCAAGAAGATATATAAGTGCCTGAGAATTTGCCATGAATCCCAGGGATTTGTCTTCTTCATCTAAAAGACTGAAGTATCAATACTACAAAACCAGTTTGGGGCTAACAGGAAACAAGTTTTCTAAGAAAAAAGATGTTATAAACAACTGCATTAAATAAGAAAAGCTCACCATATTTTTCTGTTTTTTAAACTCCCTCAAGGCCCTAAAGTTTACCTCTGCCTGGCAATGAAATGGTCACCAAGTTTAAACTTCAGTATTTGAACTACTTTTCTGCTGCTTATTGGGACTGACAACAGTACAGCTACATATTACAGACAGTTAAATTTACTCCTGCACAAAAGATTAATTTCTAAATGTAGGCCAAGGTTGCTCAAGGCTGCAACCAACTACAGTCAACTGGCACCATCTTCTTCTTTAGTTCCAAGACACAAAGAGACAGGGAAAAAGTCCTAAGAATATTCTGCCATGAGCAGCGCATGTGTAGAGGCTGTAACCAGTTACAGGGTTTGTAAATTTATATGATATAGTCTGTATTCACAAATTTTGCATATAGCCAGATGAAAGAAATGTAAGTATACTGAAAAGAGATCCTTACTATAAGCTAGATAATTAAATAATGTAAAATCACACATGTGGTCAAATAATTAAGTACACGCTGCAGTAGAATTGCCAGAGGTGAGTGCATACTCCTGGAGCAACACCCTGTGAAAAATAGTTACTAAGAAAAATGTCAAACTACTCCAAACTTACAGAACATAGGTTACACAGGCATCCATTTCTATGCTGCTCAGGAAAAAAAAAAACTCTCAGCATTTTAAAAATTCCAGGCCACAGATTCATTTTTTCCTCTATTTAAATGGATTTAATCAGAGGTAACAGCTATGACAGATCAAAACAAAACAGTCTAATGCAGGATTTGCTCTTCATCGTAAGTGCAGAATTTCCGTCACTCATGGTGGAGCAATTAAATTTCTGTCATCTGTCCGTAGCAATTTGACTGCTGGAATCAAGTTATAAATTTCAGGCTCATTTTTCTCTGTTTTTCCCCACACTCAAGATTATACTGTCTTTCTTACTACCACTCCTACAAATATAAGGACCTTTCTCATATTCTGAAACCTCCTCTTAGGGAACTTTCTCTTTTCCTAACAGCAGTAATATTTATTAGGGTTTAATACTTGGAACAAAACTCATTTAATGATGTACACCTTGCCAAAAGCAGCAACACTGCCTGGTCAGAAGCACAGAAAAACCTTGAACCAGGACTGCGCTGTCTGAGGCTATCCAGGTCCCCAGTTAACTCCTCTGAATAGGAATGAAGAAACCCTTTTCTCTCAATCTAATCCTTAAGATTTTGCATTCACCCAAGGCCTGTCCTACTTTCTTTTTCCAATTGTTAGAGACTTACAAATACTCTTGATGAGAAAACTAAGCTCAGTTCCAGGGTGTACATACAAGGCTGTTTGTGCTCTGAGAAGGAAAGGGGTGATGTTCTCATCACAAAAGAAAGTGGTTGAGAAGGAACTGATGAATTTACAATTGTTTCATATTTGGACCTCATCATAGTTCTTTCAGCATTATTACTTTCAAGTGTCCTCTTTTTGAAGGCCCTACAGATAAAAATTACTCCTCTATTTTGAAAAAAAAAAAAACAAAAAAAAGGCCACATAAATGCATCATCCCCAAAGGCAAGGACTGACATGACAAATGAAAGCAGAACATGTTTAACGCTGCCACCTCCTACGTCTCAGAAGTGGGATCATATTACTAGCATCCACCAACTCCCACTGTTGTGCCACTCCACGAACATAAATTCTTTTCAGAGAAAAACAAAGGGCTAAACTGAGGTGGAAAGGGAAGTAACACCATACTTCCTTACACATTGATCAATGTGCAGGTCCTGCCTGCATGCCATACAGGTTGCAGAGAATGTATAGTGTGAATTAAGTAACTGATGTAGCTCTGATAGAAGATTTCTCATTTACTTTGCTTTGTTTTTTTTTTTTTTTTGTAACAGATGGGAAAAGTAATCACAATGGCAAACTCAGAAAGTAGAATGGTGTACTTATTGAAGTAAACAGAGCAAAAAGGTATAAATTTTGTTCACTGCCCGAAAATAGACAGAAAATCTGTAAAAAACAGGAGAAAAAAAGCCCAACAAATATGCTATTATTTTACCAAGTAAAAAATAATTCCAGATTTCTAGATTTCTACTTACTCAGTGGAATGATGAATATGTAGTATCACCTCAGTTTCAAATGTAATCAGACTACTGTTTGATTTTCATAGAATCATAGAATATCCTGAGCTGGAAGTGACCCACAAGGATTATCAATCTCCAACTCCTGGCCCTTGAGAGCCCCAGGAGTCAGACCATGTGCCCAACAACATTGTCCAAAAGCTTCTTCAGCTCTGTCAGGCTTGGAGCTGTGCCACTTCCCTAAGCAGCCTGTTCCAGGGCCCAAACACCCACTGGGTGAACAACCTTTTACTAATATCCAGCCAAAATCTCCCTTGACACAGCCTCACAATGTTCACTCAGGTTCTGTCACTGTCACCACAGAGAAGACACCAGTGTCTGCCCCTCCTCTCCCCTCACAAGGAAGCTCTGAACTGCTATGAGATGTCTCCTCACTCTCTCCTTCTCCAGGCTGAACAGAACAAGCAACCTCATCTGAAGCTCATATCACTTCACCTCCAGACCCTTTACCATCTTTGCTGCACTCCCATGGGCATTCTCTAATAAATTAGTATCTATTTTATATGGTGGCACTCAAAACTGCCTCCAGCACTCAGGTGAGGCTGTCCCAGTGCAGAGCAGACTGGGACAATCCCCTCCCTTGCCTGGCTGGCCGTGCTGTCCCTGACGCTCTCCAGGACACGCTGGGCCCTCCTGGCTACCAGGACACTGCTGGCTCAGATTCAACTTCCATCAACCCTCACATCACTTTTCACAGCGCTGCTGTTCAGCATCTCATCCCCAGTCTGTCCACATACCCAGGGTTGCCCCAGCCCAGGTGCAGAATCTGGCGTTTGTCCTGATTAAAATACATTTGGTTAGTGATTGCCCATCTCTCTTAATTTGCTGCAGTCTCTCATGTGTTACATTCCCCTGTTAAAGCATAATGATGTTAGGGAAAATTATTTAAAAGGACATAAAAGTAAATCAGGATAATATTATCTGTCTTTTACCAAAAGTATTACACTACTAGGTTCAACAAACCAGCACAATTATCAGTTACTTTTTGTCTTGCATTAGCAGGCAAAATCCTGTAAAAATTCTTTATATACATCTATAAAGAAGGAACAAAATAACCAAAATATTGATTTTTCACAAGGAATATCTACATAGTATTTATACTAAAAAATAGAGCTCCCCCAAGAAGTTCTTTATGGTTAAGAATAAATTCACAGATTAAATAAGGAAAAGGAAAACAAGAAAAGAGCAAAGCCTTCCATAGGACAAACTGCAATTAGATAACTGAATCTAATAAAATCTGTGGAGTGGATTTACAGAAGAAAATTGGATAACTATCGAGAGACAACACTGGGCAAGAATAATTTATTTATCCTAACGATTTTCAAGCATAAATGGTAACTACAGATAATGTGTGAAAATAGACAGTAACAAATACCTTATATAGTAATGTGCCTTACTGTATCTTGTTAATGATGAGTAATAGCAACATCTCTTTAAGAACACACTCCTACTTCCCATATTCCTCTCTGAAGATATTCAGCACCAATTGTGAGACATTTCCAAAGCCCTTCAATCATTCTACACACTTTAATATTATTTATTTATTTATTTATGTGGCTTCTCCTACGGTTATAGAAATTTATCACAGTTGTTTAAAAAAGTCTGGACTAGATAGCCTAAGGAATTACTGCTATTAACAGTGGGAAGGAATGTGAGAGTGTGTGTCTATGTGAATAGTTACCAAATAGATTACTGGAGGAAAGAAATACTAAAAAAAACAGAGCACTTTTTGGCATTAGTCCTTGTTTTCAAATCAAAAAATCCAAATTAACAACAATCTAAATTGTCAGGATTGTTAATCTGTGCTCCTTCTACTGGTCAATTAAACCTATAGCCGTAAAAATAATGATACCCTGTACAGAATCTCCAGACTGTCATGTTGATAGCAACAGTCCAAAAATCTGAAACCAAATTTACAATTTAAAAAAACCCTTATACACAGCTGCTAAGTTACACATTAGTTCTCAAATGCCACCTAAACTCATCAAAATATCATAAGGGAAGCAAAGAGATCTTGCAAATCAAAAATATGTTTCCTATTATACCAGTTTGTTTCATGTGTCTAGTTCATTGACATTTCACTTCTCTCAGATTCTGAGATGAATTATACATCTGAAAAAATTAATCATTATAATAAAACACTGTTAATTGGATTTTTAATTGCAAGTTCCTTTTCTCTCTTTCTCATACCAAACATCAGCAGCAACCAAAGCAGTCTAGATCACAGGACAACTTGGGCTGGAAGGCTGTGTCTGGCAGCCCACATTATCCACCTCCCTGCTCACACTGGGGCTAACACAAGCATAATTCCATGCCTGAATATACACAAATAGCAAATCTGTAACAAAACCCAGTAAAAACAGTTTAACAAAAATCATGAGCTCTGATCACAACTCTTGCTAGTCACAAACGGTTTATTTCCTGGGAAATGCAAATGTCACTAGCAGCTTGAACCACCTGAAAGAAATAAAGAACACCCTACTTTTGCATTACGATGGATTTATTCCTCTGGGACTCTGCATTACATCTGAAGCTGACAAAATGTACTCTATAAATATTTATACAGCATATACCAGATTTCTTTTTATTTCTCAACACACAAGTAACATCCATATAGCCACAGGTTTTATGATTACCTTTCCTGAAGAGATAATTTAAATACTAATTTAAAACGTCATCCTGTGAATAAGAACAGTTAAAATGTTCTTCAAGTAGTGTGATTTATAGTGAACACAAATGTATTGGTATAATTAATTTTAGTTAGCAAAAGTGAAAATAATAGCCCATTTCATCTGCCTTGCTTAGTATGTTTTTTTTTTATTAATAGGCTTTATTTTTTTCTATACACAAGAGAAACTTCTATTGTCATATACAGATTAGAAATGTAAACACTTAAACACTTCCCACAATGACTGACTTCAGAATTGATTCTGAGTATTATCTCAAAAAAAAAAAAAGCAAAGAACCAGCATGACAAAGAGCACTACTGCCCCCTAATGAGCCAGACCATAAAAGCTCCTCTGTAACAGCATTTTGTGTCTTTCCTGAAAAAAAATCAAGTCATTACATCCATGAATTATGAAAAAAAAGTTAAAAAATAATCCAATCATTAAGAATATACATTTTAAATTTACACCACATTTCTGCACAAAAGGCACACACAATTTCATAGAGGAAAAGAAGAGGTATCCAGTAGCTACAATTTTCAGATACAATACTTAATGCACCAAGAGATCACAAAGAGGCAAGATACAGCAGAAAAATTACTAGCACTAAGCAAATATTAGTCAATCTATGTACTAGGAAGTAATCCTGCAGTGATCTTCACACCAACCCAGATTTTTAAATTTTAATGTCTGTATTGTGAGAGCATAAGTTTTCTTGTTGCATTGTTTCATCTAAATGCCCACCATAGTTTATTCTAGGCTTGTAATTATATCAAAGTAATTCTGATCTTGGTATCCAAACATATCCACGAAAATAAGTAAGAGAGGAAACAGTAGAAAAAGTCCAGTACATGAATTCTGTTTGTACAAGAAACAGAACTTTCTAGCTGACATGAAAGTGACATTTTTCTGTCTGTAATTTTTAATAGTTTTGCCACAAGAACTGAATCTGTATTCAATGCTCACCAATATAGCTTGGACATAAAATTTTGTCCAGTTCCTGTATCTGCAGCAATGAACTGCTGAAAAAAATACAACTGCTGCAAGTCTTAGTGAGAAGCACAAACTTAAGCTTTCACCGTATTTCACCATAAATCAGAAATTCCATTCACATTAGTAAAATTACTGAATTAAGTGCAATGCTAAAGCAGCACTGAGGTCTGATTTCTCCCCTCAAACTCCTTATACTGAATTTTTCATAGGTAAACGTTCTGACATAGGTAAACATTCTGACAGACACCACAGAAATAAATTTCAATTTCTGTTAGCAAGACAAGGTTAAAAGCAAATCGTGTCTAATTTGAAACATGCTGGCTAACCAGAGACAGATTTTATGAATAAAAAATTATCTTCTTTACTGAGTTTAGATTCTGATACACCACCAACTCACTAAAATCATTGAACTTAAGACTCTACCTTAAAACCTCCAAATACTGGTTTCTGTGGCCTCACATAGTGTCATCATTCACATATATACATCAATAGCACAGAAAAGTTGCAAGTGATGAGCAATGTCTTACATA
Source organism: Zonotrichia albicollis (assembly GCF_047830755.1). Lineage (NCBI taxonomy): Eukaryota > Metazoa > Chordata > Aves > Passeriformes > Passerellidae > Zonotrichia > Zonotrichia albicollis. The sequence continues at coordinate 76,023,703 of NC_133860.1, forward strand.
ACTACACACATGGTAGAAGGCTGCAACCTACTATGTATTAAAAGCATAAGAACTACAGTCACATGCTATGTGATAAAAATAAACTATCTACAAAAACTTTGGAGACCTAAAATAACCATATTCCCTTATACCCAGAGGGCTGGTAACACAGCTCTCAGTCTGCTGAATATTTATGCTATTATATCAGTATTTCACAATTCCAAGAGTTTATTATAACTTATATGAAATACATAAATGAAAATAATAACAAGAATAACAACAATTAAGAGTTCCAAAGGATGCCTTTAATAGAACTTCAACATAAGGTCACCATGACAACTCATTCCAGCTCTGCTGACTTATATTTCTTACCTTTGAATCTTCATTGCTCACTCCCAGCTCTAGCACAGCTTGAGGAGACTTCAGCTTTGCTTGCATGGATTCCGCCATTTGAAGATTAAGCTGCCATCCAACTGTTTCAAGCTACAAAACACAAGTTTAGATGACAATCAGATGGTACAGAAGCACTGATGTCAATCTTCAGGCCTGCCAGTGGTCTGTCAGTGAACACAGTGTCACATTCTACAAACCTTAAATATTTGTATACAATGCGTAATATTGGTATACAATTTCCCTCAAATTACCTTGGACTCCAGGACAGATGTGCTTTTTTCTTATCAAAATTACCATTCAAACTACTACCACTCAAATAGAGCAAATTCCTGTGTCTCAGATCTGATGGACCCAATCCATAGAACACAACTACAGATCCAGAATCCAGCAGCTTCCTCTTCTTGTGGAAGTTTATCAGCAAAGTTGCAGATTCAATTTCATATTTATTTTACTTTCAGGAAAAAGTTAGGTTGTTTACTTTCAGTAAATAGTAAACAACCTAAAAATGGTGATTTCTTAATTCACAGATCTACTCATGTGTGTAGTACCATATTCAGATCTTAATGACAAAAATAATTTTGCTTTTTGAATCATTAATGCTGAAAGGACAAAACCCAGGTAAGCATGTGAGCAATAGAATTTTTAATAGAATTTTTTTTAAATACTGTTCAAATTCCTTTTTCATATGAAGTTAAATTCAAGCATTATTAAAGTACAGCTCATGCACAAATGAAGTACACAACAACAGAACCACAAAGCTTCCACAAAATGATCTTCCTGGCCTTAGTGAATAATAAGAAGTGGAAATACAAAGCCTTACTATCTGCCAAAATAATTTACGCATTCTTTTTAACGTGTAAATTTACAAATTTTAATGTGATAATTTACAAATTCTTCTTAATCTAGGGTCTCCCCTCTTCTAGTAAATATTGTAGCTGATTTGGAAAAGTGAAATAGTGCCACATCTTCATTAATCTCTCACCAATCTAATAGCTAAATTCAGCTAAAATCATTAACAGAATAAAGCCATGCCAAAGGCCTTGTGCTGTGAACAGCAATACATGCCCTGCATCCTGCAGTGTCATTAATGTCTAGATGAAAGATAGGAAAGGGTGGTAAAAGCTCCTCCCATGGACACAGCTCAAGGACAGAACTTCGAAAATTTCTTGCAGCTATACAATTTACACTCACAAACTAATGTACTTTATACTGCATTTATTTATATTATTTATATCCTGTATGCAGGATGAATAGCAGAACTATGTAACGAACACTGGCCACCACATATCTACATATACCAGAAGGAAAACTGTGTATCATGACGTATCTTAACCACCAAGGCCAGTACAAGATGGTTTGGGAGTTCAGTCAAGACCACAGCTAAGGGAAAAGACACCACCTCAGACTGACTCTGTGCACAGCTATAAGAACAGGGCAGCAGGAAGAATGTCAGCAGGTCAGCCTGCAGTCTGGCAGCTGCTCTGCAAGCAATGCAATCATTCAAACTTTAATTTGTCATGAACATAAGGAAGTTTACATTAAATAAAATCCATGAAAGCATGCAGACCACATAAAGGGACTCAGTGAAGATGTTCCAAGTCCAGTCCACTTCATTTTGAGCATAGCTTTAATAACAGTAGGCTCACAGCTTATGAATTAGAAGATGTTTTAAAGAAAAGTTACATAACTTATAAAAGCAGATGAATTTTTAACCATAATTCTGCTTTGATTTTGATTTTCTCTAATTTGATTACATCTTGGATAGTGAAAATAATAGTGCATAACCCATCCCACCCAGAAGTACAGAACAATCTAGAGTGGATTCTGTGTAAATGCTCAAGTCAATCACACCAATGGACAACTCTGCTAAGTCCCTGTGCTAGCCCCTATTTTCCAGGAAATTATACCAGAATGACAGAACTAGAAAACATTTTTCTCTCCACAAACTTCAATGAAATTAAGAAACTAACTCTGACTCTTTCAGGAGTACAAAGATAGTACCTTAAAAATAAAAAAACAAACTAAATAATTTTTCAGTTTTTATCAAGAAAAAAAAGTATAGTTCAGTTAAGAAAATTGATAATGGTCAACAGAAAAGGGACTCAGATCCTAAGTTACAGGTTACAGAGGTGGAAGGAGGCCAAAGCAGGCAACTGGTAACATAAACAACCTATTGACAGAACAGCTAATCACTAAGGACAAAACCAGAGACATGGAGCTCTGGAAGGTGACAGCTCTTCATACTACAGTCACTGTGGCTCAAGCCCTCTGCTCCTTATGTTAGAAAGGACTTTCTGTCAGCTACTTAAAGAGTTTATTACTGTAGTACAAAAACCAAGCCTTAGACAGGATAGCAGCTTACCCAGGATCATAAGACAATGCCACCAGAGACAAAAATAACATACAAAGAAGTCTGACTTTAAGACTTTTCTGAAGCTGTTAAATACTGTATATTCTGAGTAGACTGAAGAACAAACCACCAAAAATAAAAAAAATTAAGTTTGTGTTTTCTATTTCACTTCTAATACACATCTATCCCAGAATACTGTAGAGAGCTCAGTACAAAGACAATACATGTGGCAGCAGACCGGCCTGAGTTTATAGCTGAGGAGCAGCTGTAACTCTTGTTTTATATTGCTTTACCTTAAAAATTACATTGTTTTCCTGTATGAGTCATGATTGTTTTCTGTTTTAGATATACTTGTATGAGAATAAATTTTAATTAATAAATAGCATGCTGCCTGAGGCATCAAAATGGTCCATTATCTTGAAAGAAAAATGCAACATGTATCTGGCAATGGTTGTGTTCATTTACTTAGAAGACATTCGACATCTTGCAATGTTAATTAACCTTTTGAGAGTAGTGACACATTTCTGCATAGCATTTATGTCAAGGCAAAGTATTTGTTAGTCACAAGGTGGTATATACTTTAGGGCAATTTTTTTCAAATATGAAAGGGCTATAAAATTATTTTCACTTCTGGTATAAAACTTGTTACAGAAAAAAGAATGATGGAAGAACAGTGCCAGAATCTGTGATATACTAACTGAAAAGCACTTACTGGGGCAGAGGAGAAGTATTTCTCCATGCCTAGCATGAAAACAAAGCCGTGTTTTTAGCTAGTGTAGACCTCCTTCTCACAATTTCTTATCAGCAGGTTAGAAATATGCAAGCTACCTTGTCACTGCAACACTAAACACTGTTGAAAATATACTGTTTATTGCTGTAAATTCCCACTGATCTCTCTGGCACTTATTTAACTTCAAGGATATGTTTAGGAAAAAAATACAACAAAAAGTAAACAGGTGCAAGTTGGAAAAAAGAAAGGGAAATAAATGTAAGAAATAAGCCAAACCAATAGTAAGAACACATGAAAATGTTTCAGACCTGTTTTATGAACTCTCTGGCAAATAAGGCAGGGCAATAAAGATAAGAGGAAGCTTTCAACAACCCCTGTAAATCCTCAGTTGTTCTGTCCATTTTGTTTCATTCAGGCTTGAAGAGATTACCACAGCAGCAGGGAGAACTTGATCACCTCTCCCTTCCAGCACTCACTCTGCACCGGCTGCAGAAGAGCTGTAATTGAACGTTGAACCAGCTCTGTACTCCCCCACCCCAGGGCTTCTCAGGGCAGATCCACACCAGAAAGCAGCTAGTTCCCCCATGATAAGAAGATCTGACCCTTCAACTGAAGATGAGCAGTACCTTTACAGGTACATAAACATCACCTGGTTTGTCCATGATGACCACAGTAATTTTCTTCCGGTGTAAAACACTGGATTTTCCAACTCAAGCCCTATCCAGCAGACATGCTAAATAGTAGAGCATAGCATTTTACACAGTAAGACAAGATCATCACCAATCTAACATAACTATGGCAAAACATTTGTGTGCAAGTCACTCTCTTGAAAAAGTCCAGTGCATTAAATGTCAAGGCAGCCTTTACAGCTGATATAAACCTCAAGCACCATCCAGTTAAATCAAGGTTCACACAGTCAAAATTAACACCAATAGAATCCACAATTTCTCTTACAACCCATTGTGTTTTGGCATACTTCATTGTCTCTTCCCAGTATATCTTCACCACAGTTCCTTACTTCCACTTTTTGCTGCCTATAAATATTATTACAAATTAAATTTAAACTGAGAAAAAATTCAAGAAGCCTGTTCAAATAGGACAAGTTTCTCTATTAGTTGTCAAAAATACTTCTCTCAACTACACAGATATATTTATTTTACACTCTTCAACGACAAATCAAATAAATGTTCTTTGGCAAGGAACTTCAGTCTAATCATCTCAACTATACAAGAACGAGGTTGTCAGACTCAAAATGAAGGACTACAACTTTGAGAAGGAAAGCAGAACAAATGTCAATAATGGGCATGTTGCAGGACTTCAACCTGAAAGAGCAAGAACAGAGCCCAAGTGAACAAGAAACTGACACTAAAAAATGGTTGGCAAGGGCCTAATTTGAAGGAACAAAATAAGGGGAAGTATTGTGAAACAGGGACAATGAAGTAGAACAAAATTTCAGAAAATATGTATTCACCTAAAATTTCTTACCTAATACCTCCAACTTCAGCCAAACTTCTGGAGCAGGGTCCAGTATTTTTGAAGGACAACAGAAAAAAGGGCCTTAAATACTCAGTCAGTACCAGAGGAGGAAAAGAGGATATTTTTCCATTGGTCTTGGCTGATAAACTGAGATCACACCTCCTGTCTGTCTCCACGCTCATAAAGATTGGAAGTTTGCTTTAATTTTAAAGAAGAATACTTCAGTTTTCATGTAAATTACCTGTGGAAACCCAGGGCCCCAGGAATATTTCTCTGTCTGCTCTGCAGTGTCCTGACCCCCAGGAGAGCACTGACTTTGACCCTCATTTGTGGAAAATGTTTCCCAGACTTTAATATAGACTAGAATCCACAAAAGTGTGAAAAAGATATAGAGAGTGGTGTAGGTGTATCACTTGGTGAGAAATTTAGGTTTGGGGATTTTTTAGTTATGTTGTGGATGGAAGCAAGATGGAGGGCACAAGGTGCTGTCCAGGGTATCTTCTTCATGCTTCTTCCTTCTTCTTGGGTTTGGGTGGCTGGGCAGAAAAGTCTGCAGTGGGGGCTCTTTGAGATCAGTTATTGGGTTAAAAGGGAAAATAATCTAGGTGGGGGCTCTTTGAGATCAGTTATTGGTTTAAAAGGGAAAATAATCTAGGTGTCAATTCTTAATTGGATAGTTTAGTCTTAAAAGACCTTGTAACAAGAGACTGTTGGCCATTTTGTGTCTTCTAATGAAAAGCTGCCGAACTCATGGTTGTGAGACTGTTTTACTGATAAGAAATAATAAACACCTGAATCAGAACATGAACTAGTGTCTCAAGTCCCTTCAATCCAGACCCAGAGAAACAGGTAATTATCTGATTCTAGAAGGGCTGTAACACTTCATTACAGAAACTATAGAAAACCAGTATTTTATACAGCTCTCTGCCACTCAGATGTGGCAGCTTACTTCTCACCACACTGCCAGCAGGACGCCCTAATACCATGCAAATGCCTGTTTCTCATACATGATCTGGCACCTGTCTGTCCCTTAGAAAGCGCTTTAAGCACAGACTCATGGAAAGTAAGAGCAATGATGAGTTGCTCAACACAGCAATGAACCACACTAGAGAAATACTGCTTGGACACACAAAATCAACAGCACTCAGATTTTTATAACCACCAGGCATTTAGACAGTTATGAAACAGCCAATTACTTTACAGATCAAATTTAACCTGTTATGAAGATCTAACTTTTTTGCTCAAGTTCTTGCTCACTCTTTTCTTGGCAAGATTTGCTGCTTTCAGAACACCTAACTTTTACTAAATAGAATAAAAATGTTATATTCAGAAAACATGCTTGATTCAAAATATGTGGACAATTATTCAGTGCTACAGGTTAAATGTTACTTAAATGTTACAGATAACCTGGCTACAGGAAAATGGTATAAAGGTCCTGTCGTATCCAGTATTAGCCTTTCTGGCAAACAAATGATCAGGAGCATTTCTACCAGCAGAGCAATAAATGCTGATTAGCAGTTAGCAAAGACCAAGAAGAATGCTCAAAACCAGTGTTTCATATTAAAACCCAAAAAGGGAGAAAATCACAATTCCACGCTGTACTGCTTAACAAGCCTGGTGGGGAGAGAATGCAGAAGCAACTCTAAACTGGCAGCAAGTGTCCTGTGGTTTTATGCTTATGAAGGAAAAAAGGTTATGAAAGCTGCGGATGGGAAAGGAACATATACCATAGGCAAACTAACACATCCAATTTGTAGAAGTCTACTACTAGTACCACAACAAATGTTTTATAGCTTAAAGGTAATTGGTCAATAAAAGTGGTAACACTACCATACAATAGTAATCTTTGAAGACCAGCTGTATAATGCAGTTTTTCAACAGTATTATTTCAATTCAGTATCTCTTCCACAGTCAATGGGCTACAGTTTGTCCGCTTGAACTTTTTTAAAGCAAAAAACTGCCCAACAAGTGCCTTTTTAGGTAGCAAAAGATTTTCATTACCACAAAGTTGCTAAGGAATTGCTAAAGCCTTCTAACATGACTGAGGAGAATTTTAAAGCAAACTGAGCTTATAGCCCACAGTCAGAATCATAAGCCAGTAATATGAGCACAAATGAAAATAAATCCTACCATTCCTTCTGCAAATGCAAATCTTGGCAGAAAGCTAAGTGCTTCTAATCATAGAATGGTTTGTGTTGGAAGGAATCTTAAAAATCATCTAGTTCCAACTTCCCTCTCCTCCACACACATGGACACCTTCCACTAGACCAGTTATGCAGAGCCAAATCCAGCCTGGCCTCAAACACTTCCAGTGATGGGGCTTCCACAGCTCCTCTGGGCCACATGCTGCTGCATCTCACTACCCTCACAGTAAAGAATTTCTTCCTATCATCTAAAATAAACCTGCCCTTTTCCTCAGTTTTTAGCCACTTCCCTTCAATCTATCACTACATGTCTGTGTAAAAAGTTTTCTCCAGCTCTTCTGTATGCTCTCCTTGAGGGGTCATGCCCTCCTGGTAATAGTGGGGCTGAAAAACTTGATTAACATGAACACCCCTGTTCTTGGTTGCCAGCAGTTTTTTATGGCACAGAATGATTCTGTAGACTTGCAAAGTCAGGAAATAATATCCAGGTCTCCTGACTTTACATCCATACTCAAATACTGACTTCAGGGCAGTTTAAGTGCATCTATAGTTACTTCCATTCTCAGGCAGTCTGATTAATTTGAGGATGTGCCAAAGTAGTGAAATTGACTTCATTTTTTCTGAGATTTTTAAAAACTGCATAAAGGAAACAGAATGCCAATAACTTCTTACTGGCTCATTTTTTTTACAGGTACCACAGAAAAGAGTCTTCCATTAGGCTCAAGCCTAATGAACTACTGCAGACAAAGTAGGTCAGTTACAGCAATACAGAAATTAGTGTCATGCTCCACTGGTATATAGATTCACCCATTTATTTACAAATAATTTAATCCTTATTTTGAGAAACCATTTAGTTCAAAATGATTTGGTATTTGTAATAACTTCAGTGTTACTGAACATCAGATTAAGCTTTTCATAGCCAGAGAAAGAAATTGACACGCTTGAAGCTCTTTCTATTAAAAACACAGTAATAATGCACAAGTGCACAGCAGTATTTTTCAAAGTTACACTCTCCTCATCTATTTCTACTAAATGTGGTGTATCTTCAGTTTACACACAGCAGCTACTCTGGAGGTAAGTTCAGCTTCACCACATCAAGGCTCCCTACTTAACAGGCTACTTTAATTCATAGTTAAAAGTAAATATTGACATATTAAGATTGCAAAGTTTAAACGCCTACTATTTTATTGTTAAGAATAAGTAACTAACACTGTCAAAGACTGCATGAAAGCGAGATGAAAACCCAACCTTCAGCCTATTCTTGAGGAAGTAGAAGAAAAAAGGAACTATCCTTGAATAGCCCCAGTGTGAGCAAAAACTGTACCTTAAAAATGAAACCTGACAAACTGAAAAGGTGCACTACATAATTTAGCTGCTTGCAGTAATGGGGAAAATTAACAACTTAACGTCTTTGCCCAATATACCTTAGCAAGGGACTATAATGTCCCAAAAACAATTACAAAAGGAGAGAAATTACATCTCATTTTAACAAATGAAATCAGAATTTCATCATTTTATCTCAGATACCAACTCATTCACTTCAGTTATTTTTCCCCCTAACTTCAGGGGAACAGTCCAACTTGCAAAATGAAACATTTCCTGGAATAATTGAAAGAGGTGTTATGAAATTTAAGCCAACAATACCATTCTAATTGGAACTATTATGAACAGTGAAGAGACAATGGGATATGAAAGACTTCAGAAAAACTTTTTCTCCTATTATTATTGTAGTATGTATCACACTGACAACAAAACATTTTAAAATGTTTTCCACTCAACAAAATATTTTGAGGAAATAGATACTCCACAACGAAAGAAATTTTCTAATGCAGTTCTTTCACTTATATTTTTTTGGTTGTTCTAAGCAAATAACCTAGAAGAAAATGAGTATAAGCTATCCTTTCACTCAGTTTAATTCTTGAAAGAGTAACTGCCATGCTTAGCTCCTGCAACGAAGACAAAATATTCCTCAATTAATTGTAAAAAACTAAAATCAAAATACTCATGTTTAAAGTTTGAGGATCTCCTACCCTCATCTTTCAATAATCAACTGGACAAAATACACTAAGTAACAGTTAAATAAATGAATCATTTTCACTTAAAGAAAGTATTGCAACATGTATGTATCATTTTAATATATTAAGTACCAGTTTTGTAAGATGGGAGAGGACTAAATATGTATTATATATTTTAAAAAACCATTGGTGTACAATGCATTACTCTAACTTCATACCTGTGTAATCACACCAGCCTAAAACCAGAGGAAACCATTAATTCTTCTCTCTAAAATTTGCAGCTGGAGGTGCCAATTCCACTTTTCATCAGCAAACACAGCACTCCAGAATCAAAAATCAAAATAAGACATGAAAATTTTTGCCTGCTGTGGTGATAGAAATCATTTAGGAATGATTTAAGGGTGACAAAACATGCCTGATTATTCACTTCTTCAAAAATTCTCTCCATCTCAAGAAAAGAATATTACTGCAGAGGAGACAGCAGCAGGATGTAGCCAAAAGTGTACTCAATATAACAAATGAATATTAAAACACAAAAAAAGGGGCAAATTTTTAAGAGAAGGCAATGATTGACAGGCAAAATTTGCCAATCATCACAGGTAGGGTCTTCATCACAGAAATAATCTGTAATCAGGAAGGAAGTGTTTCCTTAAAGATAAGTCCCATATCAAACACATATTTTCTCCTGACGGGAAAATGGAGCATTGTGAGTGTGGGAAATGACTGCACAAACACGCTGATTTCTACTCTCCATTGTGCTACTGACATCAGTTGAACTCAGGAGGCATGAATATCACTGAAGACGTTCTGGATGCTGCACCTTCTTTTCAGCAGGTCTCTCTGTAACAATTGCTCCACAGGTGCAAGCCTACAGTGAAACAGCCGGATTTTCTATGGTTGCATGAAATTTCTGACTGAAGCCCATTACCACATTTTTAACAGCCACAGAAAAAGACTTCTATTTTTTAATAGAAAATAGAAAATAAAGTATACAGTAGTTAAAAAACTGACCCTCTACTGGACAAACATATTCAACTTCAATAAAATTCAGCATCCCCATTTCATAAATAGGTTACTGAGGCATTTTGTACTTTCAGTGATAAGTTTCAGAGATAAGTTTCTCTTTCATGAAAGGTTTAAAATTTGTAACATTCATATTTTACCTGTATATATGGATTACAAAATGAGCGACTAGCATCTTCAGCTGACAGTATTACACTTCAAAATAAACACAAGAGCAGTCCCCATAAAAATGGTATGTATCTGTCAACAAAACCATGGGTACAACTACTCAGCCACACAATAGATTCACTACAATAGGTTTAAGATTTTTATAAACTACAAGTCTCTATTTACAGTCAGTCACAACACATATGCACAGCCAGGTTAAGCAGAAGTGGCATAGTCAACTACAGTGACTCATACTACATTTTTAAGGCTGGACTTTGAAACTTTAATGATATTCTTGCAATCTTTCTCAGTCATGACGACAAAAGGAAGTAAGAATCACTGGATGGATCCTATCTACCTAGACACAATACCTGAATGCAGTGTTAAACCAGATTCTGCCCTAATCTTGTCAATATTGTGAGACCATCAGCAAAGTAGACAAAAATAAAAGTAGCTGTAGTATAAAGGCAAGGAAAGAGTTGGATTGGGCTAGGCCAACAGAGTGAATTCATAGAATCAAGTAAATATTGATCAAATGAAGCACAGTTCTCAGGGGGGAAGAAAAGTATCTTGGCTTCAAAGGAAGCACTGTTATGATCAAGAGACTGAAAACAATTTAGGTCAAAGACTCTGTCAAGTGATTAAACCAAGCAAGTGAGATAGAGGCACTGAATGTGAAGAATCTTCACTAAAGTGAATAAACACAGTTTGCCGTGCAACTCTTGAACCCCCAAAGAACATCAGTAACTTCAGAAGACAGAAAAAAAAATTAAAATGAAGAGCAGTAAGCTTTTTAGCTCTGTAAACTGTTAGTTTCAGCTTGTAATTAATGTTAGAAAAAGCAACAGGAGCAGAACAAAGAGCTAGTACCTCACCTCTCAGAGAAGATATTAAGAGCATATTAAAAATAGAAGAGACTAGGATTTAACTCTAAAAATTAAAAATGCACAAATTATGCACCTAAATCCATCTTATTAGCAAATATTTAAGTTTGGCTAGATTACTTATCCGAAACTAGCTGGAGATTTCTTTCTTCTGATTTTCCATTTTTGTCTTCAAGGATAAAATTTTTTTTTTCTTCAGCAAATATTACTTAACATGTATACCAAGAAAAGTGGTATTTTCAGACCTCCTTGTTCAATATTCAACTCAATCTCCCTCACCTCTTTAACCTAGGAAATCAGAAAAAAGACACATTCCAAAAAAGAACCAGTATGCTTCAAAAGGAAGGATACAAAAGAAATAATATGACATGACATTGGTAGAGTAAAACTAGTGCTAAGCTGCAACAACTTTTGAGTTTCCCCTAATTGAAGTTACTGCAAGTTTTCATCTTTCACTGATAAACAGCTAGCTTGAAACAGAAAGAGACTCTATGACAAACATTAGAATCTGCATTCCAATTTCAAAAAATGTAGCATTTAGTGCAAAAGGCAAACGTGCTGTTCTGCTCCGTCTATGGCAAATTTGTGGGCACAGCTGCAGTAAAAATGTACACCAGTCTATGACCATTTCTATCAAGTCATGGCTGACTGGTGTTTTTACCTAGCAGAAAATATAACAAGATCCAATGGAGGAAAGATTAAGTTGGATAGTTTTTAATTAGAGATAAGGAAAACATTTTTAGTAATCATTAAAAAACCCTCAGAAGCTACCTGTCATTTCAAGCCTTGAAAACACAACCAGACTCCTGTTCCAAAACCTCTTTTATATACTGATGAAAAATTATGGTTTGTATTGTACAGGAAGTTCCACAAGACAAGGACAACACTCATTTTATAACCTCTTAAAATGCTATTTTGCATGTAGGAACAGAACAAAACCTACAGATCTTCCTAAACATTCTCAAAACGTACATTCTTCCAACCTTCATAATTTACACTTTCTTGGCAGAAGAGGGCATGGATAGGAAGCAACTCATTAAAAAAACCATAAGAAGTAGTATCTAAAAACTGTAAACAATTAAAATTCCTACTAACAAAGCTGAGTGAGTGAAACACTAAGACTCACTTGTGCTGTAGCGGGTGATTAAAATAATCTCATTAAGTATAAAATTGTGGTTTTACTTTGTATTTCATCATTTGCAGTCTCTTTGTGAGTGCATTGGCATCACATAATGCAAGCTGATTCACTGTGACAACACCCGTAGCTACAACACTGTTTTTGTGACCTCAGCTTGTCACTGTAAGAACAATTAGTAAATCAGATACCACAAGAAACTGTAAAATTATTTCTTATCATTTGAGCTGTATTCCTCCTTATTTTGCATTCTTCTAGTACCAGAAAAAAAACTACATAATACATACAGAGCACACTAATTCTCTTCTTTTTTTTTTTTTTTTGGCATAACCACAGTATGCATGTGTTTCAGAGTATTTCTGTAGATGTGCCAGCATTTAGCAGAGGAAATTTAGCACATTAACATTACATATACACCCATTAGCAAGAAGGCCAGTTTCTGAGAAAATTACTTTCAGAGTTTTCCCCATATGGCTTCAAATAGGCACTCAAGAAACAGAACTGACAGCTCTGTCAAGAATTTTAGGTACATAATTTCACTAGTTGCATTCCCACGCATCATTATATTAAGCAATGCTGTCTGAAAGCTATAAAAAACTCCTCTTGCTTGGCAACACAGGACTTTTATCTTTTTCTTTATAGATACTTTAACGATACCCTGAATAGTTTTCCAAAACTAGAAAGCAATAAAGCACTCAGCTTGATCTGCCTTTAAAACAAAGATTTTCTCAGAATACCAAAACACATACAGAGAACAGAATATTAGGGGGAGGAGAAGTGGAGAAAAGCAACAAAACTGATGTAAAACTGCCATGAGAATTCATAGTGAACCATATCAAAAATCCAGCTCGTCTTTGCAGGAAGGAAAAATACATTTTCATCTGATCAGTGTGCCCTCATTTCTAAACTTGTACATTACCAAGAAAAGACTTATAAAGTGGATCAGTTTAATATCAAACTATTATTACCAGCCTATCATTTTAAAGGCCAGATTAAGAATGCGTTCAAAGAAAAACAATATACAAATACCATGATTTTAATAGACTAGGATTGTATTATCCTCAGCAGAAATCATCTAATAAAGGCACTGCCATATGAGTAAGGACCAAAGAACCAACTAATGCAACAGCAGATTATACATAATTAATAACTTAGTGCATCTGAAGACTGCCAATAATTCAGCAAAGAAAAATCAAAAGATGAAGTGAGAAGCAGTATTAAACAGTACAGCTTTATTTTAATTCCACAGTTTTTTTAATTCCTCAAGTCAATAACATCCCTATCAACTAAACAGTCTGCACACAAAATTTCAAAAACCTCTGCCCAAAAAGAATGTTTTTTTCTCAAACTATTAGAAATAGTGTTTAATATGCCCCAGAAAACTTCACCTAATGAGTATTCTAGGAAATACTTGTTCTGCTACTCTAATAAACACAATTTGACTTGCCATCCTAATGAAGGTATCTCTTGCTCAGAACAGACCTAGAACTCAGAATGCTACTTTTTAACTATTTGTAGTTTGCAGGCAAGAAAAGAATTTGATTTAAGAGAAATAGCACATCAATAAAGAAATAGCACATCAATAAAGAAAAATTATGAAATTATTTCGCATAATAACTAGTGGTTAGGCCATAATAACTGGCCTACTCTCAAAAATGTCAAATTTTTTGCTCTATTATGAAACAACAAACTTGGTCACTCAGTTACCCACTAGTTTTTGACCATAAGCTAATCAATCACACAGGTTCCAATGTTCTCTTAATATGTAAATCATATCCCTAATAAAAAAAAAAATTAAACTGTCTGCCATTTTTTATTGTTTTGAAACAGAAATGGATTACAGCCCAGTCCTTCTTGTGCACATACATACAGAAAATACTGTACTGTCAGCATTTCAATACTACTGAAACAGACAACCTCTAAGTACCATGTGTCAGGAAAGACTTAGAATTATTTTGCCATGCAGATTTTAGTAAAACACAATATAAAATTCCAAACAGATCTTAGTTATTTCATAAACTCTGTCTTGTGAATGTGTGCAGGGACACTGTTGGAATGGAACAGAGCTATTCAGACCTCAGTAATGTTAACCATGATCCTGATTTTGCATTTGAATCCACACAAGCAAACACTTTACACACCCACTAAAGCTTCCAACAAAGAAAATTCAGAGTTATGAATGTGGAGGAAGCAGATGGTAACCAAAAGTACAAAAGAATTACATGTGAACTAAATTCTGAATTCATATGTAGTGCTGCACATCACCTAAACAGGTCAGCAACAGTCCATACCAAATATGCAATGCTAACCAAAAAGGTGGTATGTAATTTTAAAAGAACATGAAAGAGAAAAGAAAAACTAACCAACAACTAGCATTCATAAACTCATAGAATGGTTTGGATTGGAACAGATCTCTGAAAATCAACTAGTCCAACTTCTCCACAATGGGCTGGGAACATGTTGATCACTAGATCATGTTGATCAATGCCCCATCCAATCTTCTGAACACTTGCAATGACAGGGGACCCACAATCTCTCTGGGCAACCTGCTCCAGTGTCTCATCACCCTCATCAAGAACTTCTCCCTTAAATCCACTCTAAATCCAAATCCTTCCATTTAAAACCATTGCCCCTTGTTCTGCCACTACATGCCCTGGTCAAATGTCTCTCTCCATCTTTCTTGTAAACCCCCTTTAAGTACTGAATAGCTACAACAATGTTTCTCTGGAGTCTTCTCTTCTGCAGGCGGGACAACTCCTACTGTCTCAGTCTGCCTTCACAGCAAAGGTCTTCCTGCCTTTGGAATCACTTCAATGGCCCTATGGACCCATTTCAACAGATCTGAGTCTGTCTCGTGCTGGGGGCCCCTTAGCCAGCCCTTCATGCAATATTCCAGGTGAGGTCTGAGAAGAGCTGAGAGGAGGGGTCGGTACACCAAAGTTGTGTTGCTATCCAGAGGAACTTGGGCAGGCTGGAGATACGGCCTGACAGGAACCTCATGAAGTTCAACAGAGGAAGTGAAATGTCCTGCACTGGAGGGGACAAGCACCAGTACAAGCTGGATGCTGTCCAGCCAGAAGAAAGCCTTGTGAAAAAGAACCTGAGCCTCCTGGTGGACACCAAGTCAATCGTGAGCCATCCTGGGCTGCTCCAGGAGAAGTACTGCCCACAGGCTGAGGAAAATGATCCTTCCCCTGTACTCAACAATGTGAGGCCTCACGTGGAGCAGCATAATCAGTGCTGGGCTCCACAGTATAAGAGTCTCATAGATACTGTAATGATACAGCAAAGGCCACCAAGATGATGAAAGGATAGGAAGGGCAGGGAAAGGATAGGGAAGGGCTCCTCACATATGAGAGCAAGCCACAAGAGAGCTTTTTAATTCCTTACGTGAAGAAAAGCTATGTAAATTGGGAATTCGTATATGGCCATGTATATAATTACCAATATAGAGGGCAAATATATAGGATCAATTATTTAATATGTTACACCTGTATTTACATGTTGAAGAGGATATTAATAATTGACTACACATCTCTTTCTACAAAGAATTTAACATAATCTCTAAATCAACATAAATACCTAAATTGTATATCATTGTAATCTAAAAGCATGAATTTTAGATTGTATATTATTGTAATCGAAAAAGCAATCACCCTTGTCTAAATACTTGTCAGGATCAGAACTTTCTTCTAACTTCAGTTAAAGAGATGATGATGAACATTACAGAAAATGTGCTAATACAGCAATGTACAAGTAGGAGAAAATTTTGCCCACTATTTTTCAAGGTACAGAAAGGTAATATAGAAAATACATGCAGATATGCAATTACACACAATATTGAAGGAAACAATGCAGTCACCTACTGCACTTGTAAGATATTACAAAGAGATTCAGAAGATTATAAGGACATGGCAAGTTTTTCTTCCATTACAATGCAATTTCAAAAGATATTTTACTTCTTGCTAGCAGAATTAATTCTTTATTCAGCAATTAGTTCTGTGAACCTAATCTTTAAGGAAAACTCTCATAAACTTCAAGTCTACAAGAGTAATACTTCAGAGACGTTCAAAACAAACTGAGAAAGCAAATTCAAGTTCCAACTCAAATTACACTTGAACTGAAACTCAACCTGTTATTTGAGCAAAAAGGTAGGAGAGAAAATGATGGTTTAAGCATATGTAGTGGCACACACCTCTATTTAAACCTGCTTTCACGCCAAAAACCAAGTAAATGTCACTACAATATTTTTGCAGTTGCTTACCTGCAAGTTCAATTAAAAAGACAGTTTAAAACTTCTTTATATGCGATGCAATATAGTAGGAAAACACCATTGCCCTAGCAGATGGTGTTGAAGTCAGAAAGAACCTCCAAAACTGCAACATACACCACAAACATCGCATGTTGCAGGGCTGACAAAACTTGAGACAAGTAACAGAGTAAGGTCATGCTCAAACCAGGTCAGGACAGAAGGACCTTGGGTATGAATGGTACAAGCTGGAAATGAAAGAGGATGAAAGGTGTTTCTATTAGTTTCTCTGGCCTAGGAGCCAGCAGTAAAACATGTATTAATGCATAGTCTGCCTGAAGAAAATTTTGAAATACGTCTGATTGGTAGGCTATATTCAGAATTGCCTTCCATCCTGCACATATACTCTGTATGTTGAAAAATTTACCTTATAACCTTTTATTTTTCACTTCAATTTCAAGGAGGTAAGTTTTCAAATTACTTACCTCCTTCAATGGGCAGTCATCCCTGCCTCTACACTTACCATCCCACTGACCATTTAAACTTTGGGACTTGTACACTTGGCATTGGTAAAATTATTTAAAAAAAAAAATAAACGTAAAATATCTTGCCGATTCCTTTTTTTTTTATTCTTTGTACAGTTATACTTTCAGTTGTTTACTCTGTTAGATTAATGAGTTATTATAATTTTGCATATCAGAATCCTATAAGTTTTGTGTCTTAAATTACCCAGTTTTACAAAGGATCAAGTTTAAGTACTTTGAAAAAAAATCAACTGCAATGCAATTCAGTATCTTCAGTCTGTTCCACAGATACACCTCATCTTTTCAAAATTCTCAAAATGTGAATTTTACACCTAAGTGAAATTCTAGATTTATTTAGGAGCAAGCAAGCTGGTAAAAATTACATAATTATAGTTCTCTGTTTCATATATACTTAATTTATACAATTTATTTTCTATGTTTATATTACTCACCAAATCATAATATATTTTTAGCATTGCTTTATATCCCAACATGATATAAAGCAAGGCTAAAAATAAAGTAAGAATAACTGAGATATGTTCCACAATTCTTTCTAAAAATTTGATCCTGGCTGACACTGGTGTCTTCTATATACAATTCCTTATGCATTTGAAGGGTTATTATGAATCAACAAAATGATGTTATTATACCTTGTCATAGATACAGATGTCTATGTCTAAAGATACAAAACTTGCTGCAAGCTTTGAAAGTCTCATTAAATGCAACAGGCACACAGGAAGCAAGATTATATGCCATCATAAAAAAACACTGCAAAATTATAATAAGTATCTTGCAAAATTCACTACGCAACCAGCTTACGAAATTAAAGATGGCAGGAGCTCAGATACAAGCACAGAGAATGACCAACCTGATGAGCTCAATCACCACAAATGCCCCTGAACACACTGTCCCCTGGGCATGTTGTAAAGTCTGCTCACAAACCCTATGCAGGTTGCTAATACTGCATATATAGCTGGGTTCCAGCAGTTACAGCAGCTCAGCTAACATGCAACATCTCTTTAAGACAACAGAATTCAACTGTCTCAGTTAAATTTATCTAGTACCTGTAAGTGACCTGGCTTGTCACTAACTTTGCACCTTAGTTTAAAACTCTTTGCTTTAAACTGAACTAATACAACTTCATTCTCTCTCAGAAGAAAAGCCACACACATTACCTTCTGAGGGGTCAAAACCCTCTGCCTGAACTTTTCAATCGTCTCTTGACCTGCAGCTGCCCATGCACTAGCAAATGCTTCGGCTTTGTCTTGATCCAGGTGAATGCTTTGCAGCTGCTGTTGCAGTGAAGCAGGCTTCAAATTGTGGTAGACTGCCTGTTAAAGGAAAAATAACTGCTGTTGCCAAGTGCTGTTCTACAGGTCATAGCAGATACGTCCTAGCACAAATGTCCACCATGTTCACACAAGATTTTTACTAGCAACTCTGCTAGGGGAACTATCTGCATACTTTTCATCTTAACCCACTTACTTGCTAGATGGAAAACTGTAACTATCTCAAAATGCAGTGTAACAAATTATTCTTCTCAAGATAGACACACTACAAAAAAAATGTAGACACAAGTCAGATCTGAGTATATGTACAGATTTCCACTGTACGTAATCACAAAGCAGCTATCCGTGAAAAACAGATGAGTTTTGAAGCCAATTGTGACCATCAAGAAAGGTGAACTTCTCCAAATTCACACTATTCAAGCAAAATTATACTACAAGGCAATATTCTGAAAAACCAAGAAGTTTGCCTAAACTGAATGGGTTAGATATTACTTCCCTATTAGGGTCAATTTTTTTGTGGAATGGTTCTTCACTTTCAAAACAGGATTGTGTCACCACCAGGTCAGGTTAAAAAAAGAAGCAACATACATGGGAAAAATTGTATGGTAGTCCTTTTATCTATAATACCTCCACAGACCAAAGTGCTGTTAAAACAGTTATTATCTGAGAAAACAAGCAGCCGCTCCAAGAAGCACAACTATCAGCAGGAAAACAAAGAATTCTCATCCAACATGTAGTCCATCTTGGATTCTTTTTTTGGGAAGATATTAATATTCTTCCCTCTTTTTTTTTTTTAAATGCATAAAAATCATGAAGAGAATTAACTGCTTTTTCTGCTCATCTTCAGTAATTATAATATAAATTAAGCAGTCTGAGAAATCAGGACAAGGTAATTCTGCTGTTTTGCTGAGATGAAAAGTTAAAAAAATTCCAGTCTGGAGGTGACCTCAGGTTTTATTTTGATTTTTGGTGGATGGGAGCCATGAGGAGGCTTATTTGTTTTATTTCTAATACAGTGGAATGTGTTAATTAAGCAAACTGATCATAAATTGACATGTGTAAGAAAGGACCATATTTAAATCCACCAAAAGACCATCATTATGCGTGCCCTCTGTACAAGACTCTACTTTCTATATTTACATTAAATGGGTAGATAACAACATAGGCTTAACAATTTTTAAAACAGTTACCATATTTACTGGGCAATACAACAGCTTCCCAGCTTTAGCAGAGGTAGACCACAGAATCAGAAAACCTTCTCTGTTTACAAGGTGACTGCACCATGCTACACCATGCAGTCGTCCACTCCTCCAAATTCTTGAGCTACATTAGTTGTGCCTGTCCACCTCAGTACAGACTGCTTCTGTGCATGAAAATTTTCCATAACTGACTCCTAATGTAAGTTAAGCTGTGCTCAGTAATGTTATGTAGGATTTTCCTCACAAGAACTTAAAAATGCATGGCTGGCTCGATGCGATGAATAAGAGAGAATACTATATCGCATAATTTTCAAGAGTTCCCTTGAACTGCAGACCTCACCTATATTATTTATCTTTATATTAGCTGAAAAATCACTGCACAAACGAACTTAGTCCCATCCAAATCAGAAAGGCCTGAAACAAAAAGCAGTTAAATCATAACCCCAAAACATACAAAATATACTACAGATATATTTTCACTAATTCCTTTTTAACTTCACTATCCTATCTTTGAAATCTATAGCTGGATTAAAAAAATACATTTATTAATGCCTAATAGTGAAAACAAAATACCTGCTCCAAAATGAATGATATAGTTTCAAGAACCAGATGAAGATCCTGTTTTTCCAATGAAAAAGCTATTTGAAGTTTTTCTTCCTCCTCTTCACTGAAGGTACTTTCAGCCTGAAGCACAAAAATGGTTAGTCCTGACATTTCATTTAAGGACCAATTTATCAAAGGACCAATTTATTTAAGGACCATATTTATCAAAATCAAAACTTTCTCCTCATCTTTATAAACACAGCGGCTATCCAGTTGTTTCTAAACAGAAATCACAAAGCAGTTTGAATTCCTCTCACTGAAAATAAAAACTAAAAGCCTACAGAGTACCACATGATTATCTGACATACATCAGAAGAAAAAGCTTTCTCTTTGTACCTCATAGACACTACAGAAATATTATTCTTTCAATTATCAGATCATCTCCAGCAAACGTTTATAAATAAAAATGAGGCAAATACAAACTGCATTAGTTAAATCAAACCCCAGAAAACAGAAGGCAAAACTACAGTTAAGTTAGTTATGTATGCATCTTCCATTCTGGATACCCTTCTAAAAATCACCCATGCTGTTGCAAAGGAAATAAAGGCCTAATGCATATTTATTTTGAAAGTCAAATTTGAATCTATAGCCTACTGAGTTACTGAAGACAATTGAGAATCTGCTGTACTTTTAAAGTACAGCAGTTGTATTTACTATACTACAGCAAATTAAATAGTAATTTAAAATCCAGATATTGCCTTCTGTTAAAACCCAATTACTAACAACGATATTTAGACCACTTAGCAATCCAAAATTGCAAAGCTAGACAAGCAAAACAATTTAGCTGTCCAAACAAAAAAATGATGCAATTACACAAAACTTTCAATGATCACAATGTTTATAACAAGAGTATCAAAATGGAAACATTATTTGAATCATTAGTTGTTAAAAGGAAACACAGAGTTCCCAGTGTCTGCTTTGCTAAGGCAATGAAGTTCATTTCAAGCTTCCAGCAATTTAACTAGTTACTTAGGCACTTTAGAAAGTAAAACTATTCATGAGATTGAGTGGGCTGAATTACAATAACCACTTCAGCTCATGTAAATGACAATTAAAACTGTGAAGAGCTACTAAAATGCTATGGAGTAGTGAAAAAGAACAAAACAAACAAACAAAAAGCTGGTGATGCATTCCTGTTACCTAGCAGTTAATATTAATGCAAAACAGAGAAAACTCTCTGCAAGAACAGCGGCATTCAAGCTAGTGATGTTAATAGAAAAAAAAAAAAAACAAACCAGCAGCTGAATGAAATTAGTCCTTACAGTCCCACACTTACAATCTTTAATATATTTGTATTTTTTTCCATGCTGCTCCTATAATATTTTACCATTCAGCTTATATGCATATGTGTATAGAAAACAAATTCTGTGTTTCTTTTTATACTTTTTCTAAACACAAAGCAATGGAATAAACAAAATCTGACACCGTAAGACAATGAAATTAACAAAATAACTTCTGGTGTAAGATTCATTTTTCAGTTTCCCCAGCAATATTTAGTACAAAGTTTAGAGTTAGCCTGCATTTGACATTTGACCACTGTGAAAAACTGACTTTCTTTCTCTGTTTTTATTTTATTTCTTTTGATTTCGCAATCAATAATCGTCTTATGCAAAGATGACAGAAATATTCACTAAAAGCTCTGGATTTAATTTTTATCCTCAATTCCAGAGGTATTTTTAGTTGCTGGACATCCACAAATGCACACCCATTTAGTGTTTCCTTTGTGTTGTAAAACACAGAACATGTAACATTTTCTTAAGAAAGGATGTTCTTTGGTGGTTGATCTTTGCATACTTTTAAGCCTAATCAAGAAGAAAGATGAATTAACCCCTGAAACACAGAGCAGCTAACAAGCTCTGAGTGATGTGCACGATTCAGAAAGACAAAATACTTGATGGAAGAGTTGCCTTGCTAAGGTTTAGGGCCTGACATGCATCGGTGACCTCAGACCAAGGGGAAGGGTAACAAAACCTGGGAAGAAGGATGTACCACCAACAGCGAGCACAAATAATGCAGAATTTATGGGCCTCAAGGACATTCGGCAGAACTCCCAAGATAAGGGAGAAACCGATAAAGCCAATTCAGCAACTGTGCTGAACTTAGCTCTGACTGGGTGAAAGGTAATTCCTGGGAGGAATCTGCAACCACTGGCTCACAGACCACAAACCCAAGAAGCTCACTGACTCAAGAGAAAAAAAAGAAAGAGTAGGCAGACTACTTCTTGGGAAGCGAGACAATCATTAACCAGTAGAAGACAGAATATTAACTAACAAGAATTATGTAACTTACTGCCAATGAAAACTAAAGCCTTTGTTTGCTAAGATGTATAAATGGTAAAAAGTTTGGATGCTTGGGGTGCTTGCCTTGGTGAATGCCACTGAAAATCGAGCCTGCACAGCTCTGAAATAAATAATCAATGTCTCGCTCGAGTGTGTAATCACTGGCTTTTTGCAAACCGGGTATCAAATCCGATTTTTGTAGACAACATTCATGAGGGCAGAGGAGGAGTTTCTGCAAAAGGCCAAGCAACTCGCGGCTCCTCAGACAGCACTCTCGGAGGCAGCAGCACCTGGGGAAGGCGGGCTACAACAAGCATCACTCGTTCGCATGCCATTCACCTCCTCAGGCCATTTGTAACCGGCTTTTACTTCATCCTCCCGATACAGCTCTGAAGAACTAGTGATGAATGAAATCAAGATCGAAAATCCTTAGGAAGGAGAGGAGCGGGGCGGCGGTTGCGTTCAGGCTCCGCGGGCGCGCTTCCCAACCTCCGGCCAGGCCCAGCTCCGCGTCCTCTCAGCACAGCCGAGCCCCCGCTCCCGCCCCGCCCAGCGCCGCACGACCCCCAGCCGGCTCCCCGCCAACCTTCAGGTGCAGCTTCTGGAGAAGGCGGGAGAGGAGCCGCGGAAACCGGCCCGGGTCCACGGCGTTGAGCAGCGACACGGCCCTGCGGATGCTGGGAGGAAGGAGGGAGGGGTGTCAGAAAAGCCCTCACCCCGCTGCGCCCCGGCACCTTGGCGGTGCCTGCTCTGCTCCGCTCCGCCCCGCACGCCCCGCCCCGCACGGCCCAGCTCGGCCTGGCCAGGCCCGGCGGGAGAGGCGCCGCCGGAGCGCCGGTACCTTTCGCTCTCCGGCACGACGGGCGCCGCCATGGTTGTGGCACAGGCCCGCCTCCTACGGCGGCCTGGCGGGGCCAAGCGCTGCCGCGCCGCTCTCAGCGAGGGCAGCGCGGACCCAGAGAATCACGGGATGAGCTTGGTGGAGAAAGACATCTGGGATCGTCC
This sequence comes from Zonotrichia albicollis, assembly GCF_047830755.1. Classification (NCBI taxonomy): domain Eukaryota; kingdom Metazoa; phylum Chordata; class Aves; order Passeriformes; family Passerellidae; genus Zonotrichia; species Zonotrichia albicollis. Next base: position 76,047,127 of record NC_133860.1, read on the forward strand.
TGTTCCAGCCCATCATTGGGCACCACCATGTCAGCTAGACTACAGCGCTGGAGTGTCACGTACAGTTTTTCCTTAAACACCCCAGGGACGGTGACTCTACCACCTCCCCGGGTAATCCATTCTAATGTTTAATCACAATTTCTGTGAAGAAATTCCTCCTCAGGTCCAGCCTTAACCTCGCCGGGCTCAGCCTGAGGCTGTGTCCTCTCGCCTCGTCGCCGGTAGCCCGGGCGAAGGTGCCGAGCCTCGCCGGGCGAGGGCTGCGGCTGAACCCCGGCGGGGACGACTCCGAGCCGCCCTGGTGCCCCCAGCAGGCAGCGGGGACCAGTGCTCGTCCTTGAGGCTCATCCCTGAGCCCTCGCTGTTCAGCCCCTCAGGAACCACAGGGACATTTGTTCCCGTGTGGGAGTGCACCGTCAGCCCTAAAATACCTGTCATCACCATCCTGGTTTGTAGGCCTTGTTTGTAGCCTTGTCAAAGCAAGCTGCCGCCCTTGCAGCAACAGCGAGGTGTTCTGGAGGCCATGGAATCTACAGTTCCTGCCTTCCCCAAACAACCTGTGCCCAGGCAATGCTCCCAGAGTCCCATCCCGTCCCATGCCATTGAACTCCCCTGCATAAGACACAGAGCACACCATGCCTTGTTTCAGGCCAAGTACAAGGTTCTCAAGCTACATTAACAGAACCATTAACTTTCAAGCGTTGAATTGAGTGTTTCTACTTCACTTGAATGTGTAAAAAATGTGTATTTTATGATTGGCTTTTCGCAACTATTAAAATGAATTTTATAGGTGTTGTGTTAGAAAGTAATGCTTTATTAATTCTCTTAAGTACTGTAGTAACACTACTAGTAACTTTAGGTTATAACAAAATGTTAAAATAGAAACTATGTTATGTAGGATACTTTTTTCTCTAAAGAAAGGACTCGCAGTGAAATAGCAGTCACAGGACACCTAAATCTTTCAGAGAAAGGGAATTTATTGATCCATTATCAAGAGAAACAAACTTCTTCCCACCGAGCACAGGATGACACTGTTAGGCTTATGAGGAAGAAGTTGACAGAATCCTGTATTTGAATGGAATTTATGCATCATATATGAGGTGTATGAATATGCAACAGGCTATTGCTTTTAATGGTTAATCCTTTGTTAACGAATGTCCTTTCTTGGGCTTATGCTGCCCAGAAAAAGGTACCCAGATGTCCATAATGCTTTGTTTCTATTGTCTCATATCATCCTAATTCAAATTGTCCAAATTATTATTACTCTAATTGTATTACTATTTTTATAATCATTTTAGTACTATTAAACTTTTAAAATTTTAAAAACAAGTGATTGGCATTTTTTGCAAATGGATCTAATGTCTGTGAGTGAGACCTCTATTTTCCATCAGGTTTCGCTGAAATTGAAAACAGGATCAAAGACAATGGGATGAGCAAACAGAGGAACAGGCAGCATAACTGCATAAGCCTTGTTTTCCTAGGAAGCCAACTAAAAATATTAAAATTTTTTGAAGACTTCTTCAGGATGTAGCTGTAAAGGTTTATAATATGGGTCACGAAGGTAATGAATGGTAATAAATTATGGTAACCTGAAGAGACAGGTGGGAAAAGGTTGGAAATTTTTGAGAGTACTGTGGAGAAATGTTTTGTAAACATATATCCTGAAATCTTGCCTCTATTAACTCAAGGGAATTTAGTCAGTAGGGTCAACTTCAATATAGTCACCATTGCAGCCAGAACATCTGAAAAGATAATTTCTGATTAAATAGACTTAGCCTTAAGAAGCAACTTTAGCAGAAAAAAAAAACCCTGTGAAAGACATGGCCATATTCTAACAGGAGTTTGAAAGCAGAGAATTCCTGCCTGAGACTTAAAACACATTTGTGCTCTACTCTGTCCTGGGAAATCCAAAATGTTATTGGATTCCATATCTATCTGTGCCCAAAATAGTTACTGACACTTTAAGGCCCAGCGCCACAGCCAGAAGCAGAACTGCGTGGCAGGTGTGGGTAGTGCCAATCCCTTTAAAATGTTGGAGCACTCAAGCCAAGAGCTCTTTATCCTCGTGGCCTTTGCTCAAGGTAGATGTTGTTTCAGGTGGGTTTTTCTGGGCTCACAACAGTAGCAACCCAAAAAGCTGCATTTTACAATAAGAACCCGTTTCAGAGTGAATTTCACAACGCCTGTCAACTGTGCAAAGCTTGAGACAGTCAGGGTCGGGCCACCCACCCTCAGTGCTGGGACCCTGGTTGTTCCCTGCTGCTCCCTCCCCACACAGCGATGGCTCAGGAGCAGCAGCACCAATGCCAGCGGAGCCCAGTGTGTGACAGGAGACAGAGGGACAGCAGCACCAGCACCCAGTGAGCCAGAGCCGACTCTGCGGGGCCAGAGGGACTCCAGCAATGCCCACGATTTCTGTCTGCCACCAGATCTGCTTTGTAAGCTCCTGCCTTCCCAGGACAGGTTTGCCACCAGCTTCCCTTCTTTCAAACCACATTGCCAGCTGGGGGGTCCACCATCCTGGAGGGGCGGTCACTCCAGTTTTAAATTTCTCTTTTTTCCGGGAGGGCCAATGACATTTAGCAATTTTGTATCTAATGGTGATTCACTGTTATTTTTTGCCCATCGCTGTTTCGCGTGTTAGGAAAACTCATATTCATTGGTTAAAACTATAAGGTGAGGTAATTCATTTCTGATTGTACACTTTTTAAATTGTCTTAAACTGAGACAAACTTATGCCAGAAGGTGGACCCACAGTCACTGTTATGAATGGCCATTATGTTTTTCAAGCTATTGTTCTGGGATGAAATACAGTAATATTCAACTATTCATCTGGTTTTCTGCGCTCTTATAAAACACACACACAAAAAATGCAATATTCTTGCAAGAAATTTACATGACTAGAAAAGAAAAATGAGTGCTTTGCTCCACACTGAAAAAAAACTCAACAAATTTTTTTGTTCTAGGAAATCTCCCCTGAGAGCAGAATTTTATAAAGTTTGTTCAGGCAAAATGAGCAAGAGCAACTGGAAGTCTAAACAATTGCTTATTATTTCACAAAGTTACAGTTGATACGTATGTTGGATGCGCTGCTCTGATGTGCTGCCAATTCTGTAGTATTACAACTTGGACCTATTTTAAGGTGTTTTCTTTCACACTTTGCTGCATCAAAAGAATATTTAACATGGATAATCAGGAGAATGAACATTAAGAATTCAGCTGGGCAACCTGCTCCACCTGGACTTGCTTGACACAGGAGGTTGGACTTGTGGGCCCTGGAGGCTTCTTCTACCCTGTATGATTCTGTGTTCAGACCCTCACTGAAGAAACACAGGAAAGAGAGATTAGAAACAATAAATAATGAAGCTCACTTGACAAGGTGCTGTCAAATGCACTATTACACAACTTTTTATCCTAATACCTTTTCTGATACTAAGTAAGAATTGTAAAAAGTTGTGATTTCTCAAACATCCATTCATCTGTTATTGGTTTGCACTTGCACCCATGTCATGAATGAGTGTTTTAAAATTATTTAAAGAATCAGTGACAAAAGTATCAGTAAAAACAGGTTTAATATAATAGATTCTATAGGCCCTCTCTACTACTTACCAGATGGTCAAGGCACACTGAGGATAGAAAGAGGAAGGATAAAGGGGAATACAGCCTAAAGGCTCAACAGCACTTGATTTAATAGCATTTAGAACTTCAATTCAGTTGAAACTAGTACTTCAATTCAACAGCATTTAATTTAACTTGTAACTTAAGTTAAACAATTTAAGCAGTTATAAATCTAGGAGAGCAGCATTTCTCCCACATTTGGTATAGCACATGCACACTTGTATGCACGCAGACAAAAAGAGTGTGTGCTCTCTTGCAGGACAGGCCCCAGCCTGTGCGGCTTCTTGGGGTTCTTCCTCCCCACGTGCAGAACTCTACACTTTGCCCTCCTTGAACCTTGTTAGGTTTCTCTCTGCCCAGCTCTCCAGCTCATTTCCAGCTCATGCACTGAAGGTCAGCACAGCCTTCAGATGTTTTGTATCATTACCAAACTTGCTGTGGGTGCATTCGGTCTCTTCATCCAGGTCATGGACAAACAGGCTGAGTAAGACTGCTTGTAAAACTGTGAGTAAGACTGAGTAAAACCCAATACTGATCCCTAAGGAATTCTACTGACTACAGGCCTCTACCTGGATTCTGCTCTGCTTGTCATGATCCTCTGAGCTCTGACATTCAGCTAGTTCTTGATCCATCTCACTGTCCAGTCATTTAACCCACATTTCCCGAGCTTAACTACAGCGATGCTGTGGGACACAATGTCTACCTGAGATGAAGCTGAGGTAGACAACATCCACTGCTCTCCCCTCATCACCCCATCCTGCCATGCCAACTCAAAAGAGCTGTAGCAACTGTAATGCATTTGGTGCAAATGTGTATTTAAGGATATTTGAATATTTATTCAGAAAGGATTGGTCTATGTTTCTTTAGTCCATCTCTTTTGGTTTTTTTGCCCTAAAGTAGTGAGTCAAATCTGTATTCTACCAGAGTATGGGATGGATAGGGATGGATATAGACAAAGTTCAATTGTGCTCTTATAGAAGGTCTTTAAAAGGATAATGAAAATAGTCTCGAAAAGAATTAAAAAATGTATCTTTCTTTTTTCTGTTCTCTCTCTCTTTCTTTCTTTTTTTTTTTTGCTGTTTTTTTTTTTTGTTTTTTTTTTTTTTTTTTTTTTTGCTTTAATGATGCAGTGGGATTGAGTGGCACTTTGCCATATGAAGAAGTTCATTTTAAGCCAGGAGGAACTGTTTAGTGGTCTTGTAACTGAAATATGTAGACTTTCTGGAACCACAGCTCTGACTTTTCCCAGGACTGACTGTTCCTCACTCTTTTAAAGCACTGAAGGTGCTGAATACCTTGTTGTTTACTTAAGTTATCCAGTTTTAAGTTCCCATTTGGACAGGAATCCCATAGCAATTTTTATATTAAAATGTGGGACCTTAGTTTGGGAAAGAAGATCTCAATTTTCTGCCTGTTGTTTTACAATGCTATGATCTATTGTACTCCTAGTCTGTATTTCAGAAGTGCTATGTTATACAAATTTTCACTGTGGAACTTTGCATGAAGGATTTGCAAATACCAAGCAAGGGAAAAATCACCATTGTGTGTCTCCCTTCTCGAAGCAGAGAAATAGAGGTAGACAAGAGAAGGGTGGTCCTGCTACAGCTGTCTAGCTAGCCCAGCCTTGTGCCCCAGTACAGCTTTGGTCTGCCATATTCCAAACTTCTATCTCTTAACTCACCCAATAAAGCCTCAGATGTTCATGGTCTTTCGCGTACTTTCACATATTAAAAGTCATAATATTTAATGGCTCTTCCTTTGCCTCTCCTAAGCCACATGCTAATAATTCTATTAATATTTCCTTTTAATTGGCCTTTGTTGTAGAAGCAGTTGTAAGTATACAGTACAATATGAAAGGACACCTATTGTTGTTTTTTTCCTCAGTGAAATCTTCAGATGTGGAGAAATAGACACATTGTCAAATATAGTGTCCTTAGTGGGTGGATTCCTAGTCTAACTCAGTGCAATGAAGGCAAACAATAAGATGCTGTGCATAGGTCTTATTTTATTTTCTGAATTTTCAAGTTTATAAAAGGCAGGAGGTGCACAGTGTAATCTTTGGAATTAAAACAACTCCAATAAGACAATGCCTTAGCACACAGGAGCTTAGAAGGGAAAGAAGCATCCTTATGCAACAATCATATGGGAACACTTCCCTGAGACTGGCGTCTTTGTAGTAACAACATCTAGTAAAGCAGAGGGTGAATGTCTCCTCCCAGACAGATAATGATTGTAAGCAAGGGAAATACAGTGGAAGACACAATCATTTCAAATTAAACAAACTGAATCAATTTTTACGCACAGAATTGAGAGATTGAGAGATGGTATCTTAGTTTAGGGTATAGTTCAATATGTATCTATCTATACTCTCCCCTTTCCTTAAGCCACAATGGGATCACTTGTAGCCATGAGCAAAGCAGCCACATGGACAAGGAAAAGACAGGAAAATGATTTGCAGAGTCACTTCTTGTTTCAAGTGCATAATTTGGGGAGGAGGGGAGGAATTGGGGAGAGAGAGAAGGACACACAGACCTTAAGGAAGAGTTCATTGATCTGTTTTCCCTTAACCAGTTTTCTAGAGCAAACGTATTGCATAGGGAAAATCATATTCTGTTTATACTGATTTATAAGATGTAAAATGATCTGATGTCATCTGGAGCAAAACCAATCTCTCAAGAGACTATAAAATGTTCTCTGCCATTTCTCTCAAGGGATTTTAAACCATAATGTCATGCAGTGTGGTGGTATGTAATTTCCTAACAAAACTGTCAAATATGGGCACTGTGTTGCTATTTGTATCTACCACTAACTTTCACAATCCATACAAAAATACGTGTAACATGTTTTCTTTTGCCCCATGTACATCTGCCCTAATAGAATCATACTCGTTCAATCTGAACTGCTCATTAGGAATTTGGGGAAAAGTTAGCAGGATCATTGCACTAGTAGAGTTATTTTCAAACCACAGCAGAACTGCCTCTGCCGTGTTATTTCTTTATCTTGGGTCTCACCTTTCTTTCATTTTCAGGTTTTGTGCTCTATTTCCAAGGCTGCAATAAGTGTGTTTGTGTGGAGTTCTCTTTGAATTTGTGTTTAGCTATGACTGTGACCGAGTCACAGTCCATTTTAAAAACCACAGAGTAACACAAATTAATTCAACTATTGGATTTCCACCAATCTGGTATTAATCACATTACTCAGAAAATGTAACATGTAGCCTTACCACAGGAATCCATGTGATAAACTGTTTAGGTTTTTGTCTTAAAATAAAAAGAAATAGATGATAATTCAAACCTGTCCATTTCAGATCTTGAAGTTATGTCAAGGTTATGTCAGTTATGCCATCTTCCTGTCAACTTAAATTAACTTTATCTTCTTGAAGATCTGCTTGTTCCATCAAATCTAGAATGAGTCTATGGCACATTTGGAACAAGGAACAATTCCTGACTCCTGACTTATGAGCAGGATTTCCACCTACCTTAAGAAATTATGTGAGCTATTTGGACTCCTGGCAGGAGTCAAAGGATACTTGGGGACCAGTGAAGTATATGAGAGAACATCACTAGATCCATTTACCAAACAGAGTGTCATACCTATGATGGTTTTTTGTTTGGGTTGTTTTTTTGTTTTTTGTTTTTTTTTTTTTTTGGTAGTGAGTGTTTTTATAGAATCATAGAATTGTTAAGGTTGGAAAAGATCTTTAAAATCATTGAGTCCAAGCACTAAACCATGTCTTAAAGTGCCACATCCACATGCTTTCTGAGTGCTTTCATGGATGGTGATTCCACCACTTCCCTGGCCAGCCTATTCCAATGCCTGACTACCCTTTCAGTGAAGAAGTTTTTTCCTAAAATCCAATCTAAAAGTCCCCTGGTGCAAATGGAGACCATTTCCTTTAATCCTATTACTTATTACCCAGGAGAAGAGACCAACACTCATCTGTTTACAATCTCATTTCAGATAGTTGTAGAGAGACATAAGGTCTCCCATGAGCCTCCTTTTCACCAAGACAAACACCCCCATCTTCTTCAGCTTTTCCTAATAGAGCTTGTGCTCCAGATCCTTCAACAACTCCATTGCCCTTCTCTGGACTTACTCCAGAATGTGGACACTCTCCAGAGTCAAGGTCTGTCTTGTAGTGAGGAACCCAAAACTGGACACAGCACTCAAAACTGGACACAGCACACATTGTCCCCCTGTATCACCTTTGCCTGGTACAGGGGGACAATTCTTCCCTGGTACTCATGGCTACACCACCAGCAGTGGCCTTTTTGGCCACCTGCACACACACTGGCTTATGTTCAGCTGCTGATGACCAGCACACCCTGGTCCTTTTCCTTCTTGCAGCTCTCCAGCCACTCTCCTCCAACTCCTGCATGAAGTTGTTGTGGCCCAAGGACCCAGCACCTCACCTTGTTGAATCTGGCCTTGGCCTATCAGTCCATCCTGTGCAGATCCCTCTGCAGAGCCTTCCTACCCTCCAGCAAGTCAGCACTCCCATCCAACTTAGTGTCATCTCTGAACTGACTGAGGGAACACTCAAACCACTTGCTTAGCAGGACTGGCCCCAACACTGAGCCATGGAGAACACCACTTCTGACCAGCCTCCAGCTGGACATAGTTCCATTCACCTTCACTCTCTGGCCATCCAGCCAGTTTTAACCAGGGCAGAGTGCCCCTGTCCAAGCCATGAGCAGTCAGTTTCTCCAGGAGAATGCTGTGGGGAACAGTGTCAAAGGCTTTACTGAAGTCCAGATAGAATCGGCAGTCTTTTCCTTATCCATTAGGCAGAGTCGCCCTGTCACAAAAGAAGATCAAATTAGCTAATCAGGACCAGCCTTTCCTAAACCCAAACTGGCTGTGCCTATTCCCCTGGTAGCCCCATATACACCAAGTGAAGGCATGTGCTTCACGACCCTCTCTGGCACCGAGGCCAAACTGACAGGTCTATGGTCCCCTGAATGTTCCTTCCAACCTTTCCTATAGATTGGCAAAATATTTGCCAGCCTTCTGTCATCTGTCACTTCATTAGTTATCCTGGTGTGCTGGCACGTGACGGAAAGTGGCTTAGTGAGCTTTGCTGACAGCTCCCTCAGTAACTTTCAGTGAATTCCATCCAGCTCCATGGACTTGGGTATGATTTGGTAGGTCAGTGGTCATGGCCTCTTTAATATGCAGGCTTCATTCTGATCCCCATGCCTGTCCCTCCTGAGGCTGGGGACCCAAAGGACAACCTGTCTTGTTTTAAAAACAGAGGCATAGATGGCACTAAGCACCTCTGCCTTTTCTTCATCCTTTGTCATGCTGCATCTCCCCACATCTATGAGGTAATGAGTCCTCCTTAGCCTTCCTTTTTTTAGTGGTCACCTAATCACAGAATATGCTGTCAGAAGGGACTTTTAGTCTTGCACAGGACACCCCAAGAGCTTGAAGAGCAAGTTAGAAGGAAATTTTGATGTTAAGACATTCTTGGGATCTGTTCCCAAGTTTCATGTATTGGAAGGTTTCTTTGTCTTGGAGCAGATGGTCTTTGTCACAGAGAATGGCCTGTGGTAAGGGAGAAAAGTGGTGCCATGTTCAAAGTTGGGAGAGCCTCCTCAAAAAGAAACAAGCACTAGGCCCAAGGAATGATTCCCCCACTAGCAGCATGCTCCTGGAAATCACCTGCAACCATCTGCAGCCTTCTTGCCTTCAAGATCTAGAGGGACTCTCACTCCTCAAAAAGATCGTGAATGCCTATCATGAATGAGAATACCTACCTCATAAGAAGACTGGGTGTAAGTTGTTGTATTTAAAATCTGTCACGTCTTACCTGAAGAGGAAACTTATGGAACTGAAGATATTTTTCTGTCCAGAAGGAAAAATATCCACTCTGTTTAGCCACATAATTAATGACCAGTGGACATTTAAGGTGCCACATACTGTAAAATGTTGGTTTCAGTTTTTCTACCTGGACAGCAAGAAAGAATTGCTGAGAGAGAGTTGTTTCCACTCTCCTTCGCTTAATATACAGACAAACATGGAAAGTGACCTAGTTTCAAAGAACAATGTTATCTCAAATGCCTCCTGTCTCATCTATACAAGGAACAAATGCATCAGGATGAGAAGGCTCTTGGACAAGCCTACACAAAAGAAAGAGCTGTGTCACACATCTGAGTAATTGAACTAGCAGAGTAATCGGCAAAAAACCCTCATTACAAGTAAAGCAGTTCAGCTTCCCAGGGTAAGAAAATTATCTTCCATAACAGTTCAGATACCTTCAATTTTAGAAAGTCAAGAGTTAGAAAGAATTGACTAGGTGCCTCAGCAAAGCTTACAAGGATGAGGAAGAATGAAATACACACTTTTACTTGATGGGGAATGCTAAAACTTGCTAGGTAGGCAGCAATAAAAAAAGCACAAGCATCTCTGCCAGGTGGTGATTTACTTTAATAAAACATGAATTTAAAAGAAAAATATTCAGGCACAAGACCTAACAGAACATAATCAGTCAGGGACAAAGAATGGCAGCTCGCTGATCACATCCCCAGCTTCAGTCTCAATCGTATCATAAACCCATTTCCTATTGCAGCGACATTCTGGCCCACATTTGTTCGAGTTGCATTTGGGGCAAGGATAGAAGCAACCCAGGCAGTCCATTTCCAGGCAGTCACATAAATCTATGTCATTACAAAGCAGCCTGCCATGTTTGTCATACTTCTTTGTATATCTGTGAATGAGAAGAAAAATTATTTTCAGACAATGCTTCAATGCATTCAGACACTAAATCAAGCACATGTGGGAAACATCTGTACAACAAGTATTTAGTCTTTAACAAACCCACAGCAAAATGAAATACCAGCATTATACCCTAATTGCAACAGCCATTGGTACTAAAAAATTAATGCATGCCATACTATATCAAAATTCCCTTAAAGTCATACAGAAAAATCTTGTTTTCCCAAGAAATCATTTTGAAAAATACAATGCTTATATTAATTTTGTTTAGGTTCACTGAACAGCCTACCAGCCATTTTTTAAAGTAAATCAGGTAATAAATTAGAGGTCTTACTTGGACTCATAAAAAAAATTTTGTTTCATCTGTGACATGCATGCTTTCTTTTTCTGCTGTCTAGTTTCAGGATTGAAGTCAGCTACCTGAGGTCCTGGATTTTGAAAGGCTAAGCATTTTAATTGTTTCTCGAGTTTTTGCTATAAATGAACAACAGAAAGTTTGTAATTAGTACAATTGGAAAACATATTCAAGTGTCCTCACTGACTTCTGAATGACATTAAAAGTAATACTCCTGATATCTTATAAGATCATATTGATTGTTTAAAATGTTTGATTGTCTGACTATTAAACAAGTATTCCTTTTACCGACTGTGGATCCTCACTGGGGATGGAACAATCATAACTCTGAATACATGACATAAAACTCTGTATTCATAACTCTGAATACATGACTCTGGTACAGTGTCATGGAGTTTGCAAGGTGCCATGTGAGAGGCAGAATTATGTGTTTTGCTCTTCATCTAAAATGTAAAAACAAGTACTATAATTATAAGCATCTCAAATGGATTCACCCTTATTTTCATTTTTCCTTCAGATGCCTAGAAACTATCTATGTCCAAACAATCTGAGGGCAAGAAAAATGTCTGAAGGAGCAACTAGTACAGTAAGAAAACATTTGCACAAGCGAAAAGTATGAGAAAAAGAACTCCAACACACAGACAAAAACAAAGAAGCTCAACTGAGCACGGTTTTCTGAGAAATAGGAGGATGCATTTTTCTGCCAATTTTATGGAATTCATATTTACAATTAGTTAAAACTGCTGAATATTTTTGGAAACTAAAATATTATCTCTGTGTATTACCATTCTACACAGTCCACATACATAGACAGATATCTCTAAAGTCACTGCAACATAAGCATCATGTCAAACAATTTCCCTTTGGACAACGACTGTAAGCTTTGACACTTATCATTCATTATGTAAAGCCACAAAAATACATACAAATTTATATTTTTCTTCTGTTATGTAAATGGAGCTGCCTCGCCATCTCTTAGCTTCCCTGGAGGGTGTCATTCCCATCAGAGCTCACAGTGATTTTCCACAAAAAATTGAGCACTTTCACTGTTTCTCAGGGGAAAGCAGTGGCCATTCAGCCCAATCTGCTGATACAGTGATTCAGGAATGTCCATGCACTTGAGTGCATTATTTCCCAAGGTGATAATGCTGTGCATCTTCAGCTGCATTCTCCTGAAAACATACAGAGCAATCTCATGTACCTTATTCAGACATGTCTGCTTTGGATTCTGGGGTAGATTTTTCAGCACCATCACCATTTGTGATCACAAATAATGCAATTTTAAGTTGCAAAAGAAAAATAAGGTATGGTGATATTCCTTCCTCTAAGACTACTCTTCTGTTTCCCTACTTACTTAGAATTGCTCTTAGCCCTTTAAATCACTGCATTACAAACTTGATGCATTTCACTGTTCTTGTTACTGATATTTCCCTCTTGACTCCAGCTCTTTGTTTTTGTAATGACGGAAAAAACTGAAGGCAATTTTAAATATCTTGATAATAAAATAGTCCTGGAGAAGTCATACCACATTTTTGTGTCTTATTGAGCAGTCCTCAGCAGGAGACACATTTTTTTCTGCAGATGTTTCCTGGGAAGAATAGCTTTTCTTGCCGTTTTCTTCCACGAGATCACTCATTTGACCACTCTTGTGAAATAAGCACATATTTGTTAAACATACACAACGGTATAAACAGACTTCTAATTTAACGCTTTAAGGTAAGCAGGTGATATCCACATAAGGCTTTTACACACTCCTAATCAGCAGCAAGTGCAGAGCAGGATGTACCTCAGTGACAAGCTCGATTTTCAGAATGCGTTAAGCAGCACCACGAGCACGTACAGGAGCTGAGCCACCGCAGGCACCCCAGCTCACTGCGCAGGCGCGGAGCTCCGCAGGCGTTTGAGCGGCGCGGGGCTCGAGGGCGCAGTGCCCCCACCCGCCCGCAGGTGGCGCTGCCGCCCCAGCCGCGCGCCCCGCGTCCGTCCCGGCATTCCCTGCGGGCCCGCGGCGCTCTTCCCGGAGACCCCAGGCCAGGGAAGGAACGTAGGGTGCCTGGCTTTTCAATCTCAATCCTCTGGGAAAGACTTTTTAAAAATAAAGTAGAATGTGGACGTTTTAGGTTTAATACGAAAAAGGGCATCACTCACTCTGCTAGCAAGGTACCTACCGAGGTCTGTGGGCTCTGTGAGTCTATCCTACAAATGCCATCCATCGCCTGTCTGCCATCAACATAGCTTCGGCATGGGTATTAGCTACCTCTTCCCAACCTTGTGCGGATACTTAGTTAAAATTTTTTATGCACCACTGCCTCAGACCTATAACCCCAAACACAACCAGAAATAATTTAAGATATCTGGAGTTCCTCCAACCCTTCCCCACATGCTACCCAATCTCCCTCATCACCTCTGAAATGCCGCACAGTGGCCTCTGTCAGTTTACCCTGCACTTCAGGACTGTTGCCCCAACCCTGCCCCAGAGAAGATCTTGATTTCCCACTGCCGAAGGACCAGCACTTCTCTAAGATAAGCAGGAGTCAAAGCCTTAGGTTTCCTCTCTTGCAGCCGCTTCCTGCAGGGCAACAGTCAACGTGAGCACAGGAATCACAAGGGAGTGACTGTATTACTGGGGGCAATGTCTTTTAGAGAGGTGAAACAGCCTTCAGCCAGTTTCAGAGGGGGGTTCCTCTTCTCTTCAGTAACCTGAAGAATGACAGATGTGACACAGTTCACAATGGGAGGCTTGACAAGCAGCTGTTTTAGTTCTGGGACTTGAGTATCATTTTAGGGTTGAAAAAGGAATTCTGTTAGCAGGCAATATTTACTGGATGGGGGAGCCTGCTCTCCTACTGGACATTTGTTAGGGGTCCACAACTGAATAAAGAATGAAGGGCAGCACTTAAAAGAAGGCAAATATTGCTCAAATTGTAGTCCTGGTAATGATTTGCTTCCTACATTTCCTTTTGAGTCCAACCATACATTTAGCATTGTTAAAGCTCCTTATGAGTACGCATGATTGTCATCCATGCCTGTTTTTTCACAGTACACCAGGTTCAGGAGCAGAAAAGCCATCAGCAGCTACCAGTGTAAGCATGGAGAGCTTCCATGTGTCCTGTGGCAGTGTAAAGTTTGTCTGCTTTGACAACTAAGTCCTAACAGTTATCTAGAACCAAACACACAAAATCAGAGACCTCATTTTAAATACTAGCAGAAAAGAACATGCATCTTGTTCCACAGATGTGTTTCAAATGCCCTTGCAAAAATATCCTATGCAGAAAATGTAGCCGACTTCTGCCTCTACATACAAATATTTTAAGTAAATAATGTTGAATTTAAATCTCCAGGAGAGATAAAAAAAATTAATAACAAAGTGAGCAGGACTGAATATCCTCCACAGTGTGTTCTGAGGATAGATGGAAGTGAGGGAGACACAGACACCCACTATGAAGTCTGCAGAACCTAATTATACAAAGGAAAGTATTCTTGGTCCTGAAACAGATTTTTTTTCTTCTACTATTTTTAGTTTGACTGTAGTGATAATCTGGGGGCAATGCATTGAACACTGTTCTCTTCCATAAAAATTTCAACTCTGAGGATAACCACCAATTGCACTCTTCCTCCACCAAAACCTGTGTTCTCCCATGCTTTTTGAATACAGCAAGTACTTTTCTGGAGAGGATCACCCATAGCTGAACATCCCATTGTGGCTACAGTGTATGGCTAAGAACTGGCAATTTCAGCACAGAGCCTCGAAACAGTTGACCAGGCCAAAAACAGAGTACGAGTGGAAGAAAATCAGAGGCTGTGTTATATTTAGAGTCTTATCTGTGACACAGATGTTTCTGCTCAGAGAACAATTTCAGAAGTTGTCGGGATTTGGAAGGAAATGCATTTGTTTATGATTGTCATAAAAGAAATATTTTCCTATATCTGTTTTTTCAAGAATTTAATATTTCTGTTTATGGTCCTGCAGATTACACAGCTACATGTTTCAGCTGGTGTGAAATGTGGTGACCAGCATCCCAGACACTTCAGGCTCTTTGGTCTCAGCAGCCTAAAGCTAGTGTCTCCGCAGGGATTACCAGAGTGAATTCACATTGTTTTCAAGTAGTATTTGTTTGTGCCATTAGAGAGGTTCTGGCTGAGATATGTGAGCATGTTCATCACCTTCACCAGGGCAAGAAGAGATGCTGCCCCTGTGCCTTTAATCCCCCTGTGCACACACAGATTAGACAGACCTACAGTCCCACATTCCTCACAGCCCTAATCCTGCATAGATGTCTGTGAGCTCAGGAACCAGCAGTCAGTTTTGTGGCACATTCGGGTACACATCTTGGAATTCTATAGGACATCTGATGCCAGCCAAATTAATAGGAATAAATTAATCTTTCTCAGATCAACTATGGACTGAACTGTAAAGCTGTGAGAAGACCACTTGTCATCTATTCTGTGCCTTCTCTCACAGCTGTAAATGTGCACATGTGTTCACAGGACAGCCTTAAGGCCAGGTAGGAAACACAGGCCAGATGAAGAAATAGAAATCATCCCTTGTAACTCAGCTGGTTTACCAGAACCCTGACAAACATGGTGACAGTACAATGGCCTATCCTTTAACTGGGGTCTGGAGGAGCAAATACATCCCTCTCCAAGTAAAATAACACAAATCCTCATGAGTTCTCCCTCCCAAACCCAGACATTTTCTGCTGCATCTGGAAGCGAGGGCTCCTGTAGCTGAAGTTAAACAGTTAATTATAATATCATGTGCAATTTCTGGTTGTCATACAATAGGCAAAAGAGATCTGCCAGGTACTTACCTACCTTCTGAAAACCTGTGGTTCTCAAGGGTGTATGTTCAGTTTAGAGCAGACAGCAGGAGAGCAAGGAGGGTCTCCGTAATCTTAAAGTGTACTTCCCAAAGAAAGAAGGGGAATGGCACAGCCTGCATTTACTGCTGCACAATACTTCTGATACTGCTTCCAGTGACATCAGCCCCAGAGAGACTGAAACAGAAGACAAATAATCAAAATAGTGCTCCCCAGAGAAGCAGCCTGAAGACAGTGCCAGGTAACTGTCTTAAAGGACCTCACACTTTCTGTCTCATTAATTATGGCTTTTACATAGTACTGAGCAAAAAGAGTGGAATTAAAGAAATTGGATAAACTGGGACGAGAGTTCTAATTTCTAATTTGCTTCTGTGAACAACAAAGCAAATGTATTTACTAGAGCTTATTTTTTAAGGTAAGTAAAGAAAAATACCTTGTAATTTTGCATTTTTTATTTTTAAAATATTTTAAAGTGATGAATTTTAGGATGGGGATGTAGTAACGAAATATTTTACCATTTTAGATACAATGTTCTTAATTTGAATCACTGTTTCCAGAAGTCAAAAATAAATATGCTCCCCAGTTCCTGAAGTGATGTGCAACCTTGTGATTCAGCTTGCTGTCTTTCAAGTTTATTTGTTGCACTACTGCAGACAACTCAGCCTTCTCCTGATACCTTCAGATGCCAATTTTCAGCATGCTGTAATCACTAATGGCTTTCATTATTCTTCTCTACAACACTGCTAAATCCTAAGCATTTTAAACTATTGTCTTACAAATTCTCCTTTTGTGGCTTAGACAAATAGCTCAACATGTCTTTTTATCTTAATCAGCTGTACCCACACATTCTCTGAGGTAGTTTATAACCCAGATGGAGGCAAGTAAATTTTTAAATTTACCATATTTTTCTTTCCCTCCAAACATTTTTAAACGCAAAATTTGATACATAATTCAAGTAGCAGACCTTAGCTAGGGGATGCAAATGCTGCTACACATGTATTCATGTGTAGCTACATGTATTCATTTTCCTTCACAGAGTGGTTTTGGGGGGTTTTGTTGTGAAAAAATAAACCAGAAATCACTCCAGGGGGAAAAAAAAATCACAGTATCCTGGGTACTTATATAAAAACAAACAAAAACCAAAGAACCTACAACCTGTTTTATTCTCATAATTTTTCTAAGGTTCTTCTTTCTCCATATTCTACTTGATGAAGAAAACAGAATTTAACTCTATCAGTATAAAAATTGTAATTAAACCATCTTATGCTTAATATCTCTTTCCACTTTGCTAATTATACTTATGTACCTGAACTTTTTCTGAATTGGTTGTGCATGAGTTGCATTTGTTTATTATGGCATACATGGTAACATGTAGCTTGCAATCTGCTCAGAAAAACTTCTACTGTGTGCGTGTCAGGCCATAAGGGTGTAAACATAGGAGGATTAAAATCTCAGGTGACATCTAGAGAGATTGATTTCAGAGGTGAAACTCCTATGGGTTCCTCTAGGGACAAGTTTTCTCTGCCATGAGCACGGGACTGTAAATACACCTGGGTAGATACAATACAGATGTTCCTACCTGGGCAGAGGAAGGTGCAGAGGTGTCGCAGACATTTCTTCATAGAAATCCTTTCTTTGGGATTTGTCCATCTTCTGGGAAGCAAAGGGCCCCAGAAGAAGAATGTAAACAATTGTTATCAGCTGCTGTGAAATGTAGCAGGTGCCCCTGTGATTGGCTCATCTTCCTTGTGTACCATTAAAGGCCAATCACAGGAGCAGCTCAGGGACAGATTCCCTGCACACAGAACTTTGTTATTCATTCCTTCTATTCTATTCTTAGCTTAGCAGCTCTCTGCAACTTCTCTTCTTATTCTTTTTAGTATAGTTATAATGTATTATATATCATATATCAATAAATCAAGCCTTCTGATCAAGAAACAAGATTCTCGTCCTTCTCTCACCACAGTGACCGTCTAAGGTCGCTGTAATACAGAGGAGCAGATGTCTTAAATTTCTCTTGAGCTTTCAGGTCAGGCTGATTGCTCCTTGAACCCCCAACACACTCTGCCTGCATGTGCTCAGTAGGACCTACAGCAAGACAAATGGGGCAGCTGAAAAAGAATGTTTTTCAGTGTAATCAATTGATCTGTGATGCTCTTTCCTGTTACAAATATTTCTTCAGATCTCTATTATTTAATTGTTAAAATTTTGACAGAGTGCTATTCCTCCCATTTTATAATTAAATCCCCCCCCCCTCCCTCCTCCTCCTCCTCTCTTTACCCTCATTTTTTCCAAACAACCAGGTTTATCAGGTCTTTCTGCCTCTTCCTGCATGTTCTAATTGGCAAGTCACTGTAAGGATGGGGTGGGGTGGAAGGGGCGGAACAGGCAGGGGGGAAGTACATCAATGTCCATGTGATAAATGAATATGATTCGTGCTAACAATTGCAACTATATTGATATTTTAGAAAATATTTGTTAAAAAGTAGTAGAGGAAAAGGATATGTAATTAGTGTCACAAAACAGATGTTCTCAGATGTTCATGAGAGAATAGAATACTGGATGTAGTTTGAGATAAGTAAAATCTCAAAATGGAATAGGCCTCGGGATAATTAGAGAATCGGCCTTGAAATGGACAAAATTGAAATGATTCCAGGTATCTATGAAATAATAAGGCTTACTTTTGGAATATAAGGCTGGCTTCTATAACACAAGACTTGGGGCGCATGTGTAACCTGTGGGGTTTTTCAAAGCACAGTGACAATGATGAGAAGCCTGGGTCAGAAGCTACCACCAAAAAGCCAAAAGGCCACATTGCAACAACTGGAGCATGGGCTGTGCAGTATAGTGATGTAGATTTTAAGAATCGAAAATAGGAGGAGATTTACAGGAAAATACTGATGAACATGTGTATAAGCTGTGTTTTGACTCCTGTGCTTTTTGTACAGGAGTCAGGGTGAGAAAACCTCCCCTGTACCGTGACTGGTTTTGCATATACTTTATCCAAACCATTGCCAAATTTATTTTTCTACCTGCTTGATTATACTTGATTGTATTTATTTTATATAAAATTGCTGCTCAATTAAAATTGCTGCTAAAATTTTAATTTTTTTGTTTATTAAATTAGACATATAGAACTTCATTCACAACATCTGGGAGATGATTCTAGTGGCCAAGATGCCCAGAAGACAACATGCAAGAATTGTGCGAGGCACAAGGGGAGAGCAAAACCAGCTCCCCTTTTCCAGAGGAAATGTCAGAAAGGAATGATTCGGGACTGAACTGAATCCGCTTCCTTCCTTCCTTCCCACTGGGCTACTCTAGGAGCGGAGGTGAAAGAGCTGGGAATGAAGATGAGCCTGGGAAAAAAGAAGAGTACGGGGATGGTTAATTTTTTGTTTTGTTTCTCATTATCAGAGGCTATTTTAATGGACAACAAATATTAGGCATCTATTTTAATAGCAAAAAAATCAAATTATTTTTCCCAAGTCAAGTCCATTTTGCCCTGTCCTGGTTCCACCTAGACAGTTAATTTTTGCAATAATTGCAGGGTGAGCATGTCCAGGATAGTGATGTTATGGGTGTTATTCTGTACCACCACATCATTGCCAGGGACAGGGGAACTGTAGCCATGAGAACAAAGACATACAGACCTCCTTGCTAGCTCCAAAGAAGATAATTTATTGTAAAGAATAAAGCCTTTCTATACTTGAAACTTAACCAAAACCTAACCAAAATAGGCCCACATTTGCTGGCTGCGGCTGTGGTGGCGTTGTTCACGCGTCGCTTTACCCAGCGAGCTCTCCTGACGCAGTGCCCAAGTTTCTCCATTGGCTCCCGGCCATGCACCAGGAGTGGCTCTTCCCAGAAAGCAGCACAGTCCAGGACACAGCTGTAGGACTTCAGTGTCAATAGTTCAGCGTTGAAGGCAGGGGCAAGAATGACGGAGAGGTCTTTTTTAAAGCTTCCTAAAAGGTGTATTCTACACAGGATCCAGCACCACAAGACGCAGAACACAGCTGTGCAGGGATTTTTATACAGGGAAGGTCTCAGGGGAGGGTACAAAGTTTTAGCCCATGGGGAAAGTGACAGGGAGGAGCATTAGGTGGGGTTCACGCTGCTCAGTGGGTTAACACAGGGGAGGGGAAGAGTTCAAACAGGCCAATGGAATTTCGGGTATCAGGGGATTTCCAGAGCAGGGGGCAGGTACCTCAGAAGGAGGAGGGGCAGAGAACAATCTACAACAAAGGGAAAGTGTTAGGGTAAGATTGACAGCTAGGTGCGAAGGTGCAACTCAGACTAAACCAACAATGCCAGGGGGAAAGAAACAAACCCTTGGGGATGAAAACACACCACAACACTCTCTGTTCACGTGGTGTCCACGTCTCCCAAACTGATCCCTGCCTCGCACAAGAGGTCACTATCATCCTGATGCCTTGATAAGTCTGACCTAGAACAGAGGCTAGACAGAGTTAAAGAATAAAGTAGGCATTTACTAAAAGGCCTCCATGAATACGCTTTGGGTGATACAAGAGCCTGGCCAGGGTTACAGCCAAGATGGACCCAAAATAGTCACAAATAGATGACTAGTCACGAGGTCTCACAGATTTATAAGTTTTGGTCCCTCTGCATAATGGAGCTAATTGTCCAGTTGTAGCCCCAGGTTATGAAGTTACATCCTCCTTGTTTGTCTCTTTTCAATTAACCATTGTTTATACTTTTTGGGCTAGGAGCTTATACCCGTTGTCCCTGGTCTCAAGGTAAAGGATTGTTCTGTCTACCTACTGTATGAAGAGAATCCATGCCAACACTTAACACGAAGCTCAGAGCTACACAGTAAAGCACCACAGAATCTGAAAAATATGAAAGCTAAAACTTAAGGCATCATTTCCTCCCGTTAGAGGCTCGACAAGCCCTTCACCTTTTACCCATAGTTGAACCCTTCCCAGAGTGCGTTCTGGTGAACACAAGTCAACAGAATAGGATTTACCAAAGGTGAAAAAGGTCTTTATTCCATAAGGCTTTTCTTATTTCCCACAGGGAAGGGGGTCTTTTCTGAAGAGGTCCCTTTCAGGCCCAATGGAAGGACAGGTCAGGTATTGTTTCTATGTGAATCTTTGCTTCTTTCTTGTACTGTCAGTCATTAGTATTGTTCCTGTTACTGTTTTTTTCATATCTCATTGCTGTTTGCAGTCATTTGTTCATATCTCAACCTGTAGTACTTGCCTCTTGTGACTCCTCTCCATCAAGCTGCAGAGGGAGGAGGAAGGAGGGAGTGAACAGGCAGCACATGATTTGGAGTCTCAGTGGGAGCACTAAACTGAGGAGTGCTATTCCTTAACTATGACATGATCCTGACCTTAGGCAGTAAGTGATCTCCTGGTCTTTCTCTCAACATATGTGCTTTTTCACATCATATTCTTCCTGCCTCACAATGGGTATCCCACAGCCAGCCAAGGTCAGCCTCTCCCTCTGCCTGCTCAGGTCCTTGTCTCATCCCATCACAAAGAAGGACAGAGAGTGACCCCCCCAAAGACCAGAGCTCACAGCCCCTCTGACGCAGGGAAGGCTTCCACAACTTAAAAACCATAGCAGCAACGGTGGTTTTATTGAAGTAAGATATTGTGAAAGTGAAACTTATCAAATGGTTGTTTAACAATAGGTTCATTCTGTTATTTACTGGGCAGAAGATACAGTAATGATTCAAAGTTACCAATTCACAGTCTTCGTGCGCTAAGATACAAGGTTATGCATGATGTTGCTCACTTACCGATTGCCTTGGATTGAAAGGCTGGTGTCTGCTAGGGAAGGCAGGAGCCTCCCTTGGAATGGAGAATGTAAACCCCATCCCTCCAAATTATTATAATTTTGAAATTAAGGGGCCCTCAGGCGAAGATATGAGGATAGGGATAACAGTTCTTTACTGGTGTGTATAACAAGGCCAACAGAAGAGAGCAGGCAGAGAGCTGAGAGAAGGTTCACGTAGGCTGTCTTATTTATGGGATAAAGGAGTTGGCTCACAGTCTAATTACAAGCGATGGAAAAGGTGAAGGTGAGACTCCTTGTGCCCCCTTTATTCCCCTTTATTATTTGTCATTTATTATGACAAATGAGTCTGCTGTTCCTGTGTTAATCATATTTCCAGTTTCCAAGTTTATGGCATCAATGCTCACCATGCTACTCTTTTCCTGCACGGGCTACCAGAGAACAAATTGGAAGTAGAGAAGTTTTAACTGGTTATGGTCTAGACCTTTGCTTCCTTTGGTGTCTGAACCAAAGTGCCATTACTTTGGCCAAGAGGCTGTGTCTAGACATCACAGCTGGCTCTGGAAGAGCCCTTGCACCTCTGAGCCAGGGGATGCAGAGATGACATCTCTTTTTATCTTTTGTGAGTCACTGCGCAGCAGGAGTGTGGCAAGGTCACATGAACTCAGTTCAATTTTTTGGCATTTTGGCCCACATCCCCTTTCACTACCCTATACTCACTCTTCTGGGACTTCCAGCAACCCTGAAAGAAGCCACAGGCTGCTGCACCCATCTCACCAATGTGTCATCAGTGCAGACAGATGGCGTGGGGTTTGTGCCAGGCCCCACAACCAGCTGCCTTCTCCTCGCATGCCTGGGAGGTTCTTGAGGTGCCAGGAGGGAAAGGGGGCACAGCCACCAGTGGGGAAGCAAGATAACTGTGCCAGGAGGTGCAGAGGAGAAGTTGGCTGGTGCTCCTGAACCTTGGCTTAAGCAGCTCTGAAGTCTCCCTCTCCACTGGGCTTGGTGTGCATTCTTGCCAGCTCACGACTCTGCCCTGTGACACATACATACAGTATGGGCAGCATAAGTGTATCTTTGTGACTTCCAGTATGGGCAGCATAAGTGTAGCTTTGTGACTTCCTCGCTCTCAAGGCAGAGGGCAGGACTTAAAGCAAAAAGCTGGTCTTTTCACATCATATCTACTTTTTTCCCCCCACTCAGGGCCTACTGAATGCATCCTATCTATCAAAGACACACAGCTATTTTTACTGGAAATTGCCCCACATGTGCGCACCTTCACAACTACAGGCCCCATGACGCCTACACAGTCTGCATAAGTAGTATTAAAGCTCATTTTCTGATGTCCTCATATTCATTTCCAATGAAATTTTTCACCCCAATTCTCTCCTCAATAAAGCAGCTTTCTCAACTTTTCCTGGATTCGTCCCATGCACCTCTTCTTCCCCTGCTGTATTTCCCAGTTGTCACTCCAAACCTCTGCACTCAGCTTGTACTCAACAGCAGCAAGAGCTGCCACTGATACATGCCACCAAGTGCAAATGTGTGGATTCTGGAAGTGTTTCAGATCTGCTCCTACTCAGGCAGCTTGCCTAGCAATCACCTTCACCATTCTGCCTTCCATGAAAACTGTGCTGAAATTCTGAAATATATAGATTGTCACTGGGAGGCAGACTTAAGTCAGCAGCCATTATTTGAAAATATCTTCTTATTTTAAATTCTTCTAGTAATCTTTACACATTGGTGGTTCAAATTAAAAGTTTTGTTCAGTAGGATGAAGAAAAAAGTGACAAAAGCATGAAAGACTGGTCAGAAAGGCAGTGTGGTTGCTCATGGTTGGAGAGAAATGGTTTGAACCTGCTGGGCATAGGGTGAAGATATGGGATGTTTCTTGAGCTTTGCTTAACCCGCATGATGAGACATACAGTGACAGTGATTAACTACTGGAAATCACAGAAAATGCTGATGCAAAACAGCTTCAGTACTGGCACAGGTTCCCCAGGAAGGCTGTGGACTTCCCATCCCTGCAGGTGTTTAAGGCCAGGCTGGACAGTGCTTTGAAGAGCCCAGTCTGGTGGAAGGTGTCCCATGCCATGACAGGGGGATTGGAACTACATCATCTTTAAGGTCCCTTAAAAAACATCCTAAAAAGTCCATGATAAAACTCCCGTAATTCACCACAGCCTTGACAATTTCCCCTGCTCTCTCAGTCAAATTGAAGGCTTGCAAGAATACATGCAATTTTCTTTGGTATTACCCTTAACTAGATCAAATGCTAAGAGGTCAATTGTTTCCAGCACAAATTTGTATCATCCATAAGGGTAATTTCCATACAGTAAAGGGCTTCTCATGCACCCTCAAAATAGTTTGAATTTTTCTTTGCAGCCATAGAAAGCAGAGGAAATTCAGTACAGTCATCATGGCAGCATTTTTCCTAAATGTATTTAGAGGGCACCAGTGAAATATCCTTTGTATTAACATGTCTGGAGTTTACTCTTGTCTTTTCATAGATCAGTATTCTGATTTATTTTGTCTCCTGCATTCCCATGTAACAGTGTTTCCTGATCCATAACATGTTAACTGTTCACCAGTACTGTAATTTTGTCACAATACTGTTACCCTACAAATAAATTATTTGCATGCACTGAGGATCCCATGCTTTTTTTTAAGCACAAGTTTATATGGTTTGCCAATTCTAATAGGCTGAATTCTGCCTGTCACCTCCAAAATGCTGTGTAATCAAGGTGACTAACCTTGTATCTACAGCACAGGATTTGGAATCTGCGATTCTGATGGGTCCCTTCTAACTCAGCGTATTCAGTGATTCTGTGATCAGCGAGCACCTCAGTGCAGTTAGAACAGTGATGTTCCAGAACAGTTAGTTTAGACTAGACTTTGCACACTGGTGCCATGGACAAAATGACCCTCAAATGTCACACACATCATCTCCAAGATAAATTTTAGCCAAAGATAATGC
This sequence comes from Zonotrichia albicollis, assembly GCF_047830755.1. Classification (NCBI taxonomy): domain Eukaryota; kingdom Metazoa; phylum Chordata; class Aves; order Passeriformes; family Passerellidae; genus Zonotrichia; species Zonotrichia albicollis. Next base: position 76,071,380 of record NC_133860.1, read on the forward strand.
AGTTCATACACTCCAAGACCATTCTGGGGCTGAAGCATGCTAAATGGAGATACCTAGCAGGGTCTCTTCAGAAGCATCTCCTAATCAAACACAAATGTAGACACCTTAAGTACAGATCTGCCAAGAAAAAACAAAGTTTGAATGACAAGGCATTAATTTCTTAATTAAAATTACAATTTGAGGATTCTGTAGTCCTTTGCTCCATACAGGTCTGAAGTAATTGTGAAGCTTATGTTTCACAGAACTATTCTAAACTATTGTCCTCTTTGCAATTCAAGAGCATAGAAGTGGAGACAGACAGGTTATAGACCACTGTACAAATGAAACAAAACAGAATATAAACTTTTTCAGTTTCCTTATGCTATTTTGCTGCAAATATGCAGCATACCTTTTATTTGAATATTCAGAAGAAAACCCCCAAAGTATTCAAGACTCTATCTATATGTTAGATTATTAGCAATGCATCCCTAAGACCTCATTCAGGGGGAAATTATTTTAGATATAAGATTCAAATATGCTTATATCCTCTTTTACTAAATCGTTGATTTCTTTGTGAATCATTTTATCCAGACTTTACAGTGGAAAGACAACAACAGCACTCATAAAAATGTGCTTTATGTTTAATTGCAGCATATAATGAATACCAATATGATAGTGAATCACATATAATATACTGGAAAATGTTTTCCAAGTCAATCATCTATGTTCTTCTCTAACCAGTTGGCAATTTTGATTAGCAGTTTTCTCCTTTCAATATTTTCAAGTTTTGCAGATTCCAGTAGCATAGTAATAGTCTCTCTCTCATTCTCTTCCAAAGTAGCATTATAAAAAACCTGCAACTGAAGGAATAAACACGGGCTTAGTTCACACACAGCTTCACTTGCAGCAAGCCACTGTGTGCCTGACAGGTGCTTTGGACAGAACTACACAGAAAAGGGGCAGATGACAGAGACTGAAGAGGGGCTGGGGCAAGGTTACTGATTTACACTAACGTGGGAAAGCTCCTTACATATCAAGAATGTGCCCTTTTGCTGTTCCTCTAAAAATCCTTTCAGATGCAGCCAACTTCACTGGTACTGGTGGTACCACACTGTCTAGGACTAGTTGGGTAGAAGAATCCTCTTGTGCTGCCTGTTCTACAATCACAGAACAAGAAATCTTTCTCATCAGTCTAATAGGCAAAAGACAAGAGAGGAGTGAAGAATAGTAAGTAAATATTTGGGGTAAGAAGTGATTGAACAGTATGAGGAATTAAACAGATGTCAGTATGACAACCCAACAGGCCAGCTGTCCAAATGCTGGTACATTTTTAGTAGATATCACGGCAGAGATTGTCTCTACAGACAGATTTCATAGAGGAAAATGAGACAGTTTTGATAGAATTTGTGGAGATTCTGCTTGAAACATGAAGGTTTGGAAGACAGCAACATTATGGTCAATGATTCCTTTTAAGAACCAAAACTTATATTTACAAACGGGCCATGAAGTTGAGACTAAATGCTTCTCTGGTTTACCTCTTGGATCTGTATATCTGTTTTGACAAATCTTCCCATGGCTTTTAGTACATCATGCAATAATTCATGCCCATATCTGTAAAATTGAGATAAAGACCCTTTAAATGGCACATTAGCAAATATACTAAATTACATCGCATTTGAAAATAGTCATGCTATTTAGTGATTATTTACTATGCTGCAAGTATCAACTAAGTATGCAAACTCAAGTTTGCAACTATGGATTCTTTTCCCTCTTTTAAAGAACTACCATTAATATTCAATTTAGACATTTGAGCTGCATGAAATACATTAATTACCCTTCATTTTCATTTCCTAGAAAGATCTGGTGTTTGTACTTTGGTAATGTGAATTCTTTGCATGAAACAGATAATGTCTCTGAGGCCATACAGCCAAACTGAGCTAAAAAGACTAACCACTAATGTGTCTAACAAGCTGATGTTCCTGTTGCTATCTTGAGGATAGCATACAAAAAAACACTTGCACTATTCTTTTCGTTTGAAAACAAGGGGACAGTTTTCCAGAAAATTTCTCATAAATTTGGAACACAGAAAAGCTCTGTAAGGGAACAAGTTGATATGACTCAAATCTGCTACAACTTGCCTTTTCTAGTGTTACCAATAATTTACATATGAGGATCTTACTTCAGCATTTTATACCCACAATTTACAGTTTATCCTAGAGGATAAACCCACTTCTACAGTCAGGATTCCCAGGAGTACTTAAAAGTACAGAAACAGTCATGAACAGAATAATTTTTAAAGTCTTCTATGTTTGATGAGCTATTCTTTGGCATTAAACCCTGATCAGAGTTGAATCCTCTGAAAACTCTGCTCTGCATACTCAATTGAATCAATCATTACAAATAGCCATCCCTGGAAGGACAATCTGCACCTGAATTTCATAGCTCAAACAAAAGAGACGAAGAAGCCAAAGAGCCACAGAAATTAAAGGAAACCAAAATTTGTTGCTTACCCTTGACTTAAAAGTGGCCAATTTTCCGTAACAAATTCCCAGGCTATATGGTGCCCAATATCCTTAGTCGCTACATGTGAGATGATGACTGAAGTACAATTGGAAGAAAATAATGTGTCACTGAGTCCATATTGCAAGTATCTGTTAGAAAAGCAGGAAAGAAGTGAACCTTTCACTTGTGTTTTAAAATGGAAATATACAGTATTGCAATCTGGAAATGAAATCCAGTTCACAAAAAATCCTATCTCAAATAATATCAGCATGTGGAAAGTTATACCAAAGTTGGTGTCACTCTGAGCTGTATATTCAGCTCAGGTTCTGTCCTTAACATTTGTTCTTGCACACAGACTCTTCACTTAGTAAAGTGAGGGTGTAGAATATCAAATAGATGTGTTTCTTATCTTGGCACCAGAAAGACAAGTGCTCCTACCAGTTGGAAAGGCAGACTGCTCTTCACCTTCAGGCAATTCACCTCATTGTGACTCAGATGGAGCCTATAGAGTATGCCAGGGAGACACTTTTACACAAAAACAACATGTTTGTAGGTTCCCCTACAATGAGACTCAATTAGAAAATTTTTATTAGGACTAAGGCAGGATTTCAGAAGTGTCTTCTAATGATGTCAGTGGCAGTGAATGCCTAAATATCTTGAAAAGTAATTGTTCTCTGTCTTGCCTCGGTGTTTTACTTTGCATGCTCCTACTTCCAAATGAACCCTTGTAGAGTTATTTTCTCATAGTGTGTTGCAGGCAGCTGCTTTATGGGTAGAGTTGGTTTCTCCCCTTTTGCAGGCCCTATGTTTAACATAGTGGACATAATTGTGAGGGCCAGGGAAAGCCCATCTTAACATTCTTCACCCCAAAACACTCCCTGGGTGGCATTTCAAAAACAGATTGGTTTGTCAGCTACTGGAGTACATGGAGGAAGAGGCTCATAACAACTTCCTGATTTATCAGGGAATGGTGATAGCCTGTTCCAAGAAGAAGGCCATAGGATCATAGGTCAAGGGGGAAATTAGTATAGGTGGTTGGGCATCTCTTTGCAACATTTCTTTTCTTATTCTCTTATTCATATTTCTTATCTTATTATCTTAGTCATATTTTTCTGTCTTCCCAAATGACCACCACACTGGAAGGACTAAAGCATTACTTCTACACCTTTAGATCCATGGAGCTCATGTGAATGTTTGGATGATAATTCTTTAGACCATCACTGCCAAAATTCCACCCCTTAACAAGTGCTTTAGCTACTACAAGTATGACTGATTAGAGAATTCAACATCATTTTACTGACAAAGATAAAATGCCAGTAAAAGAAAATAAACGCAACATTCCAAACTATGTTCTGGAAACTTCTGAACAAGATTCTTCGATATATGTCCTAACTTTTTGGTTGGTCCACATGGAGTCAGGACTCAAGACCTGATGGCCCGCATTTTGTATTTGCAGAAGGATTGTTTATTGCTGTTTGTCCCATTTTTCGTACTTGCTCCTAACAAAACTCTATAAAACTTTACCAGTGGTTGACAAGACACATGCTTCTGTGGCAAGCAAACCTCTACCAGCTTTGCACAGTAAAGTATTTTTGTTCTTGTTATTTACTTGTACATACACAAAGATATACTTTGATCAAGGTCACCTGTAAAGTAACCATGGCTCTTTGGCACAGCTCATGGCATAGAGCAGGATATCTTCATCTTCTTCAACAGAGTCAGTATGGTTGTACATCTCCCATGCAAAATTCCATTCTTTATCACTTCCCACTGCAACACCATAGCAGCAGACTGTTCTTCTAATTAGAAACGGGATTCTGCAAGGTAAAATATTTAAAGGTACTCTACTGTTGTAGGGACAAATCCTGTTATAAATGCGTAACTGAAACCAAATGTTTATTTACAGCTGAAAGATACACAGCAATGCAAATATAAAATATCAGTGTAAATAAAGATAGGAAATCTGTTTGCTTTATTTATGATTTAAACATTTTAAAAGCATGCAGTTTAAAGGAAACAAAAAACTCCAATATTTTTAGAGCAATTGGACCAGAGTATTTTGTGTACATACAGGGTCAATGCCATTGTTCCCCATCACAGCCTAGAAAATGGATCACACCATTAAAGAGTGCACTAATGCATATATGCATCATCCCAGACAAGCCTATTCTAAGTTCCTTCAGTGAATGCACCCAGTAGGAAAAGACATTTGCAGCACAGAAGGAAACAGAAGGGGCATTTTTCCATGCAACAGGCAGCCTCCTATTACTCCCTCCCCAGGGAAGAGTCCTCAACAGGGCAATGAATTTCATAACAGAAACTAAATGTAAACATTACCAGTGTAATGCTCCATATGCAAAGGCTGATCATGAAATTTGTCCTGTAGCAATGATGTGTCCCTAGTATTAAGACATTGTAAACACTTTTCATATGAAAGCAGTATTCTACTATGCAGGCTATCTGAAAACAGTTTCAGCTAATGGTATTTTGGACTCATGCCCCTATAGCAGAATGGGTCCCATTGCTATAAGCAAAACATTTGACTTCCCTATGTCAGTCTGTTAGTCTGCTTATTATTACATTAAGCCAAGATTGTAAATCAAGGTGTAAAAAATGCCCTCCCTTTGATCAGGGGATACCCTTAGAAAAACAGGTAAGTTTCTGGTCAGAAAAGCCATTCTTCAGGCCTATGTGGAAACAGCAAATTCAAATTTAAATACTTTGAGAAAAATTCCTGAGTTTCAGCAGATTATCCTAGAGGAAATGAGGATGATTCCAACAGAGTGAGTCAGGAGGAAGGATATATGACATCAATCTGTACAGTACAAGGTAGAGAAAAGGAAGTTATAAGTTTTGGAAAAAAGGACTAGTAGGAAAGAGCAAAAGATTTGGGTGCTTTACATGACAGACATTGCTTGTTAGTGAAAAAGCAAGATGGAGGGATTTTGGTAATTCTGTTGCAGATGTGGGGATTTCATTGTCATACTAACAGAGAGCATAGGCATGTTCTATATATACTTCAAAAAATAGTTTGGATTCATTTACCTAGCTATTTGCTGGGACATAAGGGATTTACCACTAAGAATGACATGTAGAGTAGTCCTGTCAGTCTAAAGTATTGCTCTGTGAGGAATCCTTCTCTAACTGATCTGAGTTACAGGGTTTAGTAATTTGTTTCATAATCTTTTCATAATGTTGCAGTAAGAGGTCATAGTAAGGTAACAACAGGGTAAAGCTATTTTGGCCAAAGTACAGCTATTTATTTTGCTACTGAAGCTGCTCCAGTAGTTGCAAGAAAATGTTCATAAATAAGTGTAAAGTTGTATGTGAGTAGACAAGTTCTGTGTATCATTTGGCTGCAACTCTGATGTACAACATTTGAAGCAGGCTGGATTGCCTACTATGGGGCAGTGGTTTGCTGGCTGGTGACATCTGTGGGGGCCCTGAAGTGGTTTATGTTGTGTAGCTCCCAGAGGATGTCCAGTATGGTCCAAAAAGGGACTTTGGAGCTTGAGGTTATATTAAGTGAGGGGTGTGACTTATTAATCTTGAATAAGCTATGTGATTTGACATTGCTGAATAAACTCATCTTTCCTGGCTGTGTGATTTGACATTAATCGCCTGCCAGGATCCCTCATTTCTGGATGTTGGGGAAGATGCAAAGGGCTGCTGGAAAGCAGGGCAGGTTATTTTACATTGTGTTTTGGGAATCAATCCAGAAATAACCTGGCGATTTCTTAACTTTTGAGAGTAGTAGCAGTATATGTGAACCTTTAGTAAAAAAGTAAAATGGACTGAAATACTGTCCCTCCCCAAGGCTAGTTTCCTTCTTTCAAAAGACAAGCCACTAACAGCATCTAAGAGAATACATTAATTTAGCAAGCTTCACTACACTCCTATAATGAAAAAAAGAGTAAAACTGAGAAACTGGCTGGGATTTACAGCTCTAGCTATTTCCATGAAACAGATAAAAATGCACTGTATTAAGTCCAGTTATGCTCTGCTCAGAACAATTTGGAAATGTTCAGCTGAAAGTTGATCACCCAATCTGAAGCAGAGATGCATTACTTCATTCCACATGTGTCAGAATCCTTCTGGGTTCCACCTGTGGCAAAACAGCTGCTGTGAATTTGCTCTCAGCATGGAGAACATAAGAGCATCTAAAGGGATTTGTCTGTGAAATATGGGTCAAAAGTGTATTGTGCCTGTTTCCTCTCCTACTCAGCATATGTGAAGTCTCATTAACTGCAAGAGAAAAGTGATCTGTCACTTGAAACCTAAGAAGTGTCCTGTCTTCTATGGGGTTTTCTCCTTAAAACACGATCATTTTTTTAATGATGATGTTTAACTTAACCAAATTCAGAGTTTCATTTTTTCCACACATAAAGCCCAGTAAAATCCATTTGAACTTTTCTCAGTGTCAAGAAGGACAGCACAATTAGTCTTCTTAATCAAATTCCAAACCCAATCAGCTAATGTATTTCGCAGACTTTTCAGCTATTCAGGTCAAACAAGGTATGTAGTATTCCATCACCTCAAATGTTATTAGTAGGGAAAGATGACTGTTTTGAAAATAGACTGACAATTCAGCATAGCATTGTTGCTTTTAGTGTGGAATTGCAATAATATTCTCTTTAGAATGGAACAAAATTTATGGAGGCTATTTAAACTTTTCAGTCTAACTGCAAAACTCAGTTTGGCTTTTATAAGGATGGTCACTATGAAACTATTTTAGAAAACTCAAGTATAATGGTACAAGTTCAGTTTACTTAGCCAACTACATGTATCAACATATATCAAATAAAACTGAAATGTTTATCACAACTACGACAATTAAAAAGAAACTTTAAATACTCACTCACCAGTGCCAACACTATTTGACTATTGCATAGAAAAACATCAAAAGAAAGAGGGAGGAAAAGAGAATAAGAATTTCAATACATTGTAAATTCTTTTTAATGATGCAATGGTTGAATACAGAAAGTCTCTTCCTGAGAGTCCATCCTCACAGACCAGACCCCTAACCCCTGGGCTCCAGCACCAGCATGGGGACTGACAGCTATTCCCAAGACCTCTTCATATGAGCACAGAACATGCAAGGCACTTTGATGGCTCTCCAGGGCAGATGTTTGCTGTATCATGCAAACATCACTTCACTCAGGATTGTTAAGAGAAGCTTAAAAGCTGAGTTGGTGTATGTGACAACTCCAAGGCTGTACTGCTGTAAAGGGACTGGGCCACATGGGATATTAGCAATCCTAGGAGGTTCACCTGTTACATGGCTAACCAGCTTTTGGTCTTCGTGGCAAAATCTGCATCCTCCAGCCTGTTAAGTCTATGTAAAAAGCAGCAATTATGAAATCGTCATAAAGCTGGGATTTGGGGAGGAGGGAGACTTTGGGTAGACATAATTGTCTTAAATTCTGCCGTTGTGTCAATAAATGAGAGCAGTGTACAGAGGCATTTCTCATTCTGCCTCCCCCTTGTAACAGCCTTTTAACTTTCCACCTCCCTTAGACAGGCACATCTCTAAGAGCAGATCACCATTCTTACTTGTACTCAGGATTGTCCCTCCACTTAGCATACAGTTCAGACGACAGGTCCAAACAGTCTTGGAGGCCCAGCCAGCACGCTGTTGCCAAGAGTTTTTCCAAATACACTCTTGAAGGGAAGTTAAAACAGTAAGAATAAAAGATATGCATACCACATTTGGCATACTTGCCCTGTGCCTGACCACCACAGTTTCAGAACACAATGCCATTAACCCACAAGAACTTCTACTAGGAACAATTGAGTTTTAATAAAATAACTAAACAAACAATAATGGTCCCCAGAGTTAATATTAGTGGATATATAGTGAGGCAACCAATGTATTCAATTTTTGTAAGTTTTTTGTGTGGTTTATATCCCCCTTGGAAGTGATCCAAATCACTCTGATGTTTAAGCCTGTGGCTGCAGTGGCCTTGCAAAATAAAATATTTTGAAGAGTTAGTAATTGACCCAAGAATCAGATCTTAAGTTCATTGCTGTCAGTTTTTCTTCAACTAGCAGCAGCCTGCTGAGCCTGTTCTCTGACAAACGAGAACTACCGCTAAAATTAAATGATCCTTAAAATTAATGATCCTTAAACTATCACCCTTTATGTTCCTGTCAAAGGTGTCACACTTACAGAGCAGTAAAATAACAATTCAGTTACGTTCACATTAGTTAGAGAATTATTCCTGTATCTTGTATTTAAATTTACTTGAGCAAACTGCAATGTATCAGATCCAATCACACCAGAAAAAACTCTTAAGAAAAGAGGAACTTACTGAGCAAAATAGTCATCTTCCAAAGCATCAGCATTTTGACGAATAAAACCTGCATAATAATGGTATATTGGCAACATTCTCTTTAAAAGGTATTTCTTTTAAAAGAAGGGAAAGAAAAATTACTTTCATTTAGACACAAGTGTTTATTTTCCTTATTTACTCAGTTTATCCTAAAAGTTTATGGCTATTAATGTCTTGAAAACACAGAGCATTAAATTAAATATTAACTGGGTCTAAAATACAATATACCTGTACTTCAAACTGACACACTACCGTTTCACATCACTAGGACCTTTGAACTTATAATGAAAGACAACAAATTCTCAGAGAAACAGGAAAAAGCCCTTCTCAATAGAAAATACTTTGTTCTTCTCACTCATTTTAACATACCTTTACTTTTTAGAATTTAACTAATACTGTGGGGCTGTACTTTAAACATAAGTGGATTCTTGAAACAGTAGTCAAGGAAATAAATGTGACAGTAGTATCTCAGGTAAGTCAAATGTGGGAGAGAGTAAGTCCAATTAGTATCTAAACACTATTCCTTCTTTCACTCCATGAAGGTGAATGGAAAGCAGTACAAAGCACAGAGCACAAATACACTATATGCCTTTTATACATAGCAGTGTTAGTCCTTTCACTTGCTACTGACAGACAGTTGTTTTCCAAATTCACTGTTTCAAACAATCAAGGATGAAGCTTAATGTCAGGAATGTGAATGCATTGCTGCTTTTCATTAAGGATCAGATAAGACTTAATGAGACTTATATGTATAATTATGACTAATATCACTAATATGTATAATTAAGTACCTCCCCCTTTTTAATAAAACCCCAAATGTTGATAAAGTCATGGAACAGCAATTACAAGCTCTCTGAATCATAGCCACCACTACATCCTTGAGAATTTAAAAAGCATTCATTTTAGACTAATGTATTTGTATGGTCTAATATCTTTGGTAACTAACAAAATGGTCATACCTTTAAAAGTGGATATACTGCATGGTTCTTCAGTGTACTTTCCAAATTCTCAGGTATAAGGTTTAACAATACCACATTCCATATGAAGAGTTCATCCTCTCTGGCAAGGTATTTCGTTAGCTCAAGTGCTGTTTCAATTGGAACATATCCAAATCTATGTAAAAAAAACCCAAAACAAAATAAAAACACCCACACATTTTAGCACGCTTATTCACATTAACCACCTACCACATGTATATGTTTATTTATGGAGCAGACAATAAAACATCAGAATACTGTGGGAAAAGTAACCTAGAAAAGGCACTGGAAAAAGTAAAAGAAATATAAATGGATGGTGATTTTAGGAGCTGAACTCGCAAACCATCTATGAAGGAACACTGTGCTGCTGTCAAAGGAACAGGCCAATCTTGGCAGTAAGCATGGCAGCATGCGCACTCTGTGTCTGCAGGATGTGGTACAAACACATTGACAGCAGGGCAGTCTGTCCCACTGGATCAGAATTAAGTACTGTCTTACTTATAATACAACATTATTTTTATTGTGAAATAACTTATTTTCATTACATGTTCTTTTGTGGAATACTGTAAAAGTCAAACCATTTAATTCACAGGCACACTATTTCTGGAATTACGCATGGAATTCATTTTTTCACAAAAAAAATCCAATTCAAGCCCCCCCCCCCAGGAAAAAAGTATTTTTGGTGTACTTGTATAGTAGCACAGTTCTGTATTTCACAGTTACATTTCTTGTTAGTTCCTAGTTTTGAGATATCTTCTGGAAAAGGACATTCTTATGGGAGGAGAAATGGGAATTTTTACTTCATCCTGTCAGAGGAACTTCCACAGGCCCTGAAGCAGGGCTGGTGCTTTGGCCACCTCATCCCTGAGGTCCCTCATCGCAGGGACACCTTCATCATCGGTGTCGGATGCTTTTGGCACACCTCTGGCTCATGTGAGGCACAGACACACTTGATGCTTCTCAGCTCCCTACAACATTGCTGACCTCCTTAGCACCACAGACCTGAACAACCCAGTCATGACTCAGAAAGAGAAATTAAAAAGGTTTTGAGTGACGCAGTACAGAACAGTTGAGACAGTATGGAATAAATGAAGGAAGATTCAGAATCTTCATTTGGAGTACTTTTTCTGTTAAATATAGGTTAATTCCCAAAGAATCATAGCAGTGCAACTACGTAAAATCATTTCCTTGGAGCTGGAACAAAAGAAATTTTGAAGTAAATCACTCAGCACTGACAAAAGAAGGGATTAAGTAACTCCCAACCATTTTGTCAAAGCAGTTATACTTAGGAGGCACACATGGATAGGGATGAAGGAAGCAGAACTAGAAATCTTGAGTGCAGTCATATTTTTTAATCAATTTCTGTAACATATTGGAAACATACTTACTCTCTCAATGCAAAAACATCATCTATCAGCTGGAACCTGCTGACAGCGGGAATAGCCTGTGGAAAGCATTGGTGTTGTGTTAGTTGATTTCAACATGTCATGAAGAGTTTACAAAAAGCTTTACAATGTTTCAGAACATCCCTAACAGGTTTTTTATATCAAAACAGCCTACAAAACATTGAGAAATGGATCTTGAATTTTAAACTGAAATTATTTATGTGCTTTAAGAGATATGTGCTGTACACAGAGCTACATAATATATATTACGTTGTATATAAACATATAACTACGGGCCGTTAAGCAGAGAATTTAAAGACTCCTCTTACTTGCATGCTGTAATTGAAATTAAAACATGGAAATGCCACATTTCTTCAAAATATCCTAGCTACACAATTTTGGTACATTTTTCCCTTTTGAGGTTTAAATACAGTGGTGCAGAGCAGCGTGTCTATCACTGCTGTGAAATAAATGACCCAAGCACAGCCGTGGCTGTTTCTCTGCTTACACGCGTGCATCTCATGCTCTCGTGGCAGGACTGCTATCCTCCTCGTCCCCTCCCTGTTCCACGCCCCTGCAGTTCACTGCTTGGGCAAGCATTCCCTGTGACAGCTGGGAGCATTAAGCAGGGCAGAGATGCTGAAAGCAGACACAAGTCAGGTGTCCTGGGCAGGAATGCGGGGCTGGGTGGAAGCTGCGTGTTCTCGTTCCACCTCTCGATACCAAGAAACGTTAAAAGTAGCATGACCACGAGGAACAGACAGTTTTGCACAACTGTCACCAAGAACACTTCCCACCAGGAAGCATTACCACAAGGAACAGACAGTTTGACCGTGGTACCACCCAAGGCACTTCACACAGTTGTGGTTAATAAGGCAGAGAATGCACCCTGATTTTGTACATGACTGGGGATTGTGAGAATTTGGCACAAAAATTTTAGGCACAGAAAGATGTGTCTGTCCTCCTCACCCTTCCCAGAAGGGATGCCTTATGGTAAGACGCATCCTTGGCCATTGCTGAATGTTTTCACTCAAGAAATTAGGCTTGTGATTGCAGTCCTACTGTTAGTGCTATCCTGCACTTGTCACGGTCAATCCAAAATAACTCCTTTGTTGTCTTTAATAGCCCATGCTACTTGTGAACCTGTCTTGTTTGAATGTGACCAAACCTATACTTCATAGACTATTCCTGCCCCTCCTGTCTGGCCCAGAGTTACATTTTTGCAACCCTGTATGGTGCCAAAAAATGGCCCAAGCCAGCACACACCCAACATCTTGATGATGTATGTCTGCCCTGAAAGAAAGAAGCCTAGAAGAAATGGAGCCACTGTGCTGAAGGAAGGTTTCATATGCTCTGATCAGCCTTGTGTCCAGACTCTCTAGAGAAAGATTGTACCGATTACTATTAGGTCAAAAGGTTAAATTTTCTCACTTTTGTTAGCAAAACAAATGAGCTGACACTACTATTGCAACCTCTGCCTCACTGTAGGATTAGGCAACACTGAGACCATGCAACCCCAAATAATGTCACATTTGTTCTGGACCACTTTCACCTTCAGCTCAGGCTATGGTAAGTCAAAGGTGGGATGCAATCTATTCTAAGTCACTGTCTACAGAGGACTGAAAGAGCTCAAATAGAATTGATTGGAACTTCTAGGAAAATTATCCACAAAAATCTAAAACCAAAAAATCCAAACAAACAAATCCACAAAACCCCAACCAATCCACAAAAAAAAGGCAGGTTGGTTTTTTTTTTTTTTTTAATTCTGCAGGCAGAAATGGTTTGACAAAACATGGAAATAAACTTTCTCACAATTCTCCTTTTTCATAATTACTTTGTACTTACTAAGGCTGAAATCCCACATTCATACTGAAAGCTCCTTGAGAGAGATTTAAAGAGAGCAGAAGAACCATAGGCTAGTAACACAAATTTGAAGACAAAATGTCATGTAAAGTTATCTGAAACTGTTCAGGCCTGTCTTTTTCCACTACAAAAAGCCAGTGACTAGTGGTGCAATGGTGGGTTTCTCATTATTCCAGATTTTCATCAATGTGATTCCAGGTAAAATCTGCATGAAAAAATATACAGACAGAGTCTGCTCATAAGCTTGAGAAAACAAACATGATCTTACCTTTGGATCATTTTCAAGCAAGCGTGCTAATCTCTTCAAGTTTAATTGGTCATAGTTCACTCTGTAGTATCCACTTAAATTTACATTTAGCAAGATCCAGTCATAGTCTGACTCTGATACTTGCATTTCGGGAAACATTTCTGTAAAGTGACATTAGAATGTATCATTTTGTTTTCTATGCACTGCTTCTTTTGAATTTACAAACAATGGACTTCCTGCTCCTCTGAGGTATGAGACAAGTTTGAGGCTGGGCTCAAAGAGAACCCCCCAAAAGCTCAGTGCACTTGAGATCTCGGCTCTGCCCAGCAGGATGACCTCAACAAGCCAATGATTCCTCAGGTACTGAGCACCTTGGGATTCTAAGGAGGAGGCTGAAGACCCACTTGGCTCCAGCCCTTTAGCTGAAAGGCAGCTGTGAGAGTTGAGGAAGTTTACTCAACAGCAAACTCTCAGGATGAGGAGCAATATCCTCCCAGCCTGTTGCGGGGCACAGATCCACAGCACACCTGCTGCTCCAGCTCCAAAGCACAGTGCTCAGCACCTCACAGAAGAACTGACCACCCATCTCCATTTATTCAGATAAATGCAGATCAAGGGGGAAAAAACCCCCCAAACCTATTAAGTTTAACCAAGAGACAAGTAATCAAAAATGCTTATTTTAAAGAAGATAGTTCCATAGTCCTTTTGAGCTACATCACTCACTAACAAATTCCTCCTGCATTCCATCTCACTACTCATGTGTTCTTGCCTGGTTGACTGCTCCTGAGAGCCTGCTGTGCTTTGAAGGAGCCAGTGCAGCCCTAGGGCTCTAAGCTGCCTCATCAAAGAGTATTCTGTTTTCACAGAACCCACACGCTGTGAGGACAGTAAGTCCATACTCGTGAGTAGTCTACACCCGCCAGAGCCCTACTCTGAGCACTCCAGTGTTCAGACAGAGCAAGTACTGCAAGATTCATCCTGTGTTCAGAGGAATATACGTGCATTTGCCTGTCTGTATACAGTCGAATTAATGGTCACTCAAGCTATCTTACTGCCTAAAAAAAAGAGGAAGTAACTTTTAACTCCTGCCAGCAGAGGGTGGAGAGCCGCAATGCACATAGCATGTTGAAGATTTGCTCTCAAGCATCCCACTGCATTAGTCTCTGCATCTTATTTTGACTCATCTAAAACCTGATGCATGCCTGACTTGCCAAAGCAAGATGATTACCCCATTCTAATGATTATACTTCTTCCTTCTCAAAAAAAGAAAAAAGCTATTGGAAAGCACTTAGTTCAGAAAGAACTGAATTTTTTATTCCATGACACCCATAAAATCACTTTCTATTGTAAGAATTTAAGACTTTAAAAATCCTATTATGTTGATAATTTTAAATTTAATTTGCATAAACAAATTAAATGCTGTTGAAAACATTAATTTTCCTGTTGTTACAGGTATTAATGTGCAATAATATTTGGGTCACTTCCCACAGCCAGTGTTAATTTTTTCAGTCTTCTATCTACTACTCGAGCTGATAATTTTCTGATATTTCACAGCTGAGATCCTGTCTATATTCAAAACCTGTCATTAACACCAATGAGAACTGTTGGGGGAAGAATATTACAGAAGCATGAGGACCTAAAAGTTTGGATTTGTGTAAAATAATATAAAATCATAATTTCTGTAGAAATTTCTACTCCTAAAATAAGTTGTACCATCTTATTAAAAACTCAAGCTTGCACTGAAGTTTGATATAACAGAGAAAAGAACATTATATTGACCTAATGGAAAATCTACTGCTTTTTTTTGGCACAAAATCATTGCTATGGATAAACAGAGACATTTCTGTATTAAAGTTTTATGTCCTATTTAATTCAAATATATACTTTTTCAAAAAAGACTTTCAAGTGTTCTCATCAGTTTGGTTTTAGAATGTGCAAACAAATACATTACTTACTGCTGCTTTTATCTAGCCAGGTTAAGGGTTGTGATGATCCATTTCTCATCCAAGAAATAGGAATAATCCAGGTGTTACTTGACAAATAAAAGGATATTATTAAAATTCTTATATTTAAAAATCCCTCTTAGCTGATGCTAAACTACAGTGCAGATTAGTTCCATCCTACAAGAATATCCATCTACCTTCTGTCCTCTCTGATGCATGCAACCTCATCAGATAATGGCACTTCTGCTGGATCAGCATTTATCTTCTCCAAAAGGCAGCTTTAGCATGGCTTTTAAAAGGCACTCATATCAAGAATATTGTTCAGTGCTAGGTATTTCAATACCATTGTTTTTCTGTTCTGTCTTTCCTTCTCCAGGCAGCAATTTTATTCTCCTCACTTTTTACACTTCATCCTATTTCTGGAGACCTTAAATCTACTTTTCAGAAGCACATCTACCAAAAAAAGGCTCCAGGAAAGCAATACAACTATCTTTCCAACAAGTGTCATTTCTTTTCTGAGGAAATGTAAAACTCCCTTCTGGTAAAAGAGATGAAAGCTTCAAATGCCTGGAAAATTCTGTAATATGGGTCCTGGGCTTTCTTACATTTGCACAGTAATTTGTGCTTGCTAACTGTACAGGACTTCACACTTGTGACTTAGAATTCCTGATCTGAGCTAACCAAGAACATTGAATGGATTAATGCTTTACAGTTCCTGGAGATCGGGAGCAAAGGAAACCCTTTGGCTCTTGTCAAAATTCCTTTTGTCCGTTTGTGTTACCAGCCATAATTTCCAAGGAAAAACTGCTTTGGATTTTGCTCTTTACACTTTTTCATCATATGACAATTCATCTCATATCCATGCACCCCCAAACTCATAAAAACTGCTTCTTCATAAATGCTCAAACCCTAGCCAGCAGTTTCCAAAGTGTGTGACGAAAGACAGCTACCTGTATCATCATTTTCAGACATCTAGTAAGTTTTCAAAAGCCCCAGACACTTAGCAATGCTCACTGACAAGAACTTAAAACTCTTGTTTGGGCATCAGCACTTTCTGAGAAAGGGGTCATTTATTTAAGTATTTAAATGCAGCCCTTCTATCCTTGTCAGGCAGAAGAGACTGGGAATGTGTGCACTGGAAGGAAGCTCAGTGTGGTGCATCCAGGTCCCCACACCTGAGGGATGAGGAAAGGAGAAAATGCCAGGCAAAAATCCTGCCTGCAACACGCTCAGCACCTGCGTCTGATTTGGAAAAGTCACTGTCCCAGAGGAAAGCAACTTTTGTGGAAAAACAAGCAAGATCTGCAGAACTATTGCAAACTCCAGCAAAATCTCAAACAGATTTTGCTTGACTGCTCATCACAAGAAAAAAACATAAATTAAAAAATCAGATGATCAAAACATATTGTTGTAACTGAAGCATTTCCTGTCAAAAAACAGGGTGTAAACATACAATAAAAACACAAGCTAAACATACTTGTAAGAATCAGTACTCTTTCTATTGTTTTTATTAAAAAATTGTTCCTGTCTGATTGTTCCTGAAGTTAGATTTAACGTTAAAACTGGAAACCCATTCTGGCATGTCCAGGAATCCATTATTTGCTTTACAGGTGCTGGCAACTGAACTTCATCCTGTGCATCTACGACCTGAAAGTGAAAGAGAAATTAGAAATGGTTATGATGAGCAGGTACTTACTGATACTGCTTCAGTGAAACTCTGGGAGTGCTCCTAACGTATAGAAAATAATGCTTAGCAGCTTGCTGGTCTTTGGCTCATGCAAAAAGTCAATGTAACAAATTCCAAGGAATCTTTTTGACATCCTAATAAAGACATAATACAGGCATAAGCCATTTTCAGGAATTATGAAATACTGAGATGACATTTTTCATTCTACAACCTGCTGCTAACCTTTTCCTTTTTAGTGTTAATATACTTACACATCTCTATGGCTATGACAGACTTGACTAGTTAATTTCATTCAAATAGAACTGATGCAACACAAATATTTTTAAGTGTCATAATAAACTGAACTAGTAAAGACAAATTGAGAGAGACATTAAGCTGGAGCCCAAACCAGTGTGAATTGGCACAGTCTTCACTAACTTAAAATGTATCTGAATTGCGCATCTGAAATTCTAGCACTTCCACTCTAAAGACAGAATCTGAAACACAAGAAGCCTTCTTCAGAGGACCAGGAAGGTGGATTTTTAAAAAAAGAACCTAACATTAGCATATGTTTTCTTAGTCAGATCTCTGCCAAAACCATTGAAGGGTGAAATGCTGAGCTACTGCCCTGAGTAGAGACTCTGCTGGATCTGTGACATCCCAGCATCTTTGATCATCAAGCCTAAGGCATCACACACTCTGATCTAGCAAAACCTATGCTCCAGAGAAATTTCATATAGGCTTATGTAATTACCATGGAAGCCAAAACTTTGCCTGGTCCAGATTTCCTATCTCATCTCTCTGCTCCTTGTACTCAGTCCCACTGATCTCAGGTGCAGCAGAACAGCCAAATAAACACTTGGGAAGATGCCAGCTGAGGAACTGGCAAAGCAAATCTTATGCAGGAGAAAGACTGCACTACAGACAGCCACATTCCAATGCAGTCTTCTACAAACAGTTTATGCCTTTAATTTGTACTGGGCCAAACAGAAGGAAAAGAATACTAGAGACATAAAATGAGTACCATCTGTATGTGGGTCCACAGATCATCTTGATTAGCATTTGAGAAGGAAAATTCTTTCAGATAGGACTGGGAGGAAACAAAGAGAAGCATCAGAATCCATGGAGATTCAGTGAAAACCATTAACAAGGCAAGCAATTCGTACAACTGGAATTTTCAAACTTATAAATCAAGACCAAGAAGGTTGTTTTTTCAAACTTACAGTAAGTGCTCTGATGAACAGCTTTTCAGTCAGGAAACCAGAAAGCATCCAGGTTATAGAAGCCCCCTAGAGTACAAAAAAAAAAAAAAAAAAAAGGAAAAAATGAACTATTATTGAAATTACTGCTGCAATATTTTTTCAAATATTCCAGAGATGCTAGTTGGTCTACACCCACACTTCATATTTCACAGAGATTAAAGATGTTTTCACCTCCTCCTTCATAGCCTAGTAGATTTGCAACACCCAATAAATTTGTGTGTGCAGCAGAAACACGTTTTGAATGACAAAGTAGTATTGTTCAACACTTCCTCCCAAACCTACCTTATACCATTAGCTTAGAATCTGCAAGAAATAGGAAAAAAATTCTCTTTTTTTACCTTGCTGTATGTGATGTTGTCAAAAAGAGACATTAAAGAAAATGATCCTTTGATCTTGTCTTCACTCTCTGACAGTGATCGAGCTATTTCACTGTCTTCCCTTAAGACAGGTTGTACAACATGAGCATAAAAGATTTTATCCTGCAAGAAGAAGACAATTCTTGTCATGTGAGATGAACAGAAGATATTAATTTTCTGGAGAGAATGAGGAGTATGGAATTAGCACTATTATGAATAATTTCTCTATAAGCAAGATCCCCAACTCCCTAGCTTTCTACTGAAGAACAAGGGACCATATACCTGATCCTGAAATTTCCTACATCAGTGACCAGTGAAAATATTACATCTTCAAAGTACTGTGGGCTTGGGCCTGACAGTCATTAACAGTGTAATCCTCAGGCAAAAATAAGTCAACCGTATTAAACAACAAATTAACAAATACTGAAAACTGAAAGCCTGTATTTCATTTATTTCTGCTATGAATACGGTAGCATTTTCCTCCTAATTTCCCTGTTTCTTCTGCTGCAACCCTGAGCAATAACCTAAAACCTAAGCTACTGGAGGTGCCAGGGTTTAGCTGCGTGGCATTGCTGCTGTCACCCCGCGAGAAACAGGGAAGGAAAGTGGCTCCTGAGAAAATGTCTCCTGAGTAATTGTCACCTACCATGGTCAACAGCTGAGGGAAGGGCCTGAAGCATCTCTCCTGTAAGAGCAGGCTAAGAGAGCTGGGACTGCTCCCCTGGCTAGAGAGGGCTCAGAGGGATCTCTGCAGTGTTGTGTGTATGTATGTGTGTGTGTGCCTGAGGGGAAGCTGAGCGGGGACGGAGCCAGCCCAGTGACAGGACCAGAGGCAGTGGGCACACACTGAAACACAGCCGGTTCTCTCTGAGCACCAGGAGCAGCTTTCCCACTGTGGAGGTGACTGAGCATTTCCACAGGTTGCCCCGAGAGGTTGTGGAACCTCCATCTCTGGAGCAAAAGCTGTCTCGGCACAGCCTTGGGCAGTTGGATCTTCTGTGGCCCTGCTTGTGCAGGGAGGCTGGACAAGATGACCCGCACATGTGCCTGCTAACCTCAGCCATTGTCTGGCTCTGTGAACATTTATGACCCACAAAACTGCAAGATCTGTGTTCTTACACCTGTGTGATTAATTCTGCACTCCCAAGGCACATTATCTACCCGCAATGTATCAAACAGAATTATTGCCCAGTATTAAAATTTACTTTATGGACACAAATGACAACTGCTGATTTTCAGAAAGGCAAGCTTCTAAATTAAATGTCTAAATTTTAAAAAAGTCAAGTATTTATTTCCAATTTACAATTCGGAGACCTTAACACTTTTCACCGGTATTAAGACACTGTATTGGAGAGAATAAAGTGAGCTGTTGTTGAAGTTCAAAGGAGAAGGTTGGCATATCACATGACCTAGAACTACTCCTGATAGAAATTGTTTGGCATGTCTTTATGAGTTTCCAATCAAACATATAATTAAGAGCTTCGGTGAATGCAAAAAGGAAATTGACAAATTGTTGCCCGGCTTGCAAAGGTTGCAGGAATGAAGAGATAGACGAGAATCTTGACTTCATGATCAGAAGGCTGGATTTATTAATTTATGATATATGTTACATTATGACTATGCTAATAGGAATAGAGAGAAAAGTTCAGAAGCTGCTAAGCTAAGAATAGAAAAGGAATGAATCAACAAAGGAGCTCTCCCTGATTCTGTCCGTGAGAGAGCTCAGTCTTTGATTGGCCCGTAATTGTACACATGCAACATCGGCCAATCACAGGTGCACCTGTTGCATTCCACAGCAGCAGATAACCATTGTTTACATTCTCTTTCTGGGGCCTCAGCTTCCCAGAAGGGGGAAAAATCCTAAAGAAAAGATTTTTCACAAAAGATGTCTGTGACAACAAACGGTGTTTCAATTTAGCCACATAAAAAGCACCCTGGAGAAACTGCCCAGACTCAAGGCCCTCCCTTCCTTCAGAAGCTGATGGCGCCATGTGCAGACATTTAAGATTGCAGGGCAAGTGCACCTCATGCATCTCATGGCTGCAATTAGCAGTCCCTATCCATCTGTCTCTCAGTTTAACAATGGACAGAGTCTTCTAACGTGCTATGGGATGATTTATGCTTATTCCCATTTGCGCAGAACAGGAAGGAATTCTACCCTGCTGTTGGATTAGCTATTGAATTTGTCTTATCTACAACCAGATATCCAGGGACCCAGTGGGGTAAGCAGACTCAAAATGACCCAGCCTAATTTGTGCCTCGTAAAGATAGTGGAGGACTGGGATAATTAGAAAGAGCCTGGCAGGTGAGGAGGAAAACCATCAGCTACAACAGGACCCAGGAGAGAAATCTGGGTTTGCTGCATGACAGATCTAGGGCCAAACAGCCACGCAGAATCCCAGCTGTCCACCTGTCCTCTGCACCAGCCACAGAGGGCTGGATATGATCCCAGTGCCCCCTCAGATGGAGACCTACAGGGGAAGAATCGGGACTGACTGATCTTTCCCCCAGGAGTGACATTTATAATAGCACTGTTTGATTAGCTCCCATCTCCTGCCCCTTCCTTCCCTTTGTGCACGATGGAACCTGGCTAGTGAGCGTTGGCACTTACCAGTGAAAGCTTGGGCTCAACAAAGGTGGCTCCCAGGTACTCAAAGTAAGATGCCAGGCCCTCGTTAAGCCACAGGTCATTCCACCAGTTCATGGTAACCAGATTTCCAAACCACTTAAATTGAAAGAAAAAAAAATATCAAAATCTTCTTGGAGTGCTGTTTTCACTTTTTTTGCAGGTTAAACAGCTTTTGCAGGTTAAACACAGATAAACAGGCTGAAGTAACTTTATTTAATGTCTGTGTGTGAATTGAATAAAATGCTGAATGTTCTTTCAAGTAGTGAAAATTCAGTAGAAAAAGGCATATTTTAGAAAAATCAGAAGTTCAGGGCAGTAATTTTTAAATTGCTTCATCTACAATTTCCTACCATAAGGGTCCACCTCAGTGCATTATGTCATTCTGATAGAAAATTTAATTTTAAAGACTTCTCAATATAAATAAAATTTCTAAAATATCATACCAGGCTATGAGTAAAAGTAGGACATCAATCAAGCAATTACAAAATCATATTTCCATGCTCTTAGCAAAGAGAAATTGTCAAAGGAATATCACACAAAACTGGGGAAATAACCATTTCCAAAACCAGCAAATCCCTCTCATGGCAAGTACAAATCTTCCAAAACAGCTGCTGTGTTCTCATATCTGGCATTTAATATTTAACAAAAAACCTATCATTTCTGGATTTATATTTTATTTGCTAATTCTTAAAAACCAGAACTACAAGTTTATTGTAAAACAGATTGTAGTTAACCACTGACATTTATTTAATTGGCCTCCAGTAAAAACATTCTACTCATCTGAAGATCTGCAAAGTTACAGACATTGTCAGAAAGGCATAAATGTGCACTAGCCAAGTTAAGCTATTTTTGCTAATTTTACTGACTAAATGCAAGTAGTTGTTGCTCAAGCAAATAACAGGAAATGAAACACTGTCAATAAGGAAGTGCAACTGTATTATCATTCCAAATAAAGTAAGAAAGAATTTGGAAATCTCTATGAAAGCTGGGCAAAGATCCAGCGCAAAGTATTTTCACAAAGTTAATTTTGTTCTATTGTACTATGGGCTGTGTCTTAGAGAAAAACAAATACCCTTTGCAGTGTGTACGTGCACTGTCCCTACAAAAGGACACTGATGAACTCAGTGTGAGTGTCCTGACAAAGTACTAAGTTTATTGTGTGGACAGTAGTGTCATCCCTACATCCCCAGAGTATCTTCTCTCGTGGCATTTAAGTACTGTGCAAGGAAAAAACCAAGTGTCCCATTAACAGTTTCATATCTGAGTCCTGTGCAATGAGCATGCAGTCTGAAAGATGAGAGAACCTACTTTTAACATTGCTTTATCAGCAGAACATATGATCAAACAGGCTTTCAGTCCTCTAGTGCTCACACACACCCTCTACTGTTAAGTGATTATTTTGCTTCTATTAATCAGTAACTGCATCATCAGCAACCATGAGGAAACAATGTCACAGGCAAATACATGTACAGAATTTTTTACCACATGCCTGGTGTCCTAGTTCATGTGACACAACTAAGGCAATCATTGCCTTCCTGCTTGTGAATTCATCACTTGGGAGGTTCATCAATGATGCTTCTTGGAAAATCATTAGCCCCCAGTTTTCCATACCACCTGCCCCAAAATCAGGCAGTGCAACCAGATCTAAATTGATTCAAACAGAAACACACAGAAAAAAGTTATCTTAAACATTTTCATAAATAAAATGCTCACAGTTTTAAGGCTCACACTGGCTCAGCACCCCATTGAAGGATACTACATCGTAGTGCTTCTTTGTGGCATTACAGCAAAACTTGCAAATGATGGCTGAAATTTCTTCTTGTCATGCTTTTCACCTATGATGCCATTCTTTCAGGAAGCCACATAATTAATTTCCACAAAGCCCAGATCTGTACTGTATCATCTACCTACAAATGTTCTGAATTAAAATGGAGGTAAGAAGAGAATATATATTCACTGCTGGCTGTCAGAAATCTTTCTCTGTGAGTTCCTCTTATGTTTGGGTAGGGTTATAATTACCTTTTTTCAGCCTAGCAACTGACAACAAAGAAGTCTTGCTCCTTCAGCTGTGTGAGAAAAGGTATCTTTTCCACTCTTGTTTGAAAGGTGCCTTAGAAACATCATCTCTTTATTTACACAATACACAGGCATTAGTTTTCCAGTTCAAATGTGAGAGCCGGACAAAACATCAGGGTCTCAAGGAAAGATATACTGTTTAAACTCAGCAGGGAAAATCAAAATTTAGAAAAGGTGTACCGAACATTTAGAAGCAGCTGACCACAAGAAAGCTGCAGACCAAAAGCAAGGCAATTAATGCAAGCATGGTGCTGAATCCCTTTACAGGTAGGCTGCGTCTCAGCTGGGATTATTGCCTCCATCTTACAGCAAAGGTGTTTCACTTCTGGTGGGGCAGCCCTTATCCAGCCTTGGGGCAGGAGACCTCACTTACAACAGCATTAAAATCAGGTGTAGACAAACCCTGGGTTAAAGACCCTAGGTTTAAATGTGTTTTTTTTCTTAATTTCACATTTAAGTTTGCAATAGAAATCTCTTGCGTTTACATGGAGGCACTCTTGATTGGTCTAATTTTACCATTTTTTAAGTGAAACTTTAAAGAAAGACACTCGGAAATCCAGTGGACACTGCAAGGCATTACAGTAGGGATTGTAATGGTATTACAGCCCTCTCTAAAACTGAAATTCTGCCTAGCAGGAAGTCTACAACACTGTTCCTCTACTTCTGTGGTGTATTAGTTTTATGCTAATGAATTAATGTATTGACATTGCTACTAAACACAGCAATACATGTATGAAACAGAATAATCTACAGCCCTTGCCTAGCTTGTAAGATTACTAAGACTAGAAAATTTGAAGAGTGTAGACTGCATATATTGCATTTTGCAAAAGAAGTGTAGTGAGTAATTCTACAAGTTATTAGAAATATACTGGGAGATAATAAATTCACACATATTAAGATTTTTTTTTCAAGTGCCAAAATAAAGATTTGACAAATCAACAAACTATCCTGTCAAGAAAGGGGGAAATTCCTCTCCCCCAGTCCTGCAATCCTCTAAAATCATTGGCAGGTCCAGAATTAATTTTAGATAAGAACTGTTTACTGTCTTCTCAATATTCTACCCATTTTCCCATAATATTAATGCTGAGTAGCAAACAAAACTGTAGAGTGAAACAACATGGTATCATCGATTTTTTTGTCTGAACCAACTTACCCAATGTCCATTTGAAGCAGAAACAATGTTTTCCTGCAGGCAATCCTCCTTGTTTTTTCTGGGGAGGAATGTGCAGGAACACACACCCAAGGCAAGACAGGAATACACTGAAGAAAGTAAGGAATGCTTTGTGGGGACACAGGCTGCATAGAGGCAGCATGAAGGGCATAGGAACTGCAACATCCTTGCGTGCTGTGATCCCAGAGACAGACCATGCGACTGAACTACACCTTTCTATCCACTTTGTTGTCCAACTCAGCCCTTTTATCAGGAGAATAGGTCTTAAAAATGAGTGGAATGCAAAGGTAAGAGTGTTGAGTTGCAGGTTAGTAAAAGCCATGAGACAGAAAGGAGAATTCAGTGATTTAAAGTTTAGGGGGTTTACTCCATGAATGTGGTAAGCTGTAAAAGGAGAGCCCCAGGAAAAACCCCACAGCTTCTGTGAACATTACACCATCAGCAGCCATTTCTCATCCATTCCAGAAAATAAGTCATCTCACCTGTCTTTGGCAGAGGGTAGCTGACATTAAGTATGTCTTCCAGAAATGAAAATATTGGGCCTGTGATATTTAAAGCATAGTCAACATACCCATTTTTAACTGCCTCCTTCCGGGCCCAAATACGTATCTGCAATAAAACAAGGAAGAATGCTTTTAAACAACCCTCACATTTCATTTTCTTTGCTTCTCCTCTGTGAGTCATTGTTGGAAAAAATGCTGTCTGTCCACACCAGACCATTCAATGAACTTTTAATTTAAAAAAATCCAACTGAAGTTTTACTGGATCTAACAAAATGCAGCACAGACCCTGATCCTGCTAAAATCTAGGGGAGTTCCAGTACTTCAAAAGGACAACGATTTGAATACAACTATACATAGCAGGAACAAATGAAATAATAGTTTCTATTTTCTTAAGTGGAAAACACTGTAAAACCATTGAGAATTACACATCTTAAAACCAATGTATTCCAGTGAGTGTGTCTGGGTGGCAAGCTTGCATTTAGCCCACCTGAAGAGAGAGAAATAGGTGTCCAGAGAGTGTTTGCAGTCCTAACATGCACACATCTCTCCTCCTGAGCTTTCTCTGAGACCACTGGCCTGCCCTTTGCTGGAGAGAGCAGGTGACATCTGAGCAGATGACATCCGTAGCTCCAAGTAATGAAGACCACAGCAGCAAGAAATCTTTCCTCTCCTGTGCCCATCCACTTTGTTCCCATTCTGAAAAGAGCAGCTGCTTGCCCAAAAGTGATGGGGTAGCCTGAGAAAAGGTTTTCATCTCCATCTCTGAACAAGAGACCCCTCGCCAGGTGCCCAGCAGCTCAAAACTTTCATATTTCTTGCATCTAAATGCAATGCATGATCTCATAAGGACCTGCACAGCCAAACCCTAAGAGCATGCTTGGAAAACATCAGGATTCAATTCACAATGGAAAAAAAAATTAAGCTTATTCAGACAAGAGAAGCCCTCTTTTCAGCCAAAGCTTCAGAAGAGATTCAAATACCCAATGACTTAATTTTGCTAAACCTTAACACAGCTAGCATCTTAAAATCCTGATCCTAGTATGAAATTTGAGTGTTTCAGTTTACCAGAGACATCAAAACAGGCACAATAAACATGCTCACACAAGTAATGTGGTGGCATAAACTGAGCAACTCTGTCCAAAATCTAGACTCAATCTCACAGAACACAGGTGGTGCCTTTTCCCTCTGAAAAAAAGCTCCTTTGATGCTCTGCTCTGCTGACTCATCAGTGCAAGAACCCAGTCCAAGAGCTAGGCCCAAGCAAAAGCCACCACAGCCATAGCTGTAAGTATCCAACAAGTTCAACACAGGAGATGGCAGATCTGATGTACCAAATCCAACCTTCCCTGTAAAAAAGACCCAACGTTGTGCTTCTTAGACAATCTCTGCACTCTCCACTTATATTGCTCCACCTTTTCCCAGCAGGATGAGAGCAAACTAACTGTGAAGTGCTCTCATTTAATAAGAAGATAAAGTAAATATATCTTTAATGGCTTTATGCTTGAACTTACTATTTATTTTGGAAGAACTTGATACATCTTTTCCCCATTAACTTTGAATGAGGGAAAAGAAGTGAAGCAACTGCTGCCCATGCAGTACATTTTTTTTTTACAGCTTCTCTCAGCAAGCCTAGGACATTTTAGTCTAAGAACAAAACTGAATACTCATAGATGAAGAAACTTCAAGGCCAAACCAGTCACTTTTGGAGGCTAAAAGGTGTGCATACTGTGGAATAGAAGGTTAATGTACTGGTATACAAAATGTTTGGAGTTCAGTGTTACTCCAACTGATGTCACCGTGTGCCTCCTCAAAGGACCTTGAGGAACAAGGCACTGAACATCATGCTTTGTCACAGCAGTGGAAATGAGTATGCTTTCCAACTAAGACACCTAAGAAAGTAAGAAGAACATGAGTTATAACAAGTACTTTCTGCAGAGTAGCTGCTCCTAGATTTTAACATACATAGGCCATACATACTTGTGCAGTTATATGAAATGAACAGGACAAGACAACAATCTAATTGTTCCAAAGGAAAACTTTCTGCAGAAATATCTATAGGACAAATGTTAGCAGTTTTGCAACATAAGCATATAGTTTGGGAATGGTATTTAGCACAGTTAGTGTCTGTGATGTCCTCAAACTACATGATGCAGCAGAGGGCCAACTTGTGTTGTAAATTCCTGTAAGGTGTCAGGCAGTCTCATATCTACCTCATTTCCCCGCTCAGTTCTGGTGACGTAATCGAAATCACAAATCACAAAAGCAGTCAAGTAAGTTGACATTTTCAGTGAAGTGTTAAATGTGGTAACTGTCCACAGGCTTCCATTTTCATCCTTCACTTCACATACATCTAGAAAAAAAGCCAAAGAATTATTAAAACCAAAGTTCTCCCATAATAAACAAGGAATTTTGTGTTTTCTGCATGTTTATTTTTTACTCCTTTCTTCAATATGGTGTATTCCTGCACTGACTGGTATATTCCTGGGAGAAGGAAAGCAGCCAGACTTGCTGCTACTGACACGTACCAGTGCTGTGACCTTCCATGCAAGCAGCAAAAATTCACTCTTGGGCTTCATGACTGAAGTCTTGGAAGGATATCAAGTCCCATCACTTTTAAGTTGTGGGAAAGCTGAGGATAATTTATCCCATGCTACCTATCTAAAACATACAACCTGTTATGACCAAAATGTTGGTTAGGTCTGCCTAAGAATTATTAAATACTTAATCAGATACCTTCCCTTTAAGTATGGAGGACACAGGCAAGATTCTTTGGGGTAGAAAATGCTTCCAATGATTCTCACAGCAATCCCACCTATTATAATTCCTAAGGGACTTCGCTTCCATGCAAATGTCATAAAACTTTTATGGCTGTAGTGGTTTTACAAAACCATGACAATGGCTGAAAATTATTTAGTTGAAAAATAAAGATCATGGCATTAAACTGCAAAAAAAAAAAAGAGTTTTTAAGAAGGTGGCAGGAGACCCAATGGATTTCTCTAGGAATACTAAGTTAGAAAATTTGTTTGGAATCTTATACTCCACAGACATCCCCCTGGAGATCCCAGCAAGGGACAGAAGGGGCATCTCCAGAGTCTTATACTCCTCTTGTTCCTATTCTGCACACACACAGGAGGCTAGAATGTCTCTGCGTGGAAAAAAATATTTTAATTTGTTGTAAATACATACTGAGAATTACATAATTACCCTCTTGATGTCACAAATACGGACTTTGCGTTCCTGGGGCTGTGAATTTGCTTTAAAATAATGTCACACAGTATGACAGACACACTAACGAAGCAGTAAATATCATAAATCAAACTCTGTGCAGCCTTGAGCAGGCAGAGGAGAGCACACCACAACTGATAAAATTGATCAACAGAACGGCTACCATCGGGGGCATTGATTATCAATAAAAGTGCCCAAACTTGTAAGGTCATAGGCATAGATTTTCTGTGCCCTTTGAAGACACTAGCAAATGGACAACAGAACACTTTTTAAGATGGCATAAACTTCTCAGATGAATTGCACCCTTTTTAAAAGTAATGTAGGGGGAGAAAAAAAGCATACATCAAGTTGTTTACCTACCAATAGCAGGCATGTTGGAAAGAGCCACATAGCTTGGGTCATGGATAATTCTGATATTAAATGTGGCCTTCATGGCAGGTTCATCAAAACATGGGTAAACTCTCCTGGCATACGTTGGTTCCATTTGGGAGGCAATGAGCATACTGTATTAAAAATGCAAATAAGATTAATTCAGCACGCTACAGCTGATCAAAATTATATATATACATAGAAACAACAAATCAGAAAAAGCAGCAAGTGAAGCATGTAGATATGCAGATTTGGAAAAGATTCAGCTATTATTTAAGGTCATGACTAAATCCCCATACCAAACAGCCAGTTCAGTTTGGATGTTTGTAGAGAAAAGCAGTCTTTTTAATTGCATTTGTTTTTTTTTTTTCCTTGCAGGCCTTTTCCAGATTAAATATTTGAGCATTTCTATTTTGTTTGCTAAAACAGAGTTGATTAAAGAGATACAGGAGACCATATCTCTTTACACCTGCTCTTCTCCCTAATGCATGCACTCTTATTAATTAATTACACGTTTACACAACATTGTGATAATTGTTAACTAACTGCATATGCCTGCACTTGCACAACTCTGACAAGTGCCACTGAGAAGTACCCTTGGGAATGCAGCACCAGTGCTGTTCCAGTGCACTGGCAAGCCCAGAATAATATTCAATATTCAATAATATTCAAAAGGATCCATTATGTCAAGGAGCTACACCTCACGTGGGGCAGATCTCTGTGTCACGCTGTGAGGGATGCACTCCTCCTGTGTGAACCAAGCGAGCTTTGCTCCACTCAGGTGCTCAGCAAGTGGGACCAGTCAAGGTTAATCCTCCTGTGTGAGGCTGTCAGTGAGAATTCAGCAGTAATTCAAAACTGGAGACTGGACTGGTAAATGGCAGGAACTGCATTAAGAGTAGAAAAGCTGACTACAAATCAGTCACTTTACACCATATCATCTGCAGCTATCAGTCTTCTGAACTGCAGATAGTGTGGTGCTCCAAGGTTACCCTTGAAGTTGTAAGACCCTTTACCCGGCCCTGGACATGGCTGAACTGTTGACATTTTTTTGTATGCAACATTCAAGATTTTTTATAGGAAACTTTCTCAATAATCTTTATATCCCATCATAACTAAAAGTGTAGTTCATTGACTTCTAATCCGTCCATATTTACTAAACACTAAAATATCTATTTGTACTTAATACTTACTCATTGTTAAATATGAACACCTAAATTTACTGTTGGAGTTATCTCTGACTCTTCTCCTGCAACACACACTTGCTAGAAGCAAAAGATAAACCAATGTCTTGTGGCAGAGGTCTCAACAAGCTGTACATCTGAGCTGCTCACACGAGGGCATCCATACCAAGAATTAGAAAAAATACACATTCAGTGGTCCTCAAAGCTCCAGACCTGTCAGCCAAGCAGTACCAGCAGCTGGGCACACAAGAACAGCATAATCTCCTGCTTCTGTGACCTCACTACTACAGGGCAAATGTTCTTCTGTTGTAGTTGAGGTGTTTCCCAACAGTTATTCCCACCAAGGTGAGAAATGCTTTTTCTTAGCACTGAGGCATCCCAAACAAGCCAGGAACCATCAGGGCAGTACCCATACCTACAGTGGGTAATGAGTCAGATCTGCACTACGTTCTAGTAATTGGTGCAGAGGCAACTAATAAAAATCAGTGCAAATACTGTGTTTAGTTACATTTTGGAATGCCTGTTCAGCCCTATCCGGTCAAGTGTTTCGTGCATAGGACATATGCAGAGCAAAATTCCAAAAAGATTTCAAGATATTGATGTGAACAGTGACATGCATAAAGCCTGCACTTCATAGCACAGCCTATGGGATGCTCTAACCCTGAAGCAGCACACGTGAGCTCATTCCTGGCAGAGCAAGAGCTCTGTGCAGAACGATGAGCAACAAATCCCCTGCATTGTGGATGTTTGAGCCAGCAGTGCTAGAGAAGAGCAAAACTGGTTTCTGTATCTTTCTGCCTACCCAGGTGCTGGTATGGACTACATGCTACATGCAGAATACTGATTCCCATTTCAAGGGGAAACCCTTCACACACCTAAAGCTAGAGAAATGTGAGTTTCTTCTCTTTTCACTTTCTTTGCTCCTGCAAGCACTGCAGACATGGGTTATCCTTTATCCATAACAAGAGCTCCCATTTTTCAGCGTTTTCTTTTGTGTGTAAGACATGATCAGGTGGTTAGTAGGAATTGTCAGCAACAGTAAAAACACATACAGTCATCAATGGTCAAACTGATAACAAAAAATTTCTGTCTTGGATATTCAGTGAAGTTGGAGCTTTGGTTTATTCTTTTTTTGCAGAGGTAAGGTTAAGACTTCTGAAAATAGCTGTCACTCCAAACAGCTTTCCAACCCAGTGCAACAACAGTGGGGTTAGCTGACCAAGAAACATGGCCAATAAAAAAGAAAGTTCACATGGAACAAATATTTCAGGGACTTCACTTCTCAAAGCTTGCCTTGCTCAGACTCTTCTGAAATGAGAGATCTCCAGCAGAAATCACAAAATCCACTAAGGCTTCTAACACACGGGAGAAACACAGAACAGCATGGCCATAGAGGTCACATTTTCTATCACAGCTGCTGGTTTCAGTGAGGTGCTGAGGTCAGAAAGTCTCTGCGGGAAACTGACCCAGGATCTGCTGAAGACTGGTACGAGTCACTTTAGAGAAATCACAGGACAGCCTGCTGGAGGGGGAAGTTTCCTTGCAGAACAGTAACTGGCTTTGTACTGACAGCTGAAAAGCACTGGAAGTTTTTATGTCATTTCTCATCTATGTAATTCATTAGAATCCAACTTCTTCTGTCATTGATACCTTAACAGACCTTACATATCACTCAAAATTTATCTCCTCCAAGAAACAGCCCTTCAGTGTTTTTGGAACCTATCAGGTTAAGGAAATGGCTGGTAAAGTGATGGCCTAAATCTTGGTGAAGGAAAAATAAGAAGATACTATTGCATACCCTTGATTCAGAGAAAACCTTTTTTAAGCAAAAAAAAAGGTGCAAAAATCATTCAATAATAACAGTTATGTGTGCAGGAACAAATAAAAAACCAATAAATTGCCTCTGCATT
Source organism: Zonotrichia albicollis (assembly GCF_047830755.1). Classification (NCBI taxonomy): domain Eukaryota; kingdom Metazoa; phylum Chordata; class Aves; order Passeriformes; family Passerellidae; genus Zonotrichia; species Zonotrichia albicollis. The sequence continues at coordinate 76,102,959 of NC_133860.1, forward strand.
TGGTGGATTTTCTTTGATTCATTCCATTGTCTAAATACCACTGTCATCTTTTTAACCAGACTGCAATCTCAAATTTCATTAGTGCTTTGCAATGAGCTATAAATGAAAAGGAGAATTTGTCATAAACCCTCTAAACAACAGGAAACTTAATTATACATGTTATTTGAATTATTTAAAAACTCTTTTTCTTATTTTCTACTGTTCCAGCAAGGCTGATGACAACCTTTTTTTTCCCCACATATTCTGAATTTTATACAGCCTGAATTAAAAAAAAAAAAATCAGCATCTAATTCAGTGTTTCTTATGTTGTTTAATAAGAGAAAGACCCTTGCAAAAAACCCTTGCAAGAGTATTAAAATGGTAAGATAAAAAAGTAATTCTTTATTGGAAGCTTCCAGGTGCCTCCACAGGGCACTGTGGGCTTGCCAGTATCAGATTTCTACTATTTTTATAACTTTAACAACTTATCATATCATATGGACATAACAACCATTGTCCAATTAGAAGAGCAGTTGGTAAGATACTTAAAACCCAAAAATCTTTAGGCATCACTTAGATAGGACTTGATTGAATTAATACCACATCAGAGAGCACACTGGCACAGAATTAAGTAATTAAGTGCTGGTTCCTTTCTAATTTGGATTTTTATAAAATTATGCAAATAAAAAATTCTAGATTTTTCTTATCTTAAATTGCACAAATAATCCTGTGAACAACAATCAGTGAATAAAGAAACAGCAATTAACAAAAACAGAATGTGCTTCCTAAAATACTTATTGTTATACTGCACTTTTCTCTAAGGCTTACCAAATCATCACCTTTTTCTTCAAAAAGGAAAAAAAAAAAAAAAACAAAAAAACAACAAAAACAAACTGTATAAGTTGTTAAGTTACATTTTCCAGATGTGGCAGACAATGGTATCAAGATTTACACAAGAGCTGGCAGATAAAAAGCCAGCTTGTTGAGAAGAGCCACAGTCCTCCCGCACGTCAGTGAAAACTATTAACTTCATTTTGTGATTTCATGTTATTGCCACTACAGAGCAGCCTCTACAGAGGCTTGAATGTATGGATCTTGTGACTGCATTTTACCTGCTCAAACAAGGAGCCTATGAGCTGCTGAGATAAAGTTTATTTTAGTGGTGTTTACTCAGCAAATCATGACATCTTTGATTATTAAAGAAGAGATAACTTTAAAGACAGCAATTCATCTGCTTCTTCTTCAACTGTCTATTTTGAGAAACTTGTCTCCCAGTGGAAGTACTTAAATTCTAATCTTAAATTTCACTTCTCTTTAGCAGGTTTCACATCCAGAAACGAAAAAGGAAAAGAAAACGAAAAATATTATTTTGAGAGTGAAAATGTTTTAGATTATTGACTACCTAATAAACTCACACTGTCCCAGGACTGATTTTGCAGTTCAAAAGAGGAAGAAAGCATCCTGATAGCACCCACAGTGCAAATCATGGATTGCAGGGTGACAGCTGAACCAGTTCATGTGCATTAGCACCTACAAGGAAGACACAGCTGTCCAAAGCAGCCTCCCATCCTACTCCACCTTGCTTTTGAAACTGCATGTGGTCAGGGTCTCTAAACTCATGCCCAAATACACAGCCAGGATCCCGGGTTCTTGATAAAGACACGGGTTGAGGAGGTGGAGAGCTGTCAGCGCTACGCGGACCCCGCTGGGGCCGGGATGAAGATTCTGGGACGGGCTCCAACCCCCAGGCACTGGGCACAGGTACTGTCTGACCGCCTTGCTGCGCACAAAAAAGGCGCTGAGAGACCAAAAGTTGTCCAGCCGGTGCTGCAGGTGAAGTCACCTGCCGACGGAGAGCCGGGGCAGCCTCGGCCGATGCTCTCCGGAGCGCGGAGCGGGCACAGCCCGGAGTGCGCGGCGCGCTCGCTCTGGAGCCGGCGCCGCCAGCCCCGGAGGCGCGGAGCGCTCAGTGCCCGTCCCTCGGCAGGGCTCGCCCGGCGCCGCTCCCGCCTCCTCCCGGCACGGCCGCCCCGCCGCTGCCGCCGGGGCTCGGGGTGCCCGCCGCGGCCGCCGCCGCCTACCTGCTGTGCCCCCGGTCGGTGTAGCGAGTGAGGAAGAGCCCGTCGAGGTCCTCGTCCAGCCGGCCCTGGAAGCCCAGCTGCAGCACGTAGCGCCGCCCGGCGCGGAGCCGGCCGCGGAGCTCCAGCACGGCCACCTCGCCCGCCTCGTCGTGCCGCAGCCCCGCCACCTCCACGGCGGCGCCCGGCTCGGACAGGGGCCCGCGCACGGCGGCGGCCCCGCGGCTCCGCAGCCCGGCGCTGTGCAGCACCGCCGCGTCCGTGTCGCGCAGGCAGCGCACCGTGATGTTCACCTGCCCGGTGAAAGCGAACGGCCCCGCCTGGCCCGGCCGCACCCGCGGCCACAGCTCCAGGTCGTAGTGGAGCGGCAGGAGGTGGCGGGGCAGGCGGCGAACGGAGCCGGCAGCGGGAGCGGGCGGCGGAGCGGCGGCGGGGCCGGGGGCGCGGGGCGAGGGCGGCGGCGGCGCCGCCTCCTGCCGGCAGCGCCCGTAGAGAGCGGCGAGCGCCAGCAGGGCGACCAGCAGCGCCAGCAGCAGCGCGGCCCCCGCGGCCGCCGCCCGCCGCCCCACGTAGAGCCCCCCGGCGCGGGTCCCCATCGCCGCCGCTCTGCGCCCCGACGGCCGCGGCCGCCGCTACTTACGGGGCGGGGGAGTGAGCGCGCCCGAGGGCGGGACGAGCCCGGCCAGGGGAGTCGGGTTCCCCCCGTGCCGGGGAAGCCGCCGCGCCAAGGGCAGCACCGGCGGGGCGGGCGGCCCGGGGACACGGGCCCCGTGCGGGCAGCGGGGCCGCGGCAGCCCCGGGCGGGGGAAGCTGCCGGCTGCCTCAGCAGCCCGCGGGGGAAACGCCACGGCGGACAGCCAGGCAGCCGCTCCTTATGTACGTGCGAGTGGCCGTGCCGGCGGCGGGGCTGGGCGGGAGATGCCGCATGCCGAGGAGTCCCCGGGAACGAGGGATACGGCGCTGCCAGGGAATGAGGGATACGGCGCTGACCGGACGGACGGAATGGCCCCCAGTGGTCCCGGCCGTGTCTCAGCGCGGGGCGGAGGCTCGGGGCTGCAGAAAAGTCTGGTCCAGAGGCGACCGTAGGGCCGGTAATGGGGGATCTCCATGTACCGGCCAGAAAAAAAAAGCCAAAAAACCCCCCAAAAAACAAAACCAAAACTGCATATTTGTTTCTTCATCTTTTACCACAGTGGCAGGAGAAAAAATGAGGAAATGGCAGGGTCATTGAGGAGCACAAGAGTTGTGGTTGGAGTGTTACCTGTTCTCAAGGGAAATCTATGTTAGACGATCGAGTCTGCAAAATCTTTGGTACATAAAGGCGCGACCAGAGTTTTTAATAAATTGTTTAGAGTCCCATTCCTTGCAGCTCAGTTGAGGCTATAAACATCACTGTGCTGTCCATACATATTTAACCTCATTACAATCAATAGGATTAATCCCGTGTTCCCATTTAAACACATACTGAAAGGGTTGGCCAGTTGGTGTCAGATTGCCAGCAAGATTGAAAAATGAAACCTAGTAAAATTTCCTGCTGTTTTTTCTCAGTTGCTCCTTTTCTAAATCACGATGAGCCATGCATTAACAGAGGCAGAAGCCAGGAGCAGTGGTTCTTGGATGCCATTGCCTTAGGCACTTTGTAAATAGGATTACAAGCAGTGTTTCTTTCCCCCCTCCTTTTTTTCATCTCTTTTTTTTTTCTTTTAATTTACTCTCAACCAACACATTGTCTTGGACCCAAGATAATTTCCTGGGGCTTGTAGTCTGCACAAGAGCCACATTCCACAAACATCTCTGCAAAATCAAGGCATTGGATTAGGCATTACAGTCTGTTTGGTCACCAGAGTTAAAGCAAATTTCACCTCAATAACCTCACTCTAAAGGTTGTCTCTCCTGCTAATTTAGTAGTTAATAAAGATAAATAACTTTTCCTGTTGTCCTATACAGAACACAGGTATTGCTTTTCTCATGCTGGATACAGCAGGGCTAGCTGCTCCAGGTCTAGGGAACAGCTCTGAGCCACTGCACTGTGAAAATTTCATGTTCCAGAAGAAGACTGTAATCTGTTTTCCTGTCACTTGAGGGATGGGGGAATACCCTCTGACAGCCTGTTCCACTGGCTGCATCCCACTCTTCTTGCCTCACCTGCTGCCTGTCCCAATGCCTTTGCTGCTGTTGTCCACTAGGTTCACAACACGTGGTCTCCTGGTGCTGGCTCACCCCTCTTCCTTTTCTTTTTTCACACAGCTTGACTTGTATGTTTCTGCTTCCATGCTTCTTTTCTCATTTGGTTTTCATTCACCCCAGCCCTCACCACCCACACACCCTGGGACTTCTACTGTTTCCCTGGCTCAGGCCTTTACACTCTTTCCACTTAACCCATCGCCCTTGCACATGCCTCACGTAGCTTTATTCTTCATCTTGCACATCAGCAGCCTCTCCCTTTTCTCCTAGCATATTTTGCAACATCCATCATATTGCTCTCCTATTAAGGCTTTATGACAACCTCCAGCCAACTCCTTGGAGGTTGCTGGACCTGCAGCCCTGAACTGCCCTCCAACAAGTACGACCTGCTGCATGTCACTTAAATATTTCACAGAAAATGTATTCAAGTGTTTAGGAAAGTATCTTTTCCTTCTTGTTGACATTGTAAGCTTGGGAAATATTGTAAGTTTGTTGTGCTAGTCCAAAAAGCGGGTTCATCCCAGAGAAGAAGCCCTGACACACTGGGGAGACTAGGTAAGAAGAATGTGCTCCCAGAAAGATCAGAATGGACAAGACAGCACTGCAGAGAAGGACCTGATGGGAAGAAGAACACAGATGTTTTAGAAAATTATGGAGGATTTCCATGTCCTGTTTTCAAATTTTTTTTTATTCATCGTCAACACTAGTAGAGCCATTCTCATCCACTCGACTCCTCAAAACAATGCACTGGTAAAGTTAAAACTGAGGCATTTCATTCCACATCTGTGAAAAGAGACAGAATTTCTCAGTTCTGAGAAGTTCTCAACCCATGGGAAGCTTGCCCTTATTAACAGAGTGGGATATGTTTCAAAGTTTACAGTTCATGTCTGTAAAACACACTTTATTTTCTCATGTTTTCAGTGGAAAATTCAAACCTGCTCCTTTCCTCCATTAACACATAATAAACCCACAATAGTTATGACATGGAATAAATGTTTTAAAAAGTGTTGTTTAACTACCTTTTCCTCCCAAATAATTTATAACGTCACAAAGTGACTGATGAATGAAGGCCACAACTGGACATTTTCCTCCTGGTTGAAACATACATATCAGGGAATGTTAGAAGTGGGGAAATATTTGCACGCTGTACAAAATATGTGAGGAGCTTCTGGTGCAAATATTACAGTATACCCCTTCTGCAGGACTGTGCAAAGTTCAGACATCTGGATGACATGCTCCTGGAGCTGAAGATGCAGGCGGTCCCAGACACTCTGACCACGGCAAGCAAGGCACAGTTTTTATTTAGGCCATAGCACAGATCAAATCCTGACCTTGAACAGAAAAAAGAGGCTTATATTTAAGCCTCAGAAGAAGCTTTTAATTCATATCTGAAGGTGGAAACAAATCACCTGTTATAACAGAAGTCAGTTCTGTTGCTTTGAAGAGCACCAAAGCATCTGACAAATTTTACCATCTTTTTTCAGATGATGAGGTCTGTGCCATGCTCACCAGCTGTTCAAAGTGCTATTGGTGTCCCCTAAATTTTGAGCAACAGAGAAAGGTCACATCTGACAGCATGGGATCTACTATCTCTTAAGTGCGGTAAAGGAAACAACACTTCCTCTGGCAGCTGGCCAGGAAATTTGACATATTTCAAGTAGCAAAATGTTAGTGACCCTTCCCTAAAGTTTTTCAAGATATTGAGGTTAATAGTATTGCTTTCATAAAAAATATTGTAATGTCATTGTAAATCGTATCTATTGAATGCCAAGAAAAGGGAAAATCACATGTTTAAGCAATGTGAAATAATTTTTATGCTGAAAGATGATCGCCTCAATCACAATCTTAGTGATTTGTTCATTCTAATTTGAGGATGAGTGATGGCTTATATGGTAATTCCAGCATTCAGTCAAGGGTGATCAGCACTCCTGAAACTTTGATTTTAATAGATTGGATCATGTTTCTTCTTCAGGTTTTGGGGAAGTGTCTGAATTCTTCTGCATTTACAAGATCAGAACTTCTAGGCATGAGGAATCCATGTGTACAGTGAAATCCCCCTCCAACCTGTTTTTAAAAACTTGGTCTGCTCATTTCACAAAGTCTAATTTTTTCTGCATCATTTATTGTCCTTCTTTAACAATAATGTATCAGAGCCAAAAATGTTGTAATGCCTGAGAGCATCTGTGGCAGGAACTATTCCATGGAAGATGCTGAAGTTGCAAACTTTTACCATTGCTCTGAAGGTCCAAATAAGTGATGCTTCAGGATGTTTCACAGTCATCTGAAGTAGGAAGTGTGAGCTAAAGGTGACCATGCACAGTTAGCTTAGCTGCGAATAGGATTTATACAGATGAACAAAGTGTGAGCAGCTGAGATCTTATCTTCTGTCTCTGGACATGTTTAAGAAGTTCCTAGCTTTCCTTTGGACTCAGGATGAATACTTTATGTCATTCTTTATGGAGTATGTACCTTCAATATCAAACACAACGCACGTGATACTTGCTACCAAGGAACTAGAATTAGACTTGAAAGAATCACATTTCTTTCCCTAATATGAAAAAAAACCCAACCAAAACCAAGAAACCTAAGCAAGTCAACAAAACCACAGAGCAAACAAAACAAGCAACCCAAACAAACAAGCAGAAGCCAAACCCACCACCAGACTCTGTTCCACCGTTTCTGCCCTCAAGAGATTTTGTACACTTCTGGTACAGAACTGTGAGTGGATATAAAGTTTAAAAGTTGTCACAGTATCAACTGAACATAGATCTGTATTTGTGTTGACAAGAATGTCTTTATTGGCCAGTACAATGCAATACAGAAAGGCAAAGTGGAGAAGATTTAGAATTTAAAAAAGGGTCACATTTGACCAAGCATTCAATTCCTTTCTTCAAAAAGAATAAAATTGAAAATTCAGGTTAAAGGTTTTGAGTGAGGTGTCATTGTGCAGTGGTCACTATATGAGCAAACCAAGTGCTTTCAACACAAGTTATACATCAATTTAAAAAGTAGCATGCAGGGAAGCATGCTTGAAATACTATCATTATTGGTAATGATGAATGACCTGTAACTGGAAGGTTTTTTAACCCATGCTTTAACTAGAATATGTTTCTGGGTGTTTCAGACTAACAGGGCACTGATAATCCTCTGTCTTGCAGATGATGAAACCATGCAAAAATTTGTAAATTCTGTTCTTGTTTGATGCACCAGCTGTGAGCTGCCTCTGTAGATGTGTGTACTGCTGGCATGGTTTGGATCTGAAGAGCAAATCCTGGGTAGGAGCCATGGTTCTCACCACGGGAGAAAGAACAGCCACTGGAGCAAAAGAAAGCTATTTCTCTGGGTACTTCTGCTTGTGGAGGACAACAGGGTAGTCCCTAAATGGTGTGGGTAAAACAGAATAATGATGAATCCATGAGCAGAGTCATGGTGCTGAAGACTCCCTCCAAAGAGCTGAGGGTGTCCAAAGAAGCCAGCAAGACCTGCAGCCCTGTTTGAAAGGAGGACACATGGGAAAAGCACCTCCTCCTCAGGGAGGGTCAGGAAAGCAATTCTAGGAAACATGAAGAGATCCACAGAACAGCATGGAAAACAACACAGAAATATGCACAGCTGACATGAAAACCACTAACCAGAATATCAGCAGAAGATGACAATTAAGGAGGCTACATTTTTGTAAGGGTTTTTGGTTTCTTTTGTTTTAATAACTGGTGATACTATCAGTTGGCTTTGAAGTTTTGGCAGGCAGTTGATAGGACTGATAAACTAAGTCTGGCAACTGAGGCTGTATGGCAAAGAAACATCACATTTTCATCAGTCTGCTTAACAAGGAAAAAACCCACTGGAACTCTGGAATGAAGTTTTGAAAGAAGATTGTTTCAGATTTAATAAAAAAAGGATAAGTGTATCCATGAAACTTTGTTCCAGACACCATTTAACCTCTTCTCTTGTGAAGCTTTATGTTTTCTGATTATTACTGCACTTAAAAACAACTTGTAGTGGTATCAGCATTTCTCCAAATATGCCAACATTTTCAGGCTTGCATCCTGTCAGACTGCAAGGAAGTGGTTAGTAGATTGATATTGCTTAATGTGATGAATGGTGTCATTTTTTAAATTGTTGGCTTTTTTTATTATACGTTTTAAAGCTTTTAGATGCCCATTATTTTTCTGGGAGCCTCACTGAAGTTAACCAGGAATGTAGTACATGTCCCCCGAGTGCTTGTCATACTGAGGTTTATCAGCTCTCTAGGAGGAATATCAAGTAAAACTTTGAAAAATTGATGTATTGGGATACTGTAAAATTTTTCTCATCCATGGATTTGGACCAATGGATTTGGATCAAGGACTCATGTGTCTCCTTTTATTTCATCTGCTTTTGTTGCGAGGAGGGCTCTTGGATGGTATGCAAGCCTAAGATTGCAACAGCCAAGTACAGGAAATGCTTCACAAAGCTAACTCCAGCCCTAGAGCTGCAGAGGGAGCTGAAAGGGAAATAAGCAGAACCTTAGCATATCCAGCTTGCTTTCCTGTTAGGACAGGAGGATAACAGAAGACAAAGCCATGGCTGTTCCTGCTGGAAATAACCTCTTCATCTGCACTAAGCTGGTGCCAGCCAGTCCAGCTGTGCAGAACAGTGGGCCATGCTCAGTCTTTGTCAGGAATTTTGAAGCCTCTCTCCTGGGGCACATTGTGCATTCCAGCCACTGATGGGCATTTGGGCCAAGACACAGAAAAGGGAGGTGCAGGGCATCACAGCTGATCCAAAGTTATCTCCCTGGAAATGCACATGCTTTGGGCACTGGGTCCTCTGTACTGACTGCTTTGTTTCTTTAGGGTCATCATACCTGTAAATGTCAGCTTAATCTTTCTTAGCCCATTTTCCTAAGAAAATGTTCAATTTTTCTGTACTGGGAGTTAGCTTTGAACACAGCTCTATTATTGCACATCTGCAGCAAGCTCCACTGGCTCATCATCATCAAAAAAACAAAATGTTCACGTTCCAAAGTATTGTTTAAAATCTGTCCTCTAAGATTATAAACTGTTTGCCACATTTTGAGATGTGTCAGATTTTCAAAAATTACTGAGAAATTAGTACAGTTATTCCCCCACACTTTTTTCCCCATTAAAATCTTCACTAAACCAGTCAGACCTGAAGATTACCAGTGGGAATTCCCATGCTGACAGAGACCTAAATACCCAAGACTCCAACAGATATAAAGCTTATGCATCATCTTTATCCCAAGATTCCAGATATCATATTTTGAAAGACAGACTTCTTGAAGAAGTTCACAAAACACTCTCTTCTTTATTGATCCAACAAACCTTTACTGCACAATGTGGCTACATGTCAACTTGTGATCAAATTGGCCAGAGCTCTGTATATCCTTACATTCCCCAGACAGCCTGTTTTCCAGGGCCTCTTTCTGGCAGGCCTTTGGCGGAAATGTACTAAGGTTTGAGCCTGATTTATAAGTGGAATAAAGCAGGTCTCCAGTTTAACCCCTTAGTATGTTCTTCTGGCATCTCAGAGCACAGTACCTGTTTAGAATTCTTGTCCTGATGCAGCTTGCAGTCCCACTGCAGTTCATCATTTCTACTTGCTAAATTTGCTCTGTTAAATCCTAAATCTGATCTCATCTGATCTCCAAACGCTCTGATCCAATGAGACAATTAAAAAAAAAAGAAATCTCTCCTAAAGCCCATGTGATTGGCAGGCAAAGAGTTCCAATATTTTTGGCAAGTCTCCACACTTGGTGACATGTGATGTGTCTCAAGAAAACATGTATCATAGAAGAAGCTCAAAATAAATAAATTACAAAATATAATTAATAAATCTTTTGCATAGATGGACCTGAGAAGGGAATGTACTCTGAGCTCTTGTACAAATCAGCTTTCTACAAAGACTGTGACATAAGATACAGAAATAGGACATTCCTACTCACAATAGGATAGGAATACATTTTTCACTTAAAATTAATGTGTATAGAATAATAATGCTGCTAGATACTAGACCCTGTCTTTGGTGCAGAAAAGATCACAATAGAATAAAAGGATGTGGGTGAGCCTTTAGATATCTCTTTATATTAAACAAACAAACAAACAAATAAACCAAGAAAGCAACCCAAAACAAAACCTCAAAAACCAAACAAAGAAGAAACCCAGTACAACACTTCTGCGCATTTGTCCGTGTTGGGAAAGCTACAGCTACAAAAGCAGGATTTTCTTTCAGGACTAATGATACAGTGGATGCCTTTGAGAACAGCTCAGTAACAATAAGAGAGGTGGGAAGTATTTCTGATCTTTCCTTTGATAGCTCTGTGGGACTGCAGGCTGACCCTTGCTCCCAGCTGCTACGTGTGCTGTGGTGGTTTTTGAGATGGTGTGGGAAAAGCCTTAGGAGAGCACCCTCAGGATGCACTCTGAGGAAGATGGCAGCAGTGACATGAAGATCAGCGAGAAGAAAATTCTGAGCTGATGGCAAGGTGAGGAGAAACAGGAGGAAGGCACAGGGCCTAGAAGGCAGCCAGTGGCTACACCACTAGTTAATTCAGGGGATAACTTCTCAATCATTGAAGCCAAACTATGGGAATGCTAGTTTCCTTATAAAGTCATGAGGAACTTGTGCCATTATGGTCAATCTAAACCATGAAGTTATCAAATCTCTATGAAGGACAGAAGGATGTGTCAAAAAAAGCAGCATCCCACTCTTCATGTCTCGTACAGGAGTGATAAAAACACAGTCTCTGTGCCAAAAAAATCCCTACACATAACTGAGAAATGGCTGAAAAGACAAGTTCAACCTGAGAAAGTTTGGGGGCATGCAACATGTGCTATTAGTATTAGTTTGTTCTGGAAACAGAAAGAATGACATTGATAAAGTATAGAAATGGGCTGCTAACCACATTCTTCATTCTTCAGGAACTAGTAAATCTAGTTGTGAGGTAAGGGAAGAGGGGAGCCTAGCAGGCATAAATCAAAACAAATACCATGGAATAAGCAAGGACATTCTGGCAAAGTATTCAAAGCTTCAGGCCATGAGAAGCTCAATGCTGACATTGCAAAAGAGCACAGTTTTGTAGTGCTAGCCACTCAAAAGAAGAGGGGCCCCAGGATTCTTCCCTTCCCATTGCCTGGCCAGTCTTTGGGATGATCTGCTCTGGTTACTGGACTTCACAAGCCAGAATCATTTGTTAAAGTCTTAGCTAGTGACTTCTGGCAAATTTATAATATACTCAGTAACTCGGAGAGAAAAACTCTTGATGTCTTTTTTGTGAACTTTAGTCCTTAAGACTCTTACCTCACAGTGGTCCCAAATGGGTTTCATTCACATACTGAAGGAACTCTTTGGCTTGCTGTAATTTCTTTACTGGACTGGTACCATACTGACTCAGAATCATCTTAAATATCACTGAATCTCACTTGGGGTCATAGTGCACCACCCTTGTCCTCACATCAGTCCCCCTGTTCTGGAGGGGCGACCACATACATGACAGATCATAGGACATGTACACATTTTCAGTTTCTGTCCCTTGCATTATGAATGGATCTTAATTTTCTTCCCTGGGGTCACTTCTGACCAGAATGAAGGCTGTATGATCCTAGCTGCAATTTTAACCAGAATTTAAAACTGAACTCCACAAGATCCATGCCCCATCCCCTGAAGTTGACACTTCAGGAGAGATAAACCTCCAAGCCCAAGCAGATGTCCAACATAACTATACCAGGATTATCATGGGCTCATTTACAAAAGTTCCAAATAAATTTTGTTCTGGGAACTCATGGGAAGCTATTGGAAGACTGTCAAGCAAGCTGAGCTTTTATTACCAAACCCACACCCATTTCATGCACATTTCAAGTGATGTCCAGGATGAACAGTCTATTCTTTGTAGTGTTTTCTTTTCTGAATTAACCAACCCTCCTGGTTTTGATTACCCTTCTCAAGCACCTCCTCAATATGCTGACTCATTTAATATTCCCTTGGTTCCTTGTTGCATTACTTTTTTCCTCACCATGTGCACAAAAAAATGTATATGCCAAAAAAAAGTGAACTCTGAAGTGTTCCTTTCTGTAACAGAACAAAGTGTTCTCTTTCCCCTTCAGTTGACTACTGTTCCATACTCTGCTTAAGCTGACAGCACCTTAGAGGTAATAAACATATATTTCACAGGAAAGGTTTTTCCTGCTGTGGTTGATAGACAAAGACGAAGCTCAGCATAGAGAGCACACATCAGCAACAACTACTTATCTCAAGGTAGTTTATAACTACCCTGAGCCTTGGTAGGGTATTCTTCCATAAATCAGGACATTGCAAAATTCAGAAGAGCAACAAGGAAAGTGAAAGTACAAAAACACAGAAAGAATTGTGAAAGGCAAGAAAATAATTCCAGGGCCGTCAAAAAAATGACACCAGTACTGGCCTTCTACTGCAGCAAATTTTTGGAAACCACTGTGCAGAGTAATATTACACACATTTTGCTGAGTCCCCTTTTGCCTGTTCTTCACCTTGGTCCGACCAGAGATAACATATTTCAAAGCAAAGATGACACACAACATGTAATTGGGATACTCCTATATCACACAGATTACATTAAAACATATTCAGCAAAGATTTCCCAAAAATATTGTGCAGGTGAAAGCTGAAATACCTCACCTGTATGGAACAAAAGAGACATTTGTAAGCAGTTTCTTAAAGCTGTATACAAACAGGAGTACATTAGAACTCAAACATTTACAATAATCTGTCCAATCTAATTTCAAAATACATAGAAATCTGAAGTGTGAAACTCAATCATCTTGCCTGCATTTAGATTTAGGAAGCACAAAGGGCAAATGCAGATCTCATCTCACTGTCTTTCTGCAAGTCTTTGGACCATAATCCTTGGCCAATGCTGTCATAAAATAGAGAGTGGGTGCTGACTTTTTCAGAAATGATACAGACAGGAATACAATTAATTTGGTGTTATATGGGTGTAGAGTATTTAACCATTACTTCTCTAGGCCAGGAAGATGTCAAGTGTAAAAAGCTATGTAGAGCACAGTGGATAATACACCTTCCAAAGAAAGAGCACTATCCCTTCCATTGCCTCCTCAGTAGCTGCTTCTCCTGATAAATACCTTATTTTTCCTTGGTGATTAACTTTCCCTTAAATAATTCTGCCTGAATGGTAATGCGCACCAAGTTACAGTTACCATAATGCCTTACTCCATTCTCAATTTCTTTACTTCCCTCTGATCACATTCTGTTTATTACAAGGTTAATCCCATTGCTAGATAATCTTCTACCACAAGAAGTAGTTTTACAAAAGAATGTCAGGTGGAATATCCCAAAATAACTTTTTGAACCAAATGTAGCTATTCAGGACTCCATCTCAAAACCAGAACTACTGCATACAGTCACTTTTTGTGGGTTTCATGTCTCAAACTAAAAATGTTTTCAAAGTTTAGCTAACACAGTTGTATTTATAAAAAGTGCAAGTGAGCCAAAGCCCTGGCAGTATGCCACTTTTGTTACACTACTTAATCATTATTCTCCTTCTCTCACATAATAGACACTTCAGTTCATAAACATATTTTATTGTATCATAAAATGGCAGTCAGGGATTGCTTCAAATATCTTAATGACTCTTCACTGTGGGTATGTAGCAGAAATAATGGAGTTTGGAGTGTATCCCAAGAATTATCTCAGTACTCTTCCCAAATTCATTGTGTCAACTCTAAAACAAAGTGATGTGATCACAGTAGGCAAGAGCTAAAGACTTTACCATGGGGAATGGTAACTTCATTTTTACATCACAACTGTCCTCATTAAACTGCAAACAAGCTAACTTTCGCCTAACAGCTGTGTTTATTGATATCTCTGTTGCCATGCTGTATCCCTTGGTACCATCAGAGTGGGTCCATTCAGGAAGGCTCCCCAGTACCCCAGCAGCTCACAGCTCAATGAGACAATGAACCACTTCACAGGGAAGATAGCCAAAAGTTCTTCTAGGAGAACTTCTTCCACTTCTGCAGCCATCAGTTTTTCTTGCCTGAACTCTTTGTTAGAGTGTTGCTTATGTATCCACTACTGTAGACGAGCCCACAGTTTTTATCATCCACGTATCTATCCAGCAGTTGTGAAATAATGATATTCACCAGCAGTTTGAAGAAAATGGGTTGCAGACATCAAAATGATCCTATTGCCTCATCTACCATCTAACCTGCCAGGCATGAATGCCTCACATGCAGAAATCTGGGCACTGGTCATGGCCAGTGTCGTGGTTTGCCACACCAACACCTATTATTGCCATGACTGTTGGGCCAAAAAAAGAAGCTTTCCTGAAATTACCAGAAGGGGAAAGAGGTCATGTGGTGGGAATTGAGGGACAGATTTGGAACTGGAAAGAAGTGTGGGATGAAGGCATGTAAAAGTATGAATGTTACAGGTAAAAGAAAGGTGTCTATCTATCTCTAATTGAGGAATGTTGCATATATTGCCAATTAAAAGAGCACTAATTTCTGATAACCCCTTTTTTAAAGTTTTGCATCATGTTGCTCTAAGTATATGCATATTATTACTGCTCTGCTGTCTCACACTGAAACAGATCTCAGGATACCTTCACAAAATGCCACAGCTTACACATATGCTTGTTTTTTTCCAATGAGAAACACTGAATGTGAACATACAGAGCTGGTTAGGGCAGTTAGAGATTCTCTTATTCTATACTGTAAACTCTGCCAGCAAAGTGATTTCATTTGCAATTACAAAAAAAGATGCAGACAAGCTGCACAGCAACATTTCTGGAATTTTTAAATTAAAAGCAAGAATTCCAGGAATGGTCCAAATAATCAGAGAATTGGAACAACAGAGTTCCAGCAGGAGGGGTGAAAAAAAAAGAGAGAGGAAATTCTAAATGATCAATCCCTTATTTGCATTACATGTTTTACTGTTTGTAGAAAGATGTTACCTCAAAACCAAAACAAGAAATTATTAGAATGCTCCAACCTTTACGGCTTCATGTAAACATACCTCTCTCTAGTTAACACAGAAAGTTTTTGTGCTCGTTTCTAGAAGTATCTAACCTCTCCTGTGTAAAACTGATTACCACAACAAAATGACTGCAGTATCAGAAAATGGGGAAGAGCTAAGTAAGCATCTTACCATACAAAAAGAACCAGGCCCTCTAATAGCCCTGGGAAACAGATCTTGACCACAGAATTTACTGGAGCAATCTGCTGAAATGAATAAAAGCAAAAGAACAGCTTGCTGAGGTCCAGAAAAACAGGTAGGAACCAAATAACCACCAACAGAGACTGTAAGTAGTTAAATAACACTAGGGGTTTGCAGCCAGCAATCTTTATTCTCCTTTGACTTTTTTTTTGTTCTACTGTTTCTTTACTTACTCTTCAAAAGCCTCTCACAACTGAGGTGGTGTGCTCAAGGCTTCATCCTTGGCTTTACTCTTGCTCACTGCAGACAGAAAAGTTCATAGCTGCTAGCTAGCACATCTACCCAGGCAAATACTGCTGCATGGCAGAGGCAGAATATGTATGTATCTTGAGCAAAAAAAAATAGGAAACACTAATTTTGGTGAGAAATATTAAAGTGATACTTTTGAGTTAATGTGAAGCAAAACACTTCAAACATATCAGACTGTATACCTTCCAAGCTGCTTTAATTTTGAAATATTTCTTAAATTGTTCATGTCTTAATTTTAAATTGTCGTATTATAATTTTTAATATCAATTATGAAACAGTGAACAATTAAATAATGACTACAACTTCCTACTCTCCTTAGGAATTTCAGTAATTAATTTACTGAAAAAAGTTTAATATATTTATTACTAAAATATCTACAGTACTTCTAATAAAAAACATTATTAACAGACATGTAATAAAATAACTTAAAATACATATACTATTAAAAAAAGGCACAAAAAATCTACAAGGCTCTAAATTCAGAGTGAAGCGTGTAGAATTCAGCAAAGACCCTTCAACTAAAGTGAAAAGAAAAATATGTAGAAATGCTGGAACTTTTCACCAGTTGGATTTTTTGCTGCAGCCAGCTTTGTGTTTTTTGGGCACGGGACATATACAGATACACAGAATGTCTCTGTGACAGTTCTGGTGCATTAGCAAATCTTCAGCTCTGTGGAAGGTGCAATTTCATCTTACACGTCTCTAGTGACAGCACTGGTTTTAAAACTTCCTGTCCTCCTTCATTTATTCCTGCCTTCATGCAGCTGTTCACTCCCGCCCCTAGCTGAGCCAATGTCACAGTCTGTGAGAGCAAAGGAAAAGAACACAAACTTCCCCCATCCCCTTGAAGAAGAAAGTGGAAAAAGAGAAGCAATGATGAAGTGATAATTGCCCCCTTTCCATTCATATGTATTGAATTATTTGCTTCTCTAAACTCCATGTAAAGATTGTCAATGCCTGTGCAGTATCATTTTCTGAATGACAATCTAGCATGATACTCTTCCCAGTTAAAATCTAGACCTTCAACATCTGGCAAGACAGACCAAACTCTGGGTTAGCATAACAAAACTGTTTCTTATCATGAATACTGGGATGAGGCCAAATTACTGCAAGTGATATGACTTTGCCTTCTAAACTTTGTGTTTAGACTGCTGAATTAATGAACTAATGACTTGCATGGAGGCTACACCCTCTTCTTGGCAGCACTGGCTGAAGAAAGCACTCGTTATAGAACGAAAACAAACAAAGTGCTTTTGGAGAAGCAAATTGTAAGGGTACTAAATCATCTTTTTTTGAACCACATCAATATTACCATTTCTTCTCAGCCCAGAAAAATCAAGAAAAAATACTATCCTCCACCTCTGAGGTTTAAGACTGGAAAGTGCCGATGGAATCCCATATAAATTATTGATTCTTAACTCTTACAGAGCCTCCAATGAGTACTTATGTCAAAGAGGTTTACAAAGTCCTAAGATTTCTAAGGCAAAGGTACTAAACTTAGAATAGTTCTCCTCAGACTCCTTCTCAAACAAAGAAATGTGGTATAATGGTACAATGGGTGGGTGCTTATTTTTCAATTGAAGTCGCTGTAAGATAAAAAAACTTTATCCAATGCAGATATAAGAGAAAATGAAAAATGTAAACCATCTGCATGTGAAAAAAAATGTAAAGGATTTATGGAATGGTTGGGAAGGCTTCTGCACAATGTACAGGCCATAGCAAGCTTTTTCTTTTGATCGAGAGACAGGATATACTGAAAGAGCCACAGACTCCTTGCCAGCACATGGTAAGAAAAATAGAGTAGTTGGCGGAGGCATGGTGGTGACTTTACCACGTGTTTGGAGACACTTGCTCCCAGACCTATTCATTTTAGCATTTTACCACTTTAGCATTTTCATGATAGGCTGTTTAACAGAGAAACCTTTACCCTAGTCTTTGTTTTGCTGCCTTTAAATAAACTGGCTGCATGCCCAAACTTCTCAGAAAGAGTATACAGTATATACTGCCTAGAAGCATCCAAAAAGGTCTGTCCTTTGGCTCTCTACATATTAAATTGTTGTTGCTTGGACAATGGACAGCACAGGGGAGATGAAGACTTAGAAAACAGCTGAAAACTGGACCAGTAAAATGCCTGATGAACCTCATCAGGTTCATTCAGCTGTAATACCAGGAAAGACATGAGGTCTCCTTGGGTTCAGCACTCCTGTGGTTAATTTATCTGGGTTTGACAAGTGAGGGTAAGACCATGATCTTGACATTACAGACAGGGGAATCATGGGAACAGAGAGCCTTGGGGAGAAAGCACAGACCAAGATTTATGTTCTGTTATTGTTATTCAGTAATCAATAAGGCCAAACCCATCAAAACATAGCTAAGCTATACAATTGTAGGGCACAGCCAGTTTCACTGGGCAGCAACCCTTTTCTATGCTCAGAGGTCAGGGAAAAGCAGAGATACTGTTTGAGGATGTACTGGCAGGCTCCAGGTGCTATAAAAAACTGAGAAGCAGCACAAGGTTGTTGTCTTGAATTACACTTTCACACTTCCTACACTGCATCTGTCTCCACAACTCATCTCAGGAGCCCCCTTTCACTTCCGCTTTGTCTTGAGGCTTATCTGCCTTAGCCTTGCCCTTTGGAATGGACTGCTAAGGCTGAGTCCTCCCAAGACAGGACAAGAGAGGCAGGAGACACCTTGGCACAGGCAGTCAGCGCAGAATCTCAGATTGATGAGCAATCTGCAATCCATCCGGCATGAATGACAAGACCTAGTGGGAGGCTTTGTAAAGGACTCATGTCATGTTTGATAAAGTCTGTGCAGCTCTGAAGAGTTTTTTGTGACACAGGCAGAGCCCTTTTTCAGGCAGGTACGGCAAGGTAATAATGAGCAGGAACAATAACTAAAGGCTCCTAAAAATTCTGATAGTAGAAGCAACAGATAGAGGCTACTAAGGCTACTAAAACTACAAACTACTACAGGCTACTAAAAAGCCACAAAGGGTATACAAAATACACAATGGATTCATTTGTTAAAGACAAATGGACCTTTTGTATTCTGTACAAGAAGAAAGAAAATAAAACCGGGCAGTTGAGAAATAGAAAAAAAATTCACCTGACAAAGCAGTAAACTTTGCTGTGAGTATTCAGAGACATAGTCTCTCATTTGAAACAGAGAGATGCTAAATGTTCTTTACATTAAATAGGTAGATAGGTCGTTAATTCTCCAGATTTTTTAATCTCTTTGAAAGCAAAAGGCTGTCTGTTAAGTAACTTGGTCATCCAAAAGAAGTAAGCAACTGAATCAGAAACATATTTTATTTGTAACAGCTGTACCAGCCATCAGTAAAAGTTATTTTGTGAGCTGCAAGAAAAGCACATATAATTTTGAATCTTTTTTATGTTTCCATTACATAGCATTTACTTGTATGGAATAGCTTATACTTTCAGATCCAGTTAAAACAGCCACTTACCAAAGCATACAGCCTTGGTTGTTGAGAATTTAATACAATTGCCCCAGCCACATGAAGAAAGCTATCCCAATGTGATGAACGTGAAAAGACCTCTGGAGAGTAATCAAGTTACAGCAGTTACAGTGATGTGGATTATATAAAATGTAATGAGTCAAGTTTTAAATCCTAAGAAGAAATACAGGAAAATACCTAAAATTAAACAACTGCCTTATGTGAGGACCCACAGTGAAAGAAAAATTACATATAAAGGAAGGAAAAAAATTCATAAAAGAATCTGGATTAGCGTAAGGGTTAAAGCACTTTTTTCTCTAGATGGGCTCATGTTAATAACATATGCAACATGCATTGTAACTCCCATAAACACAATGTATTAGAAGTTTTTTAAAATTACTTCATATACCTGTGTTTATCTGTTAGAACACAGTTGGCACGGCTAGGTGAAAAAAACAAATACAACTTTCCAAACCCTAAGCACATTTATCCAATTCTAAATAATACGTCTTTGGGGAAGTCAGATCTGGTTGCCCTAATAAACAGAGCAAAAACATAAAGAAGAGAATCTGTAGAGCTCAACTTTTGTTCTTTATACAACACATAATTAAGACGAAGGAAATAAGAGCAGACACTGCATCCATGTACTAATTCATAGATGAACCCTCCAGCTCTACAACATGACAGGGCTGCCAGTTGGTTTTTATGCTAAATTTCATGGCCACTGAATTACCCAACTGCAGTAGGTTACTAATTGTTTATTTATATATCTGAGTTTCCATACTACAATCATTACATGCCATCCACATGTCTCAAATAGCTAAAGCTATGCTTACCCATGCTAAGTGGCAGACACACTAACATTATCAGTACATCTAAAGAAGAAAGCTTTTTCACTTTTCTCCTTCTCACCTTTGAATCTCTTGATCCATTTCAGCCTGTTTGACAAAACCAGACATCTCAAAGACATTTAATTACCCAGGTGTTCTGTATCTACACAGAGAAAAAATGAAATCCAGTATTCTTGCTGAGGGAAGTGCTATACACCATTTCCTGTGGCATTTCGTGGCAGACCATCCATCCATCCCACAGGCTTTGGCTCTCCCCATGGCACGTGGCACTTGTGGCCCATTAGCTTGTTCTTAACTGCAGCCAGTGTTTGTCCCCTCCCCTCAGAAACACAGGGGGTGGGAAAAGAGACAAGAATACAGAGGCAAGTGGTGAACTGGGAACACTGTGAGCACAGCAAGATCTCAAGTTACTGAGATGCACATCTCCCGGGATACTGGAAGGGAAACTGGCTTGATGTTGGGTGACAGAGTGCTTGGTTTTAGAGGAAATCAGGATTCACTAGTTCTGCTGCGCATGGAATAGCTTGTCTTTCCTTCTAGTTTACTGACCAAGTCTCAGCAAGCACATGGAACATTGCTATTCCAACAGCAATTTCTGATCTTTTATGAATTGCATTCTAATACAGGTTCTCTTTTATTTGAGATTAAACTGTCATGGAAGGTAATGCTTGGCCAAAGCTGTCTGAATAAGAACGGGTGATATTCCAGTTCCAGGAAACAATACACATGCCCTGCTGTGTGGAAAGTAGGAGGAAAATACATTTTAAAAGTCCAATTAAGGAAGGCTTCGCTAAAAAAAGTCCCTACATTGCAACATGCAGCTGCTTTCCCACTCCTAAAAAATTCCAGAGAGATTATTCTCCCTTTTGCAGATATTCACTTACTATTGTTTAACCGGAAAACTGAGAATATCATGCATCTGGTTTGCATTCCTTTTCCAACTGGAATAATTTGCTTTAGATTTACTGATATTAATTTAGGGCTAGAAATATTTACCCTTCTCAAAATAAAAGGTATTGTACCTTATATAATACCCTTCTCATATGACACTCTAACCAATTTGTTTTGTTTGCCTTTGCAACTGTCAGTCAGCTTGGACCAAACCCTAAGTCAGGATGCTCAGTGAACCCTAAAAAGCCCCAAGCCAGGAGGAGCTTTAGAGTAGGCAGAACCTTCAGCAATCACTTGTTTGGTGTCATAGATGTTACCACCTTTCCACTGAGTAGTTAACAAGGTTAACTGGAAGTCATGATATGCTGAGGAAGACACATCCACCCAGATACTGATTGTTGTGCTTTTTTAAAACACTTAATCCTTGTTTCTTTTCTCAGCATCCCTTGTGATTATCTTCCCATGCATTGTGTTCCTTGGGTGGATAGACTCTCAGAAGCATAGGTCTCCAAAACCACTGGAGAAGAAGCTTGGCCATGAAATCCAGGTGGCAGAAAGACACTCTATTCTCCTTTTATTGTTTTAAATCTTGTTTGACTGTTTTTTCTGAAGTTTGGAAGACAAACCAAATAAGCAGGTAGATGGAGAGTGGCAATTCCTTATCTTAAGGCAGAGCCTATCATTAGTTCACTCATCTACAGCTGGGCAGATTACAAGAAGGGATTTTTGTCTGTGTAAAGAAAGAACTTTAATTTAGATTGCTTCTCTAAGCAATCTTTTCTGTTTGCAAACATATTGCAAGCTAGAAAAAAGAGCACCAGAAGCAGAGATCAGAAGCAGGACCTTGGCTTAGGACAGTAGTAGTTAGGTGTTCAAATGCCTTTTAAATATGGTTCAATGGACCTTCTTGTCTTTGCACACACAGCCATATTGTGAACCATTTAGGAATGTTAGGATTTTGTGGTTTGATATGGTATGTGGTTTCAAAATGATGCTGAGTTTGTCACTGAGGTTGAACCTGAAGAGACAGACTTGTTTAGATCACCCTGCCAGTCTTTGCCCATTTTTGCACTCTTTAGAGGAGTTTGTGCAAACTGTAATATCAAAGGGGTTTCCAGAAATACAGAGGTCCCAAGAGAATACAAAAGTACAAAAATGCATGGAGCAACACTGGCAAATTTGATGACAGGGTTCAGCCCCTCATCCTACTTTCAAAACCCTTTATGAAATTTGCTTAACCCCTTAGTTCCATTAAAAATACTCAGTTAAATAAAGCTACCCTGTGTTCAAAGCAAGATCTGGCTTCAGTTTCCATTGTTCCAGTCACAGTTCCATGCACAGTAGTGCAAGGGCATCAAGGAAGCTGGTTTGATCAGTACTGCTTGGTCTCAGAAATGCAAATTGTAGGTTTATTGGTTTCTTTCCCAGTGTGCAGCTATACACACTGATTGTTTCCACTAATTCTGAGTAGACTCCCAAATGAAAAGCTCAACTCTGTTATACCTAGAGTGACTTTTTTTGAAAAACTCATTCTCTATGGTCAGAGCACTGGATTTCCTGATCTTGTTTCCTGGTGTTTAAGACTAAAAAAAAAAAAAAACTCCAGATGGTATAAGCCTGGCTTTAACCTCTCCCTACAGCCTTCATAATTTAAATGGGAGGGATAAGAAGAATTATACAAAAATATAATGTTTCATAGTAACAAATAATGGTAGCTGTAAACACAGGCACATTTCTCCCATGTAACATTAACTGCCACCTGAAACAATGAATTTTCTCTACCTTCTGAAAGTATTAGATTTTTGCTATTGCATAATAGAGAAAATAAAAATATATAAAATGGATAAAAATCAAATATCCATCTTTTATTAGTTTCAGATGTCATATACTGAGAAAAAAATAATCTTTTATAGTGGTTTTGATACAAGGTAGATGAATGCGTTGGATATTGCATGTTTTTAAACAGAAAAAACTATGCAAAAAAGAGGTTAAATTTCTTGTGGTTGAACCCATGAAGTAAATACAGAACATATTTTGTTTGTTTGGATCTTGGGGGAACAAACTGTTTTTATGTAGTCATATTACACTAAAGAAAGCACTGTAATGTATTTCAAAATCACATATTTATATAATAGGGGATGTACTCACATCCAACATAATCAGTCTCAATCACAAAACCTGGAAACAGTTTTGAAAAGTAAAAACTTGTAAAATCACACCTTTGTTTTCTAAATGCTGATATGCAAAGGAGGAAAAAAAACCCTATAGGCCTGAAGTAAACCTTCACATCGTTAGGATCTAATTGTGAAAAGCAGTTTATCCTACATAACTTTCTTACATAAGTCTGATTCAAAGTGAGTACCTTTGAAACATCCTGTCTTGCTAAACTCCACTAAACTCCTCACAATCTAGCTCTTAATGCTGCTGCCTTTTACCTTAATTCCCACACTTGCATTTCACCAGGGAAATGTCTGATAAAAATAAATAACATAATTCATCTTCAGTGAAGAGGACTTGGCAGGTATTTCTCAAGTTGAACTAGTAAAGAAGATGGTGTCTTAAGAGAACTACAGGTTAAATGGGGTTAGGAGGAGTGCCTGGAAACTGTTCCAACTTTGAAAATTATTCCTGTGCCATTTAGGGAGAAACCCAAGACCTTTCAAGATTTCCTGCAAAGAAACTGGGAGTGAGAAGCTCGGAGTAGATAATAACATTTTGTTAATTTGGAACTACTGTGTGACTTCAGGGCTTTAGCTGTCCTTGCACCAGGGCTGCTCTGGTAGTTGCTTTGGTTTTAAGCAAAAATTGCATGCAGTGAAAACTGTCTTTAAAAATTCCTGTCAGCTCAGATTCACTCCTTAACAGTGTGGTCACAATCAAGCACCTTCTACAAAACTCTAATGTTAAAAAATCCATAATCTGCTGGACTGATGCTTCTCTCCCCAACAAACAAGTCACCCTGTACTGACTTACAAGTGATTGCAGTTGGGAATTGCTGTGTGGTAGAGAATAGGGACATTTCTAAATAAACAATGATGTGGAGCACAAAAATGCTAGCCTCTGTGATCCACGGAAACATGAGATGGATCTCAGTATTCCTAGAGGAGGAGTAAGTTTAGCTGATTAGTTTTAGGGATACAAATAAACACAGTGTGTTTCTAATTACACCAGTGAGTCACA
Organism: Zonotrichia albicollis; assembly: GCF_047830755.1. Taxonomy (NCBI): domain Eukaryota; kingdom Metazoa; phylum Chordata; class Aves; order Passeriformes; family Passerellidae; genus Zonotrichia; species Zonotrichia albicollis. The sequence goes on from NC_133860.1 coordinate 76,127,042, forward strand.
ATAGAGTGCTGGTTAATTTGGGTAGTTTTGTGCCTGAAGTTCTAAAACTGTTTCAAAAAACAGTGTGCTTGTCCTTCTTCCTTTCCCCAAGCACAGCTGACTTCTTAGCAGCATTAGTTAATCATCACAGCTGACACAGTTTAGGTCACAATCCTCAATCTCCTTTATGTCAGGACATTTATGCTGTCCCTACAAAGCTCTACATAAGGAAGAAACAAGCCTTGTTGGTCCTTGTGACTGCTTGATTGTGGTAGAGCTCAACAAGTGTTATACTGCATTAACAGATCTGAAAACATCCCAGTCACACCTGCTCAGGCCACCTCAAACACAAAAGCATTTAAAAATCTACTTTTCAAAGTTATACTCAAAGAGGCAGAAAAAACCATTTTCAAACACAACCCAAACTTCAAAACACAAAATCCAGGGATTTAAGTATATTGGTCTTCACAACCTCTCATGGTTTGTTTTTTTTTTTTTTTGTATACTATTACTTCTTAACTAGGGGCATGTGATTTTTCAGACTGGAAGTGCGCCTCAGACAGCTACAACACCAATTTCTTGACTGCTTTACTTTTGTACAATTCTGTTCAACAGAAAACAAAGGAAGGAGAAGAGTGGCTACCTAAAACAGAAATTTTGTGTCAGTATATATATATATATATATATATATATATATATATATATATATATATATATATATATACATATACATTTTTGTGGGACAAGGTTTGTTGTTTTAAACTGCAGAGAAACCAGGACGCATTAAGTTTAATTATGATAGTTGTGCTTATTCCTTGGTCACTGTGTACAGTGCAGAGTCATCTTGACAAAACTGCCATGTAAGTAAGGCTATGATTTATTCATCTTGGACAAAGTACCTTTCACAGTTATAAAAGGAGTTCTGAAAAGTAGTAGAAAAATTACTTTTTATTACAATTACTTTTATCTGTGTATCTCTCTATCTACCTACCTATCTCATCTCCCCCTTAAGCCCTGTCCTGCACACTTAGAAATAACTCCTACACAACTTTGATCCCAATTTCCTGCACAAGCATCAACAATAACTCCTAGAGCCCTACCTTGATTCACATTCCTCTCTCTTCTAGTCCCTCCACCCAAACAATTCCATAACCAGAAAGTGATTGCAGTACCACTTAACTCTTAGTTTATACTAAAACAATGCACTAATAAAACAACGCAACTTTTATGTGTTCACTCCAAGGCTAAGCAGCTGTACAGCTCTCATTTGGACCTGTGTACTTCAGCAAATATGGCAACATAAGTCATGCAAATTCTCTATCATGAATTAAACTGACTTTGTGTGTGTGTGTACACATATATATATATATATATATGTACGTATGTATGTATGTATGTATTTTATATTACTAAGTTCACAAAATAGAATCAATGTGAGTTTGGTATTAAGATTTCATTTTTGATGGAAAAGTATGTCCACCTGGAGAAGACATTTCAGAGTCATCCAAAGAGAGAACTTCACCAATATTTCTCCCCAGGGGCTTGATGGGATCCATACTGTTCATTCAGTCAAATGGCTCTGCAGCAAAGCCACAGCCCCTTCTGATTTTCTCATCTGGCAATCCTCTAACAAACTTCACCTTTTGCAGTCTTCCAGTAGTATCTTGATTCGTACCCTCCCATCCTACATTTGTGAGTCATATTTCTGGGATTTTTTTTCCCAGAAACTTCTACATATAGCCTCTGTGTGCCTTTCCGCCTTCCCGTAAATTTTTCCATTGTCTCTCTCTCAAATCGCTTTTCCCAAACTGTGCTTAATTTCTTTTCTCTTCTTGCCACAAAACTCCCTTTTTTTTCAGCTTCCACTCACATCCCCAAGTTTTCTATTTCTTTCCATCCATTTGAATCAATTAGATTAATGGATTTTTTCAAAACCACTCTTGTCTGATGTCAAGCAAGGAAGTTCAGTGGCCTCTCACACAGAAACACCGGAGTTGCAGTTCCCTCTCCAGCTAAAGCAAGGGGTCTGCAGCTCCCCGTGTGTGCTGTAACCAAGAGAATTAGGAGGCTTTCCTACACATAAAGTTTTGAACTCAAGCTGTCCATCAGATCACCTATAAAACCCGTGCTCCACTCAAACTGCCTCCACAAACACCTCATCTGCTAAATCAATAAGTAACAATGATAACGATGACGATGATGATTATAATCCTATCTCTACAAAAACTCCAAATGAACCTTTTTTTATACAGAAAACTCAGAAGCTAGGGAGGAGAAAAGAGAACAATTTTGCTAAGGCAAAGAAAACATATGCTGTAATAATTTACTTGGGGGCAGAAAAAAATTGTAATATATTTGCATTGGCCTCGTGTTGAAACTTTGTATGCTAAACAGGTCTTTGGCCATTAAATGTCACCAGAACTCCCAAACATTTGGCACAGCACTTACATGTAACAAAAAGACTAAGTAAGTGAAAAGCTACTAGCATGTCTTCTGGCAATGGACTATCTCTATTTTCTTCACTGTTTTCCCTAACTTGAAAGATCCTGCATTCAGCCTCCCTGCTGCTGTCTAGACGCAGCTGTGTTTTGCCATCCACCCTGGGGTGACTCTGTAGCCTGAAGCCACACTAACACATTCTCAGCTGTCTCATACAGTTGTGCATTGAAGGGCTCATGGGAGGCTGCAGTTTCCCCATCCCTTCTAGAAGAATACAGGCTCGGTGCTAATGCACCAGATATCTCCACCAGCTAATGAAGATGTTAGCAGATGATGAATTGTCTACACCTGGTGAGCTAACACAATGCTTGTTCCCCAAAACCACTGGCCTATAAAACTGCACAATGCCTATTGTGTGAGAAGGAGAACTGGAAGTTCCCCAGCCCCAGTGCTCTGCCAACTCAGCCAGGTCACTTGGAACAGCAGGGTCTACAACACCAGGGAACACCAGAGAAACCCCCAGAACAATGCATGGGTAAAGGGGAGGGGAAATACATTAATGATTTTGGGGAAATGATTATCATATGTATGTTTATTCTGGGACAATCAACCAATATGTGTGCAAAATACGGTATAAAAACAGAAACAATCTAGTACTCGGCATGCACAGATCTTGGAGGAGCTCTGTCTCTGTGCATCCACCCAAATAAAGAATGCCTACCTCTTAATACTACATTTGTGTTAAGGAGTTTTTATTTCACCAAATTTTTGGTAGCAAAGATAAAACTTCGAGGATCAGCTTGGGAGGAAGTGAGTGAAGTGCCTTAATTTTGAAAACTCACTTAAAACCCATTAACAGTTGTAGCCCTCCCAACATACTCAAACTTTTATTTGGAAATATTTGGCTAAAAAATGATGAGGCAGGAGTGATGAGTGGGAAGAACAGGAGAGATACTTGAAATTCTAGAAGTGTGTCCTTCTAGGAACAGGTATGACTGTCGCAGCACACACTGGGCAGTGAATGGGTGATAGATACCATTACAGCCAAACTCTGGGAAGAATTTCAAAATACAGCTCTGAAGTATGAAACAAACTGTTATTCTCACTCTTGATTTTGATCAAGAGGCTCTGTCTTCCTCATACTCTTACAAATTAAAATATCTAAAAACTTAAAAAACATGGATGCCAAGCAAACCTAATGACTCTGTAATGTTTTTCATTCTTCTCGTGGACAGGAGAGAAATTTTCTAAAAGGAAACATCATCTGGGAATCCCAGTCTTGGCACTGAAATTGACATACACTCTGAAGAAATCCAGCCCTCTTCTCCTTTTAGCCTGTCATTTATTTAATAGGTAGCACAGGTAGAAGGAGGCTAGGGAAATAGGGAGATTGGAGAACTCATATGTTAACACTACATACCTTGAATATTCACCCCACCAGCAGCCCTATCACTGTTTTGCATCAGAAAGTGCACAAACATGGCGCAAGTACTTTCTTGCACTCACAAATGCTGCTAATACTATGTAGAACTTACTAAGAAACAGCAAATTTTCACTTTTCTCTCATTTAAATCCATTCATTTTCTAATCATCTTTGTTAATGCTTCCTCATCATTCATGCTGCCTTTAGATAAATGGTCATATCAGAAAAGCAAAATTTGATCAAACAGCAACTGTCAGATAATAAACACATATCGTAGCAGTTTACAGCTCACTGCTTTTGTCCTTAGCCCAAGAAGACCTGGGTTTACAATGGCTATGTTCTCTCCCTCCCACCCTCTCTCCCTCCCGCTGTCTCACTTAACCCAATAAATGATTTCTCAATTACATCACACTTTTGTTCCAAGAGTATAAAATGACCTGTTTAGCTCCTTCTTCTTTTACAACCTTAATTACACTCATTTTTCTTATAGCTTTTGGGCAGCATCCTTTCCAAGTTGCTCTGCAAACTACCAATTTAGTTTTGCCCAAGCCTTCTCTTTGGTATTTGCCTCCTGGGAAACCTAACAGAGATTTAGTAGGAAGCTTGTCACCACACATACTTATGAAGGAATGAATTTAAAATAATGACTTCATGCACGATACAACATCTTGTTGAGCTACTACCATCTCACATCACCTTCCCTCATCCTACTATTTCTCTTACTATTCCCTTGGAATTGGTTGTGACAGATTTAATTTTCTTCATAGCAGCATGTATGGTGCTATGTTTTGTATTTGTAGCCAACCACCAGAGACAGCACGCCCATTTCAGGTACTGCAGTGTCAAGCAAGGCCTTTGCTGAAGACCTGGATTAGCCTTCTGTGTAGCCTCACAGCCCCCAGGACAACCATAACACCTCATGAGGCTTCCTCAGGCCATCACTTCTATACTGCAGATTCAAGTTACCCTCTGGCAAGAGGCTTTCACACTAAGTTTCATCCTCCCTCCTTTGCCAGCACTACGGTTCCAGCAGGCAGGTCCACAGAAGGGCATGTGTCTAACCAGCCTTCACCTGCCCTTGACTTTAAAGTAGCAAGGGAAACCTCAGCCAGGATGCAGATGTCTGTATTAACATAATTCTATATAGAAACATGTTCACAGAATCACTGAATGGTTGGGATTGAACAATAAACGTCACATAGTTCCAACTCCCCCGCCATGGGCACAGGGACAAATTTCACTCAACAGGTTGCTCAGAGCTCTTTCCATCTTGGCATTACACACTTATAGGAGTGGGATATCCACAACTTCTGTGGGCAACCTGTTTTACTGCCTCACCTCCCAGTCAGCAATGAATGCTTTCCTAACATGCAACCTCAACTCATTGTCTCTCAGTTTGAATTTAAGTTCTACAAGTTGGCAGCACAATCACATCTTGCATGACTGCTCAACATCTTGAGGAGGGACAGCAGCCAGGATATGCCCTGCTGGACTTGGCTGCCCTGAAAACACAGAAAAGACAGACAGACAGACCTCCCTGCCTGTGGAAACACAGTTTGTATGAGAGGCAGGCAAGCGATGACATGGTAACATCTCAGTGTCTCAGGAAAGGAAAGGAATTATGAGTTCTGTCCTATGACCCAAACAGCTCTCACATGAAGTAAAACAGCACCTCACTCAGGAATGGGATGGCTGTTTGAATTGTGAAATATTTTTGCTGTTCTGGAACATATCAGCAGAGCAAATTATTGCAAATTACTGTTTTAAATGCACAGTCCATTTCAGTTTTGCTTCTCTCTTCTGCAGACTGCTTGGCCAGACTTGTTCAGATGGGCCTTTAGGGGGGAAGATGTGGGTGCTACACACTGGCTACACCAGTGAAGTTTCCCAGGTGCACAGAGACTGCAGATCACAGAAGTATCTTACCATGCACACAGGTCATGCAGTCACTCAGCACACATCCCAGACTGTGACATTTGACTCACATTCCACAGCAACTCTGCTGGCCGAGTCAACAATCTTATGAGAAGAAGGTGTATGGATTTATCTGTGCAAGCTAACAAAAAACAAGGGGACTACAACAGAGGTGTCTATCCAAGCAGCTCACAGGCTGCTGTCGTTACAGGCCTGTGTTTACATGCAGCTCTGGTAAGAAGCTTACAGTCCTGTTCACAAAGAATCTGGAGAGGGATTTGGTCCACACCTCCAGCAGCCTTTCTGGCAGGTTTTACAGCAGAGCCAGCACAGAAAGGGACACACAAAGTCTGTGTCTGCTGCCGAGTCTCAGAACAGCCCAAATAGGCAGGAAAACAGTGGAACATGTCACACAAGTGTGCCTGTCAGTCTGCCTCGTGGGATGGACACAGGATTAACTCCAATGTCCCTAGGATTCCAGTCACAGGCATATTTGCTCTGTGCAAAGAGAGGGTGCCTTGACCTGCAGTTGCTCTCAGGTCACACTGCACTCCTACTGTGTCATGAGACCAAAACCAGCACAAAAGAGATCTGGCTGCCAAGATAATATTCAGAGTGACTACCCTTGTGTTCTTGCCCATAGAATGAAAGCACTGAGTATTATGGGGTAATCACTGAACACCAAAATTTTCAAGGACAGATAACTTCAATGGAAAAAGATTTATGATTTGTTATGGTAATTGTTAGCAGCAAATAACAAAACAGTACTTTTTGTAAAGTTAATAGTTCACCTTTAGTCAGGTTTTGGCAGTACTCAGTTGCTTTCCTTGCTCTTCCTAAAAATTATAAGAAATCTATGCAGAAGTTGAGAAATATATTTTCTGCAAGACCTAGGCTGTTTTTCTCTAACAGTTACAAGCAGACAATTCCTTTGGTTTGCCCTGCATATGCTGTAATTCTGTATCAAGGAGTTTTATGAGGTAACCTTTAGCACTTCAGCAAGTTTTCATTTCATTATCATAGGCCTAAGTAAAACTCAAGGCTAATTTTAGCATTTATAGGAACGTGCTGCTAGAAAGAAAAGGTCAAATGTGCTCACAGGAAGGCAGCACCAATTTGAATTTTTGGCTTGAACCTGTTTCTCCTTGCAACAAATGACTTTCTTCCATCTACCCATGTCAAGCAGAATGAACCTCAGCAGCAACAGCTGTTAAAAAGGAGGAATTCTGTATACACTTGTAATGTAAAACTTTCCCTTTTCCCCATAATGTATTCAAAACAGTGGTGTCCAGGGAGGAGAGAGGAACACAATGACACAGCACATGTACTTTCTGTGCTGCTGATACCACAGACAGCATTCTCTGCCAACATGAGATACTTAATTTTTATTAAAAGAAGAGTCAGATGTTTTTTCAGCAGTACGTACTGCCCCTGCCCCAGTAGAAAACTAGCTGCTCTGTTCCAAGTCTAAGGAGGCAGATGATAATGCCCACTCACCCTATTGAAATATTATCCTTTCTGCCCCCTTTCTGTTTGGTTAGAAGAATCCATCTTGCAGTTCTAAGAGAAGAGTGGAGTTAGGAAAAATGGCTTTCAGAGATTCATTCACACTTGCTGGTACCCTTAACAACACCACTCAAAGGCAGGCCCTGTGGATTTGGAGAATGGCAAATTAGTTGTCTGTGTCCCACAGGTGATGGATGACTCAAATGACCTTTTCTCCTTTTTAACAACAAGCAAAAGAATGATGTCATATAAACATACAGATATAAACACATAAATATCCACACAATCACCTATATCTGGTAAGGGTGGGTTTTTCTGTTAAAAAAGTATTAAAAATATTTAAATACACAATCAAGAGCTTAAACATTTAGATCCCACATTCTGTTTCCATTTTAAATCCTAAGCAGTGGTTGAGAGGAAACTGATGAAACAGGAGAAAGAATTCAAAAGGCACATCATTCTCATGAAGGTGAAGAACAAAAGCAGATCAATACTGTGGCAGGCCTATGAATATCTGAATATGATAAAAGGCAAGCCTTAGACGGTAAAGGGAAAGAATACCATTTCCATAATTTCTATTAAGCAAGTATCCCCTCTTCCCAGCAGTGTCTAACAACATGGTAAGAGGACAGTACCTCCCCAGGCAAAGTAAAGATATTCCTCTGGCAAAGGGGTGGCAAGCAGACAAGTTCAGTTACCCAGAGGAAGCCAACATGGCCACAACATCAGTGTTTATTTTGAGGGGAAAGCACTACTATTGAGGCTCTTCTATGGATGAGAATTTCTCTTATAAAGGAATGCAATTTTACTGTAAAAAATCTAATAAAGTGTTTTCTCCCATCTAAAGATCTTCTGAATAAGGACGCACCAACTCTAAGCTACAGCCTCGCCTTAAATATTTACTGGCTAGTCACAGAGAATCTTCATGAAAAGCCTGGTGTCAACAGAAGAGCTGTCCAGAGAAAAAGTCTTTTGGTAGAAGACACATCAGATCAGAAAAAAAGCAGCATATACAACAGTTATAAAACCCACAAAACTAAACCAAAAGAATTTAGAATAGCCATATAATTGTTAAAAGCAAAGAACCTACTGAACCTAGGTCACTAAAATGAAAGACAGGCTGGCTATTGACAGGTGAGAAGTTAATCTGAAATATGCTTCATGTCAAGATGCATCTCAGACATACTTTCTTTTGGGTGTTTCATCCAAATAAAGACAGAAAATATTTCTCTGCAAGGAATGAAAAAATTTTTAACTACATAATCTTACAAATTTGAAAAAGAACTAGGGGGAAGAAACTGAGACAAAAATAGAGGACTCAGAAGAATTTCTGAAATTCCGAGTTGCTTTAACAAGCAGCCCACAGAACATTCTGTGGGTCAGAGTAACAAATGTTTCAAAATGTCCTATTCCTCTGGCAGGAGACCTAACCATATCATAACAGGGGCAACAATGAGGAAAGCTTTCAACATCGTTACTTTCAATGTCACATGTGCCATGCATTAAGAAGACAAACAAAAGTAGGCAAAGGCAGATGAAATGGTGAGTTTCAGTTTTGTACTAGCTAAGATATCCAACTTGGGCACACTGAGGAATACCTCATATGGGGGATAAAAAACGGCTGCATATTCTACTCTCTCACTTTCTTTGGTCAAAATGATAAAGAGGCAGGTAATTACTTAAACCCCATCTGAAATTTTCAGAAGCCTCAAATTAAGAGATTCATTGGAAGAAGAAATATTCTTTTTGAGAGATTGGGAGAGAATAATTGTTTTTGAAATAATTTTTAAAATGGTGTATGTTAGTGTTTGCTAAATGTAATACCAAGAATATACATGAAGTTGTTGTTCTCTTCCCACTCCCACCTTATGAAATACATTAAAATTCACTGGATCGTATAAGATTTTCTACCTCAGAAATAATTTCTCTTTCTCTTTTCTTTCTCAAATACTCCCAAAGATGTTAGCTACTGTTGATCAAACAGAAAATATGATGTGCTTCAAAGCTCATTCTATAGAGTATATCTTAATATTCAACTGAAAGGAAAATAACATTTACTTTACATCTGAAGTAAGGCAGGACATCTCAGACTGAAATCTGTTGTTTTTGATAGAGAACTATTGCATTTTCATATACAGTATCAACTAAATACTTCTTTGGAGGAAAAAAAAAGGCTTTGCAGGAATTCTTAAATATCCCAATGATATTTTTATTATTCATTAAAACAGACTTATACATCACACAGAGCTTAAAAGCATGATTATAAAAAACAATCACTATCCCCCTTTATGTTTTTTAAATCACAGAAGAGTTTAAGAGCTGAGCAACTTACGCGGAGGTGATAGCACTTCGATTTCTCTGAGATCTTGACAATACTATGTGTCTCATAAATCTGATTCTCAAAGTAGAGAATCACAATGTCACCAGGCACAGAGGCCCTATTAAAGTATCCCCAATTATCTTTCCAGAGTGCCTTTCTTTATCACATTATTTGATAGACTCTCATGTACAGGTTTGAGCTGCCCAAATATAAAGTCCTCAGCCCATTCTGTGCTTCTCACAAGACAGAGCAATCACAGGGCCCATTTTTTCCCCTAGACAAAGTCAGACCATCAGTGAAAGTCTATCAGATTGTGTAAGTATCAACATGTATACGTAAACAAAAATCAGATCTTCGGTAAAGGCAGTTTTTCCTTCAGTATAATAACAAACAGCTTTTGTGAGAAATGTAAAGAGCCAATATGTTCAGCATAATACCCCTGTGTAAGCCCTTCAGAGATTAAACTACAATATCAATGTCTGCTACAACAGTATTTGTCAACATATAGTCAATTGGCTCCATGAATAGGAAATAATGTGGTTTATTGCAAACAGTAGACTTCAAAAAACAGGTATTTCGAAGTCCAGTTTGTTATGATTTTATTTAACAAAACATGAGCTAAATGTTTTCATGCAACATTTGCACTTAGGTCTTAAATAATCATGACAAACAGAAGTAGTTAACGAACACACTAATTATAGACTTTGGTGAATATACAAAAAACCTCAGCATTATAGGTTATACAAAGTAAAGAACATATTAAATACTTCCCCAAAATACTGCAGCAGCTGAGACACAGTGATATGCCTTGCAAGGGCACAGGAATGTAATTTAGAAATCACATGGGAACTACCCCTTTCCTTTAATTTCACAAACAAGACAAAAGCAACATTCAACTCCACACACTGATTTTTCAGGTTATGTCTATGCAGTACCTTGAGTTTTATCCAGTAAAAGTAAGACATGTTTATTTAGTAAACAATTATGCAGTAAATCTTTATTCCATTTCTTCCTTGGTATTACCTGGAGTAGCCATGTTATTTAAAAGTGGGCAGGTTTGGTACTTTTATACTGATGTCACCAATATTAATATTTCTTGGGATCTCTGGCAGATTCATATTCTTTACAGCTGAAACAGCCCGGGCTGGAGCTCCTGCTAAACCAGCCTGTATATAAAGTGAGGAAAAATGCAAGTCAGGCAAAGTCAGTCACAAGAAGGTTCACCAGCAATCTACACAGACAACTAACTTTTCAAGTATTTCCATGGTTACACAATTAGAAAAACCACATGGTAATTGTGTTTGGAATGAAATGGGTTACTTGGAAATATTAAACCAGAAAGAGAAAACAGTTCACATATTCCTCTTTATATGGTAAAACATGTAATGTCAATTGGATGGAAAAGTATGAGAGGAAGGAACAGGAGGCTTATCCAAGCACGTGTAATGTGCACGTCACAGAACAGTCTCAAGGTGTTGGGTGTCCAGTGTGCTGCCTTTGCCTTTTATCTATTCTAAAAGTTCACGTGGTTCACACTTGACTAGCATTGGTTACAGGTTCAGAGTAAGTAACCTCAAAGTAACAAGGTGCTGAATTTCAGTCAAATCAATGAACACAGACACAGACACACACACACACCTGTGTGTGTATATATACATACATACAAAAATACATATATATGTACACACAGAGGTATTTCAAGGTGGCTTAGACTAAGATGAAAAGGATAAATACTCTGCATTTGTGGTTGATGAAGAGCATGCAGACAGCCAAACTAGGATAACCTGTTTCCCACAGTAACTAATTATACACTAACATATCTGCATCCCCTTGAGCATTACACAACAACATGGTTATGCCAAATTAAACTACTACACAGCACCTATTTTTTATTAAAGTTCTCTATTGCATGCAGTGTCTTTGCATACAAAACTAGAGCCTTTCTGTACGAACATGCAAGTTTTACAATAGAGAATTGCTGACTTCCATTTGGTTCTGCTTTTAGTTAAAGCAGCTGCCAAGTTAGCACACTGGGGTATATTATGAAATGCTAACGATTTACAGCTCAGAGGCCTGAAGACATACCAAAATCATCTTTCCCTATTGCTTCTGAAAACACCTATTCAAAACCTTGTTATTTTAAGGACTATTAAAACAAGACTGTTAAGTGTTACTACTATTTTTGATGTTGTGAAAAAACCAGACTATTAATTTTAGGTATGGAAATATTTCTCCTGAAAGTTCAGATTCTCTATGCAGATTTAGAATTTGCAGTGTGGTTTTACTTCAGGCTTGCCACAGAAGTGTAAAAATAATTTTTATTTTTGCAAGGAAATAAAAAAGCACGGGACATTTTTATAAGAACTCTTATTAGCAGAAAAAGATATCATATCACAAATTTTCTGAATATGTAAAAAGAATTAACTTTAAATTTAACGTTTTAAAAGTAAGATTAAAAATATTCAAAAACAAAAAAATCACAGTGTAAGATTTACTAGTTTTACAGTGTGGCATCTTACAGGTCCAGTAAAAAGGAGCAATTCACAAGAAACAAAGCAAGACGCTAGGAATTAGTTTAAAAAAAGACTAAACCTGTAGAAATGGAAGATCTTTAATTTTAGGTTTTTCAAAGACTGAAGAAACCAGTCCATTTGCATACAAAGTATTTCTGAACAAGAAATACAGCAAAATGAAAGCAGAAAAAAGGTTGTGTCATATTTGACTATTAAAAAGCATTGGTACATGACTACCACTCAAAGTATAACCCTTTCAGATTCTTGGTTTTCACTGAAATTCACTGCAAGTGCAGGGTAAAACTACTGAGGAGTGCACCTGACTTCCATGGTGTTCACCTGGTCAGCTTCACAAAAGGAGACAGACACCCCACACACTTGTCAGATAACAACTCTACTTTTTGAAGGTTATGAAAAAAAAATATTTCTCCTTTCTACTACTCACTTATAAGAAATAAAGTCAAGTTAACATAAGATTTTCACTTAACATCCTACCTACTGTTTTTCCTTCTCCCCTTGAAAACATAACCCAAGTCAAAATAAAACTGATTGAAGTTTCTGATTTTGAACTAACCCTTTACATGGAATGGCTAAAGCGTCATAAATCCCTACACTGTAGTTATGGGATGATTCTCATAAGAAGAAACAGAGACCAGAAAGCCATTAAGTCATCTATTAACCATATCTTCCCTGTCAAACCCTCCTATGTGAGACATGCCAAAGTTTGGAAAAGCATGTGTGGCAGAGAAGGCAGCTCAGAAAACTGCATCTCTGATGCTATCAAATTTACTCTTACTTTGAATTATCAACAGAATTATCTGTTCTCAGAAGAACAGACTTAAGTAAAACTCAAAAGGTGCAAAAAATACTTTGAAACCCTTTTTCCTTCATTTTCCTTAACATCACCAAATCTATCAGGTCATTCATCCCAGAGGCTCTTTCAATAGCAGTATTTTCTTAAAGGGGAAAACCTGGACGTAACACTAACAGTACTAAGAAATAGAAGTATCTAAAATCTGAATAGCCCTGAATGTGCAATAAGTTAAAGGAGCATTATTAACACTGCAATTTCTTTCTATTTACTAAAAAACAGTGCAGAAGGCATGAAGATGCCCAACACCGTCCTGTTATAACTGAGAACTTGGAAATACTAATTTTAAATCAAGAGGCAACTTCCAGTGAAGTCTTATCGGATAAAACAGTAAAGGCTTTTAATCCTTTAAATTCTATTTGCAGTAATGGAAGAAAAATTCATAAAGCAAAATGGGGCAATGTAAACTGTTTTCCACTGAGAAGATGAAAATATTAATTAAAAGCAATGAATTATACAATCTACAACTGAAACAGTGGGAAACCAGAAAAGTATATTAAGTAATGACATGGTAGCACGTGGCTGGCAATTCAAAGGACAGGTGCCTTCTGGGTGACTTGGATGGAGATTCTTTACCCTAATTTAATGGAAGTTATTTATTCTTAATGGACAAATAACATTTTTAGTAGAACTGGTTATTATTTTTACCTACCTGCTACTATCCTCTTTATACAGACTTACAGTCCCTGCCTCCCGCCCCAATGGCATAGGATACAATGGAGACACAATTGAGAATTATTAAAAATACCACAACTGACACAACCACTGCCCTTCCACCCCCCTACACAGTCAATAGCTTCCAAATTTCATGAGGACCATTCTGGATCAAGATCAGTGAAGATCCCTGACAAAACTGCTCTGATTGTCAGATTACCTCTTTTTTTGACAGCGAGATTATCTTTCACTATCAGATGCTGGAGTAGAGATTTTCAAGCTATTACATTCTCTTCTCCTGGAATTCTCTGTATTAAGTGAGTTTGAAGGATAGTGTATACATAAAATGCATGGCAGAATGCTATTTAGCACAATTAATGTCCACCCTATCAAGCACAATACATTTACACAGCGTTTCTAAGAGCTCATAAAAAATGTCTAATGGATCAAATGACTGAAAAGCACTTGAACTCCCAAACTGGATAACAAATACAATTCAAATACTATTATATTTTAACTCCTTAGCACTCCTTTTTAGCATGTCAGGCAGTGAACTAGCAGCAGTCCTTCCATTTCTTTAACTGGAAGTGAACTGTATTTACAAACACAGAGGTACAACAAGTAGTACTTTGAGCCCTGTGTGCTTTTGAGGCATTTTCTAGAGACACCTGATTAATACAGCTTCCACTGTAACACTGAACTCAACAAGTTCCACCTGCCTTTTTTATCACGTAAATCAGCAGGTAAGATGGTGATGCGCCAAGAAAAAATTGTTACATTTGAAAAAACAAAACATGTAGCAAGCCTTAAACATGCAGCAAGAATGATGAATTGTCTGTCACAGCAAGCAAATGACTGAAGCAAGTGAAAGTGAAGCTTCTTAAGACAATTAATGCAATTTCAGAAAGACACTATGAATTGCATACAGCTGGTATAACAATAAGCCAATACAACACAGTTTTGCCGCAGCTCCTTTTTACTCTCAATTTCATTTGTTGTTGAAGGATGTGTTCTAATGTTGAAATGCTGCATATTAAAATTTTAGGTTCCATTATTGCAAAAAATGCTTGTAAACATGTTCATATACTTTTAGAGAGCAATACTGTATATGCAAAAGAAGACACTATTTCATAGATTGAAATAGACGCATTTAATAACAGGATTTTTACTCTACTGGTCCTAATCTATCAAGTGAGAAACATAAGCTGTCATTAATTTACTGAGGTCATTATTAACCACTATAGGAATAAATTTTCTTTGTTCTCATCATCACCCTTTCTTAGAATGCCCAACTGGTAACTTCATATCAAAGTGATCCCAGCAACCCTGTTTTACTCTTTAAAAAGAAATTCAGATAATCTGGGTAAACTATTGCACATCACAAACATTGTTAATATGCATATACAAATAAAAATGTTACAACTATCATCCCAAATAACGCTACACAGAGCTAGCTAGCACTAAAATAAATATACAGAAAACCACAGCCTACTGGAAAACAAAATAATGAAGGCTAACACTGCAAAATAAGCCACCCTTTTCCAGATACTTCAGAGGTACTAGGACCTCTCTGCTGCTGGTGTTTCATAGCAATGCTTCTTTTCAGAACAAGTATGACTTCAAAGCAGCAGGGATATGAAATCATGAAAGGATGCAGTACATAATATAAAGGAATGATCATGTCCCCTGCTCATGAGGTTAAATAAATGAACGTAATTAGAGAAAAACCAAAATGAAGTCTGCAAGTATATCAAAATGAGGCCAAACAGATAAGAAGACTTAAGACATACTCTTAGAAATTTTAAGCACTTGAATCACAAAAAGAGTAATGGATGGGAATGATTAATTATTTCTTTGTTTGTTTTTCATTGCCAGACCCAAAAATAAAAACATAATATGTGTGAGCAGAACACAGAAAAAGAAAAGTAGCTTTGCACAAAAAGAAAAACAAAAACAAAAAAGAAACCAAACTAAAAATCTGAGATCAAGCTCCCTAGTGTTACCAATAAAATACAGACTGTATGTTACAAGTGTTAGTTAATATATTAGGCAGAGGAAGGTCACGTCCTTGATTTTCTTCATGTGCTGTAGCATACTTCAAATTTAGGTTAAAATATTGCATGTTACCAAGAACTATTTTTAGATAATGCTTTTACAACTCAGTGCTACTAAATCCAATTGTGGAGTTGTATTTGTTAAATCTTAATGGTATTGTAGTACACTATCCTAGGAAGATCACATAAAAATTAAAGAGCAAAGCTATTAATAAATTAAATAAGTTTCAATTGCTTAAGATTCCACCTGGTTAAAATACCTGCAGTTTGAATACACAGAGACTTAAAACAAGTGGAAATTAATTTTCAAGTACTGCCATTAATACTGACCGACATTCAAACTGTTAAGCTAAACTAAATGTTTCAAACAACAAATGGCAGGTGACATTGACCATAAACTGAACTTCACACATACAGTCTCCTTCTCCTTCTTCTGTTCTTTGCTAACATTCGTGTTCAGGGACTGCCATTGCTGGGATATCTTAGATCAAAATCTGGACATTCGGATTATAATGACAGCAAATGTACATCTCAAGTTGAGTACATGCTGACAGCCCCTTCTCATTTGATGTTCAACATCCTTAAGGCTGGATCATCAACTTTGGAAATTCTACATCATCTTTACGAATTGCACGGATAATTTTATTCTCTCTATACAGAACGATTTCAGTTTGCTGGTTTTGGTGGTGGGATTTTTAACATTTCATTCACCTGAAGCTTTTTCTGAAACTTCTCTTTGTAAGCAGGTAAAGTTCTTTGTTTTTATCTGGAAATAGTAACTGGTGAAGTAAGAGAGTTTGTATTATTTATTTTAGATTATCAGGGACAAAATTCTCCCATCAAAGGAGTTATTTGTATTATGTCATCATATCTTATTTTGTTATCTGTGTGTTCCTTTTTTATTGACATTATTAAGCAGGATTTTTTGGCTAATATTAACACAAGTTCATATTCTTTTGTTTGTTAACAATGATACAAAGAAAAGTTAAATTCTAAAATGCAGGAAGAGAAATAAAATAAAAAATATGATGTCAATGAAAAGCTAGTAAAATACACTATAGCCAATAAAAAGATGAGGGAACTACAAGAAACTAGCACAAAAAGTAGGCTACAAGGACTAGTATGGGTAATTTTACACATAATTTTTGAGTCTGGCCTACGTAATTTATTGCCTTTGACATCATTTTGCTTTCCCTTTTTGTTAAAAGTACATTTTTTTCTAAAAGTCAGCAATACCTTTGTCTACCTGTCCTGTCTGGGAGACTGAAAGATAAAGGTCTGTAAGAGAGAAGAATGGAAAGAGCCAGAAAAGATCAGGAGGTTCAGAAAAAAATGAGGCCCAGCTTAAAAGTCTAAATTACACGCAGTTGAACACTCCAAATAGAGAAGAGGTAGCCCAGGTTTACCTACAATACTTATAGAATCTCAGAATAAAATCCCAATGACCCCTCTCCCAAAGAATTCCCTCCCTTTATCACAATGATTCTTTGGCTTCAGGATTGACCAGAAACCCATTCACAGATTTACACTAAACTGAAAGCCAGGGAAATGCATATAATACAACATTTCTCAGGGTACAAATAGTTTCTTTTGTAGCCCATCCAAATAGTATTAGCTCAATCACAAAACAAAGCTAGGGACTCTCTTATAGTGGTTTAATTAATCGCTGTTGAAAATATTCACAAATTCCTCAAGCTGATAATTTTGGTCAAATACATGTAAATATTCAGACTTTTTCACTAAATTTTAACTGAAAGCCTGTTTAGAAACCTAGCACGTAACTAAACAAATACCTGATGTTAAATAGCTAAATTTTGCATATTACTGAAAGCCTGATGGGCACAAGAAAAACTGAAGTATTTCTGAAAATGTAACTCAGTTACAGCTTTATTCATTTCATCATGTCAGCTATAAAAGTAAAGGCCACTTAACCTTAAATAGCTGCTTTGTAAATGCAAGAGGCATGATGGTGGTCTAAAAGCCAAAGGGACTAAAGCAACAGTGCTGTGGGGCACAGATGGCACTCCTATATACTACGGACTACATTAAGACTGATTTCTATATTTTATTTTTTCTAATTAAAGAAAACAAAGAAGATTCACTAGTTTTGGTTTCCTAGTGACCAGCATTTAAAATTTACTAAGTTATTACTTATTTTGATTTACATGGATTTGCCTGTGTCTTGAAAATATGTGTTCAGGAAAGACATACTCAAAGATTTACAATCTTGATCAAAAAGACAAAAAGAAAAGAAATAGCAATCAGGAATTTTCTGCGGATATACATTAAACAAATGATTAATGATCTAAGGGAACATTTATCAAGTATTGTGATGTATCTCAGCATTACAGTAACAGTTAAATTTGAAAAGAAACAGTCACTGAACTAAGAAAAAAGAATATATTTGTGGGGAGCAGACTGTGAAAAGTTCTGCCTCATCCCAGCCACCAAGTGTTTTAATTTATCACTGCTACTTCTTTACCTTCTATAATTCATTGCTGAATGTAAAGGAACAAGTTCCTTTCACTTTGTATATACTTCAAGTTCTGCGTGGGTTTTTTCAGAACATCTAGCATCTACTTTTATACTAAAAGCTCTTAAAAGAAAGAACAACTTGTTGATGAATAATAGAACACAGCAAGTATTGCAATTGGCTGCACTGAATCGATGTGTTTCAGAAGACTTGTCAGGGATTGGTCTACAGTTGATTTGGTAACAGAATTCACATAATTAAATGCTTTCAGACAGAACAAATATGTACATAATACATGGCAGAGCACAACTGCTGAGCAAGTTCAGCTTTTGGGAACACAACTGCATTTTTATCAAATAAGGAAAAGTCTAAGTATACAGAAGTTATTCAAATATAATAAAAATTTAGGAGAATAACTCCCAAATATTCATCTCTGTGGTAAGTGTTTCATTCTGAGTGTGAGAAAAACATTAAAATGAACACTTTGGACATGTTCAAAATCTACTATAGAATCCTTTCAGATGCATATACCTATGTACATCATACCTAGCTGCTTCTTGTTTTTCACATGTTGTTGACCGGATATAGTTTGGAAGTTGTGCAAAACAAGGAATTAAACGCATTAAAAAAACTTGGGGTGGCACAGCTTGAGACTGCAGAATTAGAACAGTATACCTTGTGCCACAAAAAAACCTGAAAATTTCATTTTTCTCTTTACTGTACTTCAGTTAGAACTAAGAAGTTCTCTGGGTCCTCTCCTAAAATACCATTTAGTTCATATTTATGCCACCTGGAAGTCTGGTCTGCTGACTTCCAACTTCAGAAAGTCTCCAATTCAAGCAAAGGCCTGTTTAGAAACTTAGATATTATTGTTTTGATGTATTCCTCTGTGGAATTACTCCCATCACTTACAATCCAGCACAGACTAAGCAAAGATATATTAGCAGCAGCATTTTGACTTAGAAGGCACATATGGTGACGTTAAAGGGACAGTAATATACTGTATCAAAGATAAAGTAATTCTAAGATCCTTTCTTAATCTAAATGTCTTTCCTAAACACAAATTAAAGAGTTGTTAAATTGAAAAAGGATTACCAAAACTCTTATGTGATCCCTCACTTAGCCCATTATGGACAAATACAGAATATCATTTTCTCACTTGTTGAAGACCAAAGGCTCAGATTATCAAAATTGCAGAATTCGTATTTACTTTGAAGTGTCTAAAACTGGGCTTTAAAATCTCTCTAGTCCACTTCAGTCCAATTTATTTCCTTGTGTTGCAGTATTTCTGCTGCTATTTATTTCAGGTGCTTAGAAGCATACTATCAGACAGGAATATGTAGTCTTTGAAGACACACTTCGTTTCTTCATCTGATTTCATTTAAGGGCTGAAGTCACTAGTCCAGCATAACAAGTAGGTTGGAACTAAAATGTTTTCTATAACAGAAACTTAGAGAACTACAGAAGTATCTTAATAGCAATGGTGCACAATGCAATTAGATAAAAAAAGTAAAATCTAACCAGCAGTGACTAAGCAGTTTATTACTTCTGATGAAAGGTACAGCATCCTGAGATACACTGCAAATTTTTGGTACTATAAGCAGGCAGCTTACACTATTTAGTTTGCTATGAAGGACAGAGAGCATTATAAAGCATGCATTTACTATAACCCCTGTTTTTAGTTTACAAACTACACAGTGCATCACTCTTACCTCAGATTTCTCCAGTTTATTTTGAGCATCAATCTGAGTGACAATTTCATTCATATTGGTCTCCAAAACCATGCCACCCATAACCATTTCAGCCAATATATTATGGACCTAAAAGAGACCAAAAGAGAATTTAAAAATGCAAAATATCCTACATACAATCTGAAAAAATGGTCTAGGTACCTTGATACAGGGAAACATTTTGTAAATAATTTAATTAATGTTAGCACTTAATCTAAAGGCAGTTGGAAACAAAGCTCATAATTTCATATTCCTTTCTCTAGTATCTTTGCTCACACCACTTACAAACATGCTAAGAAACTTTCACATTCTTCTTTTTTTGTTCCCATTTCCTATCCAATTATTAGAGTTTGAGTTAGCATCAACAGCAGTAACACCTCTAGGAAGCAGGTCCTACAAGACTAAACAAATTGCTCACAAGTAGATGTGTAAATACTCCTCTGGGCTACTCTTGAGAAGGAAGAGACTCTGATGCTCACCCATCACAGACCCCAAGATTTGGCTCAGAAGTAGAACTGACATTCCCAAGACACCTGATAAATATGGAATCTTCAGTATCTACAGCTAAGACTGACAGCTAGGACTCAAACTGCAGGAGCACAGAAAACAGCTGAGGACATTGCTGAAATGGGTATGTTTGAATATCTCTCCTCCCTGCAGCCCTGACTTGAGGATGAAAACTCTGGTTCATAATTGCTGCCTCAGAGTCTGTACTCAAACCATAATAAGACTTGGTTTGGGTTTTTTCTTTTTAAGAAGGCATCCTTCTGCACACTTACTAGTAAAAATCCAGGGTTATCATGTAATGTATAATATTTTAATAGTATATTAGTATTTAAATCTGAAGACAAGGAGTATTTTTCTACTTTTCAGAAATAAACGTGTACAATCTGGTATCTCAAAAGCATAATTTTAGCTACTATTTTGGACATTCTCCTTATTTCCCCATGGATTGAGGATAGAAGTAAATCTTTAAATCAAATAATCAGGAGGTAGTACATCAAAAACCAACACAGTTTGCTTTTGTGTCATACCTAAAAACAAAATTGAATTTGTTTCTCTGATTCTTTTTAGTGTATTTCTAAAACAGCCCTTCTTCAGGCCCTTTTGTGCTCTTCCAAAACCTTTCCTCCTATATAATTCTTACTCCTTTGCCTCCAGTCTCTAGAATACTTAACTTCTTCCTCAGTGCAAACCACTCCATACCCTGGGTCATGCTTATCCTTCTCTGCATTTTTTCCTACTTTCAGAGTACAATAGTGAAGTCCAACACACAGCATTTAAAAATGTTCAAAGCATAGGTGGCTTTAAAGAAGCTGGACTATTTTGTCTTTCTCCACTTTTATTCTAAAGGGACAGCTTTCTAAATAACAGCATTTAATTAATTTTATTTGCTAATCTCCATATGAAAGGAAATCACAGCTTAACTAATAAAGTTACATAAGCATCATAATCCATTGACTCCCTCCTCTTAAACACGTTTGCTCATATGTAAGCAGCAGCAAGATAAAAACAAACAGTAACTGTTTTTTCTTTTCAAATTAAAATTCATTGCATATACATATTAATTGTACAAATACACCTTATGGTCTCTATCTTTTCTTATTTTAAAAAATCACTATTTTTGCCAAGAAACAACGACAACAAAAAAAATCATTAACAAAAACGCAATAAGTGGAAATGAAGTGCAAAAGAGACTTCAACAGTGTATTAAAAATAGCATTTAAGGGAAAGACTGAAGGCACAACAAATACACATCTTATATTCCAAAAGGGATCTGACTGTTGAGAATATCAACTTTTTAAAATTTGAAATTGCTGTTTTGTAATAACAATTTTGAAGTGTTTTTACAAAAATCAAGAGTGCTTCCTATTTACATTAGATGCACTCTCTAAAAACATGAATGCACATTCTAAAGAAAAAGGAATTTATCAAGAAAAAAACTCTCTCAGGAAAATTTGGCAAACACATTTTCTTGTCTTCAAGAAATTTCATTCTGAATGGTTCACTCATCTGGTTAGATAATAAACTCTTGCAAGAGATCATGATACTCCCAGAGATATTTTAATAGGTGCCAAAAACCAGTGAAAAAAACAAAGTATTCCCTTACATCCCTAGCTGAATATATTCTATTATTTTAGTTGTGTAATAGCTTTCAATGATGCCTTTTCCATCAGAAAGCATTAGGCTCTTGTACTCAGAAGGACTGAAATAAACCTGCCCCTCCTCCTCACAAGACATGTGAAAATGTCTTGCTCCAGCTATAGCAAGTTTTTTGGCTGCCTGCAATACAGATGAAGAGAAGTTAAATTCTCTTCTGTATGAACTACACTCCCCAACACCCCAAGTCCTCATCTGCTACAGCACATTAGAAACACTCATTCCACCTATATTCCATTCTTCAAATGAATTCATCATACTCTATCAATATTCTTGAATAAGCATCTGTCTTGGCTCTGGGTAACTAAGTCACTGCTGAGTCCTGTACAATTATAAACACCTGAGGAGCATAAATATTTCCTTACAGAAATACCACATAAAATACCACAGAGCAACAGCTGTTGAGATTACATAGTTTAACTCTTCTACATGCCACCTCATCTTTTTACAAGAAAAAATGTTGGTTTAGGCAGCTCTCACAAGAGAATTGCAAGAAAACCTCCCACAGCTCCATCAAGAACTGAAGACACAGAACAACTCTCATTCAAATAACTCAGCCAATCCTCACTTTTCTCAATATCAGACCACTCAAAATACAAATATTTTAAAGATTTCACCCCTAACAGCACCCACACATAAGCACCCATTATAACCAAGACTGTCAAGATCAAGCAGGAGCAGCTGCTGTTCTTCCCTTTTGCACACTTGAAATATATTAACAAGAAAGAGAAAGTTAATGCATTAACTATGAAGGCTCGGTGCATTCTGCTTCTTAACAAGTTGACTGTATCAGCAGTTTAAAGAAAATTTAACATTTTAATTTAATTCTCACAGATATGTCTTCCTGTTTTGTTCTCTGACCTATAAGAATATTGATGAATTTAAACTGGAAGGGAAAAAAAAAGGAAGACTCAAGATGACATCAAGTCAGTCACAGCTGCCCAACTAATGCTTCTGTTCAGCTGGGTGGCAGCCTTGCCTTAATACAGAAGTTCATGTCTCTGTATTGAATTCTTTTGTTCATTTACACTCAAGGTAAAAATCACTGCACTGGTTAATGTCACATTCAGAGCTTTTTAACTCAAGGCTTCACTGGCTTTTATTGTGAAAATGTATTATTTTTACTAGTATTTTGGGTTCTTTCAGATACCTAACTTGGTATTACTTTCAGTCTGCTTTTAATATCTTACTTTTCCTTTGACATCTTCTGCTGTTGATACAGAAAGATGTTCAGATGGGGAGAGGCGACTGCACAGAAAGCAATGGTAGGCAAAATGCAACTGAAGGAATAAATTCTGTATATTAAATTCTCAGCATTTTAGGTATTACACCAAGAAATGCCAAAGTCCTTTTAAATGAGGGTGACTATACTAAAAGAATTTTTCTAAACTAGATTAGTAAATACAACACTTGTTTCTTATAGCTGGGAATATTCAAACAACATTGTTTCTAAGTGTTTGAAAAAAGACAGTCCCTTTTGAGATTTTAAACACAATGAGCCACACAGCATTTAAATTACATAATCATAGCATATTAAATGCACCTTCCAATCCAACATTTGACCAAACACCATCAAGTTGATTAAGCCACTGCAGCAAGTGCCATGCTTCTTGAACACCTCTGGTTATGGTGTCTCCATTAGTTCCCCAGGCCGTCTGCCTCAATGCCTGACAACTCTTTCAGGGAAGAGGTTTCCAGCTTGAGGCCACATCCTCTTGTCTGCCCATGGTTACCTGGGAGAAGAGACCAACCCCCCATCCTGTTACAATTTCCCTTGGGGTGGTTGTAGAGGGCAGCGTGGCTCCCTCGAGCTTCCTCCTCTCCAGCCTCAACATCCCTGCTCCCTCAGCCCCACCTCACAAGACATACCATCTAGACCCCCATCAGCTTTGTTACCCTTCTTTGGAAAGTAAAGTAGAGTTTAATATCAAGTATCAGCTGAAACAAACATATTACTTGATAAAAATATTACAGGATGTCATCACAGTACCTTGTCTACATGGAAGATTAAATCCAGCTCACAGACATTTTCAAAACATTTGTCTAGTGTTTCCACAAATACCTGCAAAGAGGGGAAAAAAGCACCAAAGGTCAATCTTGAACAAAAACTCTGCAGTTCCTTTAGGTGTGAGGTTTGAGAAAAGCAAATACAGAAATTAAACACCAGTCAGACCTTAAGGCATTAAAGGCATCTACCGAAATGATGTGGTTAACACTACGTCAAAAGTATGTTATCTATGTAGAGGACAAAACTGTATGCACAAGCCAATTTAGGTTAAAACTGCTTAAAGTCACACTGTTTTAAAAAACAGACATATCTTGAAAAACCAGTAACATAACCTACACTATAATTTTCTCAGCTGTGATTTAAAGTACTCCTTCCCATTTCATTACAACTCAAGTATAAAGCAAAGAAAACCAGCTTTTCCCATCATTGTTTTTAGTAATTACTGCATTGCAGGCATTTCCTAGTTAAACAGACTGTTAACTTTGCTGTTAAGTGTCAACATCACTCCTTCCAGCAGTAGGATAGTACAGACCCACTGAATCCAGGATAAAAAAAGGCATCTGTCTTAATGTCATAACTCCTGATCCTGTCAGGCATATTACCATATAAATTTAGAAAAGTCTGTAATAGTTCACACATAGGCAAATAAATCCTTCCTGAATCCAGAACATAAAAGCATAAAAATCCAAGCAGCTACTGCACTCCAGCCACTGATGTTCCCTGCCAGATATGGTCTGTACATCACCTTCCTCTGGGTGTTTCTGGAACAGATTCCCGGGCATTTATGTTTGCACCTTGCTACACCAAGAGCACCTGATCCTCACTTAGTCTGGATAATGAAATGATGATTGCACTTTCAGTCCTGAAGTTCCTAAATGCCAATCACTATGTCCTTGTGGTGAGTGCTATTAGACACTCCAGCCTTAGAGAGTTGTACACACAGTTACCTTTGTCCAAGGGATAACTTCTACGGACACGGGTTATGTCAAGATCTCTCTAAGTTAAATATAAGATTGAGCTTAGGGTCTTCAAAGCAAATTTCTGAAAAAATTTACAGATCTTTTATTAATGGCATGAAAATAAGTGGCAACTTGTTGGAAATTTTAATTAGTTTTGTATGTGTCAAGACCATTTACTCACAACATGTATTTTATTTATTAGGCTGTCACTGTATGCAATTTTTTATTCAATTCTTAACTCAAACATCCTAAAGAAGCAGTATGGAAGACAAACACCTCATTTCGACTCTCTGTTCCACATGATTTATGAACCCCACCTTAGTATTTGAGAGGCACCAGATTTCAAACTGCCTAGGTCCAGGCACAGATCTGACATAGATCATAGAATTGTTTAGACTGGAAACCTAAAGATGAATGAGTCAAAGAGGTAAGCTAGCACTGCCAAATCCAGCTCTACCCCAAGTCTCTGAGTGCTACATCCAGATGTTTTTAAAGCACTAGGCATGGTGACTCCACCACTTCCCCAGGCAGCCCACTCCAATGTCTGACAACCCTTTCAATGAAATTTTTTTTAATATCCAGTATAAACCTCCCTTGGCACAAATTGTTTCCTCTTATCCTATTTTTTCTTTCTTGGGAGAAGAGATTGAAGCATCTCTATAACCTCCTTTCACACAGTTGTACAGAAAGATAAGATCCTCCCAGTCCTTCTCTCCAGATTAAACACCCCCAGGTCTCCCAGCCATCACTCCTTGTAAGACTTGTGCTCCAGCCCCTTCACCACTCCACTGCCTTTCTCTGGTCTTGCTCCACCCTCTCAGAATCTTTCTCATACTGAGGAGCCCAAAACTGGACACAGGATTTGAGGCACGGCCTCACCAGTGCCCAGTACAGAAGGAGAGTTGCTGGCCTCACTCCTGCAGATCAAAGCCAAGCTGCCACTGGCCTGCCTGGCTGCCTGGGCACAGCTGGCTCATGTTCAGCTGCTGCCACCCAGCATTCCCAGGTCCCTTTCCACTGGGCAGCTTTCCAGCCACTCTGCCTCAGCTTGGAGCACTGCAGGGACTGCTGTGATCCAAGGGCAGGACCCAGCATTTGGCACTGTCAAACCTCCTACAACTGACCTTGGCCCATCCCTCCAGCCCGTCTGAGTCCCTCCAGCAGGTCAACATTCCCACTCAGCACAAAGTCATCTGCAAACTGGCTAAGGGAACACTCAAACCCCTTATCCAGTTCATTGATAAAGATATTAGAGAGGCCTGGCCCCAGCACTGAGCTCTGGGGAACACCACTGCTGACCAGACACCACCTGGACTAACTCCATCCACCCCACTCTTTGTGGATGAAGTCCTGCTTCTACAGACATGTTTTTATATCTACCAACCCAGGGAAATAGATCTGCTTGACATCACCCATTCCCAAGTGTATACCTCGCCTTATTGTGTGATTACTTTTGCATCTTAATTGCTGATCTTCAGATCCTGCTCAAACTGAAAAAGAAAGAACAATCACACACTGCCCTTGCTATGACTACTACTATTAAAGTCTTTAAAATGTTGAAATCAAACTATAAATTAACTAATTATGCATTTAGACTATCCTTTAATACCAAAAATACAAATCTGTCACTTAAACTATGAACACAGAGCATATTCAGAGGCAGACTCAGGACAATAAGGTTTGGTGATAAGTTAACTAAGAAAATGAATATGCTTCTGTTAAATTATGCTCAAGCTAAGCAAAGCAGGGATTTTTCTTCAAGCAGTTGTTAATTCATTGCAGTAATAACAGTCTTCTGTAAAGAAGGGATGCGAGCAAACAAAAAAAATCTTGTACGTTAAGTACAAAAACTACACATTTGACAACGTGTGGTGCAAAACAAATCACCAAAGATGTTCTCTTACTTTCCTTGCACCTTAGGTGAACGCAGTTACAAGAACAGTGCTGTTTGACATTAGCTGTAAGAAGAAGATTGGAAACAGTGTAAATGCAACCTCCGTGCAATAGTTTTAGTCACAAGAGCTAAGAGTTTGACACTATTCCTCATACAGTCACCAACTCTGCACGATTCACACACTGACATCTGTCTAGTTCCTTGGAAAACAAAGGAACCCATTAAAGACACGGGCAACATAACAATCCTAAAAACACCCCCCTCCCCACATGTGTTTAGTAGCAACATACTGGCTCACACATCAACAACACAAAAGTTTAACTGTTGTGACATTCTTCCAATAAATAAAGCTTCTATAGCAGCACTTGATTAATTGTTGGAGCAGTTACTTTTAAACCTTTACCTATTACACAGCAATCCCATCACACACTAAACAAACTCACAAATCTCTGCTTAAAATGCATGACCAGCAATGCACAACAAACATTTTTTAATCTAAGGGAAATCAGCTGGCACTGACTATTCCTTCACAGAGATTTTTCACTAACCAGAGATTTCTCACAGAAGCTTTGGAAATTTCCTCCATCTTCCATTGATGATGGCAAGTTCACTCAGAATAATGCCAGAAATTACAAGGTCTACATCTATTATAAATTATCTTTTAAAACACTAGTCAGCAAGGAAAACTAGATTTTTTACAGTAACATTTCTTGGCCTGTTTTAAGATGCCTGCAACAATTGAAAAGGTAAATAAAATCAGAGTCACTTTCATCTGAATTTTAGTTGAGTCAAATGAATTGCACACTGAGGCAAGCAGTGCTAAAATTTAAGTACTGCAGTAATCACTTCAAATGCTGCAGACTTGTAGATCAATAACCAGAAGAGAAAACACATCAATTGATTTGACACACACACATATCAGTTCAGATGCACCATGTGATGTTACTGGAAGTGTAACATAAATAAAGGAGTGAAATAGCAGGAAAATAAGGATGCAAGCACAATTAATTACTAGCTCCCCCTTGTGCTTCATTTTTGAAATTATAATCTTTTATGGTAAAAAGAAAAAAACCACACACATCTCCATGTAAGTAAACAGAAAACATTAAAAAAAATGAAAACCCCAAAACCCCTACACCTTTCTTTTGTAAGAAATATGCTTTAATAAAGACAGATACACACTGGGAGCATAAA
Organism: Zonotrichia albicollis; assembly: GCF_047830755.1. Classification (NCBI taxonomy): domain Eukaryota; kingdom Metazoa; phylum Chordata; class Aves; order Passeriformes; family Passerellidae; genus Zonotrichia; species Zonotrichia albicollis. The sequence goes on from NC_133860.1 coordinate 76,155,133, forward strand.
TTATATAAAACAAAACACAATATTTTCATTGAATATATGCAAGTCTGGAGCTCTCTCTACTCAGCCATATGTCAAAACAAAACATCACCTTTCCAATGAAGGGCTTATTTTTAAAATAAGCAAATAAGACAAAAATGGAGTAAATCATACATTAGTAGGAAGACAACAAGGGCAGCAGAAAACTCAGAACACCTGATCAATTAAATGTATTGGAGCATAGATAATGTCAAATACTAACAAAAGCAGGTACAAAAGATAAGCTAAAAACAACAGGAGTAACTCATAACAAGAATATCCCCTTCTTCTTCCTTACCTAAACAGCAATGGTAAACCTGAGGACAGAAGTAATTCAATCTGCCCTTGGAGAGTTCTCATCTCAGTCATATGGTTCTCTGTTTTTTATTTAATTAGCATAAAAGCATCTCTGGTCAGGATCCTTTATCCTTAAGAACTGAGAAAAACGTGTTACACAAAGTGCACTGCACTTCCCACATGCCTCTCACTGAACACCCTTACCTTGAAAGGCTCCACTGAATTTCCCATGGAAGACTGATCTCTCACAGACTCCGCTGCTTGCTGACTCATTATGTCTTCAAAGTACAGCTATGGGCCAAGACACTTACAAATTCTTGGAGTGACAGAGGCTCTTACGTCCATAACATAGTTAAGGTACCACTGTAAAGACCCTTCATTTCTCCCTTATGCCAGTTTACAGCTAGTTCTGTTTTCACACGTATTTTTGTTACATGCAATAAAAACCTTACACTTCACAGGCTAACACAAAGATGCTAAAATAGCATGACAGAATTTACAGAATCCAAAAGACTGCAAAACCTAAGCATAGCACAGATGCTGACCTATCTACCAATCCAAGAAAGCAAATATAATAAAAAGAAACTTGTGTTTATATTTAGGAAAAAAAGGGAAGAAAATGGTCAAAAATAAACAAAGTGAATTTGCCTTTCAAACAAAGAAATCCAAGTTGAAGACAGTATCAAATCTGAGGCAGAGTCCATGATTTGTAAAGCATAAAGCATATTCATTAAGCCTGAATCAAGAAGATTTACCTGTGAAATAGCTCTGACCTAATGGAGGGATAAGTGGCATTCACAAAAGTATCTTAAGTATCACAACAAAAACTTTCTGCTGAGAAGAACTGCAGACTACCATATGTAACCCAATCTCCTATGCATTTACCCAGTTTACATGACAGAAACCTCCAAAGTGCTAAACTGAGTTCTAGGTTTCTTTCACCAGTTTACTTTCCATCACAAACTACTATATTTATCTACTTACTTAGTCATACACTATATGTATGTCAAACAAAGCCCAGATGTCTTACTCCTACCTGTGTTATCTCTAAACTACAGTAAACAAAGATGTATCAAAATGTTCAACACTTTCAGGAAGAAACAAAGCTTATTTGCTCAATCCAACATCCGTGTGTATATCCTGTAAGCCTACACTGCATGTGTAATTGACAAGTAATAAGAAACTTTCTAAGGGCCCTCTTTCAGTAAAAGGTACATTATGATTGCTACTGCTAAGAGGATTAACAGATCCTTCTTCTGAGCCAGTCTAGAAATTAAAAATATTTAATTAATCTCAATACTCTTAATATTTAACATATCTCTAATACTCTATGCTTTAATCAAATATTTGAATGATAACATTTAAGAAAATTCTGAATCCTCAACAGCTGCAGGTACTGTGGTGAGACTATGATTTATAAACAAAATCATACAAGTCAGAAAACCAAAATATTTCTACAAATGGAAATAGCATTTTTATTATTTCAGTTTCCTTTACATAATTATGTTGACATGTAATTAAATACTGGGGCATTTTTGGAAACAATGTGAAATACAAAGACTAGGAGATCAAAATCTACTTAAGTATTTTTGGTACCAGAAGCAAAAGATTATAAAGAAAAGTTTAAATTCTCTAATTCAAAAAGTTTGGGGGCTATATAATTACGGGTAGTAGTAAGGGCAAGCTATTTGCTTCAACATTTGAACGTACAATTCAGGTTGCACTGTCTACATATGAATATGCTTCTTTTCTCTGTTCGTAAGTATTTTGGCTCTTCCAAGTAAGAAGACACAATATGTGACAGGCAGCTAAGCAACCCTGTACAACAAACTGCTAGGAACAGGTAGAACCATCATGTACCTTACTCGTTAACGCTGCAGTGTTCGGATACTGCAGAATGTTTGATGACCCAAGATCATATAAGAATCCAGATGGGAGTTTTCCTTCCCTCCTACTCCCACAGGCACTCTTCTGGATCTACTGTCCGGAACAGCAACACTGGAGCAGCTGTTCTGAACAGCAGGAGGTGTCTGTGAGAAGCTATGCAGCTTCAAGAAAGGTCTGCAGGGAACTGGGAGGCCTTAGAGACACACAGTTTTTCCACAGTGAAATAACCAATTGATACAGTCCCACGTGTCAGGACAGATTTTACTTATGCAATAAATCAATTCTCTTGATGTGCAAACTTTTGAAAGGCTTAACAGTAAGTTATATTTACTCTTTTCTAGATATATATATATGTATGTGTGTATGTAAAAGAGATCCATTTTATGCAATGACATAAATCCCTTAATGGTGGGAAACTGTTTTTTGCCACATCTGAGTTCACTAACAGTGAAATTGTTTATTTGCAAGTTTTAAGTTGGAAAAATCACTGATTTAGTTGGAGGCCTCTTGACCTAGGAGCATTCATATTACCAGACATGGTAATTGTTACTAGGCTGATAACAGACATATTTGGCATTTTAAATATTTGCCACAGCACCAAGCCTGCCTGAGTTTAAGAAACATTTGAACAAGGCTTTAAGGCACATGGTATGATTCCTGGGGGGTCCTGGGCAGTGTCAGAAGTTGGACTCAATGATCCCAATGGATCCCTGACTTGGAAGGAAACTCTACCTGGAAGCCTTGCAGAAGACATTCTGTTTGAGGTGTCAGTGATCTTGAACAGGTCATGTCTGCTGTACTGGGCTGAGCAGGACAGATCTTCTTAATACAATCTATAACCTGTGATGTCCTTGGCAAAATGAACTGTAGGAAAGGAATGTACTGATTCTGACTAAGAGACTGTTGCATGTTTAGGGGTTAGTCATCCACATAACACAACCTGAATAGACACAGAGGCCTGTGCTGTGCTGCAAAAATTCCTTGGCCAAGGGATAAACTCAGCCAGCTCACTGTAACAGGAGCCTGCAGGCAGCTCCCACAAGGTACCAGCGAGCATGCCACCTGCATGGCCTCACCATGACCCCAAACTACAGCAAGAAGTTCTCCTGAAAATATCCTTTAGCAAGAGCTGTTTTCCTTTGAGGAAATTATATAATAGCTCAAAGATTCAAAAGAGGGAAAGCTTCTCTCCACAGACAGGATCTGCTCTGCCCTGCACATTGTGGGAAAACCCAGCTGGGCTCCACTGGGTGCCACATGAAGGTGGCAGTCCAGCACCTGAAGGGCTGTAAGATTTACCACCTACACTCATCTTCTCACTCTGCTCTGCTAAGCAGTTTTCTTATTAAACCATTTGTGCTGTTAAGCCTTTCTCACTGAGAAAAAGAACGTAGGCTTATGGACCATCTTCCTCCCTAACAACTCCCACCCTACCCATCCCAATTCCCCTGGAGCAGAACACACACATAGGGGAGCATTTGCCCTCCTTTTCTAAGGCATACCTGTCAAAAAGCTCATGAGCCACAAGGAAAGTTTAATCCAAGGAGATTTTGGACATATTTATGCATTATGCATTTATTGTGAGTATACATATGCATGCATCTATGTGTGTGTGAGTCTGGATATATATTAATATACATAAATATATACATATACATACAGAGCATTGCCTGTCAAAGTTCTCATGATCCACACATGCATAGCAAATGTTTGAACTGCGCCACTTTTACCTGCAGCAGAAAAAGGCCTTGAAAACCTAAAACAAAAACTAGTTTGCGCTCAGGAGGCTCCCAAGAGTTTCCTCACTTTCCCGTCAACTTGGACAACGACTTTTCCAAAGACAGACAGAAAACTGTAAACAATCTGAAAATAATACTCAGCACTCCTTGGTATGTTCACAGTATAAAAGCAACCTTCCAAAAAAAGGCAAGCAAAATATTTAAGTTCTAAGCTACTTTAGAGTTGAATTACAGTAATTAAGAATTAATAAAAAGCAAAAAAACTCACCAAAAAACCACAAAGCAGCAAAAAGAACTTACTTGTATGAGGTCTAAAATACCAAGCTCACTTTCTGAGGAATCCACACAGAAGACAAAATACAAGGTGGCATAGTGTCGGTAAATTAGTTTGTTATCAGATCCACCTATTAACCTAAAGAGGAAATAAAACAAGTAAAGCTTAGTTAGCATCTCGGGCTAAGCTGAGCAAATCCTCACAGTAATTTCAATTAACAGGAGGCCTATTATTAACAGCTAGAGCTACACTGCAACTTTTATTTTGTGATATAATTCCAACAGAGGACTAAGTAATAAGACAGCTCAATTTACATTTACCAAACAAGCAGTTATTGTTATCCATATGGATAAAAAATGACATCAACCTGTGCACCTTTTTATTAAAATCAATTCAAACAGATCACAAAAAGTAGGTATTAAATGTACTTTCATTCCACACTAGCAGGCAGGCACTGAACAGGGATTAATCTGCTTTACAGATTAACAGTGTATGCCTATGAATCCCTCCCTGACCTCAGAAGAGCATCAAGAGGGGAAAGAAAAAGAAATCTGCAATGAAGACTGGCATTTGGATTACCAAAAAAGCCTTAAATTAGGTTTATGATCCATTTCATAATAAAGAATATGTAACACTTGTGCTACAAAATGTCTGATATCTTGAGAAATAGGACCACACTTCAAGCAGTAATTCATGATGCAATGTTACAGTCACAGAAGCAATTATATTTTTATGGACTCACTAATCATCATGGCACTGAATGAGAAGAGGTCTAAAGAGGTATGTTCTTCCATTCTTCTGTTACGGTGTTCCAAACAAAGGCACATAAAGCACAGGAGATCTACCTCAGACCACTGACATTTGCTTTGAGCTGTAAGAGGTCCAATCCCAGATAAACAAAACTAATTTTTAGGCTGAACCTATATGGCCATGACTGTTGTGACTTTTCCTTAACTCTGTACCAGAACTGAATCACCCATTTTGTGCAACATAACTCATCCCTTTAACTTCTGTCATTATCACACAGAGAGAATACACAGATTTTAAAAAAAAAATCTTTTAGGTCACTTTTGTTTAAGCAAATTGCTCTGCATTAATGCTTGGTAGGGAGCAGGGATGGGGGTAAGGAAGGGGAACCCTTTGTTTCTGTAGAGCAGGAATTACATTTGTGTATCAGACAACACTTTTACAAACAAACAGGACAGTGGAAATACCTAGCATTTGAAGTTTCTTCTTTTGTCATCTATTTACCCAATTCTTTCAAATACTTCATACTTGCAGTACACATAGTTCTACACATAAACTGTTGAGGCCTTTGGGTAAACTGCAAACTATAAAGTGAACCCTGTCCTGAAAGAAAAAAATACTGAAATGGTAATCCTGTAACTACGCAGTAGGGGGAAAGCCAGAATTCTGTTCTCTATCTCAGTTTATTTTTGTTAAGCAGCTGTCATTTTTAAAAAGCTCCAAATGTCTTCTGCCTCTCACTTACAGAATTCAAATCAGAATGCTTCCAGCTTGAGATCATCTCCAAGAACCTGATGATAGAATCACCAGTTGAGTAGTCAGAAAAGAATAATTTAAATTTAAAAACCAGTATGTAAAAAATCAGGAATCATTTTGAGCAAGGAAAAAAGACATCCTAGCTGATATGGTACAGCTAAGCATTTAACTGACTCTGCACACAGTAAATCTAGGCATTAGAAGACCGACTTCCAATAACCAGAAATTCCTATAAATATAATATTTAACAGACTATGACAATCTCTGTCACAGACTGGAGATAGAGAGCTTATTCCACCAATTCTGACCCCTTCTTCTAGAGGGTGGCTTTTTATCTATTTACTCTTGAGGGCTAATAAATACTTCAAAATAAAACACATCTCCATTTCAGAATTTCTTCAGCTAAAGCAAGATGACAAAAACAATGAAGATGATTCAAAAGAGATTTTTTTGTGTGTCTTACAGAGACGGAACACCCAAGTCTCACTTCCCTCCTACCTTGCTTTTCCTTTATTAATAAAATATCTTGGTTGAAACTGTACTAGTTAGTGCATTTAAAACCTTTTTTTTTTCTTCCCAGTTCATGGAGCAAGCCCAAATCCTGATAAAAAGGCTGCGGAATCCTACTATAAAGGCTGTCTGCTCAAATATTAGGAGTTCAAGCCAAAGAACAGTTAAAAAGTATTAAATTTTCTAGAGATTTAGCTCAGTTGGTCAGAACATGGTGCTAAAAACACCAAGGCTGAGCTATGGACTCCTGTACAGGCTGTTCAATTCAGACACCTTGTGGATCCCTTCAGAATATTCTGTGACTCTGTGAGTCAGTGGGTATGGCAAATGCCAATGCCTCTTAAAATGCGACCAGCAATCTTCAGCTTGATTACAGCAAAACAGCATCTGCCTGCTCCTTCCCCATCTTTGCATCTGAAACACTCATGGCACTAGATATAGCACCGTGGCTATTACAGCACAAGGGAAAAAAATTTTATTGCCCAAGACATTTTGGCACATATAGCTATGCTTCAGTTAGTAAAGAATATGTACACTTGCTGCAGAATGATATAATTCCTTGTGTATCAACAAATCTCAAGTGGCATGGCATTTACACGACAGCTGTGAAATGTTGTACTGTCATCAGAAATAAAAATACTTGAAAGCCAGTATTTGGCATTTATTTCAAACTTGATACTTACAGTCCTCCTTCTAGGAAATTACAGACATTTTCATCACGTTTTGATACTAAATGGAAAGTTTCTCTGATAATTTGTTGCTGTGTATCTTCACTCTGTGAAAGAAAATACACTTTGCTAAACAGGACTGACAATGCACACAAGACTCTAAAACACAAAGTATGTCAGCACTCTCAAACTATCTACTTCTGAAGCCTTAAATCTGCCAGTTAACAAGGCATTTATTGTTTGCGTCATTTCGACACAAAAAGCCATTATTTACAAGTTGCAGAAAAAGGTATTACTGAGAAATGTGAAAAAAATGATTTTTTAAAGAAACTTCTGTAAAAAAAACACATCTAAAAGTAGGATTTTTAAGTAAGCCAGAAGTGTTCTCAAGTACCTTGAATTTTTTTGTATCTCCAAGGTAGCCTGAACTACTTTTATCCATAAACTGAGAGTACAACGAAGTCCCCAAAGCTTGAAGACTGCAGCGAAGCTTCAAATCCCACAATATGTAACATTTCCAGAAATACCCTAAAATACAAAGGCACCACAAGCAACAGGTGCTCCTAAGCCATGACCTTTAATCTTAGAAGACCAGAAACATCACCTCTGAGACTGAATTCTTCTGGCTCTTTAGAAACTTAATTTTTACCTTTGAAATTATGGCCACAGGTCTACATTCTGAAAGACGAAATCATGACATGCATTTTAATTGCCATAAATTAGTTTCTTCTACCTAACTGCAAAATATTATTTACTTCACTTTATGCAGTTTCTGTTCTCATATGAATCAGCTGAAAAAGTTAAGAGTCGTAAGTTTTAGTATTATGAAAGAAGTAAGTACCTCTTTCACGGATCTGACCGAATTAATCTCTCTAGAAAGCTGCAGATGCATCCTCTCACTGAAAAAAGCCGAGATTTGCCTCCAGTACCAGTGCAATTGACACTATAGAATGCATAAGCTTCAAAAGATCCACAAACAAATTCACATTATTGAAATCACACATAAAAATACAATCTATATGATTGCGCCTGTTTCTGCGCACCAGAAAGTTTCTTACTTTAATTTGCCATTCACATTTTCAAAACTTCAAAGTATTCTGTTTACACAAACATATTACCCTACTTCAGGCATTGAGAAATTGTTCAAAGCCGAGTTATGAAACTAGTAGATCAGAAAGGTTTTACAAGAAAAATCTGGTATCCTCTGGCCGTCTGTTCATCTCCTTTCCCTTCTACCTCACACAAAAGAAGGACCTGAAATAGTTACACTCCTTTAATTCAAAACCTGACCATGCAAACTGAAGGGACACAGTCATCATTTCTGCTCTGAGGTGTGTAACTAAGATACATCCCTTCCAATGATCTATGAGTCCTCTAATAACCAGAATTGCAAGAAAGAGGTCACAAATCCATGTAACTGCATTGCTGGGAAACGAGTTATTTGTTTACATAACTTTTAAGAAATACCAACTGTTTTCTTGCACTTTAATGCCCAACCAGACCTCAGCATATTTGCTGAGGAAATACAGTACAGTGCGCTCAAAACATTATCTTAAAATCTCTTATCCTTCAACTAAATCACGAGTTTCCAGTGCACCTTTCCATCCAGACTGAGCGTCTGCGCTGCATTTTCGTTGTGCCTGCCTTCTACCATGTAAAAGAATGCTCTTTTCTAGTTCCTGCGTGTTCACGTCATCTGCAATTTCACAGTGCACCGAGAATTTCCGAGAGGAGAGGTTCTGTTCCGGAGCTCCCCTGCCCCGCTCCGCCACGCTGCCTGCACAGAGACAGCAGCCGGACTCGGGCCGGGCAGCGGCGCTTACAGCGGCAGCGCGGAGAGCCAAGGTGTCTCTAGACGAGACTCCCTCCCTGCCGCCTTCACCCCGGAGCTCCCAAAGGCAGCTCAAGCGAACACACGACCGCCTTTCCCCGAGCCCTCCTCACGTACGCGCTCTCAGCACCGTCCCTTCCCCCGGCGCTGCTCGGGCCCGGCGCAGCCGGCAGGGCCGGGCCGAGCTGGGGACCCTCGCGTACAACCCCGCGGCCCGGCCACGGCACGACTCCCCGGCCACCGCACGGCCCCCGCCCGCCCCACCGAGCCCCGGCCCGCCCGTACATAGCGCTGGTAGAACTTGGAGAGCCGCGGCTTGCCGTGATTGTTGAAGATGAGGATGGCTTTGATCATGGTGGGGCGGCGGCGGGGGCCGGCGGCGGCCGGACGAGCTGTGCTGTGTTCCGCTGTGTTCCGTTCCGTTCCCGTTCCGCTCCCTCGCTCCCGCTGCCCAGCCCGCTCCCGCTCTCGGGCCGGTGCCGGCGGGGCGCGCGCACCACGTGACCGGCGGGGCGCGGCCGCGGCCGGCGGGACGGCTGGCGCAGCACGCGACGATCCTGGCGTGTCACGTGACGGGAAAGACGGCGTCCCACGACGGACAAACCGCCTCGCGGAGCAGAGGCCGCCCTTCGGGCGGCGTCACTTCCCGCCGCCCGCGCAGCAGCGGCATCATGGCGGAGCCCGAGGAGCAGCTGTCGCCCGCCGCGGCGCAGAGCGGCGGCCGGAGCGACGGCGGGGAGGAGGCCGCGGAGGGCGGGGCCGCGGCGGGGCCAGGAGAACCGGGCCCACCCCCGGCAGGGTCGCCGGGCACCGAAGAGCCCGCCGGCGACGCGAAAAAGAAAAGTAATGGGGTGGGAGGCCTCCGCGGAGGCGGGCGGGCGCGGTGACGGGCAGGCGTGGCGGCCAATGGGCGGCGCGGGCGGGCGGCGCGGGCCTATGAGCGGCGGGGGACAGGCCCGCTGTGACCCGGCGGGCGCCCCCCGCAGTTGACGTGCTGCTGAAGGCCGTGGGCGACACCCCCATCATGAGGACCAAGAAGTGGGCGGTGGAGCGGACCCGGACCATCCAGGGCCTCGTGGATTTCATCAAGAAGTTCCTGAAGCTGATGGCCTCCGAGCAGCTGGTACGGGCGGGCACTGGGCGGGGGCTGAGTGCTCAGGGCCCCCGTTGTCAAACCTGCAAAGACACTGTTGGAATCTAGGCTACAGCTGCCTGCAGGAAACCTGGAGTAGCAGCACCAAGAGAACTGTTCCAAGTAGAGTTAGGATATAATATAGAGCGAGCTGTGGGTGTGTGCAACACGCTGTGGCTATGTGCAGTGTCTGTATTTCTCGGTGTCTGTCAGCCAGAGCTGTGTGCACGCTGGGCAGCCGTGTGTCCCAGGGAAACATTGCTAGGCACTGTGTACCTGTTGGAACTAGGTATAGAGACAGAGTATTGGAGAAGCAGTCCAGAGGTTTTTGTGATCAGCTTCCTAAATCTGAGTGTCTGTTTCCTTCAGAACTCACATCTAAAATAGTTTAGCTACTGTCATAGGAGTGATTTTGCTTTCAAAATGGGGAGTTGGGAGGTGTTTGTCCTTGGGCAGCAGATTGCCAGTGTTATTTATGGATTCCTTGCTGCGGAAGTGACTAGCCAAAGTGGCCTCACAGTAATACTGGAAGAGCTGGAAATACAGTGGCACTGATTTTGTTTTCCTGCAGTGAACTCTCAGTACAGTCCAAAGTTTTTATTGAAGATACACATAGTTAAAGCTAGCCTCATTAAAGTAGTCAACTAAAGTGTAGCCAAATTCATTCTATTCTTTGTTTGGTGGATCTTATTTAAGTATATAGGCATAAATGCATTCGCCTTCTGATTCACCTGGAAATCATGAGGGATCTGCTTTTCCATAGTTTAATATTTCAAAGAAGAGTGATAAGTATGATGTTGACCAAGGACATTCTGAACAGTTGGAGTCCGTGACTATCATCTTATTACCTCAACACAAAAAAACCCAGGAGCACATAGCCTTCCTGTGTGGCTGAAGCCTAAGGCTATGCTTCAAAAACAAAGCCCTAGGAATTTTATATATTTTATTAGGAAATAGCACATGATACCCCAGTGTCCACTGTTGCCCCACACAGCAGATCACAAGGCCCTCTTTGTCATTGAGGATTAGCTGCTATACATGTAAATCTATTTTTTGGAGCAGGAAGTGAAAAGGATGACTTGAAAATAGAACAAGATGTTTCTTATTTCTGTGTTGGCCATTCTAATTGAGCAAATATGGAATAGTGAGTGAGTGGTTTGGGCAGAAATAAGAGCAAGAGCTAAACCCTTTGTGCGGCTGTTTGGGAGAGTAATGGGTCAGCGTGCAGGAAAAGGAAGTCAGTACGTTTACTTTGGCTTGGTCGACTGGTGAGACAGAGGGGACTCCTCATAGTCCTGTTGCCCCTCCACACTGAAGAGAAAATGATAGTAACTGGTCGTATTCTGTTATATGCTTAAAGATTAATAGCAGAACTTTTGACTGCAGAATGATTCTTCCCTGTTCCCAGTGGGATCCTGTGCTATCTCCATCTCTTCTCCCTCATTTTCTTGCAGTTCATATACGTAAACCAGTCTTTTGCTCCATCTCCAGACCAGGAAGTGGGGACCCTCTATGAGGTAACTTTCATCCTGAATATCCTTTCCAAATGCATTTAGCAGGATTTGCCTGCATGCCTCGGGCCCTTGAAATCTCCCACTGCCCCTAGCAGTAATAGCTTGCATTTAATTGTAGTGTAATTGATGTTTACTGATCTGTGTGAACCGAGTCCAAAGAGATGTGACTTCGTGCAGTCTCTGGAAATGCATTCCTTCATGTGCAGTGTGTTTCCATGCCTCTCACTGTAATGGGGAGCTTTCTCATGACAATATTCCATGACATGTTCGTCTGATGGGAAGACTTTTTGTTTTGCTTCATGTATATGCTAGCCCATGAGTAATTGTAACTGCTGTTGTTTTTTTTCTTTTTCTTGCAGTGTTTTGGAAGTGATGGCAAGCTTGTACTGCATTATTGCAAAACTCAGGCATGGGGATGAATAACACAGTTGTTCAGGTTTTATCTTCAAAATAGGAGAAAGGACTAACTTAAACTCAAGCTGTAAACACACAGAAAGAGGAATTTTTGCACTGCTGCCTATGAACATATGGTAAAGATGAATAAGCAAAGACCTGGTTAGGCTATACGATCACATGGCTTTTTTTCTGATGTACATCTGGGATACAGAAAAAACACCTGCACTTGCCATGTACAGTAGAGCCAGCATTCTTGTTGCTGAATACTTAATTGCTGTATCTGAAGGGAAACTTTCAGTTGTCTGCAGGACTGACTGGACACCTCTGTCCATATGTTGTACTGAAGATAAGAGAATCTTTTGATTAAAAGTAATGTCTGTTGTACATGTAGCCTGGGATTCAGTTTACTGCTTATGTGTTGTACATCTGTGGTGTGCATCCTGTTCTTTGTGAAATCTTCATCTTGAATGTGCATTATCTCATATTATTTCAAGACACTATTTTGATTTTTTTTCTTGTAATATATAGGCGTTGTTATCTAGTCTAATTACTCCACCCTTTGCCTTCATCGTGTTGGTAAGCTGAGTACCTAATTTAGGATGGCACAGCATTATTAGAGGCCTCACAATGCTTCCCTCCTGCACAAATTTTGTAATGATTTGTTGAAGGCTCAACACTTCAGCAGCTCTCAAGATGTTTCTTCTTACACCGTTTAATGACTTGCATCTTTAGCTGAATGATGTAGCTGCAAGTTGCATTTAGAGTTCTTGAAAAAGTAAATATGAGCTGCTAAAACCTCTATATATTCTCTTTTTGACTGTTGTTAATTTTCATGTTTTACCAGCTGTGTGGTCCACTAAATAGTAGTATGCAATTTATATTTGCTAAATCATAGCTGTGAGAATTGACTTGAGGTTTTTTCCATTATTGAGAGGACTTTGTACCTTGGCTAGGGTGTTGACCTTTGTTTTTATTTATTGGGGAGTTTGGGTGTGAGGGTGGAGATTTTTAGTGGGTTTATTTGAAGTGTCTGTTGTACAGTCTTTTATGTTTGTTTAAGCTGAACCAAATTAAATGTTAGTTGTTTGCTTGGAGAATGTTCTTATACTGGATAACAGTTTTTGTCCCTGATGTAATCCAGTTCTTCAGCACAAACCAGACAAAACAGCCATTTCTAGTTTAAATAATGTTTTTACTGTAGTCTGGAACTGCTATTTCATACATAAGTCACTCTTATGTAGTCTCTGCAGCCTGTGTATTGGATTTTTTTCCACCTGGAAGAGTAATAAATACCCCGCTTAACTTACTGACATTGCCACAGTTTGCGTGCAGCGTGCACATACGCCACTGTTACACAGGCACATGCTCTGAATGCTTGCTATATGCCTTGCTTGATGTATCTTGGCACTGTTTAAGTGGAAAACTTGGATTCACTTCATTAAACTAACAAGGCAGAATTTGTTGTAAACTTTAAACTTCAAATAATCAATACTTTTGCCTGCTCAGAACCCTGATCTCATGAATCTCCATCTCTTTAAAAGAGCTGTTGCAGAGGGAAGCACTCTGATTCTGTCTGGTTGAGGACATTCCCTGCTTAGTTACTGTGACGCCAGCATAACCTCGACAGCCACTAGAGGGTACACAAGGACAAAGGTATTTGCATAGTTTTATCTAGGGCTCTTTTTCAATCTTTTTCATAGTATGTCCACATGCTGGCCTTACAAATATAAGTAGTTTGTTCTCCCGTGTGACAGTCTGTTTACCTAAGATAAGCTACTAGTCTGGTTCTCTTTAAAGAATGTTCTGTTGGTGCCTTTCACCTCACTTGAACTTAACAAATGAAACTGCTGATAAACTGCAAATGTGCTCTTAAGAAGTGATGCAAGAAGGTTGATGTGTGTGTGTACTGGGGGCATTGTGTTTTGGTTTTAAAAAGTCAAAAGACATTGAGATCTTGAAGAACTATAGGACATTGTGTCTGCCAACTAATTATAGAAGGTTGTCATTTATGCTGAATTTATAAATAATTTTTATCCTCTGAAGTTGAATAAAAAATCGTTTGCCTCAATTCCTCAAAATGTGATAATCCAATAATGTAAAACCCAAAGTAATGGTCTGGATTTCCTCCTATACCACATGCATTTTTGGACCTGGATAAATGAATCATGAAGCTTTGAATTATTAATTTATCTAAGATTCAGCTTGTTCCCTGAACAGTACTTGCTTTTTGCTGGTTGCTTCAGTATTTTTCTACTCTTAATTTCTTTCCAACGCCAAGTAATTTTTTCTTGGGGTCTAGTTTACCAGTATACAGCGAGTACTTACTGATCCAGCCCTTACTTTCTGTTTTCTCAGTGCTCCTAAGCAGCTGCCTTTATTCTGTTCCTTTTATTGACTGCCAGCTCCAGTTCTGCTAATTCCCCCATGTAACTTCCGTACCTTCTTTACAGAGAGAGTCCTCCTTTTTGACATTTTCCCTTTGGGTTTGTACCTTGCATCAGGGAGGTGGTCAGTACTTACCTCTGGTAGCTCTTTGTGGACCATGGACTCTGTCTGGAGCTGAGGTGTGATTTTAGGTGGCAGAAAACTTTCCTTGCTCGTATTATTAAGTAACAAACCATACTGCAAACATGATAAGTAGATTATGCGTCAAGTAAACAAATAAGTGCTTCCCAGTACATTGCTTTTAGAACGTGCAAGAGACATGTTGAATCTCCTATTTTAAAAAGGGACAGTTATAGCTTCTAAAATCATAGATTGTCCTGATATGCTTTTCTCTTTGAAAAGAATATTTCCAGTAAATTGGAAACCTAAGAAGCCCAGGTAGAACATGAGCTGTGTTCTCCGCATTTGGTGTCATTTAAGTGACTTCAATTGCTAGAGTGGGAGAAAAAGGGCATGAAAGTAAAGACTGTCTCTTGGACAGATCAGTGAGAGTTGTACAAAACAAAAATTAAAGTCTAGATTTACTCAGAGTTTTGTGCTCAACCGATATGCTACTATACTGAACTGCCAATATTTGTAATGTAATTTAATTCACTTGATTTAATGTAACTGCTGAATTAACAGGAAAAAACAAATTGAAAAAAATTCAATAAATAATTTTTAAAGACTGAGAAATAAGATAAGTATTGGAAAGGGAAGTTACTACACTGTTTTTATGAAAGACCTAGTACTTCACAACATCCTGATATTAAAAAGTAATTCTATGCAAAATTCATTTACCCTGTTTCATGTTAATAGTCACCAGATGCAAACCCTTCACACTCTGAGACAGTATTTTTATTAATTATTATAATGGTTTAGAGACTAGATTTAATTATAGATTTCTAATTTGTAGTTTGAACTAGTCTTAAATGCACATGGAAACCTGAAGAAGCTAAATGAAACTTAAGTTACATCAAGAATGAAATTATAAAATACACAGTTGTGCCACCTGTGAGCATACTGAGCAGATGTCATCATTTCCAGGACTTTAAAGTCTCAGAAAACTACTGCTTAGATCTTAACAGAAGATGTGTCTGTGTTAACTATCCCCACAACTTAAACCTGAATATACTGATACACAGTAAAGTCATGGTGAGGGGGCTGGAAATCCACACATCCATTTTTCCAACTCCTTCCAATGCCAAAGCAGCTTCTATTTACCGATTGTCACTGTTCATTCTCATTTTGCAAATCAAATTCTGCTTGTTTGCACAGCTTTTTAGCTTACGTTGCTCTTGACTACCCTGAAGTCTCGGTTATTCTTGAGAGATATTATACAAAGGTTATTCAAGATATTATCTTACTACAACATCTTGATCTTAAGGGTTAGAAAAAAAAAGGGGGGCAGAAAAAATTCCTTTAACTCTGGAGTTTTTCATGAGGACTGTGACTATTACAAGCTTGTATAAAATTCAATGTGCATTAAAAAATAAAAGGTTTTTAGCCTTGTTTTGTATTGGATCATCATAAGAAGAAAAACATTTGACAAGAAAACCTGTAAAATGCATTTCTTGTTTGCAAAGACCACGCTTCAGCTTTGTTAGTACCATGTTTAATATGCTTCCAAAGCTAAATGTCACAAAACCCCACACTTTGCTCTTGCTTTAATAGCAATAATGTTGTGAGATGCCTCTTTTAGTCAGAATTAGAGTGACAAAAGCTCATTTAGAGATTGTTTCTTCCTAAAATAGGTGGTTAAAAAAGATTCAATCACATTTTTGACTGAGACCAAAATGAGTATGTTAAAGGCTTAATGTTAAGCCTGTCACACTACATCTATGTCACTAGACTTGGTAGTGCCAGGAAATTTTCTGGGACACTGTAGCCCAGTCATCTGTACAGTTGGTTGTTAGAACACTTGCTGGCGCAGGTTTTGGCCTGTGCTCAATTCAGGAACTGGCAAGGTACCATTTCTGGTGGGCACATGGGATGTGATTGGCCTGTTACAGAGTTCAGGAGGTAAATAACATTGATGAAATCTGTTCTGTGCAAGCTGGCCCGTGCACAGAACAGATTTCATCAATCAATGGTGGTGCCAGGGATCAGTCCTTGGGATACTTGTTGCTCAGTACACAGGTGAGATTTCTTCCCTTGTATGTGCAATAAGAAGAATTAAACTCTGGGACAAAAAAACATGGTCCCTCTTCAAACTTCAAGAACAATCTAGGAATTTTTAAAAAATTATTCCTCTGCATTCCCTCCATGAATTGTCTCTAAATGACTAAATGGATAGGCCCTAAATGCCTACCAATAGCCACAATCAGCAACTTTTTTTGTTAAATATGCAGAATGTAGATGGTGGCAAGGTACTAGCTATATGTCTTGGCACCATCATACCTTACTTTATTAAAAGTAGATGATGAACATTACTTAATAATTTTTTTAAAAAAGTACAGGAGTCTTGGAATCCTTGCTCTATATCTTCTTATGGAATGATTCCACATGCAAATTGTTTATATAATGTGTATATATAAATTCGACTGACACAATGTGCAATTAAAATATAATTGCATTGAGGGCCTAACCTTAAAAAAAGGTTTGACTTAACATGTTCCAATTGCAAATATCAGTATATGATTTAAAGCAGATAAAGATGTTTCCCTTGAATTCTGTTTGGTAACAGAACTAATAACCCTAAAGAGCTCTTAATGGGAACCCTCAAAGAAAGAAAAAAGATCTCCACATAAAAGTGCACAGCAATGTTCCTAATGTGGAGGCTAGCCAGTACTTTGGCTTTCTCATGTAAATATCATAAATTTTAAAAGACCACATATTTATTTAAGTCTCTTTCTTGCAGAGAAAAATGTGAATATTTTGTATTTTATTTATAGCATATGCATTCCCCACCAAAAGTGGATCAGACTGATTCTTCCAAGAGTCCCTTCTGTGGTGTGAGGTTTAATGCCACACAGCTCTTCAGTGCATTGTTTGGAGTTTGCTTTTACCTTCAGCAGAGCCCATGCCCTTTAGTAGTTGCTGCTTTTTTCAATGAACTACATGATTTTGTTTGTGGCATCCTCATTTCACTTGTGTTTTACTTCATGTTTTTAGCCTGAAGATGGTGTTTAACTGCATGATGTTTGATGCAATTGTTCTCAAGCTTTTTTTGAGAATTGCTGTGCATGCAGCAGTTTTTCATCAAAGATCACCTGCATACTGAGTGATCAATCTCACTTTATACAGCTGAGGGACAGCTGCACTGATACATTGATTCATGACTACATTGAGTCATGTAGCCCCAAATCTTGCACTACAATTGCTGATCCAGGTTTTCTCTTTAGAACCCTCTACAAACATCAGAAACTTAGGTGAACAGAGACCTAACAAAGAGGTGACTTAGTAAAAGGGGTGGAAGTAATTTCATCTGGAAGAGGAGGTGTAAGTATACCCATGAGGGTGTTGAAGTGCTATTGCCTGGCCAGGCTAACAGACCAAAGAGACACAGCATAGCTGTTCGCCGCAAGAGTCTGGTCATTTAGACATCTTGGATCCCACCTTCAACTAGCTTACAATTTTTATTTGGAGTTACAAGACATAAAATAAAGTACAGTCACAAAGTACAGCTACATTTGCAGGCCTAGTACATGGTGCAAAGTGTCTAATGCTGCAGTTTGATAATTCCATTGATCTAACTTGAAGATTTTCCTCAGTAAAGCATGAGAGAAACCTTGTGAGCTGCACCCCAGTAGGAGATGATGTGCCAGTAAGTGACTGAGCTCTTCAGCTAGTAAGTGTCTCCTGGAGTTAGATGTCACGTAAAATGATTGCTTGATTTTCTTATACCTGTCTTTTGGGTAATAGCAGAGTGCTTCGGTGTTTGTACATAGAGCAAAGGTTTTGTGGTTAAAGTCCAAACACCTTTTCTCCAAGACAAGTTTTTAATAGGATACTTGAGAAATACATATAATAGTTCATTTCTTCAGGTGTATGATTTCCAGCAAAAATAGTGCATAAAGTCCTGCAGTCTCCTTATGCAGAATCACAACTGAGAATGTAAATACAGTTCCTTTGCTGTGTGGATTTCAGTGTTCTCTTTTTGAGTTTTCAGTGACAGTTAACGGCTGTATTTGCTCAGACCCTTGTGCCATTTCTGTTAATAGGGCATAAGCAAAAGCACAAGTTGGAGAGACATAAATATTGTTCCTAATGGTGTTCAGTCAGTCAAGTAATCAACTCCTGTAGACGTTTCGGGGATCAAAAAGTAGGTTGAACAATTCCAAATTAAAAGCTGTAAGCACTTTTGAATAGGAGCAAATAAAAAGTATAACTATATAAACTATAATAAACAGCAGCAGTTGTAAACTGCAGTAGGTAGATCCAGCCTGATCCCTTACTTTTAACAGAGGGAGGTATAAAATATCCTTTTACTAGCAGTGTTTAACTAATGACCTCATCAACTTTGTGGCAAAGGAATCAAAGTACTGAAGTGTCAGGGATTAACGGCAGTGGCATAACTATTTTTCCCCCGGATTTAAATACCAGGGAAAATACCTCCAAGCACAGGTGTACAAATAAACAGAGAAATATAGCTGCTGGAAATTAGTTTCTGTCAGATCCTGTGAATATCAGAATAAGACAAAAAATACTTGAAAACTTACCTCATGCTGCATTTCAGAACCCATAATTGTGATTCTTACATTTTATTCTTGAGAGATGTTCTGTTCCTTTGGGCAGTGCTTCCAGCAGCTGCCAAAAGATCGTGAATTCTGCCAGTGAAATAAATGACAGGGTATTTCACACTAATTCAAACTCTCTTTAACCTACAGCAGTTTTAATGGTGCTGTATGAGACTTCTGAGGTGTACTGAAAAATGTGCTACTTGTCCATCTAATCATTGGAGAGTACTAACTAAGAGCTGACATTGAACAAAGGCAAATTTTGTTAAGAAATAAGGCTCATTCTTAATTGTGAATTTGAAAAAGTTACCTAGGGAAGTGATATGCTTGTACATTACCTGCATTTGGCCCAGAAGAGTGGACATGGCTGCTGAGATCAGCACAAGAGTTGTGTTTAAGAGATTTGGGATAGTCTTAGGTTCTCTCAGACCTTAAAAAAAAATTGAAACTATTGCAGTTTTCTCTCTCTTTCTCTCATACACACACCAACAATAATTTACAAAATACTTTTAAAGCAGGGTCTGCTTTCAGTATGCCAGGAGAGGTTCTGGAGTGATGGCTGAAAATGTACCTATTCAGTACATTGATTTGTGTTTAATTCCAGTTTGCTAGATTCCAGCACCATTTAAAACTGGGAAAGTATTCCCTACTGCAGAGAAGTCAGAAATTCATTCAGCCTCTCAAGCTATATTTACTTTATTAATGGCACTTCTTTTTGTCATGCCTGTACTTTCATGTACAGGTCGGGGAGAGGGAAGAGAATGCAGGTGTGCTAAAAATCCCTTAAGGTAACTGTCTCTAAGGGAAACTGCAAGTTGCCAATGTTGTGAGCACCTTTGAGCCTCAGAGCTACAGCAGCCCACACCCCCAGTCTGCTTACTTCCAGATCCATATCATAAGGCAGACCTGAAGAGCTGAACCCTTTTTCTCTTTAAGAAAGAATAGATGGATTTTCTTCAAATACTGTTCTATGGTGTATAGTGAATTCTCTTGCCAGAATTCATGACTAATAACAGCTTTTATAACTAATAACAGATTAATTACAACTAATAACAGACTAATAACAGATTTCATTAACAGCTGAAGTGGAAGGAAGACGGCTGGTGTGGTATCTACTTGTTCTGGCGCCAGTATATAGATTGGATAGACTGAGGAGCGTGAGCACCGTCTATTGTTTTAGCTCGGTCTGTTTTGTCCCATTCACTGTTTCTGTGTGTCATTCTGAGTGCTAATGGTTACAGCAGCCCTAATTGTTCCTGCAGAGTGCACTGGTTTTCAAGAAACAGCACTATCAGTGGGCAGGCTGCCTGTAAGCAATCTCCAGCAACAATCTTCTGTGTGCTTGAAATAGCTATGTGTCTTGTTTTGCTTTTCAGTAGAGCTTTTACATGTATTTTTTCAAACCAACGTGTGAGTAACGGAGGCAGGGGCAGAGCGCACTCCCCGACAGAGGGAGAGAGATGCTTTCCGCCCGGCAGCAATAGCCACTTCTCCTATTTCCCCCGCTGGGATGCCGGAGCGCCAGATGCCCGCCGGCCCGACCTTCCCCGCTTTGCCCGGGCTCCGGCGGAGCAGCAGCAGCGGGCGGTGGAGGAGCCTCTGCAGCCGCCTCCGGCTGCTCCCGCCCGCCAGGGTCGGTGGCCGCGCTCCCGGGGACGGGGACGGGCAGCTGTCCGCGGGCCCGCCCGCCGGGGCGGTGGTGAGCTCCCGCCGTGCCTCCCGGCACATAAAGGCAGGCGGCGGGGGCCGGCCCGGGGCAGCGGCTGGAGGCGGCACGGGAGCGACCGGCAATGATGGAGCAGCCGGTGCAGACGGAGACCTGGAAGGCGCGGAGCCTGGAGGAGCTGATCCGTATCCTCCATCAGATATTCGCCGAGGATAAAGTCAGCGTGGACGAGGTCCAGGCGCTGATGGAGTCGTACGAGAGCAACCCCGAGGAGTGGCAGCAGTACGCCAAGTTCGACCAGTACAGGTACAGAACACCCCGAAGCAGGGAGCCCCCGGCCACGCAAGCGGCAGCGGCGACGAGGCAGAGCGGCGGACGGGGACCGGGATCAGCTGGGACGCCGGGCGAGCCCCTCCCGCCTCCGCCTGGAGCCGGCCGACAGCTCCTCCGGCGGCTCCGAGGGGCCGCGGGGCAGAGGCCGCGGGGCGGGGGTCGCGGCGAGGCCGGGGGCGGGGAGCGGGCGGAGCGGCCGCGGCCAATGGCGGCCCCGCGGCTCCGGCGGGCGGTGGCCCCGCGCCCGGCCCCCGACCGCTCCCGCTCCGGGCAGGGGGCCGCGATGGCCCGGGGAGACACAGCCGCGTGCCGCAGACCCCGAAATAAGCGATAAACCACAAGGTGGGGAGAAGGAGCCCGGGAGAAACGCGGGGGGCGCGCAGAGGGACCCGCACTCGCGGCGCGCTCGGGGTCTGTGGCCGAGCCGGTGCCTTCTGCGCGCCCTGCCGTGTCGGCGGGCCGGGAGCTGCCCCGGGCTCCGGCGCAGGGCAGAGCGAGGCTTTCTGCTGCTGCTCACCGGCTGGAAGGAAAATACCTGTTGGGGTTCTAACTCCTCTTGCTCTGCCAGCGACTGATTCATCTCTGCCGCTGTTGGCTTCGCTGTTTTAAATCTCAAGATAAATACATTTTATTCGAGTGTTTTCTTTAAAAAACGAACATAGAAACAAAACCCCACTCAAACACCTCAAACTTCAAAACTTCTTTTTAACCTGTGGCATTGTGACAGCATCATTCTAGCTTGACTTTTTTAGCCTCCTTTCACCTCTCTGTGACTATCTTCCATTTGGAACAAATAATGACATTTGTAACAGAACATAGGAAGCTAAGAATCAGGAAAACAAAGTATGTTAACATTGGTTGTGGCAACCTTTTATTTATATATTTATTTATTATTTGTTATTTATAAATTTATTTTTGTCCAGCCAGACCTGTACAGAAATAACAGTGCTTGAGAAGTCTTCTCAAATGCCAGCATTGATTAATTGTTTTCTGACATCATAGGAGAAATAAGTCTGCATAATATATGTACACATTGTGGATGCAGTGAGAGGCAGTGTATAGATATAGATGTTTCCTTTGAAAGCAGTTCTTTATGAGCATCCTTTCTTGAGTAAAATAGAGTGGACTTATGGGGATACTAATTTGAAAGTATTCAATTGACATCAATGCATTTTATGTGTGCCCTTGCTTGCATTTTTCAGGTGAGACTGAGGCATACCGTGGTAGGCATAAATATTTTCTTTACTTGGTGAAGTGCAAATAGTCATGACTGCTGCTAAAATTAAATCTGAAGGTCTCCCACTGAGCTACTTGTACCATAGCATCAGACCCAGATCAGAAGGGTCACTCTATGGGAAGCTGGAGCAAAATCCAAATCCCTTCTCTAATGAACTTTTCAATTGAACAAGGTGATCAGCCATTCAGGGGAAACTTAAAGGAGAGTAAAAGGAAACAAACACAAGATGTTGTTTGAAAAGAAATTTTGCTCTAATAAACTTTGTTTAGAAGTAGATGCTGGCAAAACGTCCCTCAGAGGTGCTTTATCCACACAAAAATGCTACAATACAAGACATGGAACTTTCAGGAACAGAGTGGGAGGACCATGAGCAGGAAGTCTGGCATCTTCATTCTTTGTTATTTTGGCTTTGTACAAATGAGTTCTGTGTAAGAGAAGGAAAGCCAAGAATATCAGAAAAGGAGCTGCAGAAGAATGTAACTATGTATTTTTCTTGTTTCATTGCAGTCCTCTGTTTCTAATTATAAGCCAGCTGCTGAAGTGACTTCATTCAATAACCATTTTGATTTGATCCTGTGTACCACTCTAGTCTGACTCACAGTTCCCAAACTCCAATCATCTATGTAATTCAAAAGAAATAGTATTCAAAATATTAGATATTCCTTTTCCCTCCCAGAAAAATATCTCTTACCAAAAAAAGCCAAACTTATAAATGCAATTTCATTTTTCCTAAGTAAAACTTACATTTCAAGAAAACAGAAGAAAAATAGTTTTTGTATGTCACAACCTTCTTCCATAAACATGTTTGTATAATTTTCTATTTTATAGACATATTAGTACAGTTAAGAGCAAACATTTTGTATTTCAGGTACACAAGAAATCTTGTGGACAGTGGAAATGGAAAGTTCAACTTGATGATCTTGTGCTGGGGTGAAGGTCATGGCAGGTTTGTATTTAAAAACTATGATTTTAGCAAACATAAATTCCCCACATCTTTTGTATCTTTGTCATTCAAAATAGAGGAAAAATAAATAAGTCCTATGGGATCTATCAGAAGGTGTCTGGAAAGTAAGCAGTGTATTAGTATAGCAGTCCTGAATATCTGCTGTAACTTTTGCAAGTTTGTAGTCCATGGCCATTTGTAAAGCACTCTTTCAAAAATGCTTTGTTTTTCTACAAAAGCTAAGCTTCTCTACTGGTTTTAGTCCCAGAGATATGACCCTGCTCAACCTGTCCCATACAACAGACCCATATAACACCCGACTTCAGAAGCAGGACTAGGTGCAGTTTAAATAGTCTTCATTCTTTCAGGGTGTTTAAATCTGCCTTGTGGCAAGATGAGAAAAGTAGATTTTGATTAGGACTACTGATGGGGAGGAGGGAGCCCCTTTCCAGAACTGTTTGGCTTTCTCTAGGTTTGTGCATCTCATCTCTTCCCTCAAAATGGATCATAATGCTGATGTGGCCTCCCAAGTCAGGTGCATAGACTGTACACTTGGTTGTGTTGTCCTACACTATGTCAGGGCAGGATCTGTCTCTTGGAAGGTCTTTCACTAAGTGTGGGCTGAAGCAAAAAATGCAATAGCAAATATGCAGGTTTTGGACTGAATATTCTCAAATCTAAATAGAAAAGCTAAGGAGATGTTGGAACAGTATTTTGGGGTTTTTTTTTTGTTGTTTGTTGCAATTCATCATGTACGGCATTCTTTAGAGGATGCCATAATATGAAACTCAGAGCAATACAGAAACTGAGCTCACCACCTCTACTCCTCCTAGGCTATTCCCACACAGCCTGTAATTTATGTTAAACTGTGTTCAAGTTGGATGGGCATTTGTTACAGCTAGACTGAGACAAGCTAGTTTTGCTTCCTGCAAGAAGGTCAGATTTTCTCGTTATTTGGAAGGACCATGACAAAGTGGCATTTGTGAAGTGTTCTGTGCCTGAAGCAAGCCCTGCTCTCTCAGCATCTCACTTTGCAAGAAATCCTAATTTTTGCTGAATAGAAACAGTAATGTACAAGTACCAGGTTTTTGATTGAAACTTATTAGCGCTGTACTTCAGAGGGTCAAATTCCCTCTTCTCTTTTGCCCCAATGAGTGGAGAGCTCTCCCTTTGTCCTAATCCTGTTTATTTGTATAACAGTTACTCCTGCACTAAAAGAAAAATAAACTAAACTAACTATACTAAACTAAATATCTAACCCATATGTAATCTCTAAATGTGGCAAATAAAATATGCTTCAGAGCAAGAAGAGAGATCAAGAAAGCAAACAAATCCTACCAGATTCTATTGAGTTTTAACATGAAAATGCCAGTGAAATTAACAGCTTAGTATCGCTGGTTGTATTTAGCACTCTCAGAGTGAGAAGTATGGCATTTTTTTTCAATGATGCATGTGAATCCCAGCAGTAAAGGAGCTATAGAAATTAAGCGGCATTAGCTCATTTCTTCATATTTTGGAAGTGAGCATGGTGGATTTGCAGAGATCAGGTATACTTGCAAGTTTATATCAGCCTTTTCCTGGGATCATGGTAGAAGCATTGTTTTGTTTCTTGGCCCAGAAGAGTTTTTGCATTCTGGAGAAATTTTCAGCCCTACTCCTTTCTCCAGACTTTCTTTGTGGTTCTCCATATTGAAGTCATAGGCTGACCAATATCTGACTTTTCTCCAAATCCTGCTGTATATGAACTTAGTTCAATATATTTCCATAGCAGCAGTGTAAGTAGACATCCCTTAATGCACATCCCTTGTGGAATGGAATTTCATTCTAAGGTTTTTTCCTCATACAGTATGCTATGTTGTCTGTCTTACACTGAAATTAAATATGCGTATCACACTGAGTTTGGTTATTCTTTTTACATATATAGCAGTATCCATGATCACACTGACTCACACTGCTTTATGAAGATCCTCCAGGGAAATCTAAAGGAGACTCTGTTTGAATGGCCTGAGAAAAAAGGAAATGGTGAAATGACTAAGAAATCAGAACGAGTTTTGAGGGAAAATCAGTGTGCCTACATTAATGGTAAGATATTAAGCTTGTTTTGACAATTATCTGTCCATGAGTCTTATTCCTAACAGAATCTTGTCTCCTACATTTAACAGTATAATACCTATGACTCTATGCACAGTTTAAGAATGTGACTCTTTAGACTCTGCACAAGCCTGTATTTAGATTCAGTAAAATAAACAACTGCATCAAAAATGTGCTTTTCACTCACTCTTAAAACATTGTAGCATTGCTTGTAGCAATAATAATAATAGTATACTGGGTCTCTCCTCTAGTCCAAACAGCCTTTAGTATTGTGCCCCTGATGATTATGTGTAATTGCTTATAAATATAAACTTTTATAGCATTTTTTTAAGAAATAAGAGAAGCAAAGTTTAGATAGCTTGATCACCTTGCCTTTTTTTTTTTTTTTTTTTTTTTGGTTCTCAAAGAAGTAATCCTTTTACTCAGTCGTGGAAAATTTATGGTGAAAATGTAGAAACTGTCTATGAAATAAATTGACCAGCCAGGAACAGAAACCTGTGACAGTGCTACTTCTTGTTCAAATCAACAAAAGGCAGTAGTGCTGAAGTGCAGTGTGAGCAAAACTGAAATTCCCAATCTACAAAAAAAAAAAAAAAAATACACAATGTTGCGAATGACTTAAGATTCCATTAGTAAGGCTTTTTAAGTACCTAAATCCATGCCATCATCACATGTACCTGTAACTATTACCACCTCCTGCTTTGCTGGAGACCATCCTGGAGTTGCCATCTGGGTGTAATGTGTGGTGGTGCTGTGAAAGACCCTGCACATTGTGCTGGACCACTTTGAGTTCAACAGAACAAAGGTGAAGCAGCAGAAAAGCAGGTCATCTGCTTTACATGTCATGGGTAAAACACCTAGAGGGACTGGCCTTGGGAGCTTCCCAGCTAGAAGGAGACTCAGGTTGGGTTAGGAACTTAGCCAGGGTGAGGGCACTGAGGAGAAAGACTGGTGTTCTGCAGCCGTCTGTTGAAGCTTTGCTGTGCTAAATGAAAACACTGAATTGATAGGGCAGGAAATGGCTTGACACATCTGCTGATGCGCCTGTGCCAGGGACATGGGTTCTCCACCTCAGTCAGGTTTCCCTACATATGCAGTCCTTTCCAATGCAAGCAACTGCAGACTGTGTGCATCTTACCCAAAGCTTCCTCAGTTGTTTAAAACAAATTTGGTATCCAGTTCTCTGAGGCTGTTTGGATCTCTGCCATGTTTCATAACAGATGTTTTGGTTTAAAAGGAACATGTTAAACAAGCAGAAGGAAAACACTGACAGTGTGCTGATTGCCATAATTACATTGATAGCAAGTGCCTTCATGATTCTACTGTGTGCTTCTTGGTTGCTCTTGTACATAAGGGTCAGAAACAACTAAACCCTGTTTATTTGAGTTCTCCGTTAGATAAGCAAATATTTAGGACTTTCCCCCAACTGCTACATCCTCTATTTAGACAAAGTATGTTAACAACACTTTGGGCTTCCAATCAGACTTAAGAGTGTGCTCACGACTCTCAGGGTACCATGGCTATGTTGCACAATACACGTCCAGGTATTATATAACAAATTCAAGTTCAAAGGCCTGAGCTGTTTTTACAGCAGGATCATAAATTCATTATTTTATGTTTTTAGAGCAGAGTCATAAATTAAATTCAAGGTCTGTTTTAAGTAACTCAAAACCTCCATTTTAGTGTAGAATGGACATGGCTTGTTTCACGGATGTGATTCTTCATACGTGACATTTTTCTGTAACAGCTTGATTATGCTTACTATTCAGTCATGATTGGAAGTGTGTCAGTCACTATTGATTAGTTGCTTTATAGGAAAGCGAAAACAAATGAAAAATGTGTTCTCCAAACCAATAAACTGGAGGGATTCATTAGGAAACAGATGCCTGCAGTAGAAGATACCATATGTCTGCCCATAAGTCCACGCCCCAAATGCACATAGCTGACTTTCAATGTGACTGATATCCTTGTTACTTGTAAAGAAGTACAAAAGCTTTTGCCCCCTTCCTGCTTCTGAAGCATGTAGAGCAACAGGTCTCCTAGGAAAATAAATGAGCTTGAAATCCTTTGGAAATGAGAGCTAGAAAAATATTTACAGTATGGTCTTCCTTAATTTTTTGGGATTTCTGTTGGCCTTTATCCTGTGGCAGATAATCTAGAAATTACATGAACTGTGGAAGGCAATAACACATTTTGAATTACCAGTGTATTTAGAAATCTGTGCTAGAGAACACCAGTCAAATTCCCTGTACTGAGTTACTTGTTGCCCATAAAAGTGTGGCCATGCCTATTTGCTCATGAGTTACAGTTTAAAAAGTATTTTTTCTAGGCAATTGAGATCTCATTGGATCTTCCTGCTAACACACCTTCTTTTTGCCATTTTGTGCCTCTGCTGGTGTAGACTCCATTGGCCTGCACCGTGTGGAGAACATAAGCCACACAGAGCCTGCTGTCAGCCTGCATTTGTACAGCCCACCCTTCGACACCTGCAACACCTTTGATCAGAGGACTGGGCACAAGCACAAAGTCACAATGACCTTCTACAGCCAGTTTGGAGAAAGGACTCTCTGCGTAAGTACAAGATGAGGGGCTCCTCACCCAGCCATGGGCTCTGAGCGCTGTGGGGATGGGCACAGGGGGCTGCCCTGCGGCCTGCACAGGCTGCGGTGACATGCAGGAGGGTCAGGTCAGCACCTCTGCCCTTCCTGGGCCATCCCCTCTTGGATCAGATAAAACCTGTTTTCAAGTACTCCTGGATTGGTCAAGCTGCAGTTCCCTTAAGTGGAGTTCCCTGTTTTGTTGCCTTCCTCTCCTTCTGAGCAGAGACCATTAGTGAGACATCTGCTACTAGTTAAGCACCTTCAGGCTGCAAATGATGGTAAATACAACCGAGCCTATGGAAAGTGTGAAGTAGTGAGATTGTTTTGGCCAGCATTAGTCAGGTGTGATGTTTCCTGCCTGAGCTGTCCTGCCAAAAGGGATCACATTTCAAGAGGTTTTAAACCTTGTAGCTTACTGTAAATGCTTCTTTAATCAATTAAATTCTTCATAATCACAATATTCACAGAGTAAGACATGCTCTGAGAGAAAAGAGTAGGCCAGTTGTCTGTTGTCTGCATTCTTGGGCAATGGGTGATTTTATTTGGATAGGAAAGAAATCTTAAGACCATTTTTGGAGCAACCAAGCTGGAACATGTGGGAGAGGTTAACAGGCTTTCAGCACTATTCCACGCATTGGGAAAAATAACTACTTACCTGTGGAGAAAAGACCGTTTCTGGATTTTCAGCCACAGATGTTCAAACACTGTTTAGTTTTGTTTGATACTGAACACTTTCATTTTCCTTGAAGCCAGAAATTCAGTGCTCAGGAGTTCCCTAGAGTGAGTCCTTAGTCAGATCAATTTAAAATTTTTTATAGTTGTCAAGTACAATGTAAATTATTTCTCTGAAGCCTGCCACATTACCAAACAGCTGAAACAGAAATTTTAGCCTTCCCAAGTTTGAAAAGTTCTTGAGAAATAAATTTGAATTTATAGTTCAGATTTTAAAGGGTAATTAATGTGGAAGAATTCTGAACAAAATTAATGCAAGGGTTCAGTGTTTGTTTTCTTTCTTTTTCTTTTAAGTCTTTATTGAATATTTAGTACCTAAGATAGTACGTGAGACTAGGTATTTTGGCTTGGAGTGTTTCCCTGCCCTGATCTGTAACCATCTGGCTGTGTTTTCACCATTTATGGGGCAGTGAATCTGGCTTACAGGAAAGAGCTAAATCTTAATCATCGGGTCTCTTTCATGAATTCCTCTAAATGGAATTCCATTAAACAAGAAGGTGGTAGAAAGTCTGGACCATTCAGCTGCCTAAAATGACTTCATGCTACAAAAACCTTCTGGTCTCAGTGACTTGGTTTCTGGAGAACAGACTGGAAAAGCAAACTTTCTTCTGCTTACCAGATCACAGAAGGACCCACGGAGGCAGAGATCTATAAATTATAAATATCAAGAGAGTAATGTAATTTGTTTGTCTTTTGTGAGTGAGAAGATTGGCTGAACAAAAGCACATTCAGTTTTTCCTCTTTGTCTAAATTATTTTAGATAAAATTTTAATTTTATCTAAAATTACTGTCTTAATTTTGTGGATTAAAGACACATGTAAATACCTTGTGATTTCTGGCCTCTGGCCATGATGAATTCTTGATTAACTAACTCTCCAGGAAACACACAGTAAGTTATATGGGCTTAATAAAAAAAATAGTATGTGTGTCAAAGGACTTGCCCATTGGAGTAACTGCTTAGTTTAAGTACAAAACATGAGAATACTGATAGGAAAGTCCACTGACAGAAATGTGATTTTGCGTTGGGTGTCACAGCACACCAGTTTCTTCTACCAGGAATTTTGCAGGGGGAGGCAGTATCTGTTTGCAGCCTGTCTTCCAAGCTGGACATTCCAGCAGTTTCTGTCAAAATGAAGTAGAGCAAGCTATCGGGGAGACAAGATAGTCTGAAGTAGGAAGCAGTCCTCAGCAGTCCCTTCTGCCACGAGCTTTTTCGTGGTCACCCAGAGCCAATAGACAGGGTGACTTTTTCAGGCACATACTGCCTTCTACAAAACTCTGTCAAGGAGCACTGAAAACATACACTCCAGGTATTTTTAGGAGCTACTCTGAGAACAAAGGTACACAACGAGACCATGAAATAGGCAGTGACAGTTTCTTTCCTTAAAGCAACAACTTCTCCTCTTTCCTTTTAGGCTACAGGAGTGCCGCAGGAGAACAACTGAGAAGCATCAGCGCGCGTTTGCCTAAGACCTGCTGAATGTTTAACCAGGGACAGAAGACTTGCATGGCTAAGGCTGACAGCCAGACCCATTTCATTACTTGTACATTGGAGTACTCTAGGGCAGCCTCCAGACCACACACAGTTTCCTCGAGCAAATGCCAATTATGGGACACTAAGCTAACTAGTGCCATAACCTGCTTCAGAGGTTAGATGCCTTTTCTTAGGCTCCTGTTAGAATTAAGTAGCTGGTTGTCTAATTATAGCGCCTTTTAAGCTCCACCTTGGTTATCACGCTGAGAATATCAGAAATAGGGTTTTTAAACATCATCTGATTCTTCTCAATAAACCTATGGGGATGTATGCTTTCAATGTAATTAGTAACTATATAAACTTCTAAGCTTCCAGTCACTTGTACCTATGGGTAGTACAGTAGATACAACTAACAGCAGTGCCTTTTTTTTTTTAATTAAGTCTTTTAGGTTTAATGCTTTAGGCCATCTTGATAGTTTTGTGCATTTTTTTACCTTTTTTTTTTTTTTACAATTTAATTTGTCAGATCCTGTTTTAAATAGGAACAGAGAAATGCTTCATGCATGATGATTTTCAAAACTGATTCCATAGAGATTTGACATTTAAGAAGACTAATAATACTTAATTCAGCTAATGTCCAGTTTCCAAAGTATTCTGTGTAGCTAATGAAGAAGAAAACTGAAATAAAACTGGATTTCTGCACTGATTTCAGAGTTTTAAACTTTTTTTTCACTGTAACTAAAATACTCATCACACTTTACCAAAATCCACATTCCTCATGAATTTTTTTTCCAAGTAATACACTGTTAAAAAAGACTTTTAAAAGCTGGCAGTGTGTGAAACATGCAAAGAATCCTGACTCAAATTAAGTTGGGGGGAGTTCTGTCGCTGAGTGTGCTGATGTTTAATTTTATCCTCCAGATTTAGTCACAGGGAAAGAACCTTCTTGAAAAGAGTTAACTGTAATTAAACACATAAAAATCAGTAAAGATGAGTGACGGAGATTATCTCGTTCATTTAATGCAGTTAATAACATATTCTCAAGTAGGGAATGTGGAGCAGTTCTCCTAGTCTCGTAGGTGACTGCTGGTTAGTCAGACAGCAGTTTAAATTTTATCAGTATTGGGTTGAGTCACATAGTTCCCTCTATATTGACAAGCCCAGGAAACATTTACTTTATGAGATCCCATTTCCAGAGAGGCTGTGTCAAATTTTTAGAAAATATTTGAGCAGTGTGAGTGTTTTTGAATGAATCTGTGCCTTGTTGTGAAAGTGTGACGGCACGAGAGATGAGCTGAGGCTGGCAGTCTGGCGGTCCTGCTCATGCAGGGTCATCTACAGCAGATTACTCAGCACTATGCCTAGTTGGATTTTGAGTATCTACAAGGACCAAGGCACTACAGCCTCTCTGGGCTTTTGGTGTTTTATCACCTTTTCAGTAAAAAAGGCTTATGTTTACACAAAATGTCTTGTATTTCAGTTTGCACCCAGTGCTTTTTGTTCTCCTCATCCTTCCTGCAGAAAATAAGCAGTTTCACTTAACTAACTTCAATTACGGCGTATTAATTGGGCTTTTGCTTACTAGGTAGAATTAAAGAACAAACTTTACAGCTTGTAGGCCACGTGTTCAGTCAGGCCGGGGGGAATGGAAGATCAGGGAGACAGCCAAGAAGGCAGAGTAGATGAGAGCAGCTGGCTGTTCTAGGATGCACACACACAGAGCCCCAGATAGTACTCCAGCTAGTCACTCATATGCCTACCGAGTGGAACAGTGGAAATACAGGCAGAAGTGATAACAACAATCTACACAAGTTGTCCCAGTACAGTTTAGCCACGGTATGCATGATATGGTGCATTGCATAGCATAATACAGGAATTAAGGTGTTTCAGAAGAAGGTAGCTACTGGGGAGTTGTGTCCTTTGTACCTCAACATACATGAGGTAGCCTGCCCAACATAAAGAGTACAAATACAGGAAACCTCAAGAGAAATGTTTAATTGAGTCCAGAGCCCTTAGAACACATACCACAGCCGCTACATTTGCTACTTCCTAAGCATTAGCTTAAGCATCAGGTGCTCTGAACAGCACAAGCATAAAGCTACTACCTGCTAAAAGCAATATTCAGTCAACAAATATCAAGTAATATAATGAGAAGCATAATCACCCTTTCACTCACACAAATATGCTTGTATAATTTGTGCTGGTTTAAAACACAGGAACCAGTTGTAGCAAAATAGTATTTGCACACTATTATAGCTGAACAGCCAGCATATTAAATCTTCTAGGATATGAATGTACCTTAGGTTTGGAATAGTGTTAAGTGGCCATCTGATGAGGTAGCAGTATGCTGCAGGCTAAAAATTAGATTTCATTGGGCAATGAACAGATGCTTAGCATTTCATATGCTTTTACCTGAAAGGTGTTATTGACCAGTGTCACTGTAAATTGAAGAGCTACCTGCGTTACTGCTAAGATCTTTATGTGGTGAGAGATACTGCCTCAAATCATCCAGGCTGGTAACAGCAAGAGGAACTCAGCCTAAATACGATTTGATGCATTAACCAAGACTTCAGTGAAGGAGCTGCAAAAGAAAGACATAGGAAGGCAAAGCAATGCCAGGATTGGAGTGAAGCTCAATATTTACATAAATTAAGCAGATTCCAGGGGTGTGGTGTTTTTTGTTTGGAGTGTTGTTATTATTACAAATTTAGCAAGAAGAGAAACTGTTTATCAAAGACATGTTTGAGATGGGAAGGCTCTATAGCCAAGAGTCACTGGGATGGCATGTGCCATATGCAAGGGAAAAGTTGTCCATGGGGGCTCTCCCGGAAAGGAAAGGCCCTCTCAGTTAGTTTGGCTGTGGCTAACAAGGGCTAGAAACAATGAAACTAGAGACATGTTTGAAGGGGGGGTTCACTTACCTATAAACAGCAAGTGAGCAGTTCTTTTGCTTCATATGCTGAGATCTGGGACCTCTAAAACCTCTAGCAGAAATTGTTTCTCAAAGAGGGTCTCTTGCTGCCTAAAGAGTTTCTTAATGTTCTTGTGGATAATTGAGCATGAAGTTACCTTGTGTCTAACTCACTACAAAATCTTGGCATACACAAATCAGTTCAATTTTTTTATTTAAGCCTTGAGTCTCTTGATGTTTTAACATTGTTCATCATTGTCCATTGTTGATGTATAGAGGAACACAGAATCAAAATCCACCCTATATAAAACCCCTCTTTCATCAAAGTTTTTTTCCTTAAACCACAAAGATACAAGATGTGCTATTCACTAGCAAGTCCCTGTAGTTATTTTTTTACACTCCTCTCATCACTGAGAGAAAGCTGTGTTGCAAGAATATAGCCTTCCCAAGGGTAAAAGAGGTGACCTGCCTACAGTAACTGTTTGCAGAGACAAACAGAACAAATCAAGCAGAAGCTCAGGGCTTTTCAACCATACCATATACTCTGCTCTTGCCAGTTTTGCTCATGAAAGATTTCACTGTCCTTGAACATCAGTTGTATGTTCTGTGAATGGAGAGTAATTCCATTCACTGTCTCTAGTAAAGGAAACAAAACAACCATGGATCAACTGTGCAGGTCTTCCAAACTAGCTCTGACACTTGTAGCTCTTATGAAGCTTTACTCAATAATTTAATCTCAAATATCTGAACCCTGTGGTGCTTAAGACTACAGCATATTTCTTCAGGGATTAATGACCCCCAAAATAAGCATCTGACCAATTTGGTCTTTTGTGCATGCCACACAAAAAACATTTGAGGGATTTTTCAAAAAGTAATGAAAACATCTTGTGTCTTTTCCAGATCCATCTCCCCTTTGCTTTTACTCTCCATTTCACTAGAAACATTTGGTACAGACAGATAAGTACATTGTTTTATCTTAAAATTTAACTTCTTGACATTTAAGGTGTACCTCCTTCCTCTCTCATTGCAGGTTGAAAGGAACACATAAAGTTAAAATCAACTTTATTTTCACTTCACTTTTTCCAGTGGGAAAAAATTCTTTCCCGAACCACAAAGATAAAGTGTATATACTGTTCACTGTATATACACTTTATATATATACACAGTGTATATGTGCTTTAGTTTATTTTTCATGTCTATTGTATGCTTTCAGCCCCATGTCTATTGTATGCTTCCTCCCAAGCTTAGTTCAGCTGTTTGATCGACACATGGTGATGGACATTTTAAAACATGAGGGATACATGTGAATTAATGATATTTCTTAGGAGACGAAACATCATTAACCTACTTCTTTAATTCATAATGATTAGAGGAACAGCATAAGAGGATTGTGTGGCACATGCTACCCTGATCTGGCCAGTTTCCCTGAGACCCATGAATCACATGAATCACAAAGCTGCCATGACAAAAATATATTGCCTAACCAGAAAGCTAAATTTCTGCTGCAAAGGACAGCTCCCACTCAGTATTCAAAATCAGATCCTCAGGATCTTTTGGTTTTATTTTTTTGTTCGTTTTTGTTTCTGTTTAATTTGCTTTATAAAACACATTGTCAATGCAAGGCATTTGATTTTCATTGTAAATCACTGTCTTGGGAAGCTCTGAGAGTCACAGTTAGAGAAAAAAACCTCCTCTCCCTAGTTGAAAAAGGTCCCCCAGCAAAACACGCTCTGTTAACTATGAGCACTCTGATCAAATAAGGTTGCTGAAAAATGCTTCTTCCCTTGTTTCAATCTGCAGACAGGTATGCAGCTTTTCCATTAAGAAAATTACTGAATTGCTGTGTGAGTGCTTGGAACCAGAAGCAGAGACCTCCTGTTGATCCCTCTCTCAGTAGATGGCCCTGAAGGTGCGAGTCCTAAGCAAAAGAAGGGGCAGAAAGACATTTCTGAGGGGCAGATATAGTTCTGGATATTAAAGAACTGCTCTGTAAATGCTGACAGTCTGTTGCTACTGCAAAGACCAAGTTCACTTGAGGTCTGGTTACACATGCTTGTAGAGCCCATGGTTTGAACTTTTCACCAGAATATTGAAAAAACCTACTGGAGGCGCCCAGACCTGTGGCACATATTTATTCCTGTGGCATTAGCTAGGGCTCAGAATGAGCCTGAGACTGCTTGTGCAAGAACATTTACCAAGAACACACATAGGGAGAAAACAAGCACTTGAAAAAAGTTTTCCTCATAGGAAATGTGCAAAATAGTCCTGTTTAAACTCAGACACTGGAGGAAAGCTTATCACCTTCTTGGGCAAGATCTTTATCCAATCGAGGTTGGAATAGTTGTGCTGTTGTCAACCAGATTAAAATGTTTTACACTGATTGAAACAAAACATTACTAGGATTGAGTATTTACTTCTGGTTACTTGTATTACCTGAGATTTCAAACTATATCCCTCCCTGAACATGGTTACTTATGAGTGAAGAGGTGCTGCTTGAGAAAAGCCCTAACAGCCAGTTTCACATCTACCAGGAGTGTTTAGACCTAAAGACTTCAGACAACAGGCAAGTATGAGAGGAAAAGATTTTTCCTACATCATAGCATAGTGAAAATAAATAGCATACATCTCTGCTTTTGGACTTCACTTTGTTGAGGCATTGCAATGTAGACAGAGATTAAGAAGGTCCTTTAATTTTTTCTACCTATTTTGGGGTTCTGATATCTTGCAAAAATGAATGTTAAGGTTTATAATCTGAATTCTGGCTCCTGCTCTGTTGGCACAAAACACTTGAAAAAACAGCTTAAGTAATTTTAAGACTCCCAAATTTGGAGTTTTTGCTAACACAGTGTTTAAGGCATTTTGCAAAGCACTGCAACATTCCAATTGTAAAATTTCTTAAACCAGGTAGGAAAACAGTCTCAAGGTTCTCAATGACATTGAATTGCATAAAGTACAAACATGTAAATTATTGTTGCCCTTTTATATGCAATGTGATATCCCTTGCCCCATTCCTGGCTCATAGAAGCATGTAATAGGCATTAGAAAGA
This sequence comes from Zonotrichia albicollis, assembly GCF_047830755.1. Taxonomy (NCBI): domain Eukaryota; kingdom Metazoa; phylum Chordata; class Aves; order Passeriformes; family Passerellidae; genus Zonotrichia; species Zonotrichia albicollis. Next base: position 76,191,036 of record NC_133860.1, read on the forward strand.
ATTAGACTGTTGTACACAAACTGAGTTAAGTTTTGTGTTGTAACCTGTATAGCCTCAACTGCTTCAGCATCTGAGCTCCTGAAAGTTTTTATTCCTACAGTATGAAGGCTGTAGCAGGTGAGTAATATGAAGTTCTTTAATTAGAAGGGAATTGAGCATGGAGAAGTTGGTGGCCTTCTATCAGACAGGGCAGGTAGCTCTACAAAAATGTTGCAAACCCTCTGCTAGTTTTCAATTAATTTAGCTAATCTTTATTCCTGTTGCTGCCTAAAAAATATAACTTTCCACGGATAGCTAAAATATAAGGACTTGCTCTTTATAGAGCAACTATGCCCTCTATGAAGACAGGCTAGGGAAGTGAAATCTTTTCAGCCTGGGAAAGGGAAGGTTGTGTGCAGACCTCAAAGCAACCTTCCAGTATCTGAAGGGAGCCTACAGGGAAACTGAAGAGACACTCTTCATCAGGAACTGTTGTGACAGGACAGAGGCTCCTAACTGAAAGGGAAAAACTTTAGATTAGGAAGAAATTCTTTACTGCAGGGTGGTGAGGCCCTGGCACAGGCTGCCCACACTCCGTCAGTGGATGCCCAAACTCTGTCAGTGTTCAAGGCCTGCTTGGACCGGGATTGAGTGGAGGTGTCCCTGCCCATGGCAGGGGGATGGGATGAAATGATCTTTAAGGTCCCTTCCAACAGAAGCCATTCTGATTCTATGAGAAATCATTCGGTTACCCTGCCATTCTACTGAAGGACTAAATTTGAAAATAAGACCTAGAAATATCAAATGTACCCATGCAGAGAAAACTCACTTCAAAAAGAAATAATGTTAGGTATTTTTTAGTAGTTTTTGACTCTGAAGTCACAACCTTAACATTCAATAAAAGCAACTTTTATAATCAAAAGTTCCCAAACACTTGTGCAGGTCTTCTCCACAGAGCTGAAAATGACACAAACCAAATGGAAAATTCTTTTCATAGACTCATACAAAAATAAAGGTGGGGTTTTGGAAACCAGCTAGTTCTAAACAAAACAGGACCAAATATTGACTTGCCTTTGGAATTCCCTTATTTTCAATGGCAGAACAGCTAGTTAAGAGGATCCCAAGGAGATGAGTCATGGAGTCACTGTAACATTAAATGTTAACCTTAATTATAAGTCATTTCTCTGAAACAAGTGTTGCTTTCTATCTGTAAGGGATAGCTCACTGTCACTTGAAAATAAAGAAGCAACTGCAAGTAACTTCATTTTCACACTGCCACTCGCTTGTATTTACAACCCCTGTTGAAAGCCAGCTATACCACAAGCCAGAGGTATTCCAAAGCTCAGGCTTTGCCAAGGACTGCAGTTTCACTAGGATTAGCTGTGTGAAGAGGTTTGTACAGTTCAGTGAGGAGCAATCAGGACCAAAATTCACCATTCAGTGGTTTGAATTCACCATTCAGTGGTTTGACAGGTCAAAGAGTTGCTACCTTCATCTAGCTCTCTGAACATATATGTTTCAAAGGGTGGAGCCTATTCATGGGTGGAAGATTCTTCTGAGCCACCACAGTCTGCATGCAACTTTGCATATTAATGTCCACTGAAATTAACACCAGATTTAATCCATATAGAGCAAAAAATCACTGGGGTTCATTAAGAGCTATGCACACTTCCAGCTGCGCTTGGTGCAGGGTACAAAATGTGCCATTAGGGTCATGCTCAAAAAAACAGTGAAGCAGCAACCCATTAAACTGTAAATCTCCTCCTTCCTATTTAGGATGGGAAGAAAGAAATATTTTGGTGTTGTGCAGGTATACTCATCAACGTAAGAATTTGGAATGACTAGTGGTTGCTTTAACCCCCTACACAGAGGTCTTGACCTTGTTGTTAAATAAATACAGGGGCTTGAAAGCAGCTTCATGCCATAATGAAAAGTGACAGCATACCGAGTTAGCGCACAGGTATTTCTGTGCCACCCACAACTCTGGGTTCATGGAAATTATCCCATGCTTAAATAGAGAGAATTTGAATGGCCCTGGATGGACCGTGCAGAAAAGAATGAAAGATGCTGACCTTGGATGAAGCAGTTCTCTGGGAGTAATTATGAGGTCCTAAGACCAGATTTGCCTACACAAATCAGATCTTAAAAGAATATTTTATAGAAGTCTTCAATCAACTCACAGTCTTTGCCTCCTAGGAAAACAGAAGATCTCCACACGCAAGATTCCCTTGAGAACTCTGCTGATACAGAACCCTTAGAAGAGATCTGGAATTATTGATTGGTGAAAGGGCAATGACTTAGCAGTTATTAAAAAGCCCTGCTGATTTCTCAGTGTTATAGCTACTCATGTTATTGTGATGCAAATACCTTATACTAAACACTAGGAGTGCTGAAAAGAGAATTATTTTTGTTTAACAAGTATATTAAGTTCCTGCTAGGGGTCAAAGTATGTGGCCTGGCCTGCTAGGGTAGGGGCATGATGGTTTACAGGAGTCAGTATTGCCATCTCATTTGAATGAATCATGGGTATATCTCAACTAATTCTCTCTTGCTGATTGATAGAGATGTGCTGCATTACACCCACTGGAGCATGGTTCTGGACTACACATGGGGCTCTTAAATCCTTTTGGGCTGCTGCAGCTTTGCTGGCATTTCTCCTAGAGATCAGAGTTGGTACTACCTACCTGTGTGGTGGCACAGGACCTCACAAGCCAAACAACTTCTCAGGTAACTTCTTGTGTTACCACTGGCTCTTCCAGATGCGTCAGTAGTTTCCATGGATTCATCCTCTGGAATCACTTTTCCAGATGAGCCACAAGAAAGGTAACTGACTGACTTACAGACAACCCTAATAGGGGGGTAGTGTCCTTGTGATAGGGTGCATCTTGTAACTCATGTTTATAATTCATAAATTAACAAGAACCATGCTCCAGAGACCCATAAAAATAAAACATTAATTTGTACCACAAGAGTCATTAGATCAGCTAGCACAATTAAGAAAGAAGGACAAGTTTCAGGATGATACATCTTCCTGCATAGAGATAAAGAGCACATGATTAAATCTCAGGAGAAATTTATGCCTAAAATGTAAATCTACTGGTTTACAGGAAAGTCTTTGATGGACGTGGGATTCTTTAATACAAAGGCAATATCACCCTGAAGAAAATAAAATAAAATGGGATTGACAGGAAATTTGCAAAGACAATGTCAAAGTTCAGAAAAGCATTTCATAGAAGTGTTTTTGTTTTGAACTTTGAGTTTACATATTGGTACCCACAGAAGTAGACCTGGATGCTACGGTGCTGATGTCTCTCTATGCCAGTGATGTAATAGCAAGTTTTGATGTTGTGCATTTGGAAAGGAGAGCACCAATTCAGCTGTGTCTTTTATGTTCTTTATCTCTTAGATAAAGGGATCTCTTAGATCCCCTTCAGGAGAGACAGCTGTGATTTAAAAATTCATGTGAACTCTCCTGAGTCAAACAGGAGACAGACTGTTCTTCCAAGAGGTGCCTAGCACCACAAGTGTGTGGGCTCTCCAGGATCTGAGACTCCGTGATGGTTTTTGTTATGTTCTGGCTCTAAACCACTTGTTTTCTTTACTTTCCAATTACTTTTCGTTGCAGGGCACAATGTTAGTTCATCTCACAGGAATTTGTTTACTGTTTTCCACTATTTCAAGCCTGTTTCCTGCTTAGTTTTCAACTTGGAAATTATCTTTTTCCACATAGACACATTTTTTCCCCCTACACTTCTGATTAGATACTATTTTTTCCACTTTTTGCTTTTCTCCTGTAAGTACCATTACTCCTGGCTGAAGAACACCAGTTGGCCTGAAGCTGTATTTTTTGTTATGTTTGAAGGTCCTCTACAGTTAAGAGGGTGTCTTCTTTGCTGGATGCTGACCAGCAATAACTCAGTGGAGTAAAAGTAGGGAAAATAAGCCAGGCATTTTGAAGTGCACTCTTGATGAGGTTTGAAACTTATTTTTCATTATCTTGGGTCTGTGGGAATATGATGTCAGCTTAAAATTTGTTTTTATTCATTCCTCCCTTCCCCTCCCACCTTGTCATCTTGTTTTTACTCCTTTTTTTCCTGACTTTCTATGCTATTTTCTTTCCCCCATCACCTTCCTCAACACCCCCATGTCCATCCCCCCCCACCTTAATGATATTTTCTAAGCATCATGGGTTGTAGCCAAGAGAGGGAATTTGATTTTGTGGTGAAGCTCTAAGAAAGCAAGAGTGGGATGTTCAAATGGATTGGCAAAGCAGCACATTCAGCACGGAAGATAGAAAGGTTTTTCATCCACTGTTCTACATGACAGTTTCCAAACAGTCTTTCTTCAGTAATTCAATACTTCCTTCAAAATATATCTCTTTACAGGGATTAAACCTGCCAAATAAATCTATCAAGTTGGCAGGGCTCTCTGTCTTGCCTCTTTCTCCAGTCAGTGGTGCTTATGGCAAGGCTAACATAGAGGCACAGTAGAAGATTCTGTTTCCTTAGTGACCTCGTACTTGCTAGCACTAAGTCAAATTCCTTCCTTTAAGTCAAATAGATAGGATATTGAGGTTACAGAGAGGGCACTGAAGGAGGAGGATATTGAGGTAACAAATTGTCATTTCAGAGTGAAAAGTCACCATAACATACAAGGGGTCCTTTTAGTCCTTACTACTGAAATCTCCAAGGTCTTATGTTGCCAAGGGACGTCTGTGCTGTCTGCGCAAACAAAACACCCAGCATCTCCTGGGGGAGCCCTGACAGACACGCTGGGCCATGTCCATAATGCATCACCATACCACGGTGAGCAACATGGAGCAGAGGAGTGGAACCAGGCCCTGCACTGCCGGAACACCTCAAGGTGAAGTGCAACACAAATCCCAGCAGCCAACAGGAAAAGCTCTGCTGGAATATTGCACAGTAGCAGCTGGATGACATTACATTGCAATTAGAACTGGCTCCTACTCTAAGAATGGTTTATTTAAGATCTGAGTGCTTCTCTACTTTAGTAGTAAAATATTTTAAATCATAATACAGTATATACATAGTCAGTACATATATACATAATACAGTATATACATAATACAATATATACATAGTAACACTATAGTATATAATCTCCACTCCCACTTGGGAAGGCAGAAATTTAAAAGCTGTGTCATAACATGCACACACTTTAGATTTATTTAACATTTTCCATGACTCTATTAGTTTTCTGCTTTCTAAATATATAAACTTAGCTAAACTAGATATGTACAGAAAAACAAATTGTGAGGGCTCTGAGCGGTATGACGGGTATGTTTTCCTGTTCTAAGCACATAAATCATACAGTGCATCCCAAAAGGATGATCAAGATATCTTTGTCAAAACAGGGGTTTACTATAAAAAGGGGTTTACTATAAAAATATCTACAGTGAGAGATGTGCCACTTAAGGACAGGTGGTTATATGCAACCAACTGTATCTATGTGTATGCAAACCAAACAACTCCCAAGAACTGTATCCAAACCTGTGTATACAGATTGTATGCGTGAGATGGGAACTACTATATAAAAAAATAAATTTAATTCATGCCTGTCTCCCTTCAAAGGATGCATACAACTGTGACCAGAGCTTGAGCAGGTGTCCTGTGATGCTTCTGCTGGAACAGAGTTAGAAGCACCCTGGACCTCATAATCTTGCTAAGAGTGGAGTGCCTGGGGATTTAACTCATGCTGTATGTCAAACTCTACAGCTCATACAGTCACATTCCCAAGGGACAGCCAAGACAGAGCAAGGAATGAAAGCTGATGCTCTGGAAGGAGAAGACTCATTGCAGTCTCATGTCATGGTGGACACAGAGGAAGTAGATGGTGCCAAATTAATTCAAGCCAAAAGGGAAAACACTCCTCCCTTCTGTGGAAAAGAAAGGGCTGGAGAACTGGTTTTGTACTTTTTACTTGGATTCAACTACAAATGTCCAGTTCTCAGTGGCATTTATAAGATTGCTTGCTGTTCTTTAACCTCATACACTGTAATTGAGGTGACATGTTTGACTTAAGTCCATCTATGAGTTTCTTCTCCTTCTGCACCTTTAATGCCTGGTTTTTAGCACATCTCTTATTCCTTCAGATGTACTCTCTTGTGCACAGAACATTTAAGCTATGCTTAATAAATGTCTGGGGTTTTATATTTTGTACTTCAAGGTATTTATTTGGTTTGCACTTACTTTCATTTACTTGGACTACAATTAATTTAAAGTTCTATATCTTTGCTTAAACATGAAATGTATTAGTCAGTGATGTGATAACTCGAATTCTACTTTATTACACTTAGGTGGAGCTGGCAAAATTATTATATTGATCCAAGCTGAAGTTGGGGTTCAGTTTTGAACTTTGACATACACAGAGTTCCTGCTGATTACAATAAAAATTAGGCATATGCAGCTCAGCATTTGGCCTTTGGACAGAATGTGTACTAGGTTTTGCTTTTCTCTGGGAATAGAGGTTGTGTCAAAAACCTTGCCTATTTGAGACTTGTTTACTTTTGCTTGTCTAAAGCGAGTTTGTTCCCATCGTCCGACCCCCCCCTGAAAGTCACAGAGCTAATTCCAGCTTTGCCAACTGTAGCTCTCCCAGATTGCCAGTACTTTTGCATCAATGATGAGGACAGGTTACCTCACCTTGTTGACACAAAGATATGCCTTTGCAATGCAGCCTGGGGATGACACTGTCTGTCTGTTTCACAAACAGAAGTATTACGTCAGTTCTTATTGGAAACTCCCCCCAGTCAGGCACCTAGTGAAAAACAGTGGTTTAACTGTTTAGATGGCACTTAGTTCTCTTTGTACAGGAACTGTTAAACTAATTTAACAACAACATATTTAAAACTGCCATTTAGCACAATGGAACCAAAAAACTGAAAACAGCTAAAAGTAATGTTAGTTTGAATGGCCTTAACAGAGCTGGCCAGATTTTTTTAGCATTTATTTTACTGTCATTCCAACAAAGTGCACAGAAAGTTGAAGGTGAGACAGATTTTTCTCATTCTGGTTCCAGTCAAAGGCACAGCAAGAAATTTCCTGTACTGAGAGCTTACATTGTCTGAAGATAAAACCAGAAAAAGTTGTAGGGGAAAAGAAGAATTACTACACAGTTGCTGAGATAAAAAGCTCCAGGCAAAGAAAAAAAATAATTATTTGCTCAGAGCTACCAGAGGTGGTGGTTTTCTGAGGATCTGCACTCAGTGCTTCTAGACAAAGCACCAGAGTATTTTTCCACTCAAGTTTTGCTCCTTGAAGTAACATTTAATAGCATGCATGGCAGAGTATAAATACACATAAAACCAAATTAAAGCAGTTCAGATTAGCTGTGGTTTATGCCTACACATTGTGTGTTTATGTCTCACATAATGCAGGTGAAAATAGCTGTCCAGAATGGTAACACAGATCAACTTTTTAAGTAGTTATAGAAGCAGAACTGGGACAGACATGAGAAAGGTGGGAATCCCACTTACTAGAAAAAAGAGAGTTTGGATGAAGTTTTGGGACATCCTTACTCATCTGACCACAGTACAGTTGGGTTGAAAGCACCTCAGAATAGGGCTATGTAAAATGCTCTAGAGCTTATGGCATAGTTCACATAGTACTGATAAAAAGGTATGCATTTCTGGAGATATTCTGTGCAATTTACTATGAATTTTTAAGGCTCTTTAACTGAATTTAGCAATGTGCTTCTGATGTTAGAATAATCCTTTCCTGCAGCAACCTAAAAGTCAAGTTTTGTAATCACCTGAATTCCAGAAAACCATGGAGAAAATTGAATTTGAAAGAATGCTTGTGCTTACATGTCAGTGTTTACATATGTATGTACATGACTTAGGTGCATGTAAAGTAGAAAGCAAGGACTGTAAGGCATCATCATTTAAGGAGGTAGGGCCCAAAGAGGCTTTCTTTTCTATATGAGGGGAAAATTTATTTCTGAGTTTTTAAGTTTTGTGGGACTGATTTCTTTTTTGGGTCTTGGCAAGTTACTTGTGCAGGCACTGCCAAAGTGATGGCTGCACACCTTCAGGCAAAGTTCTCATTGTCATTTGGGAGGATCATTTCCCTGATTTTCCTCTGAAAGCATTTAAAACAGTTCTCCTTTATAATATTAGTTGGTTTAAGTTTCTGTAAGAAAGAGTTTAAAATGGGAAGAAAAAATTGCTGTGTAGGTCTTCTACTCAAAGTTCTTCTCTTCTCCCATTGTGCTCCCAAAATCCTGTGCATAAGAGGTCTGAAAATGGTAATTGTTTCTGGTTTTGTTTTTTTTTAAGAACTGAAACAATTATTGGAGAAATGTAGGCTTTAAGGTGCTGATAAAACCCAACAAAATAGCAGTTACTACTGATAGTTAGAGTGTGAAGAGATCCATTGGCATCTCTGTTAAGAGGCTGATGACACCAGCAGAGCTTTACTAGAGAAATGTGAGGAAACACCTCCTTGGTTGGGACAGATGCTGGCAATCAAATGATGTAAGGCTTTTCTGACAGACTGTCAGAGTCATATCCCCTCTAATGGTTTAAAAGTTTAAAAGAACGTGAAGGGCAAGAAGATCTATTCTGAGTCAAGCAATGGAGGAGCACCTGAGTAGGTGAAAATTCTTGAGAAAATGGTGGGCCTCTTTCAGCATTTGCACACTGAGGAATGTGGCAAAACTCTTGAGCGCCCAGAGAACAAAATGTTACACAAGTTTTTGTCAAAATGCTGGATTGGACATGGACATTTATGAACAGCTTACTACTGTCCTTTTGCTGCTTCCCTCTTCTTTTTACTGTCTTTCTTCCTTTTGAAAAATAATTATCCTGATATTTCTATAGATTCAATTATTTCACATTTATTTGACATGTCAGAATATTTGGAAACATTAAATTAGATAAATGGTCTCATACTAGAGAGACAATTCAAAAGCTAATATAGCCATAGACCCTTTATTCCTGGTATATTTTATATGATGAATATTGTGGCTGACTCTGCCTCACTTGCTACATGCGCATTCAAAAAGTCCACCTCTGAAATGGAAACACTTCTGAGTATTTTGGCCCATTTAAATGCCAAGTTGTTTCCACATATTTGAAAGACAAAGTCCAGCATGTTTACCCTGCAATATCCAGGTAAGTGTTTTCATAGAATAATCAAGGTTGGGAAAGACCTTCAACAGGTCCAACTGCCAACCCAGCACTGCCCTAAACCCCTGAAACACATCACCCAATGCCAGATGCAGACGCCTCTTGAACACTTCCAGGGATGGTGACTCCACCACACCCCTGGGAAACCCTTCCAGTGTCTGACCAGCCCAACTGTGACAATTTTTTTGTAATATCTAATCTGACTCTCCCGTGTCACAGCCTGGGGCCATTTCCCCTTGTCCTCTCACTGCAGGCACTGAGGCAGATTCAGGCCCCCACTCACCCCATCCCCTTACAGGGAGCTGCAAAAAGCAATGAGGGCCCCCCGAGACCTCTCAAGGCTCCCCTTTCAAAAGGACAAATTTTAAGATGAAAGCTCAAAATATTAAGAGGCGGAAGCAGCAGCTGTTTCATGGAAACTTTGCAGCATCTATTTTAGTAGACAATTTTATGCGTAAATACTGCTTAAAAATGTGAAATAGCTTTCTTTTTATTTGAAGATGTAAAACCTAAAATACCTGCCTATTTTCTCTAGGGTTTTTTCTGGTTTTTATTCCTTGTGCAGAAAATAAGGTCTCATTACTTAGCAAAGTCCATCTCTTCAAATTTCCTTTTTTTCTGCCATAAAATTTTTAAACATCTAGCACTTTTAACTTTGTTCTTATTTCATTGAAATTATGTAGGAGGAAACAAAACACCTGATGGAAACTGACAACCTCTTTGTTAGATGGCATGCTGGTGAGGATGGTAGAAATATCTACCCTGAGTTCAGGGGTCAGAGTGTGACTGGGAAAAAAATATTTTTCTTTCCTGCCTGGCTTTCTGAAACTCAATCATCTTTCAACAAAAGACCCTTTAGATTTGCAGTTATTTGGGACTGAGGAAGAGGTGTTTGGTTTCACTGTTGGCTCCTTCCAGCCAAAGGGCTATAATTCAGCAGCTTCCACCAGCATGCAGAAAAAGAGTTGTCACTCAGCAGTTAAATACTGACATGAATAGTGCCTTTGTCAATATTTCTGTTCTGCCTTTGAAAGCACACAAACCAAAACAAAAAGTCTTTCGACAATGTGTGAAAAACTGAAAAGCTTCTACAACCTTTGGCAGCTAGAAAGCTGCCCATATCAAGTCTTAAAAATGGAATAGTCTTTGTCAGGTGGAGGAAAGCTTTTATTCTGAGATTCGACCATCAGGTAGCTCAGCAGTGCAGCTGTGTGTCTCAGAAAAGTATTTCTTAGATGTGTCAGTTTGTTGGTTATGCTTTTATTTAAAATCATAAAGCACTTGTTGTCATCATTGTATTCATTTTTAGTGAGTTACCCTTCAAAAAGCATTAGCAAGACACTGAGTTTCCAGATCTTCAGTCAGATTTGATACATTCTAAGTTCTGCCAAATAAATCCCCAAGCTGGGTGATTTCCTTACCCAGAAAAATAAGGATTTGAGTTTTTGTTGTTTCCTTTTTAAATTCTGAATGTTCTTGCTGTCACAGACTCAGGATGACTCTTTGGTAGCACCAGCAGAAAGCATTAAGTAAGTCAGGCTTAGATAATGTATTTTTTTGTGTAACGTCCTCATTCAATTAAGTTACACAAGCATATCTCTGACTTTAAATACAGGGATTATTTGAACTATTCAAGTGAAATGCTGCCCAGCTTCTGAGATGTTTTGTTTGTTCTCCATGAGTGGCTGCACTGGAGCTGTTGGCAAAGCCTTTCTGAGTGTGAAGTGCAGAGAGCAAAGATGAAGACAGAGAGGCAGTTTTTTAAGAGGTAGTGGGAAAACCAGATTTCACACACACAAAGAATACACTTTTCATTCACATAAGTTTAAAATAATCTGTATTGGATAATGTCAAGGACAGGTATTACAGAAAATATTGCAGGCAGTGACTAACTAAAGAGTACTGGGACCGAAGTGGAACAGTTGCCTCTGAGTTGCACAATCACACTTGCAAAACTGAATATTCAGACTTGTTCAGATAAAAGGGTGCATAGGCCAAAGCTGCCAATTTGTCTACTGCTTTTATTCTCAGTTGTTTTGGATTTTAACTTTCACCAGTGATGTCAGAAAATTATTAAAAATTATGTAATATCTAGCAGACTCAAAAGCATCACCACTGCTCAATCTGCTCAGAAGCTGCTGGGAGTCCAAATTCTCTCAACAAAACTAAACCCAAGACTTTGTGTCCAAGTATTTTGTTAGATAATTGTTTTTGTTTCAGGTTTTTTTTTTTTTTTTTTTTTTTTTTATGGGATAAACTACTTCGTGCTCACATACAACAATTTGGAAGGTTTTTTTCAATCATCTGGCATCTTTAGTCTATGAGTTAATATGCTTTGCAAGAGCATGTCTATTATAGAACTGATGTGTTTTCAGCTGTTACCTATAATTACATTAACAATTTCCTTTGGATAGTCATTGCTCAGATTTACAGCTGATTTAACCTGTGTCTTTTATTTGTAGGTCAGTCAAGATCAGCTCAGCTGACTGTAACCTTCCACTTAGATTTTTAATTTAATTAGTCTTGGTAAAATTCCAGTTTATTTTACTCAACATTGTTTTTATTAGAGTAGCCCAGTTGCCTACCCAGTTGCCTACTTGCTAGGAAGGTCCTCAATTCACTGATCAATAGGACAAGAAAGAAATTCCCTGACATGCCAAGCTAGCAGCACTGGAAAACATGGAGAGAAACTCTAGGGTCTTTGAAAAATGGGGAATGCTGAATGCATCTAAGTGACCGCAGGTGCCACAGAGGGATCTCTTTTCCAAAATGAGATTCCTCTGGATTCTTCCGAGAAGACCCTCTTGGAGCATATAGCAGCATAACAATAACAATCTTCTGAAAACCCAAGCCATACATGAATATTTAAGGGGAGAACTAGCCTGCAGATTCTGCTAAGGAGAATGCTGATAGTTAGAATGCAGGCTAGCGTAAACCTTTTCAAAATTATGAGGTATAACACATGGTCTCAATTTAAAGCAGATCAATGCAGGTTCGCTTAAACAGGAAGAGACAGATGTAAACTCTCAGGTGGAAGGAACTTCCAAATGCTGCCTGAGAACCTATGCATGGAGATAGGTGGAGAGATATATACAGAAGCATTTAGCATCCAAAGGGAAGCCTAAACTGCAGGGCTTTAGATCACATTCTGTGAAGGCGTGTTGCATGAATCTGTTGTTTCTCATGGCACCAGGGATACTTCCAGCCTGCCCTTTCTAATGTAGCAGAACTGATGTCTTGGAATGATGAGCAGAAAATAGCTGAGTGAATCTTGTTATTTATCCTGGTGTAATACTCTTATTAAGGTAATTAAAAACCTACACTAAATTTTTTAAATTCACAGTCAGTGCTTAAATGCAATTTTTCTAGATCTTTATCCAAGATGTGTAGTTATTTTGTCCACTGAAGTCAGTGAAGTAACAGTGACCTAAGTCACGAGATTTAATCCTGCCTGTGGCTGGAAGCCCAGTGTTTCCTTTCAAAGCTTTGAGGTAACAAAGAAGTAGAAGAAAAAGTAGAAGAAAACACATCAGACAGAAATTATATTTCAGTTTTGAACCAGAGACCATTTACTTTGTTTGGCTTTGGTTTCTGGGTTTTTTTCCCCCCATTTATTAGTGTATTTATGAATTAGTCAACACCTGCCAAAGGTGCTACTGCAGCTGCAATGGTAATCAATTATATACTGGAAGATCATTTGGGCTGTGCATGCATTGACAAGTAGGATAACACAGTAGGAGTGGATCTATAAAGTAAAACAATTTGTGGGTATTCTGCAATACATTAATTTCAGTAGTTTTACTTTAGATTGATCCTACTCTGATTCTGTTGCACATTAGTGGCTGATACTGTCCAGTGGCACATCTTCTGGGTTGGTGTTACCTGCAGAGAATCCAGATAATATGCTTTGAGACCTCTCTGCAGCATGGAAGGTGGGAAAATCTTTGAGATTTTCCTTGAACTTGTGCTTCTGGTCTCACCTACAATCAGGCGTAGAAGGATGGTTTATCACTCTGTCCTGAAGATGAGCCATCAGTTTTCCATACTGCAGTAAGTACCGTCTGTGCAAGGTCTTGCAAGTTCTTCCTTTGTTAAAAGACTTCCTACTGGATTATAGGTAAGCTTGCTTGCAAAAGGATTGTTTCTGAGCTGAATTAAAACTTATCTGGTGTATAGCATTGTTTACACTCTTCTGAGTCTTTCCAGAGAACAGCTGTTTCTTACTTTTGAAGTGTAATGAAAAGGAGACAAATCTGGCAGAAAAACTCAGAGGGGGTGGTAATGGCTTAGAATTTGTGCTCCTGTCTTCAGGCAAGGTGTTTGACTCAAAGAACTTGGAACTGGAGCTGGGCAAGCTCACTGAGGCAATACAAATGTCAGTGATTGGAATTTCCAAAGAACTGACCAATACCTTTTATCTGGAGAGAAAATCACTAAGCTATGAAGTTTTATCTGTTTTGTGTTACATACTTTAATTTTTGATGTTCCCAAATGACCAACATCACTTTATTTTTCAGGAAAATAGTAACTTCTCAAAAGCTTCTTCTCTCTCTATTGCTTTTTCACAAAAGCAATAACCTCTCAAATCAGAAGGCAAACAATAATAGATTGATTTGAAGACATTAATGCAATTAATGTGTCCAAACCCCACTGGCCACACCGGACGCCAGTCTCAAACCCAAAACCTTCATTGGTTTGACCACAGCTTCCCAGAATTCCCACTCCTTCCTGGTCAAACCACGACAATCATTATGTTTATTTTACAATAATGTTTCCTGGAATAAGTCTGAAACCACTGTTAGCCCCGATATCACAGTTGGTGAGAGCACTTTCCAGAGGGTAGCTGGAAGTGGCCCTGACAGCTGCACTGAACTGTCATGCTGCACATTCCATGGTTTAAACAGTAATTTATTTTGCAATCCCTGCATCATCAATTCTGAGATGTTTGTCCATAATGTTTAATGTTTAAAGAGGTCAATATTTAAAGAGACCTGTTTTCAGCAAATAAAAGCTCTTCGTTGCTTTAAAGTTAATATGTCACACACCCTGATGGTGATGCAGAGCAAGAGCTGTCACCCACAAAGTGTCAGTGCCTCTGTTAAGATGAGAAACTATGGTGCCAAGTGAACCACTGGTGAAAAAGACTGTTTAAAACTTCTGACGCAGTTTCTGAGTATCTTAGTAAAGTTCACCAGAGCTTAAAGGAAAAACTCAATTTATTAATCCTATTCAAGACATGCAGGGAAACAAAAAAGTGTGAGTAGTACAAAAGAGGCTATATTGGATTTGCCAATGCAGAGAAATCTGTTGGTCTGCCTTCTTCTGCAGAAGCGTGGAATAAACAGGCATGTGGGACACACTGCTGCTCCCAGCAATGCCTGTAAGCTCACACGTCTTCCTCTAGGATCTCTGCTTTGAAGTATCATGGTATGCTTGGCATCAAAGTTCCGAAAGGGATACTGGAATAACCAAAATAAAAAATCTGCGAGTTGTGCTGTCCCCAGGGGGAGGTGATGGCAATAAAAGCTGGTACTATAGGCACAGAAGTCACAATGTACACAAATGTGCAGTAATATGAGCAAAGAAGTAAAGGGCTGGTGGAACCCTTTCCTGTGCTGCTGACTCAAGGCTGGCAGGCTTTGCATCTGCTAACCCTGCTGCTTCTAGATCACTCCCTGTGCTGACGGGGCTTTCTGCTGCCAAGGTCTGTGGCTGTGGTGCTGGGAAGCACAGCTCACCCTCCCTCCCCTCCCACGCAGAGGAGGAGTGCTGCCCTAAACAGCAGATGGGAAAAGAACGCCGAGAAAATTCCACAGTTATCAGAGTCTCAAAGATTCTTATGTACCCGCTAACTGAAACTCATAGAAAGATTAGTGAGAGACTTCATTCATTACACAAGTACAAACATAAAATTTATTCTGATTTGGGGAAATTCACACCAAAAAGCAAAAACAAAATCATTCCACAGTATTGGAAAAACACTCCTTTTATCTACAATTAGTTTATTTAAAAGCTCAGGTTAAATGTAGTATATTTGTTGAGCAAGCACAAACTATACCAGAAACATTCTTATAATTTAAATTCTTCTGATTTTTCAGAAGCTGTGGCCATTTGTTTCCAGATAGTCTATGCAGTTCTGATAATTCTGAGAAAAGGGGAGATGTTAAAAAACACATTGGCTAATAACAAGGAAATTTGGCATTTTAAGCTGATGTGATTTTCACATCCTGAAAATTACATCCGATAAAAGCTTTCATTGGCCAGAAATATTTTTTTTTGTTTGTTTAAAGCAAGGACAAAATACATTTTAACACTTCTAAGTACCATTTCTAAAGAAATGGCAAATATAGTTTGTTTCATCAACCAAAGATTTGTGAGCTAGATCCTCCATAGTCCCTAAAGGCATCAATAATTTCTTTTAAATAGAAAAGAGAAACAAACAAGACTTATGAAATCGTCTCAATACTGAGGTCTCTGCACTCCCCCTCTCTCGGCACTCTCTGTCTCCAGACCTCAAAATGCTGTGAAGTCAAGGCAAATTGCCAAGAGTTTCACACCCAGTGCTGAACTGGCATAGAGTCAAAGGTTGCTAGTAGCATTTGGATGCCAAAACAGAGCACTGCTCTCACTAGTGGCTTTTACATGTCCTTTCACAAAGCTTGATACTTTGCAATCTTTGCCTCTTCTTTCACTCGCTTGCTTTTCCAAGTTTTTCTTGAGTGCTGATCTTGCTGCTGCTAAGAAAGCATCTTGCATACTAAAATATTCCTCTTCAGTAGTAGCTGTCAATCTATGTCCTATGTCCCCATATGTGATGGGAGGCACATGCTTCAAGCTGCAGGCTCTGCACATCTCGGCAGTATCAGCTCAGTGCTATTTAAGCCTGCTCTCTGGTCACAATCACCATTCAGCCACACTGAGCCAGCCCCAAAGCCCCGCTGAGAGGCTGCCTCAGTCTGGGCTCCACAGACGTGTGTGATGGAGACAGACTGCTCTTCCTTACAGCCCCCAAACACATCCAGACTTCCACTCAGACATGGAGCATGTTAAGTGCAATACTGCTCTGTCAGCACACAGCACCCAGTAACCCTGTATGAATACACTCAGTGACTGACCTCTGCAATCAAAAAAGCCACAGGCCACACCAGCTAGGATCCGTCCCTGCTCCCTGGTCACAAGTAATGTCTGCCCTCAGAAGATACCATACTGGGACAGCAAGATGTTTGACCCAGAGCTTGCAAGCATACTTTTGGGACACCAGTTAGCAACTAATAATTCACAAACTTCACTTTAAGATCAGAGATGTTCCCACTGAACAGTGTTAAATACTTTCGGATCAGTCACCTGAGTAATGTTATGAGTTCCCATATCTGCCTAAAGTCCTTTCCTTTTAAAAACGTGTACATGTATCAAAGCACCTGACAAAATGGCAGATTGACACCCTGTCAATATGTGATATCATGGCACTTTAATATGAGGCTCCATTCTCTGGGAAAAGCAAGGGCTCAATCACAGAAAACTCGATGTAACATAATTTCTTGGTGGATGTCCATGTCCAAGTGGCCACCAGAAGCAACCTATACAACTGAGCAGATGTCTCCTCATACCAGTGCAGTTAACTCTGGCAATGGGGGGAAAAAACACGGCAGCCTGTGGGGAAGTACTTAATCTCTGTTCTCCTGTGCAATTCTCAGCAATACAGCAAAAGGAACACACACTACAATTAATGATTCACACATTTATAACTCTTGACCTTTGTTAGCCAAAACACCTAAGTAAACCAATCTCTACACTTAAATTTCTTGTAACAGCTGTGAATAAGGCAAATGTTTAAAAAAAGTTGGGCTGGAAGGATAACTGGTTTAATTCTTTAAGGTGAAACAAAACAGGAATATAGGAACAGTCAGATGGAGTTAAACAATAAGGCAAGCAGTAACTGCTAAAAACAAAATGTGAAAAGCTATTTTGCTTGTGTTGCACACTTCAATTTTGCAATGATAACAAATTATTTGTTTATCTCACCCAAGAAACTGTTTCCTCATTTCGTGTTACAGCAAACAGCTGACTAGGTGAAAAGGGTTGATCAGTAATTTTGAGGATTATAAGTACATCATTGATCTGGTTCCAAGTAAATGGTCATTAAAAACCTGTTATCTTTGCAGCAGTTCATCGGACAGAACATAATATTTCGACTATTTCCAACCCTTAGGATGGCAGGCACGTCCTAAAAGAATATGCAAAATATACATACTCTTTTTAATCACTACCTCTTTTGGCTTTATCCACACACTAAAATGAACAAACTCTTAAACTAAATTTTAAGCTCTTGAACAAGAGCAGGTCTCCTTTTCTGAGCATATCTCACTGACGTTCCTACAGCTTGTAGCTAGAATTTTGTCTTATGGCAGCAATGTATGCTTTCTATTTTGCAGTAACATATGGCATAATGATAATTTAGAAGCCTATTTGTGTCAGGCTAGCAAGGGAAAGCCAATGAAACAAGCAATGTTTTTAGGAGAAATTGTGCAACACACTCTCAAGTACTCAGTGCTCTGTTAAGTGCCAGTGAAGAAATTCCTACTCATTTTTAGCATTCTGCTTTAGAAGCCAAAAGTAAATTGGGATCCATAAGCACTGTGGATTCCTGTAACTCCACCTATTATCTGTTACTGCCAGATCAAAGCTTTTAACTGAGTAAACCAATTTATGCTTCTATATTTGAGTCAAATACTCTTGACAGCGCACACGGTGCTGATTTAAAAAAGGTGCTTAATCAGCACAAATGCATGCCTTGTGCGCAAGAGCCCAGCATTTCACTGGAAACAGACTACAGCACCTCAGCTGGGAAAATGGCTGTTGTCCACATCGCCAGAGATTTGGAAGGTTGTTTCTGTGTGGACACACTAGGTACACATAGAGGCCTATAAGGCAATGGCTGCTGGATGATATTGGAGCCCTATGGCCACAGAAAGGGTCAGAAAATTAATTGTTGGAGAGATTTTAAGGGGGAATGGAAGGAAAATTTTATAGCACCCTGAAAAGTGTAACATAGAAAAAGTGAACGGGGGAGTTCTGGCAGCAATTACTCAGAAGTAAAAGGGTGTCACTGTGGCTTCCTGCATAGAGACACAATACTCAAAATTTTTCTTATGACAGGTTGTTATTGAAGACAATTAAGAGTTATACAAACAAACAAACAAACTCTCCACTCCCAACATTTTAAATAACCTAACAAAGGTTATTTTTCTTTTCCAAAATAAATTTTAGCTCTTCTCTATTGTGGAGTCATGATTTCCTTTGTTCTTCAGGCTCAGGACTCAAAAAGTAAAGAAGTTCTTCATTTCTGAAGTGAAATAATGCGGACTTAAGGCTAATTTAGAAGCAAACTCGCATCTTCCCTCAAGCCTGCTGGTCTAGGACACAAAGATCTAGTGTGATTCACTTTCAGGACTGAGAAGCAAGAAGAAGAAAGGAAAAGCTCTCTTTAATTTTACTTGCGTATTACTTGTGCATTTCCTTAAATAGAAGGCAAATGATATAATCTAAAGCATCTCAAAATTGTTTTCTTTGACTTTAATTGGCTGGCAGTTTGAGTTAAGATTCTTAACTAACCTGAGTCTCAGTGTTGTGCTCCAATCCATTCCTTCAGTGCTGTAACTAGTGCTTTATTACTGCAGTGTATACCTACTGATATTGCACCCACTGGGTTCTTAGGCATAAAATCTGATCTATAGACATCAATGGGAATTTTGCTACTTTCTTTTCAGTCTAGAGTTCACTAACAGTTTGTTGAATCACTGTTTGGTTTGGTTTGTTTGGTCTTTTTAAACAGGGGGCAAGATGCAATTAGATACTATATATCACATTAATATTTCTGATGACTCCATTGATAACTGATGGTTTATGCCTGAGATTTTCAAACTGTGTGATATGAGAAAATCTTCATTTTCTGTTTTCAGTATTGCTGCTTTTTGAGAAGAAACATTTCTTTTTAATCTGCCTAAATGGGTGTAAACCACCCCCCCGCCAAAAAAGAGGAAAGCCGGAAAGCAGAACAAGAAACAAACCTGCTGTTTCTAGGTATGCAACAACAGTTGCTAAAGCCATATCAGTAGGACAGAAGAGCTGTCATCACACCAGGAAAATGAGCAACTAACCCCTGGAGACCTTGCTCTTGAGATGTTGGAAGATATTATTATTATTATTATTATTATTATTATTATTATTATTATTATTATTATTATTAAATATTATTATTCTATTATCATAACAATTATGTTTGGGAACATAAATATTAAACTAACATATTCAAATCTATCTTCCTTGGAAATGTGACTCTTTTCAGGAAAAACTGATTTGTGTGAGTGAGCCTCGGACTAAGTGACCTTTGGTGTTTTCCATTAAAGTAAATAACCATCCTTTTTTCTAGCTGTACGAAAGAGTTCTCTTGTCCAGTGGGACAGTGATTCTTTCTCTCTTTTTGTCAGCAAAGCAGGGGGAATACATTCTTCAGAGTAGAAGTACATGTATTGGTATACTATAACACAACTTAAGAGACAGATCTTCTTGAACCACCCCAGTATATAAAATCACGGCTCCAGGTCACTTAGTTTTATTAGAAATGAGCAATGCAGGATCCTTCTTTGCCCAGCTCACAATTTCTGATTACTTTCATTTCTCCATCTTTCATTAATATTTCCATTTTGCAGAGCAAGCATAAACCTGTTCAGTTTGGCACAGATGCAAATGACATAGCAACTGCAAGCACAAATGTCCCATTATACAACTACATTTGGTTCCCATTTTAATCAGTGCAACAACTTTGCAATTGTATAAATGCAATTAAAAAGCCTGCTGATATGATAGCATGATAGAGAAACCTTCACTTTTGAGATGCCACTACCCTCCAGCTGAGTATATCATGTTCAGGGCTACAGTTCTTGTCTGTAATAACACCCTACCTAGCTCACCTGTTTACGCCCTGAGAAATGTGCTGAGTTGTAACTTTTGTGCCCTTCTGAAGAAGCAAGAGAGGACAAAATGTGATGCCTTCATTTGGGTGACCTCTGCAGGTGCAGAGATGGTCAGTTTGCTGCATTAGAGGTATCATGTATTGATCCATGGCAAAATTTAGCTATCTCCACACTCAAGATCCTTATAGAGTGGGGGTAGCTGACATCACAGTGAAAGAATTAGCTATTTCTGGAGAAAGAAAAAAGGTTGTTTCCCCTGCTTGTATTTCTTTATTGTCTTGGACAGATGATTTCAAGACAAATTTTTGTCCACTTTCTATGTAACACTAATAAAACAGAAAAGTCTTGTTGAGGACTGCCTTCCTGGATAACTATTCCCCTCAAGTTATGGCTAATATTCTGAATGTCAGCACTAGGAGGAAAGCCGTGCATGTCCTCTGACATACACAGAAAGTTAAAAATTATCGACTACTAGTAACAATCTACAGAGAGATATCAACACTTTAGAAAAGGAAAAGAATATATATATATATATATGTATATATATATATATATATATATATATATATAAAATATATATGGGAAGGAGTAATTTAATAAAGTTCCCTCTCTAATTTTTAAATATAATATTATGAAAAGTATTACAGTTTCAGGGGTTATTTTATTGCTTGTCCAAACCCAAAGAAGCTTCAAGGATGCAATATATGCATATTTAACATGCTTATTCCAGGAAGGAAACAGAGGGTTTTTTGTTCTCATGTTCTCTCACTTTTTACAGCATCTAGTATATTAAATATGTACAAATGCAAAGAGTGTCCATGAATGAAAGATTCCACCACTTCTGTTTGTCATCAGAACCACATATGTTGGTGTCCAGACCTGGAGATTGCAGTAATGATGATTACTATAATTTTTGCAGCTACAGCCCTAAAATTTAAACCCCTCACCAATTAGTAAAAATATCAACCCAGAAACATAACTTCTAGCCCAGAAAAATTAGCAGAATATATACGATAAACATCTAAATTCCAGAGGGAAAAAAAGTTCAGGGTTTCATTGCAACCTCCTTACAGCTGTTACAACAAAGTTCTTTATTATCAACGTCAATATTTTGAAATGTACCTATGGGTGTCATTTTTAAAGTCTTCTGGAATTAAAATGATGATACATGTGACTTTCAAAAATGGACGCAGTATTCTAAAAGAAGGCCCTGAATTTCTTGAAATACTTTATTTTCTCTGCAGTGTTTCCTGATGTCAGTTTTCTGTTTCATCTAATATGAAAAAACTGTCGTCAAAACACTGCCTGTACCATGGTAAGTAAGTAATTAAATAAACCATACTACAACTATGATTAAACCAGATCTTGGTTTTTATTTCTGTATACAACTTTAATTATTACATGCTTGTTACAACATAGAGAGCTTTCGGTCCATCTTATTTTTCTTATTGAAAATGTGTCACAGTATCCTAACTAGTACAAAGATGCTGAAAAATACCTGGCACCAAGATGATCTACAAGCACTTAGAACAAACACATGTCTTAAGAAACTGACTTTTGTTAACAGCCTCTCACTCATCTTCAGTAGTGTCCTAACCTTTCCTCTTCCCTCTATAAGCAAATTTAACTGTTGAAGCAAACCTTTGTATTCTTGGTCTTGCTTCCCTACCACAGCCACTTTAGAACTCTCCCTTCTCTGCTTTAAAATGTGCCTCTGCCACACCAGACCAGGTTTGTCAGATTATCTATTTACCACTTTTACTAACAGCACTGAAAGAACCTGTGAGCATCTGGGACACAAAGCATATTGCAAAATTATCAAGTCACTAAAAGCATCTTTTGAAGGCAGCTATGGATATATGTGTAATTTTACAGACTGGCATAAGCACACCATCTTTCTGAGTCTGTGATTATCTACCAGCCATCACTGAATATTTCAATATGTAATTCAAAACACAGCATGGAGATCTCTCTGGTTTCATAGTTCATACTGTTATAAAACCTGGTTATCTATTAACCTAGTGATAGCTACCTGTCTTAGATGAATGTGATAAGTCCTGCGGACTAGACAGTATCCCTTATAGAGACAAATAATAAAGATTACAAGTTTGGGTGGATTACTTATGCAAACAATTTGAAAATATCTTCAGAAGGGTCAGATAACATGATAACCCAAGAAATTACAGGAAGTGGAAACAGAAAATATGAGATTGGAATAAAAGCTTGAAAAGAGAGAAAGGGAGCAGGTTTCATTGTTCACAACATTACTGTTTTCCTGTGCCCAGGATCCAATAAAGAACAACACCACCAACAATAATTTCATAAAAGCCTGGCATCATGCTTGTTCTTTCTTTCTTTCAAAAAATATGTCTCCCTCAAAAAACAGGCAATCCTGCTGCCTGGTGGATGTTGTCATTCATCCCATCCATCAGATTTTGTAACAGGACTTGGGTTACTGTTTTCTCCTAACAGAGTGTCAGATGAGCAGCAGATGCTGATTGTAATATCACCTCTCATATGAGCTGTTTTTGTACTTCTTCACAGGTGTTTGTCTTCCACATGACTGACAGCTGAAGCCAGTTCAAAAAGGATGACTAAGGCTGGAATATGTATGAAGCCAAGTTTCCTCCTGGTTTCTTTTCTTCTTCCTGCTGTGCCCCATGTGGCTGGCAGAGCTTGGTCACTGTGGAACAGAGGCTACTGGAAGTGAATTCTCCTTAAGCTGACTGGCTTTTGTTCAGTTTTGACTCAGGCTTCCAGCCCAAACTCTTAAGTAATCTGCACTGAGAAAGCTCTCTGTGTCTGTGTACAAGGTTTGTGTTGTTTTTTTTTTTTTTTCTTGTTTTCTGTTTGTTTGAGTTTTTCAGTCTGTTGGTTGGTTTTTGTTGTTGTTGTTCTTTTCTAGAGGCTTCCAGTCAGATTCAATCTGTGGTTCAGAGAACCATTTCCTGAAAGACTGTGCTCTGCACAGAGGATCTTTATTCTTTGAAATTTACACTAAATTAGGCTTTAGGTTTAGATGCAGATGAAATTATTCTTAGGTTTCTATACCTCCATTTCTTTATGTGGGCAAATTGTGGAACAAATCATTATTTGTTACTGCATTATTTTACTTCTTGTCTAGTAATTAATTCATTTTCCCCCTGAACAAATGGGTGAGAAAAGTGGTGTCTACATATGGAGTCTACATTAAATTTTTCTTTCTGAAAAAGGAACACATGATTCAACAGCTCATATTCTGTCACAGCCATAACTTCATCATGTGAAATCCAAAGGGCCTCTGTGTTCTAAAATACTCAGTATGTTCCTCATCTTTCTGTGGATATGCAAGAGGCAAACAGTTTTATGGGTTTTACTAATCCTTTTCCACTTCTCTTGGTATGACTTCCAAATTCAGTATCTGCAATGTCTTTGCACAAGTCTACAAACTGAGACACTCTAGCAATATAATTTTTTGGGTGCACTTATATCAGCACAATGTTCACAGAGCATTTTGTGTAATTGTTGAAGGAGTATCCCTCTTTCATTTTATTAGTGACAATGTTAGACAACCGCTCCTGTCTGTCTGTTAGAAGTTGTCATCGCCTCTCACCCAAGTTCAAAGCATTTCCAGCCAGCCTTTAGCTGACAGCTATTTTTGTTGAATGCTTTGGTGAATCATACAAAAACTGTATGTGCCTTTTGCTTCAATATACACTATATAGATCCTTTACTTACTTCTTTTCCAGCTAAAAAGAGAGGATTGAGGATTATAATTAGTTCTCATGTTTCTTCATCTAACTCCAAATCCCAAAATTCACATTCACCTCTCTCTACCTTTTTCTGCACAAGGAAATTTTAGAACAGCTACAAGCTCCTGGGTAACAGCTTTGTTGTTGATATTTTTAATCTCACCTAAGAGACTTGCTTTACCCTTTAATTCTGTTTTCCCCATCCTCATTCCACCTCAAGAAATCCTTTTTCCTCTGCTTTTTCCTCTCCATACTGCTTCACATGGTTTTCATTCTGAAACTTTTTAATGTTTGATCTTTGCCTGGACTTAATCTGTTACAAATTGTCACATCCAGGCTTGAACTCCTACTTTTTAAACACCATGGCAATATATTGCTTCTCCAAATGCTTCTATTTTCTGTGAGAACACATGAATGTACCAATATCTTAATCTGTCAAATACCTTAGAAGCAGCAAAACATACAGAATAAGTGAAAAAAAGCCACAAAACAGAACTCCAGCTGATTCACAGTGGACCTGATTATTATGCTGGAATCACTATGAATGGAGAAGTCCCATCACTACATGCCCTTTTAAAACTCTTTCTCCAGTTCCCTTGCAGACCTCCTCAGACACTGGAAGGCCCTTAGAAAACTGTCTTGGAGCCTTCTCTTCTCCAGGCTGAGGGTTAGGGTTGGTTTTCTGGGCTGCTGGACATTGCTGGGTCATGTCCAGCCTCCTGCCCACCAACAGCCCCCAAGGCCTTCACCCCAGGGCTGCTCTCAATTCATTCCCTACCCAGCCAGTATCTGTGATTGGGATTGCCCTGACACAGACACAGGATATTGCGTTTGGCCTTGCTGAACTTCATGATGTTCACATGGTCCAATTTCTCCAGCCTATCTAGGTCTCCCTCCACGGCACCCCTTTCCTCCACTGTGTCAGCTACTCCACACAGGCTGGTATCATCAGCAAACTTGCTGAGGGTGCTCTCAATCCCACTGTCTCTTGTCACCAACAAAAATATTAAATAGTGCTGGTCCCAAGGTTCCCTGATGAACATAATTTGTCAATGGTCTCCACCTGGACACTGAACTGTTGACTGGAACTGTCTGACTGCAACCATCCAGTCATCTCCTTATCCTTCAAGTGGTCTAGACACCAAATCCATGTCTCTCCAGTTTAGAGACAAGGATGTTGTGTGGGACAGTGTCACATATTTCCCACAAATCCAGGTAGATGAGGCCAGTCACTCTTCCCTTATCCACTACCTCTATAATCCTGTCATAGAAGGCCACCAGATTTGTCAGGCATGATTTGCCTTCAGCAAAGTTTGTCACCAATCACCTTGTATTTTCCACATTCCTTAGTTAGTTACCAGAAGATTTGGCTTCATGGTTTTGCCAAGCTCTGAGGTAACTGACAGTTTGGTAGTTCCCTGGATCTTCCTTCCTTATTTCTCTTTTTAAAAATATGGATTATGTTCCCCTTTTCCAGTCAGTGGGAACTTACTGGACTGCCATGATGTCTAAAGTATGATGGACAGTAACTTAGCTACTTCCTTCATTAGTTCACTCAGGACCCACACAAGAATCTTGTTGGGTCCTATTAATTTGTGCAGCTTCAGGTTTCTCAGATATTCTTGAACCCGACCTACAGCAGGCATCTCTTCATTCTCTCAATCCTTGCCTACACCTTCTGCAATTTTGACAGTGTGGCTGGAGAACTTATGGGTGAAGAAAGAGGCAAAAAAGTAATTGAGTATCTCAGCCTTCTATCTCAGGGTTACAGCCTCGAGTAACCGAGTTTCCTATACCCATCCTTAAAGAGCTCACATTTTTCCTAGTCTTCCTTTATCACCAGTGTACCTATGGAAGGTTTTCCTGCTGGCCTTGATGTCCCTGGCCAGGTTTAATTGTATCACTGACTTAGTTTTCCTAATCTAATCCCTGGGTATTCAATCTCTCCATATTCCTCCCAGGCTACTTGTCCTTGCTCCAAGCTTCTGTAGGTTTCCTTTTTTGTGTTTGAATGTGTCCAGCAGCTCCGTATTCATCTGTGCACACCTCCTAAGGGTTTCACTTGGCTTCCTGTTCATTGGGAGGCTCCTGAGCCTGAAGGAGGTGATCCTTGAACATCACCCTGCTTTCCTGGGGTCTTCCCTCCAGGGCTTTATCCCATGGCACTCTACCAAGCAGATCTCTCTAGGCCGAGACAGCTGCTCTGAAGTCCAGGGCTTGCTTTGCCCCTCCTCACTGCCCTAAGGATCTCAAACATCACCATTTCATGGCCACAGCAGCCCAGGCTGTCCTTGAGCTTCCATCCCGCACCAGCCCCTCCTTCTTGGTGAGAGCAAGGTCCAGCACAGCACCTCTCCTTGTTGGAGTCTCTATCACTTGGAGAAGGAAGTTACCATCGAGGCATTCCAGGAAACTCCATGCTTAATGCCCTGCTCTATTGTCCTCCCAACAGATAATTGGGTGGTTGAAGTCCCCCAGGAGCACCAGGGCTTGTGAACACGAGGTAGTTCCTACATGGCCTGTAGATGACCCATGTCCCCTGTCCCTGCCATTCCTTTAATCCTGGTCCATCATCCATCCCCAGCCAGAGCTCCATGCACTCTGAGCTTATCATTGACATAGAAGGCAACACATCTTCCTCATTTCCCCTGCCTGTCCCTTTTTGAAGAGGAATATATAAAATATAGAGAATTTTTATTAGTTTTGGTCTTTTAAGATGTGTCAACTATTATGAAGCCACAATATTGGTTCTAATACTTTCAGACTGTTTCTGTAGGCAGAATGATATATTTTATTAGACTGATTATGTGTAGTTGTAAAGGCAGTAAGTAATTAAGTTTAACCCCAGCTGGTGGCTCAGCCCCATGCAGCTGCTCATTACCCCTAGTGTGATAAGGGAAATCAAAAGGGTAAAAGTGAGAAAACTCATGCTTGAGATAAAAACAGTTTAATAGGCAAAGCAAAAGCCACACATGCACGCAAAGTGAAACAAGTAAATAATTCACTCCTTCCCAGGGATAGGCAGACATCTCCAGGAAAGACAGGCTTTATATCATGCGTAAGAGTGACTGGAGAATACAAATGCCATCTCTCTCTTTTCCTCTTCCTTTGTCTTCTCTGAACTTCATATGCTGAGCATGATGGCATAAGGTACAGAATGTGCCTTTGGTCAGAGGGGGTAAGCTGTCCCAGCTGCATCCCCTTCTTAGCTCCTTGTGAATCCCAGCCCGCTCACTGCTGGGGTGGGTTGAGGAGCAGAAAATGCCTTGATTCTGCATAAACACTGCTCAGCAAGGAGAGAACCCTGAGTTATCAACACAGTTTTCAGGACGAGTCCAAAACCCAGCTCCATACTAGCTACCATGAAGAAAATGTACTCCATCCCAGATAAAATCAGAATGTTTTATAACATGTTAAAAATCTAAGTGAATCTAAATCTGAGTGAATACAAGTGCACATATGGAAACACAAGTCTTTCTTTCATTAGGTAAAGTGAAACAGGATTATCAAAATTCATCCATGACTGGGAGGAAAAAACCAAAACAAAACAAAAGGTAAGCCACTGAGAGGAGTGCTTTGGGAAGGAATCTTAAAATGCTTCATTTAAAATCTGGCCAGGGCATCCTTTGGGTTTCCTATCTAATTCACTGCAGCCAGCTTTTCATAGAAGTCTCTCTCTCTTCCTGGGTTTTTCAGCCCTTCCCCAGATCCCTCCTCTTCACACTATCCACTGAAATCAGGTTTGGACTAACAGAAATTGATCTTTCACACATCGTGAGCACTCCAAGTCCTAATGAAACTAAAATATTTGGGGATGGTCCTATGGTCATATCCTAGCAGTACATGCTGTGTAACAGGCTGGGGAAGGCACCTGTCCCTGGAGAAGACTGGGAACTGCTAATGTCAGCTAGAGATTGCTGACAGCGGGTCACATCATCTGCCACTGATGCCGGGACAGAGACATTTCCCATGGGGTAACATTTCTTCATTTTCCATGGAGCAACTCTTGCAGCTCCCTCCCTGCTGAGAAGACGGGTGCTTGTAAGCCTCATTGCTGGCAATCTCTGTAGGTTATACACACGGACTGCTGGTACGTGAATGGATGTGTGGCTTTCACTGCTGAACTGTGAGCAGTGAACTGAAAGGTGTAGGTCTTGGATGTCGCGTTCTGTTGAGCTATGCCTACAATGTTTGGCTATGATTGCCACTATTTACTTAAATATTTTTAGCTTTTTGATACCCATTTATCACTGAATTGAAAGAGTCAGTTTGAAAGGAAGAAAACCTTAGGTACTGAATTTACTTTGAACAAAAACTGAGAAGAGGGAACTAAAGGGGTAATGATTTTAAACAGAAAGAGGATTTAGACTATTTAGGAAGATTTTTTACCATGAGGTGGTCAAACACTGGCACAGCTTGCCCAGAGAGGTGGTAAATGCCTCACCCCGGGAAATACTCAAGGTCAGGTCGGATGGTGCTCTGAGCAACCTGATTTAATTGAAGATGGCCCTGCTCATCGCAGGGGCACGGACTGGAAGACCTTTAAACGTGCCTTCCAGCCCCAACCATTCCATGCTGAGATGGTTCCATGTAAATTGTGGTGACCAAGAGCTCCCTCTTGTGTGTCACAGAAAGAGCAGCAGATCCATGTCTCCACAGGTCTCCTTGAACCAGTAAGTAAAAGCTTTTTCCTTAGACATTTGCAATCATGTAAAGTTTCCTACCTTATCTGAAAAGAAATAAAGAAACAAACAAATAATAAACCACCATGGAATGGAAAAAAATTCTAATCCATTAGACCTTATTACATACAAATATATTTTTAAAAGATATTGAAAGACGCTGACATTTCTTGATATTCATGTTTATACAAATACAGGTTCACAAATTGCTGTTGCCAATAACTCAGGACTCTGCAAGAGTGCATGTGACATATTTCAGATCATAAGAGGGGTCACAGCTTTACCAGTATTCTCCCTTCTTCCAACTCCTTGTGCAGCAGCAGCTCTCAGCCTGTTCCTCTGTGAAGCTGTACATATGGAAGGATAGTAAATGCTTAACTTTGGGTGTATCTAAATTTGGTTTTCATCTAAAACATTTGTTTGAATTTGTTATTTTCTTGTGTATTCTTTATGAAGGTGTTTGGGCTTTTATGTAATCAGCTAACATAAGCACAGCCAGTAGTGCACTGACTTTTAAGACTCAAAGGAGCTCATTTCTTGTTCACTGCAGTTTTGGAAACATGAGAACAGAGGTTAGAAAATGCACTGAACCTTGAAAAAAAGGATAAATTCAAGCAGTTTTAAGGTCCACTGACTTTTTCCTCCACAGCATGACTTTGCACAAATCACACAGAAACAGTGTGATGAAAATGTGTTACTATACTTGACTGCACTTCAAGTGTTTTTTGCAAGTGCCAGAGTTATTCAATGCCACTTTTTAAAGTACGAAGGCCAGTGAAAAGCCTGTCTGGTTTATTTTAGTAATTTTAGTCTATCCAAAATTAAGCACTATACTGGGAAGTAAAAAGGAATTAATTATCTTGACATCAAGGCCTATTATTTATATAAAATCTGCCAAAGCAAGCCCAAAGCAAAGGCTTTTAAAGCAGAGATACTTAAAATGGGGAAACTTTACCATTTTAGGTAGTTTGAGTAGCAAGATAAAGTGTACTGTGGAATATGCTTTAAATGAGAATTAAATTAAAACAACAAAGTGGAGTTTTTTAAATGGTTACACAGAGATTTCAGGAAAGATATTAAAGGACTGTAAAGGTGAGGAACAGGGTTTTTTTCTGTTCCACTATTTAAATATCAGGAACTGTTCTTTCAGTCATAAGATCTTATAAGTCTGCAATTTCATCCATATCTACAACATCTAACACAGGTAAAAGATCTACCTCAGGAGAGTAGCTTGATTCAGCTACTAAGCTGAGAAGAAACATTAGGACCGGAACATCTTGTATTTTGGAGATTTCCCTGGTCTTTCTGCAGTGGTTCCCGTGTGTTTTTGAAGGAATGAGAACTGCTTGTACAACTACGGCTCATTAGCAGTCTTCAGGAGAGCATGTTTCAACTGTATGCACAAGAAACATGTGCCATTTGTCAGTTTTCATTTTCCCCATACAGAAAGTGGCAACATAAACTTACAAATCAAACCAATATAAAAATAAAATTAATCGCTATTTTTTTTCCTAGTCTTTGACTTTGTATGTAAGGTAAAAAGGATCCTTAATAAAGTCATGTATCTATGCATGCATGTATGGAGGAAGTTGTAATACAGACTTCTGCTTGAAAATATTCTGTCATAATAGAGGAAAAAAAAAACCTATAAAGGTTTTTCTCAGGGAAGAACTATGCTGAGAGCATCTGAAACCAATTCTCACCCTACTTAAACAGATTGTCCAGGAGGAAAGGAAAATTCTTCTTATTACTCTCTCTAAAATACATTTTTGAACTTATTAGTATATTTATTGAACTTATTTCAGTTTCAAGCTGCTAAAGAATTACTGAAATTCATAAGCAGTTCATAATGCTAGTAACTAGTTCTCTTACTATCATGATTGCTACATATATAAAACAACTAGTCCTTAACAAATCTACACCAGGTGAGCTGCAACCCCACCACAAAGTGGAGCCGATGCTATGCAGTTAGTGCTGACAGCTCTGCCTGCTGATGGTGTAATGAGGAGTCACCAGGGTTAAGAGGACCAGCTGGAGAGCTTTTTGGACGCAGTCTGCCTTCCTCACTCCCTTGATGTTTTATAATCTCATCTAGTCTTGCTGATTTATTTTGGAGATTGGAACATCTTCTCCGTTTCTCCTTATTCTGCAGGTGTCACCAGACTCCTTTCTTGCCTGCTCTGTATCTCACCTCTTCTGTGTTGGTGATTATTTGGTGATATGTTTCCAATCATCATTTCTTAGGGAAGCTTCATTCTGCCCATTCAGGGAAACTTTCAGAAAACGGCTGGAAAGAATGAACTAGGAAACTGTTACCTGGACATGATCACTTCAGTTGCTGTGAAAAATCACAGAGGAAGTCTTTTCAAAATGTATTTCTTGCCACATGAAGGAGAAGGTGATTAGTTGTTTCAGTTCCTGCAAGTCTTTGGTCACTGATTTAAGTAAAATGACTGGAGCTGCATCACACGGCCCAGATATATAAACTGCTTTTGAGCCACCTCAGCTACCAGCCAACACTTAAGTGCCACCTAAAATAAAACAGTGTGTTTAAATGAAAACAGCAAACATCTGAGCATTAATTGTAAATAGATAATGTCTGCCTCAGCTGTAAGGTGGGTACTTGGTAAAGCATCTGCCATGTCACTATAATCCACACCTGCATATCTATCAGAGCCTTCTACGCATGAATTTTGGGTACCTCTGCCCTATGAAATCCACAGTCCTCAAACTGATGCCCAAGTTTCTTACACAGTGGTGAGGATGAAAATCATACCTTCCACAAGCTAGCACAGGGCTTCTCTCCAAGGCTAGAGGATTATACAGCAGCACCCCAATGTGGTGCCTCTTTTGGAAATAGGTACTTCATGCAGGTTCAGCCCCTCTTCCAGAGAAGCAAAATGGGTGACCAGACGCACTGCATTGCAAACTCATGCTCCTGACTGGGAAGTTTGGCCTGAATTTTTCTTTTCCTACTGTTATGTTTGCCCAATTATCCCATCAAAAAAACCCAAACAATATTTAAGGTAGCAACAATTTTAATTGAATAGTTTAGAAAATATATAAATAAGGGATAATTTGGTTCAAATAATAGCGCATAAGCAAAAACAACCACGGGGTACGGAGGGCAGGGTTCAATGACCCTTGCCACTTCACGTACAAGCTTGCCAAGTGAAAATCACCCCTTATATGCCGTATGTCAATACCATCTCCTCCCATTTTCAGTTAGTCACTTTTCTGTCTCCGCCTTCATTACCACCTTTACCACGCATGCGCCACCACTCGGTTTGGTGGTCGCACAAGTCTTTGGGGGTCGTCACTGATGAAGGCCCTGTAGTCTTCTTCGTTGTCCTTTAATTCACTTTTTGGTTACACGTGTGCACCGAGCCAGTACAATGTAAGCCAAGACTAACGTATCACTGCATCTACATATCAAAACAATAAGTCCCTTATAATTAGCATTTTCTTGGGCCCAACCAGGTTCTTGGTCATTTTTAGCAACTGTATCTTCAGCTTCTTTCCTGTGGTCCCTGAGAACATCTGCTGGGAAGGGGAGGTGGATGGAGCCCCTCCTTTCCCTCTCTTCTTTGGCTTTACAACTTTTAATTGTTTTATTATTCTCAAATATTAATTACTGTATCAATATTGATTACTGTTTCAATTTTTATCAGCACGAATCATACCTATTTATCACACTACTTTGTCTGATTTGCCACAGAACTTAATATAATAAGAATGGAGGATATATTTTCTCTTTATTTTTTTTTCTTTTTTATTTATAAAAATAACTGAGAAAGGCTGAGAGTGTTGGGATTAGAGAAGGAAAGGTTTTGTGCAGACCTCAGCAACCTAGCAGTGTATGAAGGGGGCCTACAGGGAAGCTGGAGAGGAACTCTTCATCAGGATCTGTAGTGGTAGGACGAGAAATAATGGGTACTAACTGAAGGAAGGGAAACCTAGGTTAGACATAAGGAAAAAAAATCCTTACAGTGAGGGTAGTGAGACACTGGAACAGTGCCCGAGGAGGTTGGGAATACTCCAAACCTGGCAGCGTTCAAGGCCAAATGGAGCTCTGAGCGACCTGATCTAGTGCAAAGTGTCCCCGCCTAGGGCAGGAGGATTAGGAATCATTGAGATTTCCAACTTTTAACGTTCTACGACTCCATGACTGACTGCTGCAATCAGCGTGAGCACTTTAATCGACGTTTTATACCTCTGTTTATTCATTCAGCTCTTACTGACTCTGCAATGAACGTTCAAGGATCTGCACGGCAGAACTCTCCCGACTCCTCTCGGAGGGCACCGAGTTCGCTCTTTGCGTGCGCTCGGCCACAGGAGCCCGCCATTGCCAGCTACAGGGCCTAGGGGGACCCCGAAAAACTTAATCTGCGGGCAACGGCGCTGAGCGAACACCTAGGGCAGCCCGCGACACAGCGGAGAAAGGGGCGAGGCCGCGGCCCCGCTCCCCCGCCCCTTCCACGCCGGACGCCCGTCCCGGAAGCGCTCCGGGAAGGCGCGGGCGCTTCCGGGTGCCGCCGCTCGTCCCCTCGGCCACGCCGCGTCCCGCCCGCGCCTCGCAGCTCCGCAGCCCCGGCCGCCCCGAGCCCCTCCGCCCCTGCTCGCCTCTCTCCGCGCCGGGCGATGCCGCCGCGGGGCTCCCGGGGGCCGTTGCCGCCCTTGCTGCTGGTGTGGGCGCTGGCGGCCTGCGCGGCGCGGGCCTCCGAGATCACGTTCGAGCTCCCCGACAACGCTAAGCAGTGCTTCTACGAGGAGATCGCCCAGGGCACCAAGTGCACCCTCGAGTTCCAGGTACCCCAGCTGGAGGAGCCGCCCCGGCCGTGGCGCCGCGCTGGGCCGCGGCCCCGAGCCCTAAGCCCGGGCCCCTGCCGGGGGCTCTCCCTTGGCTTCCTTCCTGTCGGGAGCATTTGGGAACAGCGCCCGGCCAGGGAGTAGCGGCTGGATCCAATGAGAGGTTTCCAGCTTGACTGAGGAAAACTCTGCGGGAGCAGCTGGGAGGCTTCCGCGTAGTGCAGGGCTGAGTGGGACACAGAGTTGGTCCTGAAAACCGGCAGCGTCCGTAACCTGGTGGCTCCCAATAGTGCCCCTCCTGAACCCTGCAGAGAATACCTAAAGCGCGCCTGACCAACAGGTCGGTGTGCCGCAGTAATTGCCTTGTGGTTTGTGAAGCATCGAGAGGATGAGCACGGTGCCTCTTAAGAGCTAATATTTCGTGTTTCAGAGTACAATTCAGATTTGGCTTACATACTAAACCGTGAAAGGGTGATAGAAGAAGGATGTGGTACAGCATCACTGTTTTGGTGCCTCTGAGTGTATCAGCAGGGCTGGAACTTTTCAGTCTGTCACTTTAGTAGATGAACTCACTGATAGTACAGCAGCAGGAGAGAAAACTCATGCCCACCGACAAAAATCACAGCTATCTTTGGGGGCTTTTGAAAGGATTGTGTAATTTTTATGAGCTGACTTTTCTGGCTGAAGTCCTGTTTTCTAGTCCTGCTTTCTAGTTTCTCAGTTGCTGTCCCATCTCAAGTATATTTGGGGAATGTTGCTCCCACATATCAGTCCTTGTTACTCTGTCCTGTCAAGTCTAAGTCCTGGATATCTGTTTCTCTACCCAAACATTTCTTGTCTCTGACTGTTTCTTCCATACAGTCTTTTCTGTGCAGTACTTTACCTTGCAGTTTTGAAGTGGGTATCACTGGACAGGTAAGCATGCTGTTGCCACTTTTATTGGTGACCAGAACAGGATTAGCACTGCTAAAAGAAAAGTCTGGATTTGACCAGCCACTGGCAGCTTGAAGTGCTGTGCGAATGTCCTTTGGCAGTATGTCTCAAGGGCTGACAGGAGGCACAAGCAAGTTCAGTGGCAAGGAATCCTAGGGGAGCTTTAAAGTTCTGGCCAATCTTTGCTACCTCTGTGTAAAAGCACTATTTTCAGGGTGCCTACACAGCTGAATGCAAGTGACTTCCATGAAAAAGCACACCCTTATCAAATTGTAGATCATATTTCAAAAATGAAGAGCTGTGTTATTGCTTGCCCTCTGGATGCTTTTAAAATTTTGCCTTTGTGGAGGAGCTGCTGCACCAGTCTTTTGTTTCAGTTATTAATGTAATAATTTTAATAACCTGGCACTTCAGTAAACTGATGAGCATTTAGATAATGCCATGTGGACTGAAGTGCAGATACAGAGATACTAAAATATTTCAGTGATTTCTGCACACATATGAAATAAGTCTCTTCCTCCTTGAAAGTAAAAAGTTTGCAGCAAGGATAAAGTGTACAACTGCTATGGTAAGAGTCATCAGATTACCAAGTTGTGAATACCTAAACTCCTGATCAGTCTTTCTGGACAATCCAGGTAGTAATACACTATAGACAAACAGTAATCAAAGCCTCAGAAATCCCCTTGAAACAGTTGTGAAGTTTTGAGTCACTTGCAGGCATTATCCGGATGTGCTCGTTTTTGCAAGAGCTCCTGTATTGGAATAAGAATCCCAATATAACCAGTTAGATTGTGCCTGGGTCAGTGTGACCCTCACTGCTGAGCCAAAGGCGGCTTCTGTGGTGCTTTACCCCAGAGATACCTTGGCTGCTGGAGATTGCAGCAGGGCACTGGTGCAAGTCCAGTTTTGTCAGGAACTCCGTTTACCTCAGGAGAGAGAGCTTCTGGCGATGGTGAAGAGAAGAAGGAGAGGATTCTGCTGGAGGGTTATATCCAGATGTTTATTCCATGGTTACAGAGGTCTGAAGCGGGGCAACTCCTCCAACAGAATGGAGGCCGCATGGTCTCATTCACCTTTTAAGCTCAGGGCAGGGGAAGGGGAGGGGACAGGTGAGTTACCAACCAGGTGAGAGGGGCAGGGTCTCAAGGGAGGATGACACTTAGACAGGCCAATGACCTCTGGGCATAGGGGCATCTTTTGAATTCGACTAACCACACGATGCCTTGCTGGAATCTTAAGCCTGATTGGCAGGACTCACTCAGCAAGGGGGCGAGGGGGGAGGGAGAGAGGTATAAGCACACTTGGGAAGGGACCCGGAAGTTTAAAACAGGACATTGCAACACACCGCAACACTCCTGTGTCTAACTTCAGAAGGGAGGCAGCAGGTTCCCCAGAGCTTGCTCTGTTTACAGCAGCTGACAGGAAAATGGACAGATTGAAGCCAGACAGTTCGAAATTCCTGTTATACTGGTCACACACCATTCCTGCAGCCTAATGCAGCTGAGATACAGCAGGGCAGTTACACTGTCCTGGCCACAAGAAGGGAGTGTCTTGCTGCATGTTAGCAGTCTCAGCTGGATGAATTAATTCCACGGAGGATTTGAGTGTACAGCAAATGTCAGACTCGTTACTGTCATGTTGTTGCTGTCCCATGGAGTGTCATCTACTGTAGACTTTGCTGTTGTACAGTTAGTAACAACAAAGTAACTAAAATTGTTCTCCTAAGTGTTTGAAAATACAGTTGACATTGCAAATGCTGAACCAGAAGCATTTTTAATTATTTTCTTTGTGTCGTTCATAGGAAAATAATTTTGCAGACTTGCTTTGAAAGATTCTCAAATGAATGCATTATATTTTTCAACACCTGTCAAGGCAAAAAGCTTTGTAGTTCCATCTGCCAGACCAGACTTCATAGAAGAAATATATAGTTGTCCATATTTTTTAAAAGACAATTTCTTGGTTTTTGTTTCCAGGTGATCACTGGGGGTCATTATGATGTTGACTGTCGGTTGGAAGATCCTGATGGCATTGTGCTGTACAAAGAGATGAAGAAACAATATGATAGCTTCACATTTACTGCATCCAGGAATGGAACATACAAGTTCTGCTTCAGCAATGAGTTCTCTACTTTCACACACAAAACTGTGTACTTCGATTTCCAGGTTGGAGAAGATCCACCACTGTTTCCTAGTGAGAACAGAGTAACTGCACTTACCCAGGTAACTGTTTTTTTTTGCAGAAGTTGTTAGGTGAAGGCAATTTTTCTTCAAGTTCAGCTGCTTTAGTTATCTACATTGCTTTTGAAAATTCATGAAGTAAAGCTTTTCAAATATTCTGAATTGCAACAAATAGGCCTTCTTTGTAAAGATAAGATTTATAGAACACAAAACAGAGCTACGAAGGAATCACCAAATGTTTAAGAGGAAATTAGGACTGAAACTTAAGGCCGGTGTTGTTTGGGGTTTTGTTGTTTGGGTAGTTTCTGGTATTTTTTTGATTGTTTTCCATTTGGTTGGTGGGATTTTTCTAAAGTTTCTAATGGAACATCCTTTCAATGACACAGTATTGTGTCTCTTGACATGTGGATTTCACGAAATAGATTTTGGTGGAATAGGGTTTAAAAAATTTCCAAGCTCTGGAGAAACTGTCAGAATTATTTCTATATTTAAAACTATTTATATAGAGTCTTTTTTTAGCAGGAGAACTCGTGTAACTATTGTTTTTAAACTGGAGAAGGAAATTCTAGCTAAATAAATAAATAAAGTCAGCTATATTTATTTGGCTTCTAGATATTTGGACTTTTTAAGTCTACAAAGTGTCAGCATTATTGTTACTGTGTTTTCAGGATTTTATAGTTTTGTACCCCCTGTGCACAATCTAAATACCTTAAAACTTTCTTTGGACCATTTTATTAATTGCTGCAGTGCTTTTATTTTGAGTCCAGATTCTTGATACTGTATCTCCTAGTTTCTTTTTTTTGCTGCTTTGGAAGGAGATTCTTTTTGCAGTTCTGGTCAGGCTTGTGGCATGACCAAATATGGGCAGCCTTTCATGGAAGCAGTTAAAGGTAAATCCATAAAACCAGAGTGACCTTATGTTAGATCCCTTGTGCAGATCAGGATGTTTCTACGATTTACAAATAGCAAAACTTAGTTTGAAAATACTCATTCTGAATTTTGTCAAGATTATCTTAGACTTGTTCAAACACATGTCTTGAAAGTCATCAAAATGTGATTAGATACAGATTTAAGGGACTCAGAGCAGCCCTACAAGGGCGTTAAACATTTCCTTTAAAATAATTTGTGCTGTTTGATCTTCAGGAAATATTAATTTTAAGCCATTAAAGAGAAACTTAAGTTTTGAGTAGAAAATAAGTATTTTGAAGATCTAATGATTGTCTCTTAGTGATCAAAACACAGTTAGGAGTACTTTTACTTAGAGCAGATAAACTAAAACTGCAAGAAGTTTATATAAAAAATTATCTAGGACTTGGAAAACCAATAATGCATTTTGGGTTTTTTTTAAATGAAAAATCATTAAATTGGCCAAGTTGGTATGCATTTTTGTATGAATAAGGCATTGAGTGTTCAGGAGCACCGAAGGATAACAATTGTCCTTTCTCTAACCAGTTTTGTTAGATGAGTAAGAGAATGGTCCCTTGACAACAGAGTACATGTTGAACAACTTGAGTGAGAATTAATCAATGCAGAATGTCATATTTGTGAAAACTGAAGCACATAGTATCTGCTCTGTGTATCTTAATATTATAAGCAAATGCTTTTTTTCCTGTGGAATGAACAGCTGGAGGATCAATGACATTTCAAAAATATTTCCGAGGGTCATTTTGAATCCAAGTATAAATTTGGAATTTGTTCATTAATTCTCAGAGCTTGTTGCTTTTTATTAGTTCTGTGGTTTTATCTGCTTCTGTATTTAACAGCATCACATTTTTGTGTGTAAAGTTTCATCAGTGTAAGTTACATTTTACTGTATTTACACTATTTCTATCTGACATTGGTCTGAATTAATTCTTAGCTTGCAAAATTACATGACTCCATTTTAAATATCAAAGCACAAAATCACTAGAAGGGTTCTTAATTCTGTGTTGTGTGTTTGTTTCTCCAGATGGAGTCTGCGTGCGTTTCAATCCACGAAGCTTTGAAGTCTGTCATCGACTATCAGACTCACTTCCGCCTGAGGGAAGCACAGGGCCGCAGCAGAGCAGAGGATTTAAACACAAGGGTGGCCTACTGGTCAATAGGGGAAGCAATCATCCTTCTTGTTGTTAGTATCGGGCAGGTATTTCTCCTTAAAAGCTTCTTCTCAGATAAAAGAACCACGACAACACGCGTTGGATCGTAACCAGTAGCAGCAATGCTTCAGGTGTGTTACTCACTAAGATTAGTGGTTCTCCAATTTAACTGTAAGTACAGAGGTCTGAATATATGCAACACTCAAATGTGTTTACTCCTCATCTCTTAAAAATCACAAAACAGATCTAAAAAGTTATGAAAAGGACACATAATTTGAAATATTTTCAAGGATCTTTCGGAACTTAAATATTTGAATTCCTGTATTAAAATATCTGGCAGTGTCTAGTGTCTCTTTATTTCTACTGATATTAATCCAAACCAAGTTTGATTTTTACCACTACAATTAGTCATCTGCAGTGTAACACTTTAAAATAACACAACAGTCTAGTGTCTGATACAAGAGATCATATATATGAAAATCTCGTTTCATTTTAATTTTCAGGCTGAATATCTTGGATTACAAAACAGAAAATATTATTAACTGTAGTGCACTGGTTTGAT
Source organism: Zonotrichia albicollis (assembly GCF_047830755.1). Taxonomy (NCBI): domain Eukaryota; kingdom Metazoa; phylum Chordata; class Aves; order Passeriformes; family Passerellidae; genus Zonotrichia; species Zonotrichia albicollis. Next base: position 76,230,105 of record NC_133860.1, read on the forward strand.
TTGCTGTTTTAGGAAAATGGAATCATACCCATTGCTTTTTTGTAAAGTCGTTGAAAGCTTGGCACTACATTGTGGTACACATTCTTTATCAGCCTGGAAAGTCTTCAGAATTTGCTGAATTTTATACTTCATTATGATTGCTTAAACATCTTCTGTATTAAAATAAATACATTTTCTCTTTTGCAATGTTTGTTTTACTGAAGAAATTGTAAGCTGAGACTACTCAGGAAATCCACTTCTGCATACAAAAAAAAATCCAGATTTCCAAGTTTATGTTAAAAAATGTGCAGTAGAATAGGGAGTCTTCAAACTTTGTCATTGAACCTGTGCAGTACTATACATGCTGCTGCTGCTTTTTGGATTTAAGACCAGAAGTAGCTTGGTTTGTTAAGCAGCACAGCACCAGCACTGGATGAGGTTATATTATGTGTTAGGCACGTACAAAGCTTTTTACTAAATTGTTTTCCTAGTAAGAGGGCAATTTTATATTGATACTGCATTGCACAAGTGCTGTAAATATTCCTCTCTGTGTTGCACTGAGACATGACAGCCTTGTGCATCTAATTGCCACTCTATTTTGTTAGTGGTCAGGAAATGTTTTGAATATTTCAGGTTATCTTTTTGGTAGAGTTATTAGAGTTACATTGCTTTCACTGCTCATGTCTTCAGTAGCTTATGTGCTGTAAAATTCTCTTTTATTTCGTTGTGGAAGGTAGTAAATGTATGTACATGCCCATTGTTTGAATTGAGCTGGTCATAGTAAGGTTAAAGTCCTAATTGCTCTGGGAAAAAAAAAGTATGCTGACCAATTCTTTAATGCACCCAAAATAAACAAAAGTAAAAAATTTGTCATGTATTTACTAGTTCAATCAAAAGATGCTTCTTACACAAGTTCTTGGCAAGCAGAGAAAGAGTTCTACACCCTTATTAATTGCCTATAGTATTTCTAGCAAAAACTTGAAATTACTTGTTCAGGTGACACTTGAGCAGTCTGAGGAATTGATCTAAGATGACTTGATTTTAAAATCATGTCATGGTTGAAAAAAATAAAAGTGCCCCTACTCTGTTGTGAATTGATTGACTGCTCTTTTGGAAACTGAAGGAAAACATCAGACAGCTCAAAGACTATTTAGGAGGTCATGGATGTATTAAATTTCCTTAAGTAAAATTCAGGATGTAAAGTTTTGCTATCCTGTACTGAATTTTGAATACTGCAGTTCATTTTGGGATGCAGGTTCCCCACAAATAGTTAAAACCCACTAATACAAGAAAACAAAAGTCTGCTTTTGTCTTGCGATACAAAGCTGTGCCTGCATACAACATTCTTGATTGTACCTCTATGCTTTCTTCTTGTGCTTCAGCAACTGATGTCTAGTACTTTTTGTGCTGCATTGCACACAGTAGTAAAGCAAGTGGTACACTTCAGGTGCAAGTGTCAAATGAAAACATGATTTACTTTTGATAGTGTTCATTATTTCTGGAGTTTGAATATTAGTTATGTAGCTTTAATCACAACAAAGGCATTTGGTTGAAGGCTTGAATTGTGTTGGGTTTTTTTTTCTACTGAGTTGTTCTGTGTGCTGGCAAAAGTGGTAAATAGTGCTATAAAACTGATGATGATCAGCTATTGCATACATGTCTCTTTATTCTTTCACAATGTTTGAGTGTGTGAAGTGGACTGTTCCATTCAATGTTACTCCCACAGCAGAGGTTTAGTGGACTTGACTTTTCCATTAAAGTTAGGTGTCTGAACCAGTGGTCTGGCATCCTGCTGCATAACATGCAGCAACAGCTTAAAAATGCCTTTATTTTTGTGTTGTTAAAAACATGGCACAAACACACGTTTCAACGTAGCTGTATATAGTTTTTAACTGACTGAATAGGATATAATAAAACACACATGCTAACACGCAGTGGGTGAAGAAGTGCATTGTGACCTTTGGTTAAACCTGCACCTTTTGAATATACGAGCAGTTTGGTTAATCTTTGGTGTGATACACAAGAGAACACCCTGCGTTAAAGGGGATATAACTGTGTTTTTAATTGCTAAATGCTCTGGGTTTCATCTATGCGTTGGATGTTTTATGTTTACAAGACTTCTTTTCGTGTCCTGAAATGTCGGTTCTTTAGTTTGAGGGTATGGGTGGGGAAATTTAGTTTGAATAAGACAAAAAGCAGACCCTGTGAATATTGTATGGGAAAATAAAAAATTAATATATGAATGTAGTCCAATTGTTTTGTTTGCATATGGGATTGGGGAACATTATTCTTCAAAAAATCTTTGAATTATAATTTGAATGGTCAGCTTGTGTTTTAATGTACTACAGTTAATCTGCCTCCTGACAGTTGATCATTACTTCAGCCATGCTTAGCAAGGTAGTGTGATTATTGGCTCTTTGCTCAGGACATCCTTAATGCAGGCAGTCACAGTCATAAATCTCTTCATGTTGGAGTAGAATTTGAGGTATTTAATTGCAGATGCCAGGAATTATCTGGGACCTATTGCATGTTTTCACATTAATTCTGTAGATACAGAGTTACAGAGGGAGCTGGAAAGGTGCCTTCAATATTTTCCAATTACAAAATATGAACTTCAAATAAATAGTGACTGAATGTGTGACTTAAGGTACTTTATATTGCATTGCATAGGTTTAAAGAACAGATATGGTAGGCATCATTGTTTTGTGTGGACACCTTCCAGAATTACTCTTCTTGCTAAGTCAGTTGCTAGATATTAAAAAATTTTAAGACTATACAGCAGTTGGATTAAGGAAATCTTTGGTCTAGAAGTATGGGTAAATACTTATTTCAGTGATGTGTTAATATTAAGGCCAAGTAGTTGTCTGGGGCTTTTTAAGGTGCACTGCACCCAGCATTTTGAAGCAGTTAGTTGTGGTCGGTGGTGTTTTTCTGCTGAAAGGAGATAATCATACCAAAAAAAAAAATTAGACAAAGTGAAAAGATGAATCAGTGGATCAAGTGACATGCATGATGATGATGAAGGCTTTTATTAGGAAGGGAGGAGAAATGTGCTCTGGACCCCCACAAATGTAAACAATTCCTGAACTACTAGGCTACCAGAGGGCACAATTGCAGCAGCACAGTGCAACCACCTCCTTCAGGGGTGAGATAAAACCAGAAGTTTAACACAGGTCCTAAATGAGATGGATGAAAAGTCTTTCACATTCTTCCCTTGACTTGCAGAGTCAAGTTCCAGAAAAGCAAAGTTATGCTATGTGCACACTGAGGGTGCTACTGATTTCCATCAAGTTAAGTGTTGTGAGACATGAAGGAAAGTAGTGACTCAGCTTAGCTTAGTAGAAGCTCCAGACAGTAACAGCTCTCAAAAGGCTCATTATTTGTATTAAAAAGGCCCAGTTGTACTCCACAGGGCAAGATGTAATGTAAATGTAAGGTGGTTTCACTTTTCAACACTTCTAAGCAGATTGATTTGACTCATGTCTTCTCCTCACCTTCTGACAGGAACCAGCATACACATGTGAGAGGCCTGGTCAGCATCTATTGTGTGCAGCACATTTTTAAGCGCATGGACTGCCTTGTGTGTCCATGTTTTATGTTTCTTATTACAGGCTGTTTTGCTAGTGAATTAACAGGAAAGGGAGTGGCATGGGTTGTCATTTTGTTGCCAGCCTCCTGTTTCAGGATGGAAGGTCCTTAAATGAGTCATCAGAACTGTAGTTTTACCAGAGTGCAGAAACAAATTCTGACAGGAACACCAGGTTCCTTAATTTCACTGTTGATCATTGTGTGTTCAGTTGTCAGTAGACGCCGTTGAACAGAACTTTCTTCTTTTCGTGATCTGAACGTCATTGTGAGACACTGTCAAGTTCAGAATACAGCACATGAGAGGCAGTACAGCAGGATGCCATCCCTTCAACAGCCTGCATTGTTCAGGTGCACATTCTGTAGCTGAATGTATTTTTTTATGTGTTTCCACAAGAAGGATGCAGTGACCTCCTGCAGACGTGTGACAGTGCATAGTCCCTTATCAGCTGCATATTTAAGAGGCCTCTGCTTGATGGAGTATTCCTGGCTTTAGCAAGAACCTTTTTGTTAGGGATGGTTTCTATGCATATCTTGGACATTCTTTCCTAAATTATTGTACAGGGATTTTCCTGGCACCAAGGACAGTAAATTTATTCAGACTTTACTGTGAATGAGTATTCTTTATAAATAACCAAAACAGAAAGTATATTGATATATTTGATATGCAGGATATTAAAAACGAAAGACAAGAATTTTCTTCCTGGAAAAAATCAAACAGGAGGAAAAAGGGGTTGGGAAGGATAAAATGATGAGAGACAAGAGCTTTTTTGGCACAGCGCTGGCTTTTGCTCTGGTGTTTGGAGAACACAATACCACTAGATGTCAAGAAAGTAACTTGACAGGGAGAGAAAGGGGGTAAAAGAGGGGAAAGAAGGAGGAGTTAGGGTGTATTAAAAGGATAAAAAAAAGAAGAGATAGGACCCATGTGCTGGGTTTGTGAGGCTTAAGGAGTGCCTAGTTTGCTCCCTATGGTCAGCAGGTGCTCTATCTCCAGGGGTGCTAGTGACCTTTGGTGGCTGCTAACCCCAGTACAGGTTTACAGCACAATCTGCAAATAGCAGCTGAAAATCAGACAGAGTCAACTCTTCTAATGCATATTGGCACACGCATAATGAGGACTTCAATGAAAATTACCCTGGGGAAACTCAGAAGAAATGTGTCAAAGGGTGGGTGAAAGTTGGAAGAGCAGGCAGCTGCTACAGGGAGGGAATGTGAAGAATGGAGCATGGTAACAACCAGGAAGTGCTGCCACCTGTGAAATACTCTGTCTCGCCTAAAACCAGTCCTTAATGTACTGACACAGTGACTCTTCATTTCATTGATACTATTCATTTCAGTATCAGTGATTGTCCTGAACTACTGACTCAAGATAGTTAGCTGCCCACCCATTCTGCGTGTCCCTTTCACTCACAGAGATGCCTAAGACATTAAAGACCTCACTTACCACCACACCACACTTGCCCTTCTCTGGAACAAAAGCCATCAGAACCCAAACATTCACAGAGCAGAAAATAAGTCCATATTTCATGACTTGCACTAATCCTTAGGTCAAGCCCCTAGGGAGTTAGACGTCATTAAGTGGAATTGTGTAGCAAATGGAATTTTTACCCTCCTAGAAAGAAATTGCTTGAATTTCAAAATGCAATTAACATCTTAAAAAACATTGGAAAATAATGCTTTTAGGCAAAGTATGTGGCATTTTTGGTCTAAACATTGCAGTTTAATTTCAATTATAGACTGTTACTGTTTACAATATCTTGGGACACAGCACATGACAGGATGCCTAAAACATTTCATTCCTCCAGGTTATGATATTTTCCTGCAAGAATATTCAAAACCAAAATATTCCTTTTACTTTTTACTCCAAAACTCCAAGAGTTGAAAGCTGAGCTGCTGGCAGCCAAGAGTCCTGCATGCAGTGCAGTCAACAGCAGAGGAAAACACTTGAGGGTGTCTTGGGAATCTGTATCACTCTGTAGGGTTGGGCTCCAGATATCTGTTTCTTTTCCATAATATTGTCTCATGACCTGTTGTAGTGTGTTGTTAAGTTTCTTGTGTTATTCCCCCAATTTATGTATTGTTTCCCCCCATTATGTGTAAAATGGTTTTGTCCCCCCAGTTTTTCCCACCACAGCCCTGATGTCCGTTAGGTTACCATGGTTACCCCTGTGTCTGTCACCCAAGTTATATAATTTCTCCTACCCCTTTTTCCCTTTTTAGTAAATCTTTTCTCCTCCCTGGGTTCAGTCAATCACCCCCCCACACTCCTCCTGGTTTTCCAGAACTTTTGTTTCTCTGGAGGTGGTGGTTGGCTGGGATCCCGGGACCCCTGCCTTACCTTTTGATGATTGGTTTCCATGGAGTGTCAGTTCTGTGAACTTCATCCCCTCACCTTTCCCGATTGGTTCCACCTGTACCCACCCCCCTCCTTTATAATCCTGTTTCACCCCCTATTCGGGGCCACTTTTCCCAGGTGGCTACCCCACGTTGGATCCCACAACACCTTCAATAAACCGACGTTTAACCCCCGGTGAAGTGGTCAGCTCCGTTCCTCCCCAATACCAGCGGTGTGAGCCAGTCCGCAGCCAGCGCAGCCCGAGGCCATCAGACGCTGAAGGGTGCTGGCCAGGAATTGCAGAGGGGCGTCGGCCTTTCGCCCTCAGCTAGCTGGACTTCGAACTTCGGGCCACATACGCCCCCCCCGCAATGACCTTGAGTGGAAGAAGGACTGCTATAAACTAAGATTGCTTCTGAGCACTTGACTGGAAGCAGTAATTTTACTGAAGCATGTATTTGGAAGTACACAGGATGCATAAAAATAAAGAAATAGGATGAATGGCACATGTCTGCAACTGTAAATCAATACATTTCATGAATGCCAAGACAAAACATTGCTGCCTACCTTCAGCTCATCTCTGTAGGACTGAACTTTCTTACCATAAGTCCTGACAATAGTGCATGGTAAAAAAATCCAATTAAGTACAAAAATGAAATAGAAAAATTGAACTCTTGGTAGTCATACAGGTAAAATTCCATATGGGGAAGGATAACTGATTTAGGGCAGGGAGTGCATGTATTGGTAACTCATCTTCTTTACTAATGCATAAAGAAAACCAGTGTCAGTGAGTGATAGGAACCAGGTTCTGGATTGGAAGGCATTCAGAAATTACAATATTGGGGTGTCTTGCTGTAATGTGAGAATTTCAACATCTGAAATCACTGCAGAAACTATACTTCTGCCTTTCCATTTACTGGCAGACCAAACACTGCATTCAGTCAAGAGATCCCTGCTTGGAGAATACAAACTGTCACTTAACAGTCTCACTGCCTTTAGCTGTTTGGATAGGAAAAGCTCTGATGGGCTTTTACCATATTCAAATAGTGATAATTATAAACCTCTTAATCTTTGTCATACCTGCGGTATATACTGATACAGCCTAAATTCCCTTGGACCAAAAGTAGTTCTGAAGTCATAACAAAAGCCCTCAGAGAGTGGGGCTAACCTGGCACTTAACTGGATGTGCCTTCTCCTCTTGAGGCCCTGCTCCTTCCTCAGGACATCTGTGCATTTCATGGCACACAGCACCATCCACTTCCCACGAATTCCTAGGAATATATCAAGATAAAAACAGGGATAATTTGGATCACTAAATCACAGCTCCTTCAGGTGCATCAACCATGAAATGAGCATTAATGCAGGAAGGGCTCAAAGAACATCCTCCAACCACTACAGCCGTCAGCAGTCAATAGCAAGCAAATGGCCTGTCATTAAAATACAAGCTCAAAAGTCTCAATGAAGATTCCCCAGACAGTAGTCCACTGGAAAATCTTTAGCAGATCTTAAAGAAGGGTCACTGATGGAAAATAAAATTGAAGGAATGAAATTCTGAAAGACCCAGAGCCATCACACCTGCTCATTTAGTTCTTTTAGTGAGTTTTAGATGCTATGCTGGAAATAGCAGACCAAACACAGCTCTGCACACAGATTCAGAACTGCATGCTTTTAAATTTTTTGTGGCTATCCTTCAGAGCTCTTCACAATCTTTGAATCAAGCAGATGTGGACACCTGGATTGTGGTACAAGATGGGCAGAAGAAACAGGTGCGTTTGAATGGTTATTTCCTTGCCACATGATTAACACTAGCTCCTTTTATTGTGAATTTGGAGCAATAAAGGTGGTTTTTTTTCCCCATTCCGCAGACTAGGCAGTGGATTTGAGGAGGGCAAATCCTTCTGTCTCAAGTTCCTCATTGAGCTTGTGGAAATAACTCCAAGGCAATACTTGTGTCAGGCTATGGAACAAGACTCACAACTCATGTCAACTTCTAGACTCCAGGACAGTGCAGAAACCTTCCTACCCACCTTGTGAAACCTAATAACCCATGATCTTGTTAATGCTTTCAGCCCACCCAGGCCTGCATGGCTGGTATCATGGAAGTGAAGGCACATAGCAGCCAGGGAAAAAGGAGAGGGAGATGGGAAGTGCAATAGTTTGCTTCCCAGCACTTTGCCACGCATGCAGGAATGTGGGGGATCTTTGAGTCTGTGGTGATTGATGATAGTTCAAAAGATGTTGTAGTGTGTTGTTAAGTTTCTTGTGTTATTCCCCCAATTTATGTATTGTTCTCCCCTATTATGTGTAAAATGGGTTCGTTCCCCCAGTTTTTCCCGCCACTGCTAGCCTGTTAGCTAAGTTGCTATAGTAACCGCTATTCATAGTTGCCGATGTGTAATTGCTCCTCCCCTGGTTTCCCTTATAAGTGAAAGTTGTTTCCTCCCTAGGTCCAGTCAATCACCCCCTTTCTCCTCCCAGGTTTCGAGAACCTTCTCCTCTCTGGAGATGGTGGTTGGCTGGGGTCCCAGGACACCTCCTTTACCTTTTGATTATTGGTCTCCATAGAGTGTCAGTTCTGTGAAGTTCATCCCCTCACCTTTCCCGATTGGTTCCGCCTGTACCCACCCCCCCTCCTTTATAATCCTGTTTCATCCCCTATGAAAAAACTTTTTCCCGGTTGGTTTCCCCGCGTTTGGATCCCGCAACACCTTCAATAAACCGATGTTTAACCCCCGGGAAATGGTCAGCTCCGTTCCTCTCCAATACCAGCGGTGTAAGCCAGTCCGCAGCCAGCGCAGCCCGAGGCCATCAGACGCCGAAGGGTGCTGGCCAGGAATTGCAGAGGGGCGTCGGCCTTTCGCCCTCAGCTAGTCGGACTCTAAACTTCGGGCCACATATGCCCCCCTCTAGTTCTAGCTTTGAGCTGCAGGTGTGGAAGCTGACACAATCTAAAGGACAGAAGACAGCACTGGACAACCTGTCTGAGCTGCTGCACCCCAGGGATGCCTTAAGGCAGAGCAGATGGCTGCTCATTAATTCCAGCTCCTCAAAAAAACCCATTCATGTGGAAGGTTTATTTTTAGTATGTCGCCCTTCCATTTTGGCTGATTTGGCTAATGGCTGTCAGGATTTTCCTTCACATCTTCATTTCCAAAAACTGCTTTCAGGTGTGAAAGAAACACACAATTTTTGGTCTCTAACATTAGTACTGCAGGACAGCAAGTGGATGCAAAGAGTGAGCTACTAATTTTTCTGCCAACATTGAAAAACTTTCAAGGACAAAAACTGTTGCTAGATGGCTTATGCAACAAGGTCCGTGAGATAACACAGTGTGACAGCAAACTCCTGAAGCTGAGTAGCTGGGTACTCTGAGCATATCTTTACACTTTCTAGACCAATAAATAGTACTTCCTGTGCTCTACCAGACACTCTGAGTAAAGGCACGGCTCCATAGTTTTTATGTAGCTCTGAATTTGAGTTCCACATGAGTTCCCTTGCCCTTTCCCCTCCGAATAAGTGCTCACCCAAGCATTGAAGTTGGCTCGGGTGCTTCAAAACTACAGTGCCCTTGCTGTAGTTATGCCTGCCCTGTGGCTGGGCTGCAAGACTTCTGCTGTGAGATTACTGCACTGCATTTGGGACCCAAATGAAAGATAATTGTTTCCACGTCAGTAGCCTAAAGAAAAAGACTTCAGTGTCATTCTAGAAAGTGGAGAAGGAGAGCAAACAAGTCAGCCTGGCAGGTTTGTGTAGAGGGGCTGGGCAGATGGAGAACACAGGTAAGTATAGGCAGTGTAGAGGCTGCAAGGCCAGATCTTTCCCAGACCCAGGCAGAAGTAAAGGACAGTAACTGAGCAGCACTGGGAACCACAAACAGGGAAAGTGCTGTGGCCATTTGCACCAGGTAAGGTGTGAGCTGAAGGGAAAGGAAAACAAATTAACTGAATTGGCAGAACTACAGAGGTTCAGTTAACACTGAACTTGATTTCCCCAGATGGCACACTCATGCATTAAAGAAGATAGAGATCCCCCAAAAGTCAGCATTGCAGGAGTTGGGATTACTTCACAAGCGACAGTTTCCTATTGGTGGCTATGGGACAAGAATCTGCTGCTTGTGCAGAGAGAATATTTGTTTTCTCAGATGGAGAGCTCTCTCCAAATGGCAGTAGCTGAGAGAAATGCAGACACCTTCAGTGGCAGTCCTCTAAAACTTATGCTCTCCTCAGGCTGTCCCAGTTTCCTAGGCAAGAGAGCAAGGATTGCAGTGCACCTTGGAGGAGCAAAGAGCATAAAGAACAGCAAGAAGCAACTTGATGCTGTCAGAAAATTCTGTTACTAGACCTGGGTAGGTGTGCTTGGGAAATTTAATGACAGCCAGCTGCTGGGCACACAGGCAGCAGGCTTTGTGCAACATCAAGATGCGGGACTCCAGGGTCACAAATTAGTATTTTGGTCCACGTTTGTTGCATTGATGCAGGTCAATGGAAGGGACCAAGTTTCAGCTGTCAGACAGGTAGCTGAGGATGAGGACGTGGCACTCTATGCAACGTTGTCAATTGCATGCATGAAGACAGGAATACATAGAAATACTAGCTCTAAAAAAGAGTCTTAGTGCCCAAATGAGATACAGAGAGCAAGGTCCATGGAGCAGGAGGAAGCCTTCTGGGACAAGAGGAGTTTGAACAAGAGGAAAAGGCTGCACTTTGATCTTAATGAAGTGAGGTTTTTGGCCCTAAAAATTCAAAGGCTCCCAAAGTAATATTGAAAGTAGAAGCTGGGAGAAAGCAAACAGGCACAGAAAAGCATGTAGTGTAGATGATGTGATGTTAAAAAGTGGATACATCTAGGGTTCAATGCCTCTTGTGAAATACCAGAAAGGAAATGAAAATAAGAATTGCAAAAAGTAAGGACAGCAAGTTAGACCGCCAATGCCAGTTCATTTTCACATGCAAAATTAAATGTTGGTGTCAGGACAAAACTGGCACATCCTTGCACGGAGCCTGGAGAAACAAGTCAGGGATGCTGAAATGGTTACCTTCACAGAACAATGGCCATCTCAGCAGCTGGGATATGGAGGGTCAATGGCATTGGGTGTTACCTTGCTGACAGTTTTCACGTCAAGGAAAGAGTCGGTGCCCTCCCTCCCCTCTGCAAAGCTGTGGCCAATGCCCTCCTATCTCCCCCCATACCAGCAGAATACTCCCTGTATCCACTGAGTGCTGTTCTGCCCCTACAGGAGCGCTGCCTGCACCTTCAAGGCCCATTTTCCCTGGCACAGCTCCTGTGATGCCCGCTGGTGCCTGTGCCCAGCAGGACAGGAGCAGGTGGAGAAGGGGTGAGGGCCACTGACCCCAGTGTCCACAGTTCCAGTGAGCACCTCCTTCTCTGAGCAGGTCTGGGGGCTTCCTGTGATGCAGGGTGGTAGCCAGTGCCCCCCTTGTGCAGCACTCCCCATGCTCAGGAGGCCCAGAGGGCTGTCTCTGGCTCCGGCGCCTACTGCACACAGATGAAGCCAGCTGGGAATGGTGGTGGGATGAAGTTACTGAAAGGCTTCAAAAACCTCCCACACACATCTCTAGTGAGTCAACTGACAAATGTGGGAAATTAAAATCTTCACATAAAAGAGCAGGGCCAGCAGCAGCAGGCAGTGATTGTCCCCCTATGCTCAGCATTGGTGAGACCACAATTGAGTCCTGTGTTCAGCTGTGGGCCTGTTACCAAAAGTCAGTAAAAATAAAAACTCCTTAACACTAATGCAGCATTAAGAAGCCAGCATTCTTTATTGAGCTGGAATGCATTAGGGCATAGCTCCTCCAAAATCTCATTCATGCTGAGTACAGAGCTCTAGTTTATGCACTGTATTTTACATACACATTGACAGGATTTCCTAGAAGAAACATACATATGAGAATCTTTCTCTGAAGTCCTTAACATATGTTCCCTCCCCTTTCTCCATGTGTTCTTCTGTCTTGGGGGTCTCTTTGGTGGTCCCTGGTGGTCAGTGACTCCAAAGTCATAGCTGACAGCCTTGTGAACTGGCAAAAGCTGGCACAACTGGGCTGGTTGCTTTCCAATTCTTCTTCCTACAGAATAAGCATTGTGCAGTTCCACAGGTCAATGGTTTTTGAAGAATAAGCATTGTATTAACCCACCCACTGTGCAAACAATTCTTCATCTGGCAACAGGACCCTTTCTGCAAAAAGGATATTGAGGTGCTGGAGTGAGTCCAGAGAAGGGCAACAGAGCTGATGAAGGGCCTGGAGCTCAAGCGCCCTGAGGAGCTGCTGAGAGAGCTGGGTTGTTTAGTGTCAAGAAAAGGAAATTCGGGGGACTTACCACTCTCCACACCTGCCCGAAAGCAGGTTGTAGACAGGCAGGGGTTGGTCTCTTTCTCCCAGGTAGCAAGTGACAGAACAAGAGGACAGCCTCAAGCTGTGCTGGGGATGTTTATGTTGGACATTAGAAAGAATTTCTTCACAGAAGAGCTGCCCAAGAGGGCGGTAAAGTCAGTGTCCCTGGAGTTATTTAAGGAAAGACTGGATGTGGCACTCAGTGCTATGTTTTTGTTTACATGGTGGGATTCGTGGGATCGGCCTCGGTGATCTCAGAGATCTTTTCCAACCTGCCTTCTTCCGTGATGCTGTAGCAGCTGAGCCATCACAGCGCACACTACACAGTCCGTGGTCCTGGCGCGGGGGCACATCGGTACCGGCGGCAGCCCCGCCGGCGCTGCTCGGTTGGGCCAGCAGGACGAGAAGGAAGGGGGAAAAGGGGGGATTTCCTTCAAGTCCCGTCTCTACCTGGAGGCAGCGCAGAGCGCGACTTCTGGGACAGGTCCGCACAGCGGAGAGCGCAGGCGCGGCTGCCGGCCCGGCCCGGCCCTGCCCCTGTGGGCGGTGCTGCGGGCGGAGCGGCTGCCGCCCCGGCCCTTCATGTGTGGCGGCGGCCATTCGCCAGGGCTGGTTCCGACATGGCGGCTAGTGCGGTGTCCAACCCGTCCCAGCTCCTGCCGCTCGGTAACGAATTCCCAGGATTCCCCAGTCGGGGCCCGGGGCGGGGTGCCTGTCCGGGGGTCGGGGCGGCTGCGGGCCCCTCCAGGGGCCGAGCTGCGCCGGCGCCTGGCGGGAAGCGGGAGGGCGGGAGCTCCAGGCGGCGGGGCCCGCGCACGGCCCGCGAGGATATCGGGGTCTGGGGCCCGCGGAAGGGGGAGTGTGAGTAGGGGATCGGTGTGGGGGTGTTGGGGTCTGGGGGATGAGGTGTGGGGCTGTGGGACTGTATGAGGGAGGCCAGTGGGAGTGGGGATGGATGTAAGGATGTCGGGGGGGGGTGTGGGAGAGTGTCTGGTTTGTGTGGGAGGGTGGAGGAGTGGTGTGTAAGGTTGTGTGGAATGTGTCTCTGTGTAAATAAACTCAAGAAACCCCGTAAGGCACGAAACCCTTGCCTTGTAGAACGTATGCTTTTCTGTGTATCTACAGAACTTGTGGACAAGTGCATCGGTTCACGTATACACATCGTGATGAAGAGCGACAAAGAAATTGTTGGGACACTTCTAGGATTTGATGACTTTGTCAGTATCCTTTTATGGACGTTTAAGGCTGCCTGCTTTATGCTCTGGCCTAAGTAATTTATAGCTCTTGAGACTTTTGGGTTCACTGAATAGACCTTTTTTTATGGATCAGTTGTATTCTGATATTTTCAAATTTAAGGTGAAATCACATATTGACATAAAATGAAAGTAGCATTAAATAGTCTAGTTGTAAAATCTGGGCCTTATTTTCCTTGAAACTAGATTTTCAGATATGGTGCTGGAAGATGTTACGGAATTGTAAGTACGTTTTCTGCCTCTTGTTGCTGTTTATTATTTGGTTCACTGAGACAAAGTACTGTGTAAGATGTGTAAAAAAAGTGTTTTTACAGCTGTGGAATACTTACTAGCTGAGTAGTTTAACATTGCACTTAAAACAATAGAAAGTGATCTTAAAACAATAGAAAGTTCAGGACAGCCATGTCATAGAGTAGCTATTGTGTTGTTTATACATGTATGGGGATCCTATTTGTAGTCTTAATTTTGCATGGGTTGTGTGGGAAACTTTCCAGTAGTTAATTTGTTTTTACACTTCTTTAATACCTAGGCTAAGATTCAACAAGGTAGCAAACTTCAATATTTTTACTTTGTCATAACATGTTGATATATCATATTCAAGAAGTTGTTAAGCTTTAGAGGGTGAATACACATCTCCATGTACTGAGTAGAAGAGACCTTTTCAGTTAGCTTTCTGTACCTAGGTGCTCCATTTATCCAGGTTATGCTGCCATGTAGCTGATTTATTTGTTAGTTCCAGCAATGGGCACCTTAATGCAGAGATTTCTGTCCGTTCTGTGGTCAAATCTGGAGCCATTGTCCCTGGTTCTGTGTTCTTACTTACTGTTTCTAATGCTCCTTCAGTGAGATCACACCTGAGGGCAGAAGAATCACAAAGCTGGACCAGATTCTGCTCAATGGAAATAACATAACTATGGTGAGTCATGCATGTGTTGACTTGCTGTGCCTGTAAATCGATCTGTGATTGTATTCAACTCCTTTAAGCCGAGCTTTCCTGACAGTTCCACTACATCAGGAAGTTGCATGTATAGCTGGCCACAAAGCCTGGACTTCTAATACAAGGGCATTCCTAATTTTGTGGGAATAGGAAGGCTGAAGTGGAAAGATCTGAGTCTAATTTGGCTCTGTATGAATGAGAAATAGTCTCCATTGTGTTTTTTACCTATCTTGCACCTCTGCATTGTGTGTTGGAGCAGGTGCCATTCTGTGTTAATTTTTAAGCCTTTTTTCTGCTTTGGTTATTGTTCTGCATGTTGAAAGGACAGCATATGTTCTGACTCCTTGTATGGGGTGAAATTCCTACCATCCAGTTAGGCTGGGCATTTGTTGCCCTGAAGAACCTGATGAATTTTCAGCAAGATAGATTCATAGATAGATACATTTGTGCCTTAGATCTCCTGTGTCTTTTGGTAATGTATCTTCCCATATCAGGAAGTCCATGACTTATGCTTTTTTTTTATTTTGATCCCAAAACCAGTGAAGCTCTTTCTCTTTAGAAGTGCTCAGCTGATAATGAAAAAGATACCAGTAAAAGTAGTGGTTAATCCTTTTTTCCCCCTCATGTTTTGTCTTTTGTATTTCTTTTTCTGTTCTTCAGTTCTTTGCTTTCTTCACAAGGAGGTGCTATGCCCATTTACTCCCTGCTGCCTTTTTGGTTTGTGCGTTTCTGGCAATAACTGACTTCATCTGTTGGGAGAGTCTGAAAGCCACTTTTGTGGTTTAGCATGAAGTCTCTGTGTCCTAACATGTTTCTTGTGAAGTAAGAGCTGTTGTGTATGGGTTTATAAAGCTTAACTCTATGGAACTAATGCAAAAATGTCTTACTCTTTTATAGCTGGTTCCTGGAGGAGAAGGACCTGAAGTATGAAGACATGATATTCATATGTATTTTTTATATATATATACAAAATCTAAATAGAGATTTTGTGGTAGAAATGTTTGGGTATGGATCGTTTGCTTTGCTTACACAATTGACATTGTACAAAAGACAACTCTTAAGGAAAAGTGCTGGTGGTAATGTTGATTTTGTAAATTGAAATCATGTCTTTCTTGTAAAGACATCTGAACCTCTTCTGAATAAAAGGCTTTTTCTTCGTTAGTTACTGTGTTCTGTTATGTGAGTGCACACATTTGATAATTGTATAACTACTTAATGGAGTAGAAAAATGACAGTTGTGTTTCGGTTGCCATCAGTCATCATTTTTTCTACATCTGTTGATTTGTTGCCACGATTTTGCTGTGGTTTGGCATACACGCAGATACTGAGCTGGATGTTTTGTTCGAAGTCTGTCACTGGAAACCATATGGCAGAGTTCTGTAGAGTTCTGAAAGCCCTTCAGGCTGGGTGCATCTGTTTGATGCTCACCGGCACAGGGCAGGAGCGCTCAGAGCCTTCGGCGGCTACAGAGAGAGCGGGGCTGTCAGAGCCACAGTGAGTGTTGTTCCACCTTGGCTGGTTCCAGCACCCGTTGTTCAAGAGCCCGATCCACCCACTGAGTGGAGGTAATTATTTACAGTTCTGTGCAGACAGGGGGGCTCAGGGACAAATTCACAAAGGCAGCAGCACAAGAACCCAGAGTGTTTGAGTATTTATGCATTTGAGCAAAGAAAGGAATCAGTGTTCATTGAATGCAAGTTCCCTAGTTGTCTTCATAAGGAGTGTTCTGTCTGCTGTTGGGTAATGATCCTCTCACTTCTCATGCTCATTAGTCTGCATGCTCAATCTCCCTTTCTCAGACTTTTCTTGAGTAAAAAGCTGGAATGGCCTTTTACCCTGCTGGAGCTGATTCAGCACAGTTGCTGCATTGCCTTTATCAGTTTGTTCCTTTTCTCAAGGATTTGTCCAATTATCCTTGTGCCCATAAATTCTGCATTTTTTGTGTCCACCATCAGTGGTGCATCCTTGTTCCCAAGCCTTGCTGACCTGCCCTGTGTCTGAGGTCACTGAAGCCTGTCAGGCCCTGCACCTCCACAAGGCAATTCAGCCAAAAAGTCACCAAGGCCTTTCCAAGGCCTGGCCATCACTTCCAGCATGTTGGCTACTTCTTGTTTCATGGGAATCATCTCCCTTCTTGTTGATGAGCCTTGAAAGGCCAAACATGCAAGAACACATTTTCCTAAAAAGTATTTTGCATTTTGTAGACCTCTCAGCAAGATCAGTGTGTGTGTGGGAGCGGGAGCAGCCGAGGCAGAGCGGGATGGTGGAGCTGCGGGCCTGGGCAGGATCGAGTGAGTTCCGCAGGGCCCCAATCCGCACTGCATCCCGCAGGGCCCCCACCAGCACTGCCATGCCCGTCAGGGTGAGCCAGAGGTGCCAGGAGCAGCAGGTGAGGGGCAGGTGTGGGGCTCTGCGGGTCGGCAGCGGGCGGGGGCTTGGCCATGGTGTTGGTGTCAGGTGCTGCTGAGCCCGCGGGACCTGTTGGGCAGGGCTGGGGCCCCTCTGGTGCTCCAAGGGCCCTTTGAGGCAGCTGCCCGGGGGGAAGTGACTCACAGGGATGGCACGGAGGAGGTGTCTGTGGAACTGGGAGGTTCTCTGATAGAAGTGGCCCTCAGGGATGACAGAGAGAAGGTGCCTTTGGAAGTCAGATATTCTCCATGCTGTGGCACTCAGGAAATTCATGCTCTGGATGTGGCTCGTGGCCAAAATGCATGGATTTCTCATAGTTCCAAGTTTGTACTGCACTCACTGAACATGGCAGGATAAAGGAAACGCTCTAAAATTATTTTTAAGTATTAGGAGTAGACATTTATTCCTGGCTGTGATGCATAGTGGAGAGCTGCACCCACATGCACACCATTTCAAAGCTTTTCTAGTTACTGGTACACATTTAGTAAACAAAGACATTAATCTTCATTGGTTCTAAATTAAAGAATTCCTTCCATAGAGTAATATTCTGTGTTCTATTGGGTAGTGATGTCTCCCTTCTCATGGTAATTCGTCCACAATTTTCAGTCCATTTATCATAGCTTTTTTGATTTTATCTCAGCCAATTTTGCCTTCAGGATGAAGCAGTTGGTTTGCAGTAGTAGTTTTTGTTAAAAAATATGCTTATACCAATAGACATTTGAGTGATTTTTGAGTTCCAATGGAATGTGTTACACGCTGTACTAAACGATGATTTCAGCCAGGCAACCAAATTTTGAATTAACTTAGGATAAACTATTTCCTATAACTTAGGATAAACTATTTTACATCTATGGAAATACTTGCATCTAGAGCTGAGGAAAAGAGAAAGGATTTTGGTGCCTGTTACAGCTGAAATTAATATTTTTGCAGTTGAAGTTGTTCTTGGAGCTGCCTCCAGGATGTGCTGCTTCCTTAGTGCCAAATAAATCCCAGTGTCAGGTGCTGCCCTAACTTTCAGATCTGTTTGTGAGCCTCTCTGGATTTTTAGCTTAACGCTGACCAGTTCAATTGTACTCAGGCACTTGATTTCAAGGGAAGCCTGTGCCTATAAATTCCAGCAATTGGGAAAGGATGACTTGCTACTCCAAGGCTTGGCTGCATTAGAGGCTGAGTGAGGGTGGCTCTCTCAGGGCACTTTTGTAGGCGGCTGCTTTCAGAGAGAGAACTGTGTCAAAACAGCCCTTTTAGGTGACGTGACAGCAAACCTTTGTAAATACAGCTCTGGTTTAAAATGGAGGGCCTAGTTATTCAGTGGTAATGGAGAATAGGCTGAAGATTTTACAGAAAAGTGCTTTCCCATTTTAGACAAATGCCAGTGAGGTGTTGCACAATGGAAGTGCACAGGATGTCAAATCGTGTAACCCACTTGGAGGTATGGCTGCTTTTCATATTTTGCTCAGTGTCTGTAAGATTTTCCACTTGGTAATTAATTTTTGCAGCATGTTCATTGGAAAGGGGATCTTTTGTGTTCAGAGATCCCAACCTGGAGGTGGTTTGCCCTCAGACCAGACTTGCAGCCTCTTGTCACAGCATTCAGCCACTGGTTTGTTTTCCCCCAAGAAAGAAAGTCTTTCAGTCCTTCCTTGTTCCCATACTGCTTGATGGGTTGCAATTTGGAGCATGGAGGTCAAAGTTTGGACCACCTCATGCACCTATATTCACAGTCTTGGTAGCTAATGTTTTGGTTTTGGAACACCTAGGTACTGTCATTATCCATTAAATCTAATTGGGAAATTGAAAGAAAATGCCCTTCAGAAAGTTGCATAAAGAATTTCATAAGGTCAGCATGGGAAAACCATGCTTGATTTAATTTTTTATCTTGGTCATTAATAGCTTTGTGAAATTCTGCTTTGGGTTCTTTTGAGGTAAATTGAAAGGAAGATATTGATGTCATCTTGTCCACGGATTCCCCTCAAAGCACAATGTGCTTAGGTGGTGCCATTTGTATTAACCTGTTCTGAGTGCAGTTTCCCCAAGGAGCCTGGCTCCAGGCAGACACCAGGTGCACATTCCCCTTCCAGACACTCAGTGGTGCTGCCTGCAGCAGGGAGCTGAGCCAGGCACAGCCAGCTGCCCTGAGCAAAGCAGGCTCTGACCTGGCTGTGGCTGCAGTCACCTGCCTGCAGGGACATCCCTGTCCCTGCAAGTGCAGCTCTTGCTCTGCCTTAGCCTTGTGCAGAGCATTTTAAGGCAGCATCATGGTGGCTTTTTGGAGAGACAAAACTCAACTTCTGAATTTCTCATTGGGGATGTTCTGTTTCACATGTGAGTGATGATTTGTGTGATTCTTGCTGGCAATCTACATACATCCTAAGGGAATATTTAACACTGAATACTTGGGGTGTTAGGACTGGCAGTAGTGAGAGAGTTGTGGAACTTGGTGCTGATTTTGCTGTGAGCTGGCACAGAGAAACTCAGGTGAGACAGGACTGGTTGCTGGTAGGGTACAGGTTTCCTTTCCAATATGCTCCATACAGTACCAGTTAGGGACTGGGCTTTTCCACAGAATCAGACAATTTGTGAGTTGGAAGTGATCCACAAGGATATTCAATATCAACTCTGTCCCCAAGATATCCATCATAATTTTAAATTAACTGTTTTGCCTTCTGCCAACTTCCCATTTGACACGTCTTTTTCTGCTTTCCTTTCCTTTGGGAAAACCAGCAGATGTGAGAAGAGCCGAATCACACTCTTCATGCCCTGCCCCTGAGGACAAGAGAACAAAGCTCATGAAGCCTGCAGAGAGGAAAGAGAATCCTTGCAGTGCTGTTTATCGGCGACCCTACAGGGACAGGGTGATTCATTTACTTGCTCTGAGGGCTTACAAGAAGCCAGAGTTGCTCGCTCGCTTGCAGAGAGATGGAGTCATGCAAAAGGACAAGGGCAGCCTTGCAAAGATCCTTCAGCAGGTGAGACTGTGGAGTTTGTGACAGCATTATTTCCACCACACTATTCTTTTGTTCCTAATTGTCACTTGTTCCTCCACTCTTTAAATTAGATACGGATAAACAACTTAGGAAATGCTCCCTGTTAAGTTTTTCCATCAACTTCATCCAGAGGTCTCAAGCTGCAGATCCATGTGACATAAAGAAAGAAAACTTCAAAACTATTGGGGCATTGTTGTTTTTCTAGAATAGCTGGCAATGAGTAACACTTTGTAATGTTGTTGCTCCTCATGCCTTATTCCATTATCTTTCTTTTCCCTGCACAGTTTAACTGCTTCATAGAGTAACTTCCCAGGGATTCCTTGATTGTGTGAAGTGGTTTGTCATGGCACTAAAAATTTCCTGGGAGAAGTTCTGGAGCAAAAATTTCAGGAATTGCAGAGGCCTGTATTTCATTTGAACAGAGTGGGTGGCCTCTCAATAATACTTGGCTTCTGGTGGGATCTGTGGGGATTGTCTTCCAGGGGTGTTCCAGGCACATCCTCCATGATAGAGGTGGTAGCCAAACTTTGAGCAGATAGTTTCTTTGTTGTCATATGAATTAAATCTCCATCTTCCTTGGAACTCTTTTATTCAGTAAATTCTGAGTGCTCCTCTGAATTCCATGGTTATTTTGTTATTACAGCCAGCAATAAGATGCACATGCATTGAAAGATGCAGTGGTTCTTTCCTTCCATTTCCATATTCCCTGTTTCCCTAGTCTCTTACTGAATTATGCCAGCATTATTATATCAAGTAGAAACATTTCTTCTTTAGCTAGGAAACCAATTTCTTGAAAGCTAGTCAAGGGAGGAAAATTTAATGAAGTTTCAGTTGATCCCACAGTGACTTTTAAGAACTCATTCACTGAACCTGTGAAGTTTGTTGCTGGGTTTGCCCAGGACAGTGGCAGGGCCTTTTTACGCTGAAGATATTCACAATATAATGACAGCCATGTTCTGCTGTCCCAACTGCATGAGTCCTTTTAGATTTCAAGTTGATAATGAATTTTCAAAGCTCAGCTCCTTAGAAGGTAATGAATGAAAACATTTTCTCCTGTTCCATTGCAATGTTTGAGATTTCCCTGTAGTCAATGTGCTGTAGGAGATGTGAACTGCCTCAGGGTCCAGGTTCGCAATCTGAAAGTTCTGTGTGAGCAGCCCTGCAGCCTGAAATGCCTTGCTCAGGCTTTTGTGGATATCAGAGCAAGTGGGGGTTTATTTTGTAGAAATCTCAGCTGGGAAGTGTGAGCTTGCTGAGATCTGGTACAGTCACACTGCTTCCCTTCTAACACAACCTGAGTTCTGCTTCTGAGGAGTGAATCCCTGATTCTGGGTATCTTCGCTACATTGAATTTTTTCAGGTGTGTAAAAATAGACATCATCACACATGTAAATTATCAATGTTTATCGTGTTTTCCAGGAGAAAAGAAAAGTCAAAGTTGAGACAGATGTTAGTGGTGTGTTATATGTGTTATTCAGTGTGTTGTAGGGATCAAATAGATCAAGACTTTCCCAATGAGCTTTTCTGTGGAACTCTGAGCAGTGTCAGTTGAAGAAGTCTAAAGCTGAACTTTTGATATCAGTGGTCTTCAGGTTTTACTACTACAATTTACTTTTTGTGGTGACTTTGTCTTCAGGAAGATATGAATCTCATTTCATTTCAAAGGAATTACAGCAAGGCACATGCATGGCCTTCTCATGGCAGAATTTTGCTGGAATGAACCCTGGCTCTACCACATGAAGAGGGACTCTGGGCCTGACCCCCTCTCCTTACACATTGTAGCTCTCAATGTTGTTTTCAAAGGAACACTTGGTAGATATGGATGGAGATCCTGGGTTGTTTCCAATTGCTGAGACATTAATATGGCTTAAAACTCATGTGATAGAGGAATAATCAAACTCTGTACAAAAAGATATAATTGGTTGAAACTGGGTTCTCACAAGCAGCTGTTCAGGACCCATCATATTTCTGTAGTTTGCATGCAGCAAGCATAATAAAGATTTGTTTTGCTACATGTCTGCCTGTAGGTAGCCAAGTGGAATGCAAAGGATAACTCCTTCAGTCTGAAGGAACATCTATTTCAAACCCTTCAGACTGATTGGCCTGGCTACACTGAAATAGACAGACAGAAGTTGAAGTTAATACTTTCTGGGTAAGTTCAGTCTTTCAGAGATGGAAAATAAAACATCCCTGGTTAATGAAGCTTAGATTGTTAGAATATGGGGAGGTATCAGGGACCTGCCAGGATCCTGGTCCTGCACAGGACACCACAAGAATCACACCATGTGCCCAAGAGTGTTGTCCAAACACTTCTTGAAGCCTCCTGCAGTGACCACTGGCCTGGGGAGCCTGTTGCAGTGCTCCAGAACCCTCTGGGCCATGAATGTTTTCCTGATATCCTGCCTAAAGCTCCCCCAACTCAGCTTCATGCTGCTTCCTTGAGTCCTGACACTGAAGGTCTGTCTCCCCTGCAAGGAAAGAATTTTGACAGTTGATAATTTAGGCCTTGTAACATGAAATATTTACCCATCCATACAGAAAATCAGCTCCATCTCAGAACACCGCCAACACCAGCCAAGCGACATCTCTGGGACCTTCAGAGAGAGATGCTGCAGTAAGACCTGCTCAGGTATTTTGTGCATTTTTAACATTCTGGACTGTATGGTAAATTTTAGCAGACTTGCTGGTGGTGTAAAATTGTCATGTGAATGTGCAGGACCTTCCCTTTTGGGGAAGCCTTTGATGGAGCTCCTGAAGGGAATGTCTTTCTCCCAAAGCATTTTAGCTACAGACTTGAAGTAGGACTTGCTGAGTGCTAAGATGGGAAAGTGAGAATGAGATAGAGTCTGTGTTTACCCACAGTACTTCCTGGTTTGAATGCCCTTTTTTGTGTAGAAAGATGTGTGTTCAAGCTGGGCCAGTTCAGAAAAACTACTTTTTCAGAATGGGAGGAAAATCTGACCCTGATCATAGGTTAATGACTGAATTGTTTTGTTATTGATGCAGAAACGGCCTCTGACTTCTGACTTTACCAGTCCTGTGATGAGCAAGAAGAGGAGAATTGGCCACCAGCCCAGTCACGTCCAGCCAGCAGCTGGTGGCCACTTTTCTTCCTTCCTTCTGCCTTCCACATTTCTGTTCTCTTTGGACATGTCTCCAAGTGCTGGCTCCACTTCCCCCTGCACTCATGTGGTGCAACCCACAGAGAAATTTCCGAGTTCCAGGGTCCCAGCACCTGCCAGGGAGCAGAAGGAGATCCCAAATTCAAACGGGGAGAAAAATGAACTGGGGAGGCTGAAGCAGTGGCACCGCTTGGATTTTGATGAAGGTATTGATGTGCTAGTTTTCCTGACTCCTGTGTGGATAACTGTGGTGTAAAGATTTGGTCATTAAGAGAGGCTTCTGCCTAAATTAGGGTGCAAGTATGACTCCTTTCCACAGTCAATAGTAAAAATGTTATTGAAGAGGAAATGCAAACTAGGGAGATAGAAAGAAATGAGAGAAGAGAGGCAGGGTGAGGGGAAGAGAGAGGCATTAAGTGGGGAGATATCATCACCACATGGACTCTCCGTTGTCCAGCCTGTCCTTCTTCACCCATGGTCTGCTCAGTGATGGGGGTCCCCAGGTCTCTCTGGAGGTGCCACCTTTATACTGTCCAAGATTGGGGTATCCACAGGGTGGTCACAGCTGTCCCCACATCTTGGGCTAGAAGCCATGCAAGCACTGATTTTCCTTACCCACAGTCTCTACAGTGGAGGTTTTGTCTGGTGTCCTAATTCCAAACCTTCTGTTCTGTTAGCCCAAGGCTTCGTGCTTTTCTTCTTGCCAATTGTGCTTTTCTCACAATTCCTGTTGTGGTGGCTTATCTTATGGGAAAATCCTTCTTTGACAGCATTCTGAAATAGTTAATTGTGCTCTTGCACCTTATGAAAAGGGAGCTGTGAAAGTGGGTGCTGGATGCAGGAAGGTACTGCTCTACATGACTGCTCTGCCATTATCCCTGCTGGATGGTCATGATAAATCAAGACTTTTTTTTCTGCCATCACATAAGATTTTGACTCTTGGTTTAGAAGAAAATAACAGCAAAGCCCAGAACCTGTGCTGCTGGATCCTTGTGGAAAACTACAACAAAACTACAATTTCTAAATTCATTTTTAAAAATTCTTTCTTTAAGTAGTGCAAAACCAATGAAGAACAATGAAATCTGAAATAGATTGCTGTTGGGAGAAGGTGGTTAAAAGGAAGAGCCAGGCACTAGGAAGCCAAACGGAATGGATTGTTTTCTTTCCATCTGATTTCTACTGAACTGAAAGTAGACTGAGACAGCACTTTTTCCATTAGAAGATTTTCAAGACTGCATGCTGAAGTCAGAAACCTGTCACACATTTATTGCAGACTAGTTGACTGAAACATGTCGATCAAATCTCAGTGATTCCATGGTGGTTCATTGAACTCAGCCTTTTCAGGAAACTGCAAAAGCTGCAAAACCTAGGCTGTGGTTTCCTGGAGTTCTACTTTGAACTGCGCTGGGAGTTTTCTCTCCATCCCTGCTGTGTAATTTCATTTTTCAAAACCTGTAGAAGTGGTACAGACTGGAAACAGCATTGAAAAGCTAAACAGAAATGCATAAAGAACACTTGATTTCTGATGACAGGGACACACCCAGCAGGGCAGAGTTCAGTTGCTTTGTTAAATCTGTGGGTTGCCTCTTTTGGAGGTTGACCTTGCAAATTCCAAGTTGTGTTCAACCTGGAGGCAGGTTTGGAGTGTGCAGATGCCTCTTGCAAGTGGTGGTGTGCTTGTAGAGACAGGTGCTTTGAGATGGTCTTTCCACATTTCTTCTGGACATAGACATGTGTTGGAGATTTTTTCAGGGATGGCCTAGAAGGCAGCTGTGAGGAGCAGGTTCTCACAGCCTGTTTCTGTGAACAGCAGAGGTTCTCAGGTTATTTTTAATTACAAGTAAAGGTGACAAACATGAAGGCCTTGAGAGCCTTGCACACCAGAGTTCTCAGGCAGCTTTCTCATAACAAGTGGATGTTCTGTCTTTTAGCTGTTTTGGGAAAGCAAGAATAATTTTGAGAACCCAAATCTTGGTATTGGAAACATAAGGAGGGGTTAGTATGTTATCTCTGACCTATTGTGAGCTCAGATTTTGCAATATGCATGAAGTGAATTAACAGTTATAAAAGGTGCCTGATTGATGAATAAAGTGGAGTCGATGGCTGACCAATGCAAGGTGGGTCGTCTCCCTTCCAACTTCAATAGACACGGTACCTGCAAACCTTGGGATGCCTTTGGAAAGATCTCTGCTTGAATCTATAAACTCATGTGAGCAGCATTCTTCAGGAGCCAGTTCCCAAATTCTGCCCAGCTTTTTTTCCAGTGAAGGAAATCCTGTTCTGTGTTTTAAGTTGCGGCTTAGGCTGAAGCTTTCTTGTGGACTGAGGCATGAGAGCAAACGCGCTTTTGGAAATGAAATGCTCACAGCAAAGCTGTTCTTCCAAGTTGTGTTGAATGTACTGTGATTATTGGTATTTCTGTCCAGTTTTATTACCGCTATTACACTTCCTTTTATTCTTCTGCTATACAACTAAAATCAACAAAAGCAAGTGGAACATCACACAACAGCTCTTTCCTCAAGAATTGAAGTTCAGGTAGTTTAAACATTGTCAAGAATGGCTGAGTTTTAAGAAGATTACTTTGTGTAAACAATGGCAATGGAAGCTCATAAGGAATGTAATGGATCGCATGGGATTTTTCCGCTTGGCAAAAGACCTGAAATGGAAAACAGACAGAGATTACCAAGATCCTGAGTATTCCTTCCTGTTTCAGCTGACTATTCCTTATGACAGATCTTTTTAATATCATTATAATTCTTGAACATTTCTTTGGAAAGAGGGCTTGATATTATATGTGCAATGCTTCCCAAAATGCCTTTGCCAATAGGCAAATGACAATTCCCAAGTGCAGAGCTGTTTCCAACCCCATCCTGCCACATTAGTGAGGAGCACTGGGTTTTGTCTGCAGGGTATTGGAGCCTTAGTGCCAGTAAGCCCTATAGAATGGAATTGGCTTTCCTGCTGACAAGAGTGCAGGCACTCATTGGAACTGTGGTCCTCTGGAATTGGCAGGGCAGTGGGGATAAAAACATGGCATGAGAAGAACTTCAGCTTTCTTCTTTATTTTTTGTTAGAACCTCCATGTTGATCTCTCTCAAGTTGTTGTCTTTTGTGAAGCTGCATCTTTTGCTGCATGACTTGAATGGCTGTGCAGATGCCGCCTCATGCCTTCAAATACGAAAAGCTGAGCTGGGGCTAACACTGTGGGAATGCACAATGTATAGAATAAAGTGGCCATTCCGTCTTTCTAATTTCCAGGAATGGGTTCTTTGGAGGTTGTGTCTGTTGTATTATTAAATATTGTTGCTTCTTGTGAGTAATTAGCTGTGAGAGGAACACTCTGAAGGACTTTTTCAAGACTGTCCAATGGGGATCTTTTGGCCTTTTAACGATCTCCTGATGGAGAGTGTCAAAATTGTGCTTTTCTGCAGGAGCAAGAAGAGAGACTTCGATTGCCTCCACATGCTCTGCAACAAGCAACCAACCAGACTACCTGAGGTGAGTAAAAGAAATTTACCCTTGCCACTCTCAGTGGGGTGCAGTGTCAGGCTCTTTCCTGTGCTGAAAGGGTGAGTTAGAGCAGGTTTAGTTGGGCCTGGAAGGCTCAGAGCAGAGATGAACACCGAGGTGGGTTAGGCCGGGATGGGCCCTCCCTTCCTGCAGTGCAGTTGCACAGGCTCAGCTGCAGCAGTGCGGCTGCATCCCCTCATCGAATTTGCAGTGCAGGAGGGGAGGGAGAAGTGTGTGTGTGTGTGTGTGTGGTATAAAAGACTGGAACTTGCTGCCAGCTTGTGTGAGGGCAGGGATGTTGCAAGGGCAGTCAGGCCTCCTGCAGCTCTGGGGCTCTGGGGCAGCTGCGGCCTTTGGAGCAGGCGCGGCAGGGCTCTGGCTCACATTGCTCCGGTGCCTCCCAAAATGTTGCAAAGCATCTGTAGTTTTCTTTTCAAAATTATCCTATGCACTGGTCAGGTGTATCTGGCCTGGGATGCATCCTTGGCACAAACTGTTGTCTGCCCTGGGACTGAACTTCAACTTGTTGAGGATTTACTGCTTGTAAATATTATTCTTAGGATGATTTGAATTGTTTATTCCCATGTGAAAGGTGTTAATGTCATCCAAAAAGAACCAGGTCTTCAGGCCCAAAGGAGCAGAAGCATTGCTGTGACAGTGTTGGGAAATGGCATCTATTGTTCTCATTGCCACCTGGATTTTTATCATGAGCTTGATAAATGTCATGCCTGTTGATTTGAGGGAGAAGGGAATGAAGAAGGTTTGACCCCCATCAGTGGCTTTAGGCATTAATGAATTTTTCCCTCCTTAGGAGCAGATGCTGTTTGGGTAGTAGTTGTAGTTTCAGGCTGATATAGAGACTGTTTTTTTGGCTATATTACAAATGCCTCAGTTCCACGGTCAGTGATGTAACTGCTGTCCACTTGAAGAATCAGATATTATCATTAACTCTGCCATTAGACAGACAAGAATGTAGCTCAGAAGTCCAGAACTCTGTGCACTCAAGTCAGAAGTCAGAACTTTGTGCACTCAACTCCATAAATGCAGTCCCTGATAAATATGTTTTACAGGTGTATTGTCACAGGTAAATGTAACTAATTTAAGCTTTTCCTACAGAGAAGAGTTTATAATTTAGTAATGTATCTCCTCTCCATGAAGTTGCTGTGTTTGTTTGTCCTTTGACATTTGAAATGAGGGCATATGTTTTCTAAGTGTGCTCCACTTGCTAATGAAGAAAACCTCTACGATGTAAACTATCAGTAAGTAAGTTTCATAGAAATGTGGCAGATTCCTAGAGTTACCTGATTACATTCTCTTGAAATGCATGAGCTTGAAAGTAGAAACTGTCAGTCCCAGAGCAACAGACTCAAAACTTGGGTGCCTGTGTTTTCCCATTTTCTAAGGGAAAAAATGGCCTCATTTTTTCCCTTAGAAAATACGTAGCCATTGTCTCCTTGGAGCAACGTCAGCGCTACAAGGATGACTTCAGTGCAGAGTATGACGAATACTGCAATTTACATTCCCTGATTGACAAGACCACAAAGAAGTTCAGACAGTTTCAGGAGCAATGGAAGTCTCTGACTCCAGGCACTGAAACCTATCAGGTAAAGAAGGATAAAACTATGAAGGCTGTGCTTCATCATCGCAGCACAGCAGTGTTTTGGATTCCCTGGAACTGCTCAGTGAAACAAAGTGAACCTGTAGAATTGGCATATATGCTCAGACACTGCTTGGGCTGGGTCTTATTTTTGCCAGACCCTGCCCCAAAATGCCGTTTTTGAGCTGTCTATGAAGAAACAGTAAGGGGAGAGATGTCCCAAGCAGAGTTTTAGAGCATGGGCTCCTTCTGTTGCCTGTTGAGAGGCTTAATTGCAGATCTTGGGTGATGCTGGGAGAGGGAGATTTGTTCTTGCAAATGTCCCAGAAGAGGGGTGGCTGACAGAGAAGAAAATGTCTAGAGTCAGACTGAATGAACTTTTAGTGTTTTACCAAAGTTTGCATTTTATGGTGGTGGTGAAACATTTCTCACACTTTTTCTCTTGTAGGCACTGCATCATCAAGTCCTAGCAGATTATCAGCAGTTACAACAGGTACGTGTGACACCAGAGCTGCAGGGCTTGGTAACTGCTGAGTCTGCCTCAAGGCTTTTCTAAAGCAAAGGACATCAGAGTGTAGACTCTGCAGAAGTGTTTGCCTGCCCTAATTTTCTTTTGCTTTCTCCTTCACAGGGTAGCCCCAGCTACTCTGAAATGAAGAGCAGGTGCCTGTACCTCCACAAAAAGCTGGCCCATATTCAGAGCCGCATTTCTGAATATGACCAGCAGTGAGTGGAGTCCTGGCACTGGACATCTGCTTCAGCCTCGTGACATCTGCGGACCCTGGATTTTTTATTTCAACTAGAAGATTAGGTTTTTAGGAATATTTAAGTTAGTATTGAACAGTAGGTTATGTTAGCACTGAGCCGTAGATTATTTCTTAAAAGTGTAGGATTAGTTCAAAGAAGTTTGGTAAGTTTTCAAAGTTGAAAGATGATAGTTTTTAATGATAGAACATTAACAATAAAGAAATCACACTATTTGTAATTCTTTCTCTCATTGTTGCTTGTATCACTTTTGGAGTGGATTTCTTCTGGTCATTTCTGTTCTTCAAGTCTTAAGTTTGTCCACTGAAATAAATTTATCAGTAGAGGGTGGAAGCCCATTACATGTACTCTGAAGCTGTGCTCCTTTTAAGAATAGATTTTGGCCAATGGAAATTCTTTATAAGTTTTGTGGTGATTTTTGATCTTTCTTGTTAATGCGAAACTGGTAAAAGACATTGAAGTTTGGACAACCCTGTCCGCAAATCACTTTGGTTTGCAGAGTTACAGAGGAGGGCACATGGGCTGCTCTCATCTGTCATCTGAAGCAGCTCTCAGAACAGATTTTAAATAATGGCCTCCCTTTGTCAGTGAGCCAAGCAATATCCAGATCTCTGCAAGAGTTTTGTAAAACACATGGAATAGTGTTGGAGGGAGGTATTTCAATGGGTTTTAAAGAGAAATTGGGTTCAAGTGTCCCTATGGAAATGCTGTCCATTTCTTTGCATATTTAAACCAGTCTGTCTCAACCAGCCTTTCTAAAGAGACACAGATGTTGATTCCTGCACAGATCTCTGGGAACTTGGAATAAAGTCCTTTTCCTAAGTTTTCTGCCATTTGTTTATTTAGCTGAAATGGTAGATCTGTTACCAGAAAAGACTTAACCTTCCTTTGGGGAAGAATATGAAATTGTCTGAGGCAGGATAAAGGGAACACTCACAGGAGGCTCTGAATGCCCCTTTCTTCCTTAGAGAGGATTCTACAAATTCTCAATTGTCTCCATGCAATGATGTTAAGTCCTTACCTGAGAGATTTTTGAGTGTTTTCTGATTGAACACCTGAGCCATTGTTGCCTTTCTGTTCCTCGTCAAGTGAAGTTCATTAAAATGTCATCTCTTAAACCCTGAGACTTGGGTGCTTTTTTGCCAGGGTCGGGGGTGGCTCCTACAGCTCTGCAGTGCAGCAGCCCCACGAACGCTGCCGTGGGGGGCATGGGGTGAATTGTGCTGGGGAGCCTCCCCTTGGCCTGGTGGCTGCTACTGGTTGACAGAGTGTGCAAGAATGCTGCTGGCCAAAGCGTGGGCTCAGAGTGGGGATTTTTCATAGTTACCCCTTCATGACCTATCTTGCCTTTTATGGAATTTCTTCTAACTAATTCCACACTGCATAAAGAAGTTATATTTCCATGCTTTTACAAGTCTAATCTTCATATTCCCAGCTGACTCTATTTTCCCCACCAGTTCCTTGTGTGTTGGGGCAGGCTTCCCTTGGGGGAAGATGTGTGAATGCACTGGTCCCATCTCCTTTTACTGCTAGAAGAGTGTTTAGGAATACTTGAAATGGGTCCTTTCCACTTTTCTTTAAGTGCCTTGTTGTGCTTTCTGGCATACACACAGTCCCCAGGTTGATTAGGATGTACCTGAGCATCCAAAGTCCTCAGGGATGCTCACACCCAGAATTTCTGCAGAGATGAGAGAACCTTTTGCAAAGAGGGTTAAAAGGGACTTAAATTATCATTTCCTATCACATAACTTTCTCTAGAAAGGATTGTAATTTGGTATTGTCTTCCTGTGAGAGTCTGTCTGAATTTTCCCTCATCTGCCTCACGATCATCATTGGGGGGACCACTGAAGAGAAGATCCCCCCCCTGTCTAGAATCTCTGGCTCTGAAGGAAAAAAGTCACACACCAAAGGCCCTGAGAGCTGAAAGCTCAGTGTTAAGTTATTGTTTTTACAGGTGTGTTTGCTGTATGCTAAGAGGGGGGCACCATGCCCCGTTTGCAACAATAGCATCTCTGGAAGCTGTCCCACCTCTTGCCCTGGCTGGACTTCTCCTGAGTTTCAGGTGGTCTCCCACAGAAGACCCTCACTTGTTTTACAACCACCGTGACAGACAGACTGAGATGTAAGGAACCTCTCCATCAAGGACTGAGATGTGAAACTCCTAAAAGGCCCCTCTGCTCCTTCCAAGGACCAGGACTGAAACCCCCAGCCCAGGCAGGTGTGTGGGGGAGGCAAGCTGACCAAGCCGAGGTGTTTGCCTGCAGGTTTTGACCATTGCACCAAGCAAACAATGGTTCTTGCCTGCTGCCTAGCTTGGACTCTGTGTACCCCCCTTTCTATCCTTTGTTTCAGTTGCGAAATTTATTCTCCCTTCCCCCAATAAAAAGAGTATAATTGGCGTGCAATTCAGCCGTGCCTTTGAGATCTCCCCAGCGTAACAGGCGGACCCTTGACTGGACTGGACCAAAGGACTTAGTCTCTGCATTGGTAGCTATATTCTCCCCCCTCTCTCCCTTTCTCTCTCTCTCTCTCCTCTCTCTTTCTCTATCTTTTTCTCTCCCTTAATCCCTCTATCGCATTTTTGCTGTGGTTATTTCAATAAAACTGCACTTGTTTGATTATCACTGCAAACCCCCTTGTACCGTGTTGGTTTTTACACTCTGAGATCACTCCTATGAACCATCAGGTCATCTGTTCACTAGGACGGATCCTGATACAGGGTAAAAAAAAACCAGGAATCTTCCAGATAAATCTAAGTTTTAGAAACATTCTTTTCAATCCTAATCTACAATCCTACTCTACTATCCAACTCTACAAAAGTATTCTTCAGTTCTACTCTAAGATGATTATGGAGTAAATAATCCTGATGTGATTAGCACAGTGTTTACTTGACTTTCCTCCTCTTCTCTGAAATGGTGAGTGGCGCCAGGATGGATGCTGGCTTGGCTGATTCAAATGGATGCTGCTCACTAAAAAAACCAACAAAAACCAATGAATCATGACTTTTCAAGCTCAGTACTTCACAGATTCAATCAGGATTCCTCTGGTTCTTAGGAAGACCCAGAAAGAGGAGCGATTGGACCATGTGCTCCCCAGTTGTTCCCAATGTACAGGACCTTGCCATTGCAGGCAAACCTGGCCCAGAGTCCCACTCATATGTTTATTCCAATGTCTTCATCTTGCTGGGGTTTTTGCCGTGCCAGTGCTCTAGAAATGGTGCTTTCTGTCCCTGGGGTATCTTCCTTTCAGGAAACTCCAATGGCTCACATAGGTCCCTGCCTTTGCAAGACAGGCACTGTGTGGTTCCAACAGGGAGACAGAGCAGTGTCTACCTTTCCATGCCCTGCCCCTCCCCTCGTGTGCTGGATGGCACCTTCCTTCCCAGCAGGGCCAGCCCAGTGGCATCGGGTCCTGCAGTTCCCTCTCTGCCACACAACCTGGCAGTAACCCTGGCACAGTTCCCATCTGCTTGAGCGTGCCAGGCAGCAGATGGGGCTGGGACAAGTCCCTCCCAGCTGTCCCTGTTTGCGTGGCAGAAACCTCTAAGGGTGGGCTGGGGGGCACAAACCAGGGCCCCTCAGAGGCTCACAATGAGCCCCCCACAGCCCCTCCTGCCCACAGCCAAATCTCTGAGCCCTAGACTGGGACTGGCTTCCTTGGGTTCCTGCAGCACCATTTCATGTCTCTGTACCCTGCATTGCTCTGCTTCAATTCTTTTGCCATTAGATAAAATTGAACACCCCACCAAATGACAAAAGACGGTGACAGAAACAGTCAGAGGACAGAGCATCTCTCCTCTGAGGAAATGCAGAGAGAGGTGGAGTTATTCAGTTTTGTGAAGAACAGGCCCGAGGGAGACTTTATTGCCACTTTCCAAGACTTCAGAGTGGCTTTGAAGAAAGTGGGGGACATATTTTTTTACTGTTTTGCAGAGAAACTCTGTCTCATTTCAGGGCCAGTTACAAAAGGATGTGGGTGAATATTTTTAAACACAAAGGGGATCTAATCAGAGTAGGTCTAATCAGAACTGGTTTACTTGGAGCATGATGCCACCCTGGCACAGGTTGCCCCAAGAGCTTGTAGGTGCCCCGTCCCTCCAACCATTCCAGGTCAGGTGGGAAAAGACTCTGAGCAATCTGATCTCTTTGAAGATGTCCCTGCTCCTTGCAGGACACTTGCACCAGAGGACCTTTACAGGGCCCTGCCAGCCCAGCCCAGTCTAGGATTCCTCACCATTTTCATTTGAAGAGCACCAAGAGTGGAGGTGAGGAGGAAGGGGACTCATGTGATGCCTTGGACTTGAGTGGAGGAGGAGCCCATCCCTCAGAGCCTGTTTCACCTGCAGCCCCTTCACATTTTACCTGCAGGAGCTCCCTGGCAGACCAGCGCTGCTCCTCGTCTGTCTGCAGGCAGCAGCTCAGGAAGTCACGCAGGCAAGGCGAGAATCAGTTGGGCTGCTGCAGCCGTGGGGACCCTTTTATGGCTATCATGAGTTTAGCCTGGGGAAAAAGGAGTCACCAGGCTCCACCTGCTGCTTTCCTCTCTGTAACTGCTCTCCCAGATCCCATTGGTTAAGCTCCACTCTGGAGTGGCAGTTTCTGCCCTGGCAGAGACCCAGAGATTATTTCCCTTTACCAACCAAAAACCCAAACCCTGATGCAGCCACAGCTTTTCCACTATCCTGCAGATCTTGCCTTGGCAGCTGATTTCATTGACTGAGCTAGTTAGTGGGAACTACATCAGCAAAAGCACATTTACTTCTTTGAGGATTCACACCAGCTTGTGAGGCTTTCTGGAAGAGAGACTGTGCTACACAAACTAATTTCAAGTGTTAGTACATGAAAGGCATGTCTGCAGTGCTTGCTGGTCCTTTAAGTGCACCACTGCCCTAGAACAACACTCATCAAGCTTTTTGTGCTGTTCTTGAAAACAATGGGAACTGGAAGGAAAGAAAGGAAATCCACAAATCCAAATTGGAAAGGAAAGGAAGGTATTCCTCAGGTAAGGAAACAAACATTT
Organism: Zonotrichia albicollis; assembly: GCF_047830755.1. NCBI lineage: Eukaryota > Metazoa > Chordata > Aves > Passeriformes > Passerellidae > Zonotrichia > Zonotrichia albicollis. Next base: position 76,263,956 of record NC_133860.1, read on the forward strand.
AGAATCTCATATTCAACACAGACACATTAAGATGCCTGCACAAATGTATTGGGATGAAATGCCTGCTTGCGCACAAAGGAGCCACCTGCAGCTCTGTCTCTCAGCAGTCTGAAAATTTCTGCTTTCCTTATGTGTAAAAAAAAAAGTTCCCATGGTCAAATCAGAAGGAGAGTTTCCATCCCTACAGTGACCCTCATTTGGCTACTCAAGTCAATGCATTAACAGTAGGCCTGCCCCAGAACGTGCTAGGAAACAAATGGGAGGTTTTGTCAGGCTGTCCGCATCACCAGGCTCTGGCTTGGTGACACAGAGAATGTGCCTTGGGCTAGGAGAGAAACACGGTCACTGAGCGTTTCAGCAGCACTGCACAAGAAGCAGAAGAGATCCTGTGGCCTTTACACCCTCATGCCCAGGTTTCAGGCATGCTTCCCAGTGAGTAGGACCTGCACAGGGGGTTAAGTTCCTCTCTAAAAACCAGTGCCTTAGCAACTTTCTGGTGTTTGGGCTTCTTTGCTTCATTCCTGGAAATGTAACACCAGTTCTGAGAGGCTTGCGTTGTGGTTTTAAGGGCATCTACACAGACATACAAGTGGGAACAACTTGAAACTCAAGGCAAATGTTGCCTGAGGAGAGCTGGGAGTGTTTGTCTGGGTGAGGCTTGAGCTGTCAGGCAATCCCCTTCCATGATATGCAGAAACATCCAGCTGCTCCCCAGAACTCAGTCCCTCTGGGCACACAGGCCTCTGGAAACACCTGACAATTCCAGCCTTTCACCTGCTCAAGAGCATCTAAGCTAAGCTGAGCTCCAGTTTCTTCAGCAAGGCCAAGGATGCTCACTTCCATGCAGCTGACAGCGTCCATGGAGCTCAGCAGGTCTTTCTGATACTCCTCAGGCCAAGGAATTACTGAGTAATTTGGCAAGACATCAGGGGAACAATATCCAATGTGGTTCATGCAGAACCAAGCTCTAACAGGCTGACAAACCAGAGGAAGAGAGCTCATTCTGCTTTTGCAAGATGGAATTTAGAAACAGACTTGGAGCTACTCAAACCTCAGCTTGCAGAATCCATCTAAAATAGACAAAAATAACAATGGCAACAGGCCTTGGAGTCTCCATAAAAATGCCCATCAGGATAAGAATAACTCCTCACTAGTGGTGGTAAAATAGCTGGTGGCCAAAGAGACTTTGTTCCTTTCCTCTTCAACACAAAGGAAAATTTCCAAGCCTAAAATGGCCAATCAACTCATCTTGATTAAAAGCAGCTATGACAATTCATTCAAGTATGCAGACGTGAGCAGAACAGAGGGATCACAGGTCACGCCTGATTTTCCCTGCTCATTGGTGGAACCTGTGGGAATCTACAAAATTGGAGGGTTTCAGAAAGCTCTAAAAAAAGCAGGCTTCAGAGGCAGTAGAACTGTGATTAGAGTTAAGCAGCAGCCATGAGATAGGTCAGCAGAAAAATTAATTAAACTATAGAAAAGCAAGGAGAAATAAAACAATGGTCTGTGTATTAACACTTGTCTAGAATAACTCTTTAAGCTACAGAAAAGTTTATCGAGCAAGATATTCAGAAGTTTGAAGCTTGATAATGGAGTTCTGTGCATTGTGTTTTAAGACTTACAAGTAGGTATTGTATTAAAAATAAGCCTAAAATGGCCAATGCACTCTCCTTGATTAAAAACAATTATGACAATTAGTTAAAGTACGCTGACATGAGCTAAACAGAGAGATCACAGGTCACATCTGACGTTCCCTGTTCATTGGTGGAACCTGCAACTCTGATTTTTATGCAATTTACAAATGTGTCAATTGTTGGTTTCATAGAGCGTTTTTGGCAAAAGCGTGGGTTATGGTTTGCTATGTTATAGATCCCCTCTCTTGGACTTACAAAGGTGAAATTTTAGTTAAAAGATCAAAAGCAAAGTTTTAAAATTGATATATATGGGAGGATCTTTTGCCAAAACTTAGCTCACAAAAAGCAGGGAGCAAAATAGAATGGTACGCTGGTGTCAGATGGTTGGTTTTAATGGCTTCTTGTAGTGTAGACTTGCCTGTGGAACAAGGAAAAACAAATGTTTGGGTGACTTTAGCCAAGGCACTAGGCTTGGATAACATATGTTCGTCTAATTCAGAACCAGAAAAGCCTTTCTCAACCTGTCTAGTCTGTGTGCCAATAAAGGATTTGCTCTTGGTCAAAAAGCACTTCAGTAGTTAGCCTGGTGAAATTGACAATATCCTGTATCGGATGGGAACATTTGGGCTAAAGAACTGCCCAAAGTTGTATCTGAGCCCCAAGAATTAGAAATCCTTGGTAGTTTAACAATGGATTTCGGCCTTACATTTAGAGCTAATGATTGGTGAGAAGGTGATCCTCCAAAGTACAATGTTACTCCCCATTATAGTGCATATAGAAATTCAAGGTTTTGGTGTAATTATTCAGACAGTCCTTTCTGAGGCTGACCAATATCCGCGACAATTACCAAAAGGATGTTGGTTGACCTGTGTAGAAAGGCCTTGGCAGGGCATCCCAACATGCCTTGAAGGTGGCCCATGTAGCACTGGAATGCTCACTGTGGTAGCACCTACTGCCAAAGCAGTCATTAGGAAACACAAGTGAACAAGATCTTCTCATCACTATGATGAAAATTGTAAGAGTGATTTCATGCCTTGGAATGCTTCCAAAAGGGTTTCAGCAGGTTTGTTTTTACCCCAGCTGGCTTCAGCAATGGCATTGAAACAATTAGATTGGGTTGGATGTTGGCTGAGTAAACAAACTAATCCCACATCCACTGCAATCAGTGATATGCTGACAGATGCTAACAGTGTTGGGCATGCTACCCTTCCAAACAGAGCAGCAATTGATTTTCTTTTACTGGCACATGGACACAGTTGTGAGGAATTCGAAGGATTTTGATGTGTGTACCTGTCTGATCATTCTGAATCCACCCACAAAAGCATTCAAAACCTGAAAGATTTGGCAGCTCCAATTAAAGAAGATGGTGGGTCCTGGTTAGATCATTTGTTCCAAGGATGGAGCTTTGCTCCTTGGCTAAGGGAACTTTATAGAACAGGTCTCTATATGTTGGGTGTTTTGGCAGTGATACTGGTAGTAATACCTTGCAGATGTCGGTGTGTGCGACAAATGATGGACAAAACTATCAAAGAAGTTTTTATCACACAAGAGAGAGAGGTACGAAATGGATTCACAGAGAATTCCCAAAATCTCACACAGATGGTGAAGGAATGTATAGACATGGAGGGAGGTTTTGAATTAAGACCTTAGATCAGGCAAGACTTTTTGGAACAATGACTTGTAATTGTTGTCAGACATGACTTAGCCCTTTGAACTGACTGGACTTTCACAGCATCAAAATTGCTGTGTTGGAATATATCAAGGCCTAATGAGAGCAAAAATGATGCTTTAAGCAAGTAATAAGCAGGTATACTACAGTAAAGCTATGAAATGCAAGGTAGTGAATAAATGACACAGATGCAAAGGTTACTTTTTACTTGTACCGAGAGGGGGAATTGTGGGAATCCTTCAAATGAGAGGGTTTTGCGAAAGCTGCAAAAGGCAAGCATCAGAGACAAGCAGAACTGCAGTCAGAGCTAAGCAGCAGCCATAATATTTGTCAGCAGAAAGGTCATATAAGAAGTAGAAAAGTAAGGACAAATAGAACAATGTTAACAATGGTCTGTGTATTAATTCTTGTCTAGAATAACTCCCTAAGCTTCAGAAAAGTATATCTAGCAAGATGCTTCAGAAAAGTATATCTAGCAAGATATGATAAACTTCTAAGCTTAATAATAGAGCTCTGTGCATTGTGTTTTAAGGCTTACAAGCAAGTATTGTATTCAGAATAAGCAAGTTTTGGTTTAACAAAAGCTACATGTGCTTATTGTGGTTGGATAGAACTACTGTCAATATGCTTCTGCTTTGTGTAAATGGTCAAAAATCTTACTTAAAGTAAGTTATAACATTAAGTTGTCTGCTTCCAGGGATGTGAGCTGCTGGCATCTTCCCATTGTCATACCCATGGAATGAGAGTGATGCTGCAAAACAAACAGCTCAGGGCGCGTTCCTCAGCAGTCCCGTCCCGTTCGTGATTTGTACGTAGAACTCCGGCCAGCAATAGTGTATAGATGTTAAATTACATCTATGATAAATTAATATTAATTATTTCATACATGTTGAAATGTTTTGATTTCATATTGATTTATATATTTTCATATCATGTAGGTTTGATGAATTCCTCCAACTTGGGAGAGTGAAGATGAACAGGAGTCCAAAACCTTCTGCCCACACAGCAGTCAGCCCCCGGGCATGTGCATGCACACCCACCCACTGTGCTTGCTCTTCTCAGCATCTCGGGGCTGCTGTTTGCACAGAATTGGGATTAATTTAACTCAACAGAGCCATAAATGGGGTATGCAGCTTGTCATGAACACTCGTGGCAAGGCACAACACAGAGCTCTCAAATCACAATACCACAGGCCCTCTCATTCCTGTTGGGCATTGAGGAACTTTTGAGACTCTGTCCAAAGTTTCTCTCACCTGCCTCACAATCATCATTGGGGACCACTGAAGAAACGACCCTTGTCTGAAGTTTCTGGCCCTGTTGGAGAAAGTTACATGCCAAGGAACCTGAGACCTGAGCACAGCTCCTGACGTTGCTTGGCTGTTGTCCACAAGTGTGTTTGCTCTATACTACACTGAACCCAATGAAAGGAAGAAGTGGACAACTCTCCTTTTTGCAACAATAGTCTTGGAAGTTGTCCTACCTCTCAGCCTGGCTGGACTTCTGCTGAGTTTTGGGTGGTCCCCCCCAGAAGACCCCTCACTTGTCTTACAACGGCCATGACAGACAGAGTGAGATGTAAGAAGCCTCTCCATCAAAGACCGAGACATGAAATCCCTATGTGAAAAGCCCTCTCCCACACTCTTTCCAAGGACTGGGACTGAAACCCCTAACCTGGGGGAGGTGTGTGGGGAAGGCAAGCTAACCAAAGCAAGATGGATGTTGCAGGCGCCAGCAGTGGACCAAAAAGACAATGGCTCTCACCCACTGAAAACATGGAATTTGTGTACCCTTCTCTAAGTACCATTTTTCTCCCCAAAAATACAATAGACTACTATTGATTTGGCTTCAAGATTTACCCCTTCCCCACCCCAAAAAAAGAATGTAATAAGAGTTGGGATGAACTGCAACCCTGAGATCTCCCCAGATGTGACCTGGTGAACTCCATCAGCTGGACATCGAAGGACTTCACCATTTCTATGTTTGGTAGCTATATACCTTCCTTTCTCTTCCTCCTCCTTTTCCTTATTTTTCCTTTTTTTTCTGCAATTCCACCCCAACACATTTTGCTGTGGTTATTTGATAAAGGTGCATTTGTTTTTGATTATCACTGCAAACCCCCGTGCTGTGTCGGATTCTGTTGCACCCTGAGATCAAATACACAATCCATCATGAAACCCGTTCCCAAGGACGGCTTGTGACAGAACCCTTAAATATACCAAAGACACAGAAAAGAGGTGGGGAAAATTGGCATCATGCTGCTGCTGATATCCTCATGGAGGAAAATCTCTTGGATTTCTTAAGGTCATACATTCCCAAAAACTAGAACAAAAAACCTACTGCTCAGCACCAGTGGCCCAATGGTTTTCTTGACTTGGTAAAGCTGGGGTGTTAATAATGAACTCCGTCCTTTGTTCAAATCACCTGCCCTCATCTGCAGACAAAAGCACCACCAGCAGCAGCAGTAGCTACATCACTCAATTTCACTCAAAAAGCTGTGTTAAATTTGGGAGAGGGAAGGAAAACACATCAGACACTGTGGGTTAATGACAAGACTCTGAGGAACAGTTCCAAAGCAAAGGGCAGCAGCTTCTCTCTGGGCCACTCCTTGTGCTCCAAGGCAGCCGGGCTGCCCTGGCTGCCCAGGACCCTGCGCTCCGCGGGCTCTGCAGAGCTGCACAGCGGGGAGGCAGCTTCGGGCACCTCAGCCCTGGGCAGGAGTGGCTGCTTGCTCTGCAAGGCTGCCTGTGGGCAAAAGCAGGGTGCTGGCCTTCTGCTCTTGGCCCTAGCCTGGCCTTGCAGGCCTAATCCTGTTCCTTGTCTCAAATGTGCTAAAGACAGACTTGTTTGTTTCCAGCTCCGCACAGGTGTGATTTGCACCACAAAATACCAAAGGACTAAGGCCTGAACAAAAGACCCTGATTGAATCCTCAAAAAGAGGAACTTGAGCAAAAGCTGCCCTCTAGATGACCTTTCCAACCCAATGTTCTATGTATCTGCTCCTTAACCAAGTACTATATCAAAAATATTGTTGCCTCCATTCACTGGTGAAGCATGTCTGCATCTTTATGCATGAGGAAAACGGACAAGGCCACACCTGGCCTTGGTTCCTCCTTGAGCCCTGGGCAGGCTCGAGGAGAAAACCAAGAGGAGAATGAAACCAGCTGTGCCCCAACAGAAGCTCTGGCACATTGCTCATCCAGCACTGTCAGAGCCGGGCTACTGTCACAGCGCACTCGGGAGCCTCGTGGCCGGCAAAGGTGGAGGCACCGCAGCATTTCCCGGTTCCCGGCCGTGGCTCTGCAGGGCTTGGCTGGGACAGCTTCCCCCAGCTGATGTGCGGCACTGGATGAAGGGAAAGGCATTGTGGTACCTGGTGATGTATCTTCCTTAATAAACAGAGGCACCCTTTTGTAATAATGCTGAGGTGCATCGCTTAGCTTATCCTTTCCTGACTCTTACTTGCACTTTTGCATTACAGTAAATTGCACCGTTCCTTCAGCTGGTGTCTGTGTCTGCATCTCTGACCCTCCCCAACATCAAAACAAACACACAGCCAGTTTAGCACGAGACCTGCCTCTCTGCCAGCCCATCTCTTGGCAAACACCCCTGGCGGCCATCTCCACAAAAGAAATTCCCACTTTGCAACTTCCTTTTCTGCAGGTAGGTGAGGAAAGGAGCAACTCCTAATTCTGGATACCTCAGAAAACCAGCTGCTTTCAGCAGTTGCAACCTTGAAATACCAACTTCCTTCCCTAAACTGCCACAGGGAGCTCCCACCAAGATCGTTTTGTCCAACGATACCCACAGAAGAGCTCGAGGAAGGAGCAGATTGAAACACAACTGCTTCAGAGTTTAAACCTGCCTTTATCAAATGAGCACACACCAACCTGTCCCAAAGGGAAAGCAGGCAGGAACGAGAAGCTCCTCTCCCACAACAGCAAACTCTGTGCTTCCTTCTGTTCCAGTTGGAGAGTGGAGGCCATGGGCTACACCTCAATTTGGGAAGGAGCCTTAGGAATTGGCCTGATCTGGGAGGGCAGCAAAAGGAATTCCCCAAGAAATAGGAAAAGATTCTCTGGAAGCAAAAGAAGATGATGCTTTGGCAGAAAAGCAGAAAAAGAATAACTGAAGCATTTCAAGAAGTGCCCACACTGAAACTGGTTTGCCGATATGACAACCCCAAAGTCTCTTCAGTGTGTCAGGAGGCTCAGGAATGAACCTGCAAGGCTTGGATAAACATCACTGGTGTCTGTCCCCCAGAGCACAAGCAGATCCCCAACAAGACTTCAAGACTAAGGGACAAAGCTTCCCCCTTCATCTCCCCACAGCAGCTCTAGGGAGTCTCTCTCCACTGCAAGATCTCCTTTGTCAGTCTACAGTGGCAGGAGTTGGCTGCAGGAGGCATTTGCATTGGAGCTCTCCCCAGATGCGGGGAAGAAAAGGAAAAGGTGATTCCTGAGGAAAGAAAAAGGCAACGCTGTTTGGGAAGACACCAGTGTGAGTTCGCTAAAAATCTAGGCCAGAAATGCTTTGAAGAAAGCAACATCCATCCACGGGGCAGCACTTTGGCTTTGATATCCATGCTGACAAAATTGCTGCCCCTTCCTCCTCCCGCAGCTGACTCCAAATCATGAGAAATGCGCCAACTCTGCCAAAGACAGGAGGACATGCTGAGATGAAACCAGCTAGTCTGCTGAAAAGGAGTCCAAATTAATGTTTTCTAACCCCCCTTTTAATCCTTTCCGCAGCCAAGCCAGAGCAATGTCCTTCCTCTCTGTCCCCCATGGTTACCCAGGCATGGGATGCAGCGTGGGGACAGAGCCTGTCACTGCTCCCAGTGTCCTGCCCTGCCCCTCCCTGCCTGCCTTGCCCTTCCCTGTCCTGCTGGAACCTGCCGTGCTGTGCCGTGCCGAGCCGAGCCCGGCCAGCGGTCACGCATTTCGGGAATGACCCTTCCCTGTGCCGGCCGCCAGTGTAATGAACATACCACTTTCTAACTTTGACTAGTTAGAGAGTCTTTGTCCGTGATTTTCAGTTTTAACAATTCAGGGAGCTTTTGTTTTCCCTGACAGAAGTACAGTTGCTGCCAAGGGAAGCACACCCAAAGACCAATAGTGACCCAGCCTTCCCTTTGCTTCCCTTTTCCTTCCCTCACTGCTACACAGCGCTCTCATACCACGACCTCAGTGCTGCCTCACCTGAGCATTTAGAGCTGCCTCCACGCCACTCCAGGCGAAGTGCAGGTGCTCAGGATTCTGAGGTTTTCCTAGCTTCTTGGGAGAAGGTGTTTGCTTCATCTGGGCTTCTTGGCGTTTCATCAGAGGAACCAGGAACAGGCAAATTTCATCTCCACTGTGAGCTCTTCATTCTGCTTGTTCCCATGGAGCTTAAATGCCAACCTGAGCTCATCATTCCTCTGGTACCCATAGACCATCACAACTCTTCCATGGCCTCTCCAGAGAGGAGCAGCTGCACATCTTCAGAGCAGCAGTTGCCAGCCTGCAGCCCATCAGGGAGGGAAAGAGCTTCTACCCTTGCTTCCCAAGCAGCTCCTGGTTAATGACCCTTTCAAGTGTTTTCCTGCAGTGCTCTATCATGGGTAGATCTCTCAAGTGAGAATCAGGTAGAAAGTGTCAAGTTGCCTAGGAAGGGGGACCATGAAAACAGAAAGATTCTCTGCCTCATTTTCCTGTCCTCGCTGCAGATTTGGGGGGGTGTTCTGGGCATTTTGCAGACAGACTCTCTGTAGGGGTACAAGGATAGGCGAAAGATATTGCCTAACAAGTGGTCAGTGTTAGGTGCACTCTCCTCTTTCTTTGAATGAAGCCAAACTGGGACTCTGATAGGACATTGCAGATGTTTAAGACTGCCTGCCCTGCAAATCAAGCCGTGCCATTGAAATGAGCTCTGTGTGCCCCACAACAGCGGCAGCTGAAGAATACGGCCTCACCCTTGTCAGGGTCCGTCCTAGTGGACAGATGACCTGATGGTTCATAGGAATGATCTCAGAGTGCAAAAACCAACATGGTACAAGGGGGTTTGCAGTGATGATCAAATCAAATGCAGTTTTATTGAAATAACCACAGCAAAAAATGCGATAGAGGGATTAAGGGAGAGACAAAGAGAGAGAGAGAGAGAGAGGAGGGAGAGAGAGAGAGGATATAGCTACCAACACAGAGACAAAGTCCTTTGGTGCAGTCCGGCTGAGGGTCTGCCTGCAACGCTGGGGAGATCTCAAAGGCACTAGCTAACTCAGAGGTTTTTATTACTGAAAATTGTGTGGGGGGGGAAGCAGATACAATAGGGAACAGATGTAACAGGTAGTCTATGTTCTGAGCAGTAAATGAGCTTGATAGATGTAACAGGTAGTCTATGTTCTCAGCAGTAAGCGAGAGCCATTGTATTCTCGGTCCAGTGGTCACAACCTGCAGGCAAACATCTCGCTTTGGTCAGCTTGCCTCCCCACACACCTCCCCCAGGCTGGGCGTTTCAGTCCCAGTCCTTGGAAGGAGCAGAGGGGCCTTTCAGGAGTTTCATGTCTCAGTCCTTGATGGAAAAGCTGCTCACATCTCAGTCTGTCTGTCACGGTGGTTGTAAAACAGATGAGGGTCTTCTGTGGGAGACCACCTGAAACTCAGGAGAAGTCCAGCCAGGCCGAGAGGTGGGACAGCTTCCAGAGCTGCTATTGTTGCAAACGGGGCATGGTGCCCTCTTCTTAGCATACAGCAACACTGGGCTTTCATGTCTCAGGGCCCGTGGTGTGTGACTTTTCTCCTTCAGAGCCAGATATAGATGGGGGGGGGGTCTTCTCTTCAGTGGGCTCCCAAGGATGATCGTGAGGCAGATGAGGGAAAATTTGGACAGACTCTCACAACCCTCAAGGCTGTTTATAGAATAAACTCACAGTGCAAGTTTAGCATGCATGTCTGCAGATCTGGGCTCTTCCGGGATGAATCCACTTTCTGTGGTCTTTTGTGATGAGGAACCAAATGTAGCCAAATCCCAAAGCTGCTGGGAAGATGCAAAATGCTGTGATTATAAGGAGTTTGTGTGTGTCTGTGTTTGTGTGCATCTCTACATCAGATTTCCAGTCCATGCTTTAATCTATGTACATGTCAATTCGGATAAATATTTTTAAGAGGAAGAACTCACTCCTTCAATTCCCTGGGAAGTCTGAATACACTTCTGGAACAGAGGTTGCTGTGTGCTTCCTGTGATGTTTGATCCAAGGCAGCACTAGAGCTCTGCGTCCCAACGACACATTTTGGAGCCTGACCAATGTGTTTGGATTCTTGCAGCCAGGCCAGACGCTTCAGCCCCCAGCTGCCAGTGCAGGTTCTGCAGCATGGACAGCCACAGCTGGCTGTGGAATACTCCTGGGAAAGAGGAATTGCCACTGCCGGATCTGGACATGGTGCTTGAGGCACTGGAGGAGATGTTTTCTCCCTCTGCTTGGGCAAGTGCATTGGACAGGGAAGAAATGGGCTGGACTGAGAACTTGTAAACGTTGTTGCATTGCTGAGAAGGCAAAGCTTCTTGAGTTCAGCTGTGAATGGACAAGGAAGGATTTGCCTGGTAAAGCACGACTTCCTAAAGAAGAGGGAATGAAAATGTCATTCATGAGTAAGGATGGAAAGGTGTGAGCCTGTGTTGGCCAAGTTTGGGTGCTCCTTTTCCTGGGAAGAACCCCTGATGCAGGAGCATTTGTGGTGAGGAAGTGGAAGCTTTGTAGGTTCTAAGAGGCTTTGTTTGATGGGAAAGAAGAGAAGAGTGTTTGGAGAAGCGGCACTGAAGGCCAAGTGTCCCGTGCACGGAGGGGCATGCCAGAGGTGCCTCTGTTGCAGCAGCAGATGTGGGCTGTGCCTCTTTTGGGTGGGAAGGCCAAGGCAAAGCAAGGGCTGGGCTGCAGCTGCTGCTGCTGTGTGAGCCCTGCCGTGCGTGTGGGTGCTCCCAGAGCCGTGGCTGGGGCTGGGCTGCAGCTGCAGCTTTCTTGTCCTCTCAGTAAGCTGCTGCCTGCAGTCCAGTTTCCATCGGGGAAATCCTCAGCTGGGCAAACTGGCCAGTCTTGCTGTCCATGTTGCAGAGCTCTTTCCCCTTGCTCTTGGGCATCTCTGTGGGAAGAGATGTGTGTTCCCATGCTGTCCCTGCCAAGCTGCAGCCTGGATGAGACTGCTGTGCTCAGGGCTGTGGATGAAGGAGCACATCCCTGTGCCAGGAGCTGGCAGGACTCCTGCTTAGCAGCCATTCCATGTGTTCAGTGTCACTCCCACGTTCAACACTGTCAGTTTAGACAGCTTTTGGACTGTGTTTGAGAAGTCAAATTTTTCTGGCTGTTCAAGGGCTTTGGGGCCAAGACTTCTTGTTAGGTAGAAGGAATTAAGCATGTGAGCCAAGAAGGTGTTGGACCAGGTGTTTTGTGTAAGTGGTGAGAAGGGTTTCTTCCTTTCTGTTTCTCTTGCAAGGGGGATATTAATGCTACCCCTGAGTCTTCAGGAGGGGAGCCTGTGGACAGAGCCGCAGCAGAGGGAGCTTTGCCTGGCACCGAGAGCCGCAGGAACAATTCCCAGGAGCCCGAGGAGCTTGGTAAGGACAGAGCCCCCACTGGTTTAGAGAGGGGTGAGATGGCTGCTCTGAGCCTGCCTCTGGCAGTGAGGGGAATGAGAAGGGTTTGAGTTCCTGTCTGCAGGCTTGGTGCTTCCTGGTGCCATGAGTTCAAATCCTGCACAGGCACAACCTGCCTGAGCCCTGCCCTCCACGCTTCTGCAGAGGCTCTGACACTGAGTCCTGTGCTGGGGCAAGAGAGCAGGGAATAAACCTGACCTTGTGGCAGTTGTGTCACCAAGCCAGGTGTCCCAGTTTTGTGCTGATGTTTGTGGATATGTTTGCTGCAGGCTATCAGTGCCGTGGAGGCAAACCTGAGTGACTCCCTGAAGCAAGAGAGATAAAGCCCAGCAGGCTTTTTGTCTCCAAGCATTAAATCCATGTAGTACCACCAGTCTGCTGATAGCTGTAGTGAGATAGATTAAAAATATTAGCAGCAAAAGCTCTGAGGCCAAAGAAAATCACTAGTCAAAAATCCAGTAGCTCAAGGAAAAACTGAAATTACCCCTTTAAACCAGTGAGAACTAAAGGAGAGAGAGAGCACTTTGGGTCTGCATTCTTGAGCAAAGCTGGCACAGCCTGCAGGCCTGGTAGGGAGCTCTTTCCCTCTGGACCCAGAGCTGGTGGTTGTTTTGGAGGAGCTCACTGCAGAGGGCAGGTTGTAGATGGCAGGGTGCTAGTTCATAACTCAGCTCCCAGCACCTTCAGTTTCAGCCATTTCAGTGAGGACTGAGGTCTCTCTGTCAGCACAGAGAAAGAACAAGGCTGGGCTTCTCTGAGGCAGCTGGCACCATCTGTGTTTCAAGCCCTCATTGGGGGGTCTTTGCACTGTGAGGGCTTTCAGTGTATTGGGATACTTCAAAACTTCAGAAGTTTTAAACACTTGGAAGGAGTCTGGCTCTTTGAAGAGCAGGCTTCAAATTGCCAAGTGAGATTCTGCCTTACTGGCCATTTTTTACAGTCTTTGATAGAAAGACAGTTGCTTCCAAAGGCACAAATGATGCAGAGGCCAATATTGACCCAGTGTTCCCTTTGCTTCCCTGATTTTCAGCTGATCCGCCTTGCCAGGAGGGCTGCCCTGCATGGGAAGAAGGATCAGAGGGAGAGCCTGTGAGCATCAGACTGCTGGAATCCCTTAGTGTACACACAGATTTATAGATTCCTACAACTCTATTTCTATATCCATATAGATTTATAGAGGTGTGTTTATATGTGCATATGCATACATCTATATAGTTAAATTTATCTATATTGTTATAGATGGGATATAATTAATTACATTTCTAGATTTTGAGATTTACACTTATACATTAATAAATTTACATTTAGATGCCTACATATACACACTTTCATTTAGAAGCTTACTTTTAGATGCCTACATTTAGACGTCTACATTTAGACGCCTACATTTAGATGCTTAAATTTAGATGGTTAGCTCTAGATCTAGAAATATGCTTAGTTATTTAGTTAGAGGTATGTGGAAGTTTAGATGCATAGATTGAGCTGTGTAAGCCTAGGCTGCATTTTTACCTCTTTCCCCCCTCGGCTGCCTTTTTCACCTCTTGCTTTTCCCCCGGTGCCCCCTGTGTCCCCTGTCCCTGTGCTGGCTCCGAGCTGGCGGCCGGGCCGGACGGAGCAGCACTTCCAGCCCCGGATGTCCCTGGAACAGTGGGAGCTGCCGCTGGCTACATGCACTGTCCCCTGAGGAGCTGCTGAAGGACGGTGAGACAGAGGGGGCTGAGGGGGCGGTGGCGCTGAAGGGACGCTGACCCTGAGCTGCTGCTGGGGCTGAGGGCTGTGGGGCAGCCGAGGGCCATGGTGGCACTGAGGTGACAGGGGAGTGGCACAGGCTGAGGGCTGGCCGGTCTCAGGGGAGGGGATGGCTCAGAAGGGACTGAGGGGGGCGAGAGGACTGTGAGGGGCTCAAGAAACTGAAGGGGGCTGGGGCTTCACCCACAGCATGGCGGGGCTGAGGGGATGGAGGGGCCAACAGGGAGCGCAGAGGGCTCCGGGACTGCAGCTCTGCCAAGCCTTGGAAGCAATTCCAGAGCCTCCACTTTTGCCACAGCTGCAGAGGACAGCCGGAGACTGACGGGAGGCAGCAGGGAGGAGCTGAAGGCCAGCAGCAAGAGCAGTGAACGGGGACCTGCTGCTGCCAGCCTGCAGAGAGCCCGGCTGAGGCCACAGGCCCGGGGAGCCAGGCTGGGGCTGAGGCTGCCCTGGGCTGTGGCCGTGGGCGCTGCCCGGCGGGGCAGGAGCGGGCCCTGCCCGTGCTGGGGCCGCTCAGCGCAGCTGCCCCGGCTGGCACAGGGGCTGTCCTTGGGCAAGGCAGCTGTGCCGGCAGGGCCCGGGAGCTGTGCCGGCTCTGCCGGCTCTGCCGGGGCTGCGGGACGGTCCCGCCGCGGCTGCTCTCACCACAGCCCGGCCCGCTCGGCTGCTTTCTCTTTCCGACCCTCCTGGGGAGTCTCTGACATTTCCTCTTCCCTGACGGAAGTGCAGCTGCTGCCAAGAGAAACGTCCCCATACTCACTCAGTGTTCCCTTTGCTTGCCAGATGTCCCATCTGCTGTCGCTGTCCAGGAGAGCTGCTCTGCAAGGGAGGAGGAGCCCGAGGGAGAGGCTTTGAAGATGGGGCAGCTGGGATCCCTCTGCTTGGAGCTCTGTTTAAAGATACACGGACTTGCATGTGAACAGGGATAATTATATGGACTTGTACATATGCAGCCTGCTATTTGTACAGGCCTATTTCTATACATATTATATTATATTATATTATATTATATTATATTATATTATATTATATTATATTATATTATATTATATTATATTATATTATATTATATTGCATTACATTCATGAAAATATATTACATTCATGAATGTAGTATGTATATATGTAGGTATATTCATACATAGAGGTTTGCAGTTACATATTTGTGTGTATATGTATCTAGTTCTTTATGTGTATGGCAATATCTGTGTTTAGATTTCCATAAGTATACAGTTGTGTAGGTATCTATTTGTACTGATGTAGTTTTTGGTATATGTATTTTTAAATAGCTATATTGGTATTTGTATTGGCATATATGTCTGGTTTTGTACTTTCAGCTGTATATTGATCTATTTCTATATCTGGTATATTTACATATATATCCAGATGTATAGCTGTAGATTTGTATCGATGCAGTTGTACAGTTATTTAGATTGGTAGTGCTGTTTGTGTCTTTTTAAATAGGATTTTTTATGTATCTGATTCTTGAATGCAATATGTAACACTTAATCTATATTCACATCTGTATATTGTGGTGGTTATATATGTATATAGTTCTATTTAAATATCGATGGAGTTGGTAACACCAGCTCACGGGTGCCTTCTTTCTGCTCAGTTCTGTTAGGTCTCAGTTTGGGTTCAGTTATGTCAGGTTGAGATTAAGGCATAAAAAGGGTGTGATTTTTACAATAAAAGGATCTCTTTTGGATGCATGAGGGGGTCCCTGTCGCTTTGTTCCCCACTGCTGCATGCAAATCTGCCTTTTGGGAGAGCCAATTCGATAAATAGTCACTATACATACAAAAGCTAGGGCTATAATTCTCAAAAAACTTAGAACTCGAGGTGTTTTGTTTTGTTTGATAGAATACCTTAGGTGTGGGGTTGTGGTGATCTTCACAGGGGTCCCATGACAAGGGAAGAGACGAGAATCTTGACTCCATGCTTGACTCCATGCTAAATCGGAAGGCGTATTTATTATTTTATGATATAGATAGTATTAAAATGATATATTAGAACTATACTAAAAGAATAGAAGAAAGGATTTCATCAGAAGGCTTGAAAGGAAAGGAATGGAATGAATAACAAAAGCTCATGACTCTCCGAGAGTCCAAGCCAGCTGACTGTGATTGACCATTAATTAGAAACAACAACATGAGACCAAATCTAAGATCCACCTGTTGCATTCCACAGCAGCAGATAATTATTGTTTACATTTTGTTCCTGAGGCCTCTAGATTCTCAGGAGAAAAATCCTGGCCAAGGGATTTTTCAGAAAATATCATGGCTACATGGGGTGGAGAGTTATATCTTACAGGCTGCCTTAAAAGAAGAGATACTGCAATCCCACGAAATCAGATCAACCAAAGCACTCCCAATCTATTAGTGAGAATTAACAAAGTCTGAACTGATATTTTCTATCTCAAAGCTTTGTACGTACATCCATCCATACAATACCACTGTGATTAACTACACTGACACACAGGTTTGCATAACTATTATTTTCTCAAATACACTGGAGCAAAAGAAAACATTGATTGCAGTGTCTAAAGACACTGCATATGGTTAAATACTCTCTTTGTATTCACAGCTTTAAATTATAATTTACCTTTCTAAATAAAGGTACTAAAGGTACTATCAGTAAAGGTAGTAGAGGTTCCCATCAACTCCACAGATCTCAGAGAGGTGTTTGAAGGCTAGGTCTAAAGAAAGAGAGGTGTTTCATTAGAAGGTTTCAGTTGCAGAGTTTTCTGCCTGAGTGTTTGCCACCTGTCACCTCTGTTTACAGTGTCTATAAAATCATTTTCATGCTGAAAATCACTAACAACTACCTTCCATATTTATTTATGGTTAGGCACTCATGCCAACTCCTGCTGAAGTCAAGAGCAGGTTTCTGAATATAGCAGGAATTGGATTAAACCTAAAAAGTCTGCCAGTGCTATCACTGAAATACTAATTTGTGCGTTTTCTTATTTTTGAACTGAAATACAACCATGGCTTTTAATGTTGGGTTTTTGCAGCTGGTATGCAGATGCAATAACCACAGAACTGAAGTTATTTGAGATTACAGAAAGGTTAAAAACTATGCATGGGAAGGTAATATCAGGAATTTCTAACTAACAAAAAAATGGTTTGTCCTGCAGCCTTGAGGTCATGTCCTTATACCTTTCTCAAAAGAAAACCTATTCATTGAACTTGCATCATCATCCCAAAAACATGTTTAAATGAATTGGAACTGTTGATTAGCCCATGTCAATTAGTACCTTCCTTTTTCTTTTTGCTGACTAACTCTGATTCAGTTTCAAATCATAAATCGTTCAAGGAAAAAATACACCATGCAGAGGAAACCCCAAGGCAAAGGCTTCTATATATGGTATTGCCAATCCCTGTGTGACAGCCTCCTGCTAGCTTCCTACATCAGACACAGGGCAGCTTCGCTGGCTGCAACATAGACTTTCTTAATATTGGTGACATTTTAAAAATCCAAAGACACTGCTTGTTTTAAAAGTCCTAAAAAGAGCATTCTGAGTTCCTGATAGCAAACATTGCGGCACTAATTTGATTTAGGAGAGAAGGTGTTTGTGCAGTTGGATAACAGCTTGCATGTTGACGTGTCTGGGGGGATTTTTATGTTTGCACTCCCCTTGTTTGAGGCAATGAGCGCAATGCCACCTGTGCACAGCCGACACCACGGTTTAAGACTGTATGCCTTTGTCCTGGTTTAGGACAAATTAGGGGGAAATCTCCAAAAGGGAGCCCCCCAAAACAAAACAAACCTCCAACCACCCCTCCCCCAACACCGGGTTCGGGAAGGAATTCCTCGGAGGAGCAAAGTGGAAAACAAAACCTATTTATTTACAAGTAACAAAAGAACACTCCCCAACACAAGATAACAAAAGGGACCAGAGTGTGTTGTGAACGGCGCCGAGCTTCTGTCGCAGGCTTCGGGTGTCCTGGAGCTCTCAGGTCAGGTCCGGAGCCGGTCCAGTATCTTTAGGGGAGGGTAAGAAAGAGAGAACAAAAGAAAAGGAAAAAAAAAACAGCGCAAAAAAGCAGAAAGCAAGCAAGCAAGCAAGCAAGCAAGCAGCTAGCCAAGCCAAGCAGCAAAAGCCAAAAGCAAAAGTGCCTGGTCACACCCCCCCCCTCCTCTCTTCCCCATCCCGCCACAGCCAGACAGCCGGGGGGGGGGGGGGGAAGGCACAGCTGCCAGACACAACACACGATATTGGGATAAAGGCTGTCACCCCATGACAGCCTTGAAGGTGCAATGCTTTATTTGTAATCAAAGGGGAAATGTATCTAAACTTGTTAGGATAGACAGTTCCCTTGCAAATAGACTGATCCAGAAACTTTACCATTTAAGGAGTAAAATCCCAAGGTTATAAGAAAATTGCACATATGCTTTTCATTGCCTCATTGGACATGATTTTGTGTTGTAGTGTGTTGTTAAGTTTCTTGTGTTATTCCCCCAATTTATGTATTGTTTCCCCCCATTATGTGTAAAATGGTTTTGTCCCCCCAGTTTTTCCCACCACAGCCCTGATGTCCGTTAGGTTACCATGGTTACCCCTGTGTCTGTCACCCAAGTTATATAATTTCTCCTACCCCTTTTTCCCTTTTTAGTAAATCTTTTCTCCTCCCTGGGCTCAGTCAATCACCCCCCCCCCCCACTCCTCCTGGTTTTCCAGAACTTTTGTTTCTCTGGAGGTGGTGGTTGGCTGGGATCCCGGGACCCCTGCCTTACCTTTTGATGATTGGTTTCCATGGAGTGTCAGTTCTGTGAACTTCATCCCCTCACCTTTCCCGATTGGTTCCACCTGTACCCACCCCCCTCCTTTATAATCCTGTTTCACCCCCTATTCGGGGCCACTTTTCCCAGGTGGCTACCCCACGTTGGATCCCGCAACACCTTCAATAAACCGACGTTTAACCCCCGGTGAAGTGGTCAGCTCCGTTCCTCCCCAATACCAGCGGTGTGAGCCAGTCCGCAGCCAGCGCAGCCCGAGGCCATCAGACGCCGAAGGGTGCTGGCCAGGAATTGCAGAGGGGCGTCGGCCTTTCGCCCTCAGCTAGCTGGACTTCGAACTTCGGGCCACATACGCCCCCCCCGCAATGACCTTGAGTGGAAGAAGGACTGCTATAAACTAAGATTGCTTCTGAGCACTTGACTGGAAGCAGTAATTTTACTGAAGCATGTATTTGGAAGTACACAGGATGCATAAAAATAAAGAAATAGGATGAATGGCACATGTCTGCAACTGTAAATCAATACATTTCATGAATGCCAAGACAAAACATTGCTGCCTACCTTCAGCTCATCTCTGTAGGACTGAACTTTCTTACCATAAGTCCTGACAATAGTGCATGGTAAAAAAATCCAATTAAGTACAAAAATGAAATAGAAAAATTGAACTCTTGGTAGTCATACAGGTAAAATTCCATATGGGGAAGGATAACTGATTTAGGGCAGGGAGTGCTAACATGTATTGGTAACTCATCTTCTTTACTAATGCATAAAGAAAACCAGTGTCAGTGAGTGATAGGAACCAGGTTCTGGATTGGAAGGCATTCAGAAATTACAATATTGGGGTGTCTTGCTGTAATGTGAGAATTTCAACATCTGAAATCACTGCATAAACTATACTTCTGCCTTTCCATTTACTGGCAGACCAAACACTGCATTCAGTCAAGAGATCCCTGCTTGGAGAATACAAACTGTCACTTAACAGTCTCACTGCCTTTAGCTGTTTGGATAGGAAAAGCTCTGATGGGCTTTTACCATATTCAAATAGTGATAATTATAAACCTCTTAATCTTTGTCATACCTGCGGTATATACTGATACAGCCTAAATTCCTTTGGACCAAAAGTAGTTCTGAAGTCATAACAAAAGCCCTCAGAGAGTGGGGCTAGCCTGGCACTTAACTGGATGTGCCTTCTCCTCTTGAGGCCCTGCTCCTTCCTCAGGACATCTGTGCATTTCATGGCACACAGCACCATCCACTTCCCACGAATTCCTAGGAATATATCAAGATAAAAACAGGGATAATTTGGATCACTAAATCACAGCTCCTTCAGGTGCATCAACCATGAAATGAGCATTAATGCAGGAAGGGCTCAAAGAACATCCTCCAACCACTACAGCCGTCAGCAGTCAATAGCAAGCAAATGGCCTGTCATTAAAATACAAGCTCAAAAGTCTCAATGAAGATTCCCCAGACAGTAGTCCACTGGAAAATCTTTAGCAGATCTTAAAGAAGGGTCACTGATGGAAAATAAAATTGAAGGAATGAAATTCTGAAAGACCCAGAGCCATCACACCTGCTCATTTAGTTCTTTTAGTGAGTTTTAGATGCTGTGCTGGAAATAGCAGACCAAACACAGCTCTGCACACAGATTCAGAACTGCATGCTTTTAAATTTTTTGTGGCTATCCTTCAGAGCTCTTCACAATCTTTGAATCAAGCAGATGTGGACACCTGGATTGTGGTACAAGATGGGCAGAAGAAACAGGTGCATTTGAATGGTTATTTCCTTGCCACATGATTAACACTAGCTCCTTTTATTGTGGATTTGGAGCAATAAAGGTGTTTTTTTTTTCCCCATTCCACAGACTAGGCAGTGGATTTGAGGAGGGCAAATCCTTCTGTCTCAAGTTCCTCATTGAGCTTGTGGAAATAACTCCAAGGCAATACTTGTGTCAGGCTATGGAACAAGACTCACAACTCATGTCAACTTCTAGACTCCAGGACAGCGCAGAAACCTTCCTACCCACCTTGTGAAACCTAATAACCCATGATCTTGTTAATGCTTTCAGCCCACCCAGGCCTGCATGGCTGGTATCATGGAAGTGAAGGCACATAGCAGCCAGGGAAAAAGGAGAGGGAGATGGGAAGTGCAATAGTTTGCTTCCCAGCACTTTGCCACGCATGCAGGAATGTGGAGGATCTTTGAGTCTGTGGTGATTGATGATGGTTCAAAAGATGTTGTAGTGTGTTGTTAAGTTTCTTGTGTTATTCCCCCAATTTATGTATTGTTCTCCCCTATTATGTGTAAAATGGGTTCGTTCCCCCAGTTTTTCCCGCCACTGCTAGCCTGTCAGCTAAGTTGCTATAGTAACCGCTATTCATAGTTGCCGATGTGTAATTGCTCCTCCCCTGGTTTCCCTTATAAGTGAAAGTTGTTTCCTCCCTAGGTCCAGTCAATCACCCCCTTTCTCCTCCCAGGTTTCGAGAACCTTCTCCTCTCTGGAGATGGTGGTTGGCTGGGGTCCCAGGACACCTCCTTTACCTTTTGATTATTATTATGGTCTCCATAGAGTGTCAGTTCTGTGAAGTTCATCCCCTCACCTTTCCCGATTGGTTCCGCCTGTACCCACCCCCCTCCTTTATAATCCTGTTTCATCCCCTATGAAAAAACTTTTTCCCGGTTGGTTTCCCCGCGTTTGGATCCCGCAACACCTTCAATAAACCGATGTTTAACCCCCGGGAAATGGTCAGCTCCGTTCCTCTCCAATACCAGCGGTGTAAGCCAGTCCGCAGCCAGCGCAGCCCGAGGCCATCAGACGCCGAAGGGTGCTGGCCAGGAATTGCAGAGGGGCGTCGGCCTTTCGCCCTCAGCTAGTCGGACTCTAAACTTCGGGCCACATATGCCCCCCTCAGCAATTTTGTTAGCGTTCAAAAACACATAATCATGGGAGATTATATGCAGTGCTTTTTATTAAGAGCTCTGGGTGTCAGGGGTATATTCAACCCAAATCTGACTCCGACCATACAGCCAAAATGATTATGTTTTTATACTCTACTGTTATATAACTTTCATGTCAATTATTAAACTTCTATTGTTCTATTATATACATAGATTTAGCCCCCCTCTGAATTTCCAACATAGTTTCTCATTATTCTTCTTATGGTTATATAATAATTATATTTAATTACGAAACAATCATCACATCTAACAATTATATAATTTATCATACTGCTTATGCAGGTGCAGTTGATCTGGGAAAACACAAAGCTTAACATTTTAGATTCTATCTTTAACTTTTTCCAGGGCTCCACTATCAATTTGATTTATCTGAAATTTGACTTGTACACCTGCAAATATATTCAAAGGGTATTGTTAAATTTATTTCAAAGGTATTTCAGACAGCAGAAGTAGCAGTAACATCTTTCATTTCAACAATGCTTGGTTGGTTTCTTTTGTACAAAACCCCTATGCTACTCATTTCCTTAAAATAGGATTTAATTTATACAGAGATATGTTATTGCTTTAGTCTACAACTGTTACTCAAAATGGAGTTTTGCAAAATGAATGCTCACACCAGTGCTGATTTGACAATCTTAAGTACTGCAGCATTTTAAAGAGATAGCTATCTATTCCGATAAATGTGGAATAGAGACCCCATCACCTGTGACTTCCTTTCTCAGTTAAAAAGAAAAAGAATAGAGGAATAGCTGGGCTTTAGCTGTGTGTCTGGATATGAAGCCATGTGAGATTTTGAATGGCTCCACACAAGTTTTCAAATTTTCTCTGAGTGTTCGTGTTCCCCAGCCCCAGGACCAC
Source organism: Zonotrichia albicollis (assembly GCF_047830755.1). Lineage (NCBI taxonomy): Eukaryota > Metazoa > Chordata > Aves > Passeriformes > Passerellidae > Zonotrichia > Zonotrichia albicollis. The sequence continues at coordinate 76,286,191 of NC_133860.1, forward strand.
CACTGGCTGGTTTTGTTCGTTTTGCATGGCTTAATTTTCGGAGAGGAGGAAAGAGGGCAGCCAGCAAAGTGGCATTTCTCTGAGGAGCTGCTACAAGCTTTCTCCGTGCAGGCAAAACCAATCACTGACTGGCTCTGAAAATAGGCCCGCTGCTGAGCCAATTAGAAAAGCTAGTGACGCCTCTGGGACAACATATTTAAGAGAGGAAAAAAGGTGCAGGAAGCTCTTTCTTTCTTTCTGCCTTCCGAGGGGGTCTGCGGGGACAGCTGAGCCCCTTGCCGGCGGGGTCGGGGGCTCTTTCCCATCAGGGCCGCCGGGCCCTGCTGCCGGGGCTCGTCCCAGCGCCGCCAGCAGCTGCGGCCAAAGCCGGGAGCGGCCCTGGGGGCAGGAGCAGGAACGGCCCCGCTGCCTGTGCCGGGAGCAGCCCCGGGACCGGTGCCAGGGGAGGCCCCACGGCCGAAACTGAGAGCGGCCAGGAGCCCACGCAGCCACCGCCACCTGGGCGCGGCCCGCGACACACTTTGCCTGCCAGGCCACCAAGAGCCTGCCGCGGCGCAAACCAAAGGACAGAAACCTTCTTAGCAGGACTGCTCTCGTTGTTCTCAAGGCTAAGACAGCCATTTGCACGCATTAATCACTGCACTGGGGGAATAGAGGGCTCAACACTGCCTGCTACAGCTAAAGGAATTCAGCATTTGTTACAATTCGACTTTTTCTCAACACCTTCCTTCTCTGGGAATTGCTCATAAGCATTTCATCAGTGCACCTCACACATGCTTTTACTGAGTGAAGCTGCATTGCCTTTTTCCTTCAGAAATTAATGAAGAAAACGCACCTGCCTTCTGAAACCCTTCTGCTCCTTTCCAAATCAGTTCACTACCCAAGCACAAGGCTCAGGCTCATCCCTGATTCCCTCTGGGAGATAGGAGGTAATATTTCGCTGCAGCCAAAAAGTTATTAGAAAAAAGAATGAAAGTTGTTGGTGCTAGGTGGTGTTCGTTTTGGTTTGCATTTGTTCCATTTAATTTGGTGGGTGTAGCTGTGAGCTGGAAAAGGAGAGGTGTTGAACACCAGACCAAAAGGGATGTAGGAGAAGAGGAGAGCGAACAGACAAGTAGGCTGTCAGGAGAGAATAGAAGTTCCCTAGTACCCAGCCAAAGGGAAGGGGGACAGGGATGGCCCAGGGCTGGGAAAAGCAATAAAAAGCAGCATTATCTTGGTGTGTGTGTGTATGTTCAGCTCTCAGGAGAGGGAGATACACAGCTGGCTCAGTTGAATCCTTACTAAGAAGAAGGTTCTCTTTTGCTTTAATGACTTTGTCTCCATTTAAATGTATCTAGGAGTTTGTTTATTTCTAACACCTCTCTCCCTGCAGCTCAGAGCTGCATTGCACAGCACTTGCTGTGGGCCAGAGAGCACAAAGCAGGCTGGCCTGGTGGGCCTGAATATTTCTGCCAAACACTGCATCTCACACCTTTGCTCTGGTTCAGTGCAGAACTGCAGGATTGCGGGCGCTTCCTCCCAGAGCTGCGTGAGGCGCTGGCTCCTGCAGGTGTGCCCTGCCAAGCTGTCCCTGCCTCACGCTGGCCTCGCTTCCCCTGGCACAAGAGCCGGGCCTGAAGGAGGCTGCCCTGTGCTCCCGCCTGCCAAGCAGCCCGGCTCCCTGCCCCGGTGCCCAGAGTGCTGCACACACTGCTGACCTTTGCCAGGAGTTGCAGGGCAGCCGGCAGAAGGGGAGGAATCCTCAGGCAGCCCAGCGGCCCTCGGCTGCCCTGGGCCTTTCTCTGCTCCTGGGCACACTCCAGACGGCCAATGCCTCCAGGCTGGGCTGTGCCCAGCACGGCTGTGCTTCCTTCCCCTCGGCAGCAGCCAGCTGCCACCTGGGCTCTGAGAGCGGAGGAATCACCCGCTGCCAGGAACAGGCACCCAGGGCCCGGCTGCTACCTCTTGCAGCTCCAAGGGCCTCCTTCCAGCCTGCCTCTGCCGGGGCTCAGCCTGCTCCAGCCTCTGCCGGGGCTCTGCTGGGGCTCCACCCCGGCCAAGGCCGGGCCTGCTCTCACCTCCCAGGCGCTGACAGCTCTGCACCACAGGAGACCTTCCCGAGCACCCTCTCTGATCTTTCTGCTTTCTCCCTTGAGCTAGGCTCTCCTCCAGCCAAAGCGATTATTGCACTTAGGGATACAAATCCAAGTGGCAGGAGCCCCAATGCTCTCCAATCACAGCTGAAGGCCTGCATCTGCACAGGGTGTTTGGGCTGCCCCATTCTTCCTTTGCTTTTTCCTGCAAATGCCATTGCCCTTTCTGCCTCAAGTAGAGCACCTAGAACCTAGCACCAACCCCAAACAGGCCAGTGGGCTGTATTCCAAAGGCAGTTTGGTCTGGAGAGGATGAATGAAGAAGAACCTTCTCCATTTGCAAACCAAACCGAACAAACCATAAACATGTCTTAGCACCAATAAAAAACCACTGGCAATTTAGAATCACATGCTGAACTTTCTGAAGGGGTCAGAAGGAGGGGAATCTTCCAAATGAGTTGATGTTTCAGAAACTTTATTTAATAACAATCCTACTCTGTAAACCTATACTACAAAACTACTCAACAATCCTACTCTAGAGTCCTACTCTACAATCCTACTCCAAGTTTCTTAGGGAAATAACATCTTGATTTTTACATTCTTGTCTCCTTCTTCTTCTTCTTCTTTACTGAGTTGATGAGTGGTGCCAATGTGGATGCTGGCTTGGCTGAACGTACAAATGGATGCTGTCCACAGGAAAAAAAATGTCACAAAGAACAGTGAACCATAACTTCTCAAGCTCAGTGCTTTACAGACTCAATCAGGATTCCTCTAGCTCCTAGAAAGACCCAGAAAGAGGAGCAATGGGATCACATCCTCCCCCAATAGTCATGTGCAGGACCTTGCCATCACAGGCAAACCTAGTGCAGAATCCCATTCATCCATTTATTCTAGTTTCTTCATCTTGTTGGGATTTTTGCTCTGCCAGTGCTCTAAAATAGTGCTTGAAGAAACCCTGGGGTTTCTGCCTTTCAGGAAACTCCAAGGACACACATTAGGGTTTGCAAGACAGGCACTGTGCTGATTCCAACAGGGAGACAACAGTGTCTGCCTTTCCATGCCCTGCCCCTCCCCTCGTGTGCTGGATGGCACCTTCCTTCCCAGCAGGGCCAGCCCAGTGGCATCGGGTCCTGCAGTTCCCTCTCTGCCACACAACCTGGCAGTAACCCTGGCACAGTTCCCATCTGCTTGAGCGTGCCAGGCAGCAGATGGGGCTGGGACAAGTCCCTCCCAGCTGTCCCTGTTTGCGTGGCAGAAACCTCTAAGGGTGGGCTGGGGGGCACAAACCAGGGCCCCTCAGAGGCTCACAATGAGCCCCCCACAGCCCCTCCTGCCCACAGCCAAATCTCTGAGCCCTAGGCTGGGACTGGCTTCCTTGGGTTCCTGCACCACCATTTCATGTCTCTGTACCCTGCATTGCTCTGCTTCAATTCTTTTGCCATTAGATAAAACTGAACCCCCACCAAATGACAAAAGAGGGTGACAGAAACAGTCAGAGGACAGAGCAACTCTCCTCTGAGGAAATGCGGAGAGAGGTGGAGTTATTCAGTTTTGTGAAGAACAGGCCCCAGGGAGGTATTATTGCCACTTTCCAAGACTTCAGAGGACTTTTACAGGGCCCTGCCAGCCCAGCCCAGTCTAGGATTCCTCACCATTTTCATTTGAAGAGCTCCAAGAGTGGAGGTGAGGAGGAAGGGGGCTCATGTGATGCCTTGGACTTGAGTGGAGGAGGAGCCCATCCCTCAGAGCCTGTTTCACCTGCAGCCCCTTCACATTTTACCTGCAGGAGCTCCCTGGCAGACCAGCGCTGCTCCTCGTCTCTCTGCAGGCAGCAGCTCAGGAAGTCACGCAGGCAAGGCGAGAATCGGTTGGGCTGCCGCAGCCGTGGTGCCTCTCCCCTGGCTATCATGATTTTAGTCTGCAGAAAAAGGAGACACCAGGCTCCGCCTGCTGCTTTCCTCTCTGTAACTGCTCTCCCAGATCCCATTGGTTAAGCTTCACTCTGCAGTGTCAGTTTCTGCCCTGGCAGAGACCCAGAGATGACTTTCCTTTACCAACCAAAAACCCAAACTCCGATGCAGCCACAGCTTTTCCACCATCCCACAGATGTTGCCTTGGCAGCTGATTTCATTGACTGAGCTAGTTAGTGGGAACTACATCAGCAAAAGCACATTTCCTTCCCTGAGGATTCATACTAGCTTGAGAGGCTTTTTGGAGGAGAGACTTTCTATACTGACTCTACTATATCCAAGGATTAGTATGTGAAAAGTATCTCTGCAGTGCTTCTTGGTCCCTTAAGCACATCTGCCATAAAACAAAACTCATCAAGCTTTTTGCTTTGTTCTTGAAAACAATGGGAATTGGAAGGAAAGAAAGGAAATCCACCAGGTATTCCTCAGGAAAGGAAACAAACATTTAGAATCTCATATTCAACACAGACACTTTAAGATGCATGCACAAATATATTGTGATGAAAATGTTTGAGCACACAGGTGCCACCTGCAGCTCTGTCTCTCAGCTGCAAGTTTCAGCTTCTTTATGCGGCAAAAGGAAACCTTTTCATGGTCAAATCAGAAAAAGAACTGTCATCCCTATGGTCACTCTCTGCTCATTTGGATGCTCAAGTCAATGCATTAAAGGTGTGCCCATTAGCAGAAAGTGTCGGGTAAGAAATGGGAGGTTTGGCAGGATCTCCATGACCCCAGGCTGTGGCCTGGTCTCCATAAAAATGCCCATCACAATGCTAACAGCTCTGTGCTGGTGGCACTGAAAGAGATGGTGACCAAAGAGGCTTTGTTATTATTCTCTTCAACCCAGAGGAAAATTTCCAAGTCTCAAAATGCAAACACACTCCCTTTGAGTAGAAATAATTGTGGCAGCTTTCTTTCCTTTTCTCACACCACCAGAGGTCACAAAGGAGGTTTTATCCTGTCCCTCTGCAGCTGTGCTCAGCCACTGGCCATGGTGGGGAGCTGGAGTCCTCACTGTCATTAGAACTGTGCAGGCCAGGGATGGCCCTGCTCCGGTGGTAAAGGAACACAGCACCGGTGTCAACTGCCCACGTTGGATCCCAGCCCAGGCACCTGCCTGCAAGCTCATCAACTTGTTAAAGTACCAAGAAACAGCCAAGAGTTTGGCATACAATTCTAACTGCAGTTGGAGAAAAACACATCCTAAACTTATCCAGGCCCACACACATGATAAGCTTATAAGACCCACAGGATTTGGAAAAGACACTACAGTATAGAGGAAATACGATGTGCTGTGGTTCAAAAAGGAAAAAGAAAGCAGAACTACTTGGGCATTGCTTTGTTGGTTGTTTCTTTTTCTCTTTTCCTTTTCCTATAACATTTAAGCTTGGAAGACTCAATGTCCATTTCAAAGGATATTTATCACACATCCAACCTATGCACTGAAAACTTCCTGTCCTTAAGAGACAGAGCACCAACAGGGTTCAAAAAGCAAATGAGAAATGTCAGGCATGGCTGGAGGCCAAAATGGCAGGTTTCTGAACTGGTTAGGTTTCTGAACTGCCACATCCCCTTCTGATGCAACCAAAGCTACAGCAGATGCTGCTGTGCTGCAGGGACATTTTTAGAAGGGGACCTTGGTGGAAGTGGTGCCAGCAAATGGCAATGGGATTTTGTCCAATGGCACACAGAACATGGGACAGGTGAGAAAGACAGTGGGATCAGTGAGTATTTGCACCTTACCAAGACAGGAGTTGCATTCCAGTAAGGAACTTCTTGTTCCATCATTTCGATGCCCACGATTCCCAAAGACCATATGTCCACTTTGGGGCCATGTGGTTGGCCTGTCACCACTTCAGGCGCCAGCCACCCAGCAGCGCCAGCCACGGAGCTCCGTCTGCTCTGCTCAGGGGTGAGCGGAGCAAAGAGGCCAAAGTCAGCTGTGGAGAAAACAACAAACCATGAAAGCCAGCTCCAATTAGGAAACAAAGCAAAAGAATTCCCTACTCTCAGGCTAAGAATGTGCTGTTGAATCTCTTGGAGAACTGTCCACGCTCAATTTCTTTGGGGCTTTAGCCAAGGGAGTATGGAATTGGCCACTTCCAAAAAATCCCAGGTTTCTCAACGCTGCTCACAGCAGTGGACTTTATTCCCCTGAAGCTTTAGATTGTAGCTCCCTCTGTCTGGAAGGGACACACACAGAGCAACGCCACTCTTGACTGCTTGTGGTTCCTTATACCTCTGTGCACGTTGCAACTGTGCCCTCAGCTCACAGCGGGTGTCCCTGCGCTGCCACCAGCACCATTTTTGGGGAGCTGGCTGTCCCTCCAAGCAGCCCCACACCCACATCCCTGGAATGCTGCTCCTGACCAAGAATACACTGACCCAGCTTGACAGAACCATCGGTTCTGAGAAGGATGTTTCTGCTCTTCACATCTTGGTGAATAATGTGGTTCGAGTGCAGAAAATCCAGTCCTTGCAGGCACTGAGAGAGAAAACATAAAGAGGAGAGCAAAAATGAGTGATGTAATTTCATCCCACAAGAAAGACAACAAAGAATCTAAAAGATTCCCTCTCCAGGGGAATGGGCAGTAATGGCAGAACACAGTGCCACTGAGAGGAAGAGCTTGCTGCTCCAACACTTGCAGAGCAGGACCTTTCTGAGGAAAGGCATGTCAGCTTTTGAGAGAGCAATAGCACCTGCTGTTGTAGACTGTCCCCTGCAAACCAGCCAGGATGACTGCTGCTGCCGTGGATGTACTTTTTTCCATGCACAGGACAAAGGAGGGTTTTTGTCAAGAAAGGAAAAGTACTCCCTTTGGTGTGAAGCAGATCATTTTTGGGTGGGAGGCTGCATGACAAAGATTTCCTTGCTGGCCTCAGCACAGGCTGGGAAGTATCACATCAGTCACCTTCCTGAAGCAAAGAGAATTTTGGCTGCACTACTATCCTTTTCCGCTGAGGACTGTGGGAAATGAGTCCTTTTTTGTTTGCTGATCATTTCAAATCCTGCCACCAGCACCTTTGCTTTCACAGGCAAGGAATGCAGTGAATACAGACTCCAGGCAAACGTTTAGAGAGGCAAGGTGGAGAACAGCAAATACAAATACATGAGCCAGAGCGAGAATACAACAGCATGAGAGAAGAGTACTGGCACTGAGTACAGGGAGTGCAGGGGCACTGGCAGGCCTTTCACTTGAGATGCTTTTACGTGCCCATAGCATACCAGCAACACAGAACCAAAGGTTGGCACAGGAAATCACTGCAGGTCTGAGCCCCTGTTTCCCAGACAATCCTGCCCAAGCCTTTGGAAACACAGATGGGATTGCTGACCTCCCGGCTGATGGCTGCTGCCTCATCTTCACACAGGTAGGTCCTGCTGATGATATCGCTCAGGGCGCCTCCGTCCATGTACTCCAGCACGAGGCAGAGTTCCTCACCCACAAGGTAGCTGAAAGAAGGAAATAAGGGCATGGAGATGAACATGATTGGCTAGGTTGTTTTCTTGACTATTCCTGTTTCCAAGTTCATTTGTGACAAAGACAGAATCAAAGGAATAGACGTTCCCTTTCAGCTGTGCATTGTTTTCAGTCTGTGCAGTCTCAAGGAGAAAGGCACAGTTCTAAAAAAAGAGATGTCTTAAATAGCCAGCAAGTGAAAAATGCAATTTAGTAAGAGATAAAAAACCTGTCAGGCATGGTGTTTCTGGAAATAAGCACCTAGTCTTCCTGGCATGCACAGCAATGGCAAAGAGTGGAAACAATCCAAGAAAAATCCATGTTATTTCACCCGGATGTAAAAAGACACTTGAATAAAATCAAGCTCCAAAACAAAGTGGTAGCTGTGAACCTAAAGGCTGTTGATTTAGTAAAATATGACTGATGCAGGTTTCTGAATAATTTTCAAACTATGTGTGTCAGGGAAGACTCATGTAGACAAGATGCACTCTCTTCCTATCCACTGGAGATTAAAAGAGCAATAATAATTAACTTATAATTACAGCTCTGTTTTCTGCCAGTGACTAAAGTGGAATTTTACCTTGCATGTTTGCAATATGTAAACAAACATTCACAACAACTCACCTGTCTAAATACTTGACAAGGTTGAGATTCCTATTCATTTTCATGACCATGAGTTCATTGACTTTTAGTGCCTTCTTCCTCAGTCCTTGAAGATCTATTTTCTTTATGGCCACCTAAAATGACATTGAAAATCAGTAACTTGAGAAGTTGGTGGCACAAGACCACAATGCAATGGAGCAAGTGATTTTGCAATGACACAGCTGAGCTGTGCCAAACTGCCTTGTGATTAGGCACTGCAGTAATTAGGAACTGACATTCCAACAGCCCATTTCTCTGCTCCCTTGGGGGCCAGTTACAGCACACATGGGGCCACTGACATTTTGCCTGGTCCACTTGGTTACAGTGGTGTCTCTGCTACCACCCACAAACCTCTGACCACACTCTCTGCTGCTCTTTCTAGGATTCAGAAGAAGTAATCCATGCCTTAATGCTCTGTGGATACATCTTGGGCTATGGGCTGGGCTTAGGGCTTTTAGGGCACTTGCAGATCTCTCCCTGTGTGCAATTACCAAGTGCAGCACTGCAGGTGGCTAAGGAACTACCAGTAACTTTCCGATGGATTTGCTGGCAGCCAGAATCGAGAATTCAGGACTCTGAAGCTGTAGCCCCAAAGAGCAGGGAGGTGCTCTAAGGCACCACCTTTGTTTTAGCCATGGAGAGCGAGTGAGCGCGTCCTTCTTTGAAAGGAAGCGCTGCCCTGCGTGCCTTCCTTCTAGCAGCTGAGGAGGACAAAGTGCCAAATATATTTTGCAGGCTGGCACTCGTGTGTGCTTGTTGTGCCTTTTCCGCACGGCTCTAGCCAAAGCTCCAGCCACAGCTCACACCAGAGGGGAAAGCCCCTCAAGAGCAGCAGAGTCTGCAGGGGTTGTTGACATTTACCTCTCCTCCTGTGGTGTTGTTGAGTGCTCTGACCACATCTCCAAAATTCCTAGAAACAAAAGAGAAGCAGAGAAAGGAGAAGCCATTTAGATCTTGCAGTGAAAGCCAGCCTACACAGGAGATCTGTGCTGTAAATGCCTAAAACCTGCAGGATGCAGGAGGGCTCTGCCAGAAGGCAGATGATGCATTTTCCTCTCAAGTGCATGGGCACTGGGCCTGTCCCTGAAGTGCTGGAGTTTAGTGCCTCAGCTCCTAAAGACAGCTTCTTCTTTCGTCTTGGATTTCAGTTTCTAAACTGTGCAGTTTCTATCATGACCATGGACTATTTCCTTCAGCAAATTCTTGGAAAGAAATGTTCCTGAGAACTGTTACCTCACAGCCATCAGGGCATAGTTTGCTCTTTCAGGCAAGCAAGATTCTTCCCCTTTTATTAGTGTGGCTGTATGATTTAGAGAGATACAAAAATGCTAAGGAAATTAACACAGAGCTGTTCACAACTGGGTGACAAGGAGACCTTCCAGGTCCTGTTCCTTGATTCAGGCAAGACCTCGGCAGCATGGAAGTGTCTCTGACAATGCCCCTTCTGAGCTCACTCACAAATTCTGTGCAGCATTGATAGATGGGACAATCTATCCCCAGTTTGGGAACATCTTTGCAGCTGGCCTGACTTCATGCTGGATAGACATTCCACCAGAAAAACACCTGGCCTGTGGTTATGTAGAAGTAACTGTGGTTGGACTCACCCGCTGCCAATATGCCCCAATTCAGTGTATTTCATCATAGGATTTTCCTGGTTCACCGTTCTCCCTGAGGGAAACAAAATGCAAGATGATGACTTTAAATCAGAGATCCCAGCTTCCAGGAGATACAAAAGGCACTCCAGTGTCTGGAGCTCTGAGCCCTTTGTGGTCCGCTGGGTAACAACAACAACAACAACCAGGCAGACAGCTCTGCAGCACAGGTGGCCTGCACAGAGACTGATTTTCTACAGCAATTCCTGTGGAGAAATGTCCCTAAATGTCCCCATGACACCAAACTCAGGAGAATCATTTGGTATGGCTATGCTGGCACCTGCACACAATGCACTGTCCCTCAGACAAGAAACACAGCAGACGTACTCAGTAGCTCCAGAGAGTCACCCTCGATCTCCTGTTGCTGAGCAGCAGCTGGGTCAGCGCGGGAGGTGAACAAACTGCCCCGGCTCCACTTCTCAGGTCGGGGAGAAAAGGCTCCTTTAGACAATGCTGCTGCTGCTGCAGGTTTGGTGACAGAGCCCGTGTAGATCTGGGACAAGAAATTGAGTTGATGTCAGAAAGGTGGTTGGCAGAGATCACCCTGAGATCCCCTATTGAAATGTGAGCCTTTAGGGAGGTGCTGTCAGCCACATGCAGGGCTCTTCAGTGGTTTTTTTCTGATGTCCCCTTCGCAAACTGGATGGGTCAAAACCAAAGGCAAGTTTTACTCGGGTTCATGGCCAGATTTGTGTTTGGTTTTCATAGATTTTCAGAAAGACCACTGCCACAATCACCATTCTACTTCCTCTCAAGGATTCCTTTCTCCTTCCAAGGGCTGCAGACACACGTGCAGCTTGCTCAAATGTTCTACCTCCTCCCACTGTGTCCTCTTTTCCTGCACCATCTTAAGGTCATGCTCAACCTGTAGCACTTCTGGTGGGGATGGTACCTGTGCCTCACTCCTAACTTGTGGCTCTCCATTGCCAGACTTTCGCTGGAAGTCTTCGCAGGCTGCCTGGTAAGATGTCAGCACTTGCACCTCAAATCAAACAGAACAAAGCAATCAGACACTACAGCTTGTCCCTGTCAGCCAGGAGTAGGGGACAGACAGCTTATTTTAATCCTCCATCTGAGTCACCACGCTCCACTGTAAAAACACCTCCAGAAACAAGGCTATTCAGGGGCCCAGGAAGTGTCCATCAGAGCAGCTGTGATACACACCACAGCAGGATGGCACTCAGAGGCATGGCCCCACTCCCTGCTGCTCTGCACTGGGAAGGGAAGAAGGAAAGAAACCACCAGTTTGGTGACTGCAGTGGCTGCATCCCTCTTTCACTCACTTGCTTTTCTAGAGCCTGAGGGAGGCGATTAGCTGTCTCTCTGATAATTTTCATGTCTTCCTGAAGCCTCTTCTCCCATGCCTTGATCCTGGTGTGAGCTAGCAGGAGCTCAGCGTTCAGCTGTTCCTTCATGTTCTCTAAAAAACAAGTGAGAGGATGTTTCATGACTGGAGTGGCCGCCACTCTTTCACTTACCTGGTTTTGTTGATCGCCCCTCTGCTGATCGAGATTCTGCTCTTGAATTCTTCTCATGTCATCCTTGTTCCTCCTCTTCACTGCCATAATGGCACTCTGAGCTTTGGGCAGCTCTGCTTGTGGCTCTGCCTTGATGTTCTGTGCACACAAATGCAGAGCAAGCGACTGGGAGCTGCCATCAGGCTCAGCTTTTCCCTCTTGCATCCTCAAAATCACATTGATTCAGCCACTTCTTTCTGCTTCTCTCCCCACATCTGCTTCCAATGTAACCCTCCTGTCCCGGGGCTGATCTCTGCAGATTCCAAGGCTCTGTGGGATTCCTGGCCTCCTCAGTCCCAAGAGCTGTGGTTTATGGCCCTCTTCCTGCCCTTCCCTCTGTGCCCTGGCCAGTCAGGCTTACCTGGCCTTTCTCCTGTGGCTCTTCCACCTGCTGCCTGAGCTGCTCTTCCTGCTCTAGGGCTGGGAACAGCTCTCCATGAGTCTGGCATGGCATCTCAGTTGAAGCAGTCTGCTCCTGCTCTCTCTCTAGAAGCACCTGCACAGAAAGCAAGAGAAGATGGTTTTCAGCTTCCCATAGGACCTTTGTGGGCCAAGACTCCAAGACTGCTGGGCTCACATGTTCCCAAAGCACTGTGCTGCTGCTCTGCTGGGTCATTCTCTGTTTGAGGGGAGGCACAGATTCCAAAGTGACCCTGGCCCTACAATCAGGGGCCATCTGGGAGTGAAGCTGCAAGAGCCTCTCAGGCAGCTGCCAGGGAAGGTGTGGCATTTCTCAAGGGTCTGGTGAGGGCCTCCCTCTGCTTCTACCATGTCCTGTTTGTCTTTCAGTAGTGACTGACACCCTGCCCTGTCCCACAGTTCCATCCTGGCTCTGCAGATGGCTTCCTGAGTGAGCTTACTCCTTGTGAGATATAATTTTGGAGTTCTCTTTGCCCCCTAAAACATGGAATTCTTCACCTCTCTAGGACAGGCAGAAAATCAAAAGAATTAACTGGAGGTTTCAGGGAAGAAGAGACTGGAGGAGGAAAACAGCTCTGAGGGGAAAGAACCACTATATCAGGAGCAGAAAACATCCCTCTGTTCTCAGAATCAGCCAATGAAATGTGTGCTCTAGTCCTCTCCTGAAAGGGATGCTTTAGCATGTGGAACTTTGCTTCTCCAACTGCTTTGGACTAGAGCCAGAAATATTCAATATGTAAATGTTACAGAGCATAGATAGTTAGGTAGATAGATAGACAGATAAACAGATGCATCTCGTTCTCTACAATCTCTCTCTATTGTTGCTCTCTATTGCTACACACATCAACACTCAGCAGCCAGTCCCCCAAACCTAAATGATTCAGATCTTGATCTCCTGTTACTCAATAAACCACACTTTTGGGGAATCTGGAGCGTATAGGTCCTTATGGAAAGGGATCAGACCCAGAGCACTGTACTGGGAATTGCACTCTTTGTGCATATGTGCTCGGGCAACTTCTTCTCTCGGACTCGACCACACTGATGGTGCTCAAGCATTTGGAATCAGAAATGCAGCCCAGCCCCTCCCAGCTCCTGTGACCTCGGAGGAGCAGCTGGAATGCAAGGGCATTGATTCCCTACTCAATTCCAAAACCAAACACACACTGATTCCGTGGGCTTGAAAGCACTGAAATGGAAAACCAGGAAAGCGACAGCAACGCCTTGGCTACTGCTGCTGCAGACGGAGAAAACTCAAACTGGATCACAATCACATGCAGGGCTGCAAAAGTGCAGGAAACGTTGTGCAGAAGCATCTTTGCTTGCTGGAAAAAGAGGAAAATGAACAGGCCTTCTCTTCCTAACAAAACAACAAGCCAACAAGCCCCAAGATGGAAGCGTCACCCACTCCACTGTCTAAAGGCCTTGAATGCAGTGAGGGCCTGTTTGGTGGTGAAACAGCCCTTGTGCTGAGCACTGTCACGCAGGGATTGATGAAAGTCTGTCGGAAGGTGCCTCAAGAGCCTCCCACTGTCCAGGCTAAAGCTCCCTCGGCACCTCCTCCGTGGCCTTGTGCCGCACCCCCTTGCCCAGCTCCCCTGTGCTTCTGTGCATACGGTGCAGCCCCTCCATGACTTTCTGCTCCCCAGGGCCCACGAGTGCACACAGCACTCCAGCTGTGGCCGCAGCGCTGCCCAGCGCAGGGCCACCCTCACTGCCCTGCTCCTGCTGCCCCGCTGCTGCTGGCACAGCCACCATGCCCTTGGCCTTCTTGGCCCCCTGGCCACACGCTGCCTCATCTTCAGCTGCTCAAGGCCGCCCGCACCCCTGGCTCCTTTTGGCCCACGCAGCTCCCCAGCCACAAAGGTGCCCATTTCACTCCAGATACAGCAGGCACCATTGCAAGATGGCCTTCCTCCTCCGAGCAACACAACACAGCAGTCAAGCACTTGCAACTTCACCCCCACTCTGGCCTCCAAGCCACTTGCCAAAACTGCTGACTACATCTAAATATGCATCAAAAGAAACTGGCAGCTTCTGCTTTTGGCCTCGCAAGGAGGCTTCGCAACTCCGCACTTTGTTTCTTTGGCCACGCGATCAGGAATGGCCCCCCCCACAGCGGCATGGACCACACAACCCTCCCCTTGCAGCTTATCAAAAGCCAAGAGACCTGGCCCACAGCGGACTGTACAAGTGAAGAACTACTCAAGGAAAGTGCAGACCGCTTTCCCAAGCCAAACACACCTTTGCAAAAAGGGAAAACCAACAAAACAAGGCCTGGCACCTCCAGCACTACTGCCTTTGCCCTTGGCCCTAGCACTGAAGAAGCCAAGAGATAGAGCTTCCCTGAGCCAAGCAGCCAGATGCTCTCCCAGAGGCACCAGGCCTTTGCTGCCCCAACATGACAGCTCAAGGGCCAAGTTCTGTGCTCGCTGGCTGGAGGAAATCCCAAGCTCCTGGCAGGACTCCAGCACCCAGCATCCTCAGCCTGCACCAGCAAAGAGCTGGCTGCTCCAAAACTTGCAGCTCTGCCTTGCACTAAAGACAGCACCACACACAACTGGCACTTACAGCATCAGAATATCCAGGCTCTGGTGTGACCACTGATGGAGGCTGGCAGTCATCCACCTCAATTTGCTCCACTTTGGCTTCTCCTCCAGGAGCAGCGGGAGCCAGGGGAGAGACGGCTCTTGACTCTGTCATCTGTGAGAAGAGAGGATCATGAGGGACGGGCTGTTATCTATCATGCAGAACCACATTTCTTTTCACATGTACCACCACACCTTCTAAGGAAAAATCATAACATTTCCTTGTGACAGAGGGGTTTGAAGTCACAGCCACCAAATTAAAATGGGCCATTTCAACAGCACTCTGTATGGATATGAAGTTGATTTTCCTCCCTGGCTGCCATCAACAAGCAAGGTTGTCTTGGCAAAACAGAGCTTTTAGTGCTTGAAAGCACTGAAATGGAAAACCAGGAAAGCGACAGCAACGCCTTGGCTACTGCTGCTGCAGACGGAGAAAACTCAAACTGGATCACAATCACATGCAGGGCTGCAAAAGTGCAGGAAACGTTGTGCAGAAGCATCTTTGCTTGCTGGAAAAAGAGGAAAATGAACAGGCCTTCTCTTCCTAACAAAACAACAAGCCAACAAGCCCCAAGATGGAAGCGTCACCCACTCCACTGTCTAAAGGCCTTGAATGCAGTGAGGGCCTGTTTGGTGGTGAAACAGCCCTTGTGCTGAGCACTGTCACGCAGGGATTGATGAAAGTCTGTCGGAAGGTGCCTCAAGAGCCTCCCACTGTCCAGGCTAAAGCTCCCTCGGCACCTCCTCCGTGGCCTTGTGCCGCACCCCCTTGCCCAGCTCCCCTGTGCTTCTGTGCATACGGTGCAGCCCCTCCATGACTTTCTGCTCCCCAGGGCCCACGAGTGCACACAGCACTCCAGCTGTGGCCGCAGCGCTGCCCAGCGCAGGGCCACCCTCACTGCCCTGCTCCTGCTGCCCCGCTGCTGCTGGCACAGCCACCATGCCCTTGGCCTTCTTGGCCCCCTGGCCACACGCTGCCTCATCTTCAGCTACTCAAGGCCGCCCGCACCCCTGGCTCCTTTTGGCCCACGCAGCTCCCCAGCCACAAAGGTGCCCATTTCACTCCAGATACAGCAGGCACCATTGCAAGATGGCCTTCCTCCTCCGAGCAACACAACACAGCAGTCAAGCACTTGCAACTTCACCCCCACTCTGGCCTCCAAGCCACTTGCCAAAACTGCTGACTACATCTAAATATGCATCAAAAGAAACTGGCAGCTTCTGCTTTTGGCCTCGTAAGGAGGCTTCGCAACTCCGCACTTTGTTTCTTTGGCCACGCGATCAGGAATGGCCCCCCCCACAGCGGCATGGACCACACAACCCTCCCCTTGCAGCTTATCAAAAGCCAAGAGACCTGGCCCACAGCGGACTGTACAAGTGAAGAACTACTCAAGGAAAGTGCAGACCGCTTTCCCAAGCCAAACACACCTTTGCAAAAAGGGAAAACCAACAAAACGAGGCCTGGCACCTCCAGCACTACTGCCTTTGCCCTTGGCCCTAGCACTGCAGAAGCCAAGAGATAGAGCTTCCCTGAGCCAAGCAGCCAGATGCTCTCCCAGAGGCACCAGGCCTTTGCTGCCCCAACATGACAGCTCAAGGGCCAAGTTCTGTGCTCGCTGGCTGGAGGAAATCCCAAGCTCCTGGCAGGACTCCAGCACCCAGCATCCTCAGCCTGCACCAGCAAAGAGCTGGCTGCTCCAAAACTTGCAGCTCTGCCTTGCACTAAAGACAGCACCACACACAACTGGCACTTACAGCATCAGAATATCCAGGCTCTGGTGTGACCACTGATGGAGGCTGGCAGTCATCCACCTCAATTTGCTCCACTTTGGCTTCTCCTCCAGGAGCAGCGGGAGCCAGGGGAGAGACGGCTCTTGACTCTGTCATCTGTGAGAAGAGAGGATCATGAGGGACGGGCTATTATCTATCATGCAGAACCACATTTCTTTTCACATGTACCACCACACCTTCTAAGGAAAAATCATAACATTTCCTTGTGACAGAGGGGTTTGAAGTCACAGCCACCAAATTAAAATGGGCCATTTCAACAGCACTCTGTATGGATATGAAGTTGATTTTCCTCCCTGGCTGCCATCAACAAGCAAGGCTGTCTTGGCAAAACAGAGCTTTTAGTGCTTGAAAGCACTGAAATGGAAAACCAGGAAAGCGACAGCAACGCCTTGGCTACTGCTGCTGCAGACGGAGAAAACTCAAACTGGATCACAATCACATGCAGGGCTGCAAAAGTGCAGGAAACGTTGTGCAGAAGCATCTTTGCTTGCTGGAAAAAGAGGAAAATGAACAGGCCTTCTCTTCCTAACAAAACAACAAGCCAACAAGCCCCAAGATGGAAGCGTCACCCACTCCACTGTCTAAAGGCCTTGAATGCAGTGAGGGCCTGTTTGGTGGTGAAACAGCCCTTGTGCTGAGCACTGTCACGCAGGGATTGATGAAAGTCTGTCGGAAGGTGCCTCAAGAGCCTCCCACTGTCCAGGCTAAAGCTCCCTCGGCACCTCCTCCGTGGCCTTGTGCCGCACCCCCTTGCCCAGCTCCCCTGTGCTTCTGTGCATACGGTGCAGCCCCTCCATGACTTTCTGCTCCCCAGGGCCCACGAGTGCACACAGCACTCCAGCTGTGGCCGCAGCGCTGCCCAGCGCAGGGCCACCCTCACTGCCCTGCTCCTGCTGCCCCGCTGCTGCTGGCACAGCCACCATGCCCTTGGCCTTCTTGGCCCCCTGGCCACACGCTGCCTCATCTTCAGCTGCTCAAGGCCGCCCGCACCCCTGGCTCCTTTTGGCCCACGCAGCTCCCCAGCCACAAAGGTGCCCATTTCACTCCAGATACAGCAGGCACCATTGCAAGATGGCCTTCCTCCTCCGAGCAACACAACACAGCAGTCAAGCACTTGCAACTTCACCCCCACTCTGGCCTCCAAGCCACTTGCCAAAACTGCTGACTACATCTAAATATGCATCAAAAGAAACTGGCAGCTTCTGCTTTTGGCCTCGTAAGGAGGCTTCGCAACTCCGCACTTTGTTTCTTTGGCCACGCGATCAGGAATGGCCCCCCCCACAGCGGCATGGACCACACAACCCTCTCCTTGCAGCTTATCAAAAGCCAAGAGACCTGGCCCACAGCGGACTGTACAAGTGAAGAACTACTCAAGGAAAGTGCAGACCGCTTTCCCAAGCCAAACACACCTTTGCAAAAAGGGAAAACCAACAAAACAAGGCCTGGCACCTCCAGCACTACTGCCTTTGCCCTTGGCCCTAGCACTGCAGAAGCCAAGAGATAGAGCTTCCCTGAGCCAAGCAGCCAGATGCTCTCCCAGAGGCACCAGGCCTTTGCTGCCCCAACATGACAGCTCAAGGGCCAAGTTCTGTGCTCGCTGGCTGGAGGAAATCCCAAGCTCCTGGCAGGACTCCAGCACCCAGCATCCTCAGCCTGCACCAGCAAAGAGCTGGCTGCTCCAAAACTTGCAGCTCTGCCTTGCACTAAAGACAGCACCACACACAACTGGCACTTACAGCATCAGAATATCCAGGCTTTGGTGTGACCACTGATGGAGGCTGGCAGTCATCCACCTCAATTTGCTCCACTTTGGCTTCTCCTCCAGGAGCAGCGGGAGCCAGGGGAGAGACGGCTCTTGACTCTGTCATCTGTGAGAAGAGAGGATCATGAGGGACGGGCTGTTATCTATCATGCAGAACCACATTTCTTTTCACATGTACCACCACACCTTCTAAGGAAAAATCATAACATTTCCTTGTGACAGAGGGGTTTGAAGTCACAGCCACCAAATTAAAATGGGCCATTTCAACAGCACTCTGTATGGATATGAAGTTGATTTTCCTCCCTGGCTGCCATCAACAAGCAAGGTTGTCTTGGCAAAACAGAGCTTTTAGTGCTTGAAAGCACTGAAATGGAAAACCAGGAAAGCGACAGCAACGCCTTGGCTACTGCTGCTGCAGACGGAGAAAACTCAAACTGGATCACAATCACATGCAGGGCTGCAAAAGTGCAGGAAACGTTGTGCAGAAGCATCTTTGCTTGCTGGAAAAAGAGGAAAATGAACAGGCCTTCTCTTCCTAACAAAACAACAAGCCAACAAGCCCCAAGATGGAAGCGTCACCCACTCCACTGTCTAAAGGCCTTGAATGCAGTGAGGGCCTGTTTGGTGGTGAAACAGCCCTTGTGCTGAGCACTGTCACGCAGGGATTGATGAAAGTCTGTCGGAAGGTGCCTCAAGAGCCTCCCACTGTCCAGGCTAAAGCTCCCTCGGCACCTCCTCCGTGGCCTTGTGCCGCACCCCCTTGCCCAGCTCCCCTGTGCTTCTGTGCATACGGTGCAGCCCCTCCATGACTTTCTGCTCCCCAGGGCCCACGAGTGCACACAGCACTCCAGCTGTGGCCGCAGCGCTGCCCAGCGCAGGGCCACCCTCACTGCCCTGCTCCTGCTGCCCCGCTGCTGCTGGCACAGCCACCATGCCCTTGGCCTTCTTGGCCCCCTGGCCACACGCTGCCTCATCTTCAGCTGCTCAAGGCCGCCCGCACCCCTGGCTCCTTTTGGCCCACGCAGCTCCCCAGCCACAAAGGTGCCCATTTCACTCCAGATACAGCAGGCACCATTGCAAGATGGCCTTCCTCCTCCGAGCAACACAACACAGCAGTCAAGCACTTGCAACTTCACCCCCACTCTGGCCTCCAAGCCACTTGCCAAAACTGCTGACTACATCTAAATATGCATCAAAAGAAACTGGCAGCTTCTGCTTTTGGCCTCGCAAGGAGGCTTCGCAACTCCGCACTTTGTTTCTTTGGCCACGCGATCAGGAATGGCCCCCCCCACAGCGGCATGGACCACACAACCCTCCCCTTGCAGCTTATCAAAAGCCAAGAGACCTGGCCCACAGCGGACTGTACAAGTGAAGAACTACTCAAGGAAAGTGCAGACCGCTTTCCCAAGCCAAACACACCTTTGCAAAAAGGGAAAACCAACAAAACGAGGCCTGGCACCTCCAGCACTACTGCCTTTGCCCTTGGCCCTAGCACTGCAGAAGCCAAGAGATAGAGCTTCCCTGAGCCAAGCAGCCAGATGCTCTCCCAGAGGCACCAGGCCTTTGCTGCCCCAACATGACAGCTCAAGGGCCAAGTTCTGTGCTCGCTGGCTGGAGGAAATCCCAAGCTCCTGGCAGGACTCCAGCACCCAGCATCCTCAGCCTGCACCAGCAAAGAGCTGGCTGCTCCAAAACTTGCAGCTCTGCCTTGCACTAAAGACAGCACCACACACAACTGGCACTTACAGCATCAGAATATCCAGGCTCTGGTGTGACCACTGATGGAGGCTGGCAGTCATCCACCTCAATTTGCTCCACTTTGGCTTCTCCTCCAGGAGCAGCGGGAGCCAGGGGAGAGACGGCTCTTGACTCTGTCATCTGTGAGAAGAGAGGATCATGAGGGACGGGCTGTTATCTATCATGCAGAACCACATTTCTTTTCACATGTACCACCACACCTTCTAAGTAAAAATCATAACATTTCCTTGTGACAGAGGGGTTTGAAGTCACAGCCACCAAATTAAAATGGGCCATTTCAACAGCACTCTGTATGGATATGAAGTTGATTTTCCTCCCTGGCTGCCATCAACAAGCAAGGTTGTCTTGGCAAAACAGAGCTTTTAGTGCTTGAAAGCACTGAAATGGAAAACCAGGAAAGCGACAGCAACGCCTTGGCTACTGCTGCTGCAGACGGAGAAAACTCAAACTGGATCACAATCACATGCAGGGCTGCAAAAGTGCAGGAAACGTTGTGCAGAAGCATCTTTGCTTGCTGGAAAAAGAGGAAAATGAACAGGCCTTCTCTTCCTAACAAAACAACAAGCCAACAAGCCCCAAGATGGAAGCGTCACCCACTCCACTGTCTAAAGGCCTTGAATGCAGTGAGGGCCTGTTTGGTGGTGAAACAGCCCTTGTGCTGAGCACTGTCACGCAGGGATTGATGAAAGTCTGTCGGAAGGTGCCTCAAGAGCCTCCCACTGTCCAGGCTAAAGCTCCCTCGGCACCTCCTCCGTGGCCTTGTGCCGCACCCCCTTGCCCAGCTCCCCTGTGCTTCTGTGCACACGGTGCAGCCCCTCCATGACTTTCTGCTCCCCAGGGCCCACGAGGGCACACAGCACTCCAGCTGTGGCCGCAGCGCTGCCCAGCACAGGGCCACCCTCACTGCCCTGCTCCTGCTGCCCCGCTGCTGCTGGCACAGCCACCATGCCCTTGGCCTTCTTGGCCCCCTGGCCACACGCTGCCTCATCTTCAGCTGCTCAAGGCCGCCAGCACCCCTGGCTCCTTTTGGCCCACACAGCTCCCCAGCCACAAAGGTGCCCATTTCACTCCAGATACTGCAGGCACCATTGCAAGATGGCCTTCGTTTTCCAGCACCTCATGGTCCAAGTAGGTGTCTGAATGTTTGATAGGAATAGTATTTTAAGTCGCTCATTCCAAATTACAATGATCTTGTTCAACTGTACAGAATTCTCTATTTGTTTAGATTTTTCTTATCTGCTGTTATTAAGCATCATTCTCTTTGCAAAACTTGATTTTCCGCTTTTCAAAACGCTGAGATGGAAATTTAAAAGTAACTATCTGTGCCTTTCTTTTCTTTTTGTTCTGGCATGAAATGGATTTTCTTTCGGCCTTCCTTGCTCGCCCTCTATATTCTAGTGCTACTGGCCAGGCTCACATCTTCCTCTACAATTCTTAAATACCAGAGACAGGAAATGTTCTTTTCTCACTCACCTCAGGATCTTCAGCACTGCTGAATGTACGCTTCATGTGTCCTGTAGTGCGAAAGGAAATGAACCACATGCTGTGAGGAAACTGCCTGGCTGGTCAATCCCACAGAACAAGTGAACCCAAACTGAGATGATTTCCCCTTTCGCAACATCCCTCCAGGAGACACATTTCTTCACATAGCCAGCAAGAGATCTGGGAAATATTCCTGCTTGTGGTTTCACTGCAGCCTGTTTAGCCAGTAAATGAATAGAAGTATGATCAATAATATGGAAATTGTTCTCTAACACTCAATGCTCCTGTTCTACCAAACACATAAAACAGCTTCTGAAATCCTGTCCTTCAGGTAATTTTTTTTTCCCCAATCATTACATGCACTATTTCTCATTAACTTGCAGGAAACAGTTGCCCAGAAAAGCTTTCCCAAAATCCCCCTGAGCTGTGACAGTTCTATTGTGGAAGTGCACCGCAGCACCCCTAGGCTTCAGGAGCAGACACTCACTGCTTTAGAGTTTGCACTTCCTTGCAAAAAGAATTACTATTTTAGTATTCAATTAAAAAAAAAAAAAAGCTTAAAAAAACTTAAAAATAAATAAGCTTTCTCTGAATTCTGAGAACAACTGCAGAGACTTTAAAAGGCATTCCCTGAAGGTCTGCCAGTCTACATTTTCAAAGGTGTCTTGCTTGTCCCAGCAAACTGAGGAAATGACAGACTCTGCTGCCACAGACTCTCCCGTGGAGGGAACAGAACCCCTGCAGGTTCCCTTGCAAATGCTGCCCCTGTGGTTACAGACACCCCCTTTTTAGCTGAATGTCATGACAGGAGCTTTACCAAAGCAGTGGTATCCTAATGCTCTTTCTGTTTTAAAATCAGAAAATCAGTCCCTAGGAAAGAGCAGAGGGACATACAAAAGCCAGGTTAGGTTACAATCTAATCTAAGCAGAAGGGAAGCCTCTACTTACGGGTGAAGTGTGTCAGGTAATAGATAGAAAAGGACATGCCATAGGCAGCAAAAGCTGCCGTGGCCAGATGGTTAAACATTGTTCCAGTGTTGTGGGAGTTTGCCACAACACTAGGAAGGAAAAGGCTCTTGTCAGTGGGCAGCTGCCTACTGACAAAGGCGGCAACCAGGAGGATTCTCCTGATCAGAGCAAGCGCTAGGGCTGCTCTGACACTCAGGCCTTCTGTGCACCAAGGCAACCTTCTGATGCCACTATGACAATGTGGCAAGCATGCCCTGACATCACAAAGGCACAGCTCTGTGTCGGTCTGTGAGTTTATTCAAAGCAATAACCAACCTTACCTACAACAAACACAAAATAGTCTGCAAAGTTCTCTGTCACAAAGCAGCACAAATTCCCCTCATGGGCCAAACCCTGTTGTTCAGGGGATCCAGGAGGATCTCAAGAGGAACCCCAAGAGTGCCCCAAGCACCTACAGCCTGTACCCCAACTGAGCATTCAGATGGGACACAAGCAAAGGAAACCAGACCAAGAAAATGACCCACAGCATTGCACATGTGAGAAATGACTCTCACTTTCAAAATTTAAAGGTTTATCAAAGCTTAACAAAGAACTGAATAAGAAAACTTAAAGCATTGGGAGTCTCTGTGACTAGCAGCTCATCTACAAAAAGGATGCTCTGCCTTTTATATCCTTAGCTCCTCCAGAAGTTTTGTCAGTCAGCTCTTTCTCTGCTGTCCATTGGTGGAGATTACTTTCTTGCACCTTGACTGGAGGTCAGGTGTTGTTTCACCCTGCCTGCTGGTCACAAGCCAGCCCTCCCAAAATGCCCTGACTACCAAGGCTATTACAATGGGGAGGAGAAAGTGGATAATGGGAGGATTATCATCACTACACATTTGAACATCCAGATAACATCTACTTCTTAATTGACAGAGCCAACAATTGCATTACTCGTCTAGAACACACAGAACCAGGAGAGAAACCACTGCTGGCATACCAGCTGAAATGCTTCCTAACAAATCTCCCCACCTATTTGCCCCTTTCTTGGACGTGCCCAGGGCTGTGGTGCATGTACATCTCTGCCTTTCTTCCCCTTTGGAAGCAGTCGAACTGGCAGCATCTGCCTGCCAGCAGCAGCTGCTCCAAGTTGGGAACGCTGCTGGCGGTGCCGATTTCCAGAGGCTTCTGTGTGCCAGGGGAAGCCCAGGCAGGAGCGGGTTGAACGGGGCTGGCGCTGCTGCTGCTCTGTGCCAGAGAGCCCCAGCTGGGCAGGGCACGGTGCCCACTGCGCTGCGGGCTCTTTCTCCTGCCAGAGCTGGGCACACCTGGAACAAGGCATGGCAACTGGTGGGCAAGCCAAGGGCTTTCTGGGGCTGCTCTGCTCTGCACACACCCAGGACACCTGTAGCACAGAATTTTAACCCTCAAACAGGTAAACCAAAGGGAAGCTGCTGGAAAAGTTTTCATTTGGGCCATTCTTACCTGCTCAACAGAAGTCTTCAAAATAAATGTTACCAAGCAGGGCCTGATCCCTGCTTCCAGCTCAGGGTTAGAAGAGAGGCAATACTTGATCTCAGCACTGGGTGTGTGGGGAATCACTTCCCTGATACGTGCACATCCAGCAATCTCACTTACTAGTATGTATCCATGGATCTAAGACATATTCAATATTTTGCTGAAACTCACAGGCTAAACATTACCCCCAAATTATTTGATTTACTGATTGATACCTATTGACTTATTGATACCTAAATCACTTCTCAGAATCTACTGACATGAGAATAGGAGTGTCCTGCAGGTTCCTGCTGGCCTTTGTCACAAGTCCAGGACTAGCCCCATGCACAAAATGACCCAGGACAAAACTGGGCTTGCAAAGCAACTTCGTTCTATTAGTTGCAATAGCAAATACTACACAGCATGGATTCCCAAAAATCTGCTGAGCAGGAGAAGGAGCTGGAGCGTGGTGCTTGGCAGCAGTGGCAGGTAGGCAGTGCACTTTCAGGACATCCCCTGGATCAAAACCATGTGCATTTCATCCTTGTCACCCTTCCAGCTCAGAACCAGGCCTTGTATCTCCTGCTCAGGAGTGTAATTTCCCAGTTACAGCATCGGCTCACACATGGCTGGCGTGTGATATGAGGCCAATGAATCAAGGATTTAAAAGAACTTGAAGAGGTAAAATTTTAGCAAGATTTAGTTAAGGGGAAAGAGTATAGCAAGACGAGTAGAAATGATATGGAATACTTAATGTTTTGCAGGTAAGGTAGTTAAGGCTACGGTAATATATCACTTGCCTGTCTTTACTATCTTTAAAGAAGCAGGATGGGACGCAGATTTCTTTGTGATAAAGAAGAGGACCAGAGCCTGCACCTGGGTCCCGAAACTTCAGTTATAGCCAAGAAGTGCAAAAGCCTGCCATCTGGTCATAAGTAAAGAGGTCAAATTGAGGAAGATGTCTTGGCCTTCATCAGAAGGACACCATTCTCCACTTTAAAACCCACCAGCCCATGTGAAGTTAAAGACTGCAGAAATGTGAAGGAACTTTGGACTCAATTATAATACATTTTAATACAAAGGAGGGTAGGCAGTGTTACCTAATGAATATGTGTTAGGTTTTTTGGGAATTATATGAATATGTACGACATTTTAGATGAGTAGAGAGCCAGTGATTCTTCACACATGTCTTTAGGAGACAACTCCTCCTGTGCCTGGCGCTGTAATAAACACACCACCTTCGAACTTCAGCTGTGGTGAGTTCTATTCCACACCTCATTTGGTGACCGCGGCAGGAACGCTTCTCTGCTCCAGTGAGAAAACCGCGCTGTGGACGTCTCTGGGCGCTGCCAGGACATTCCTTTCCTGGAGGCACCTCCGCTCTGGACTGTTCCTCATGGGGGACAGACAAGACTGCTGGGACTCTGAAGAAGGGGAATGTTTAACTCTGTATAAAGTAACCCGTAAGGCGAAGGCAGGGGAAGGGCTGTTCCTAAGTCACATAGAGATGTCCTGCGCACAACATACGCCTGTACAGTTTGGGTTTGGGTCTGGCTGCCAGCAGAAAGGATTTGCTGTGTCAATAAGGACCTGCTAGCAATTCTAGGGGTGAATTGAGCAAATGCTGTTTTATTGCTGCAAGTTTTCCTGTGTGTTGTAATTGTGGTTGTGTTTTCAGTGGGTGTGTTTTGAGGAAGATGATGTGGATGGATGCTGATGTGATAGATGGTGAGTTGTGTTGAGAAAAGCGAGCACTCTGTCCCCTCATAAAGAGATACTCCTTTTCCGGTGAGCTTGTGTGTGTGGACTTTGTAATTGCGGGGGTTGGTACTCCTTGTGACACCTGGTGCCTGGGTATACAGGGGGGTTGAGTGGTTTTTCTCCCTACATTGTGGTCATTTGGGACTGTACGGTTGTGTTTGGGGAGATTTTAGGATTTTGTTTGCAACAAGTGCAGCAATTTATGCAGAAAACTACAGTGTGGTGATTTACGTATGTTGACCTATGGTAGTTCCTTTATACCCCCCCCCCCCTCCCAGGGTTACAAATCTCCTGCCACGAGGTGGACGCTCTCTTTCCTCTCCTGGACATCCTCTTTTGTCTCCTGGATGCTCCCTTTCTCTTCTGGTGTTGTTCTCCATTAAAGCTGTGGGACTTTGGTCCCGAGAAGAAAGAGCGCCTCTCATCTTTTGCTTTTGTCCCTATCAGTGTCACTGGGGTCCAGAGCTCGCCAAACTGATCCTCCACAAGGCAAAAACTGACAAATGGCCCCACATGCAGAGCTCAAAAATTGGCGACATTTCTGATGGACTGGAGTGTTTGCCACACTTTTGGAAATCCCTATTCCCACACAGGTCAGGCAATTGTTGAAAGGACACACTACACTCCAAAACCCATTCTAGATCAACAAAAGGGGGAGTGGCCCAATGTTGTAGTGTGTTTGTTACGTTTCTTGTATTATTTCCTCATTTTATGGATTGTCCCCCCCAGTTCAATGTAAATAGTAAATAGTAAATAGAAAACTGCCCTCCCCAGTTTTCCCGCCATTAGCTCCTATGTCAGTTATGTTACTATGGTTACCCCTGCCCTCAGTTTGTGTCTGTCACCCAAGTTATATAATTTCTCCTCCCCCTTTTCCCCTTTTTCAGTAAATCTTTTCTCCTCCCTGGGCCCAGTCAATCACCCCCCACTCCTCCCGGTTTTCCAGAACCTTCGTCTCACTGGGGGTTGTGGTTGGCTGTGGTCCTGGGGCCCCTCCCTTACCTTGTATTTATTGGTTTCCCTAAAATGTCAGTTTGGTGAAATCCATCCCCTCACCCTTCCTAATTGGTTCCTTGTAAGTTCCACCTGTACACACCTCCTTCCTTTATAATCCTGTTTCACCCCCTATTCGTCGCCACTTCCTCAGCTGGTTTCTCTCTGTTGTATCCCCTGTAACATCAATAAACTGACGTTAACCCCCGGAGAAGTGTCCTGCTCCTTGCCTCGTCATACCCGCGGTGAGAGCCAGTCTGCAGCCAGCACAGCCCGAGGCCCTCAGACGCCGAGGGGTGCTGGCTAGGAATTGCAGCGAGGCGTTGGCCCTTGCCTCCAGCTAGCCGGACTTTGACCTTCGGGCCACGTACGCCTTCACCGCAAGCTGGCGCCCAACGTGGGGCCCTGAGTGGACTTCTGGACATCTGGACTCCAGGCCACCGGACCCCACGGACTGGATTTTACAATTCTATTGGCCGCCAGCTTATCCTCGGTAGTAGCAGACCCCATTCTAGGGGTAGTGCTCCCGGGGGATAAGAAGTCGGAACTCCCTGCACCCAAGGAGGACTTCTTTGACGAGGACCACCGCCCGAGTTTTTGTTTGTGCTGCCACTGGTTTAGCTAAGCCCTGGCCCCGAGCTGGGGACTCTCAGTGGCTTCCCCCCTGTCTTTTTAACCCTCCCTCGGAGTCTATGCCCTGCGTTGGGGATCACTCCCTACCCTCTCTCCTCTAAGGGCTGATCCCCAGGCAGTGTCCTCTTTCTTTCCTCACTGTGCTCCTTCTGGGGACAGTCCTCACCCCCTCGTTTTTTATTTTTCCTTTCCTGTGGGGTCTGTATCCCCAGACTTGGGGCCAGACCTCACCACCCAACATCCTTACTTTCCTTGTGTTGAAACCCCAGACTTGGGGACAGCATAAGGAACGGGGGCCGGCACCGTGCACCTCAGTGTTTTAGTTTTCGTTTACCCTCGGGCGGTCGGTGTAACACCCTCAGTTTTGCTCCCCCTAAGGTTGGGTTGTCTAGCGCTCCTTAGGGGTTATACCATGTGTGCTGGGTTGAGCAAAACTCAGAAAGGAGTTTATTATGTTATTAAAGGTTTGCTGTTTGGGAGGGTTTGCTGCCCCCAAGAAAGAGTTAAAGCTTTTAGTTAAATGGACTTTTTCTCATTTCCCCGAAGTTTCCCCAGAAACTGCGAGAGAGCCACGTTTTTGGACAGCTGTTGTAGCCAAATTAGATCAAAAAGTTAATTCTGGGGAAGCTCAGTTATCTAACGTGGCATACTGGGCGAGCAAGGTATTAACTTCGCTGCGCTCAGTCGGGGATTTGAGAAAGAGTCCTTCTCGTTCGAGTTTGTTCCCCAGTTCTCCCGGTTCTCGTATCCCTACCCTTCGTTCCTCTCCCTCTTCCCCTAGGCAGGAGCCCTCTCGAGGGATCCTTAGGGCCACTAAGAAGCAGGGGGTCCACTCTGCCCCTGCTCCCTCGTGACCGGCTCAGCCCCCCCCGAAGAGCCCTGGCCAAGCTCTCCGGAGTTCCTTTCCTGATCCCCCTATCCCTGCCCCTAAGTCCCTAGTTTCAACCCCTAAGTTAGTTCGGTTTATGGGACATTCACAAGATGGCTTCCAGGGAGCCCAAAATGGAGGCAGCCACGTAGCTTTTCCCGCCCTCACTCCTTCTTCATCCCAGAACCCTTTCCTTCCCAAGTCCAACCCTTTTCTCTCCCTTGACCTCTCCCATTCCTCCGCTCCACCCTCGGTCCCTCCCTCAGCTCCTCCCCTTGCTTTGCCCATGGTTCCACCCCCTGTGGGCCCTTCCCAAATCCCTCCTCCTTATTCCACTCCGCCTCCTAACTCCACCTTGGAGGCGGAGAAAACAGAGTTGCCGCGTCCCTGCTGTTGCCCTGCCCACAAACCAAGCCCCGCCTCTACCTCCTCCAATTCCGGTTCCCACACTCCTCCTTCTGGTTCCCATGCTTCGTGCTCCGGGGGGGGTGGATAACCGGAAGCTGGGGCCGGAGCCTTTATTGGAAGCTGCCTCGGTTACATACCGCCTCGGTGGGGAGGGGAGTGCTCAGGCCCAATGGGTGCCTATTGCCCAGGCCCAGATCAAGGAGCTGTGCAAGGCCCAGAGGGAGCACTCCTGGGAATCGGAGTATTTCCGAGGGCTCCTTCGTACGGTGCTTGCACAGGGAGATCTGGTGCCAGCGGACCTGAGGGCTCTTTTTTCCAACCTTTTGAGACCCATGGAATTTAGGGTCTGGGTGGGAGAATGGAGGAGGGAGATTGCAGAGATTCTTCCAATGCTATGGTTGAATCCCGCGACCTCACATGACGCTGAGGGCTTGGTGATCTTGGAAGACCATCTCGTGGGCAGCGGGCAATGGGCGAGCGGGGCAGCACAAGCTCAGGCATTGTTTACACAACATCTCGCGGAGACGGGGAGGGCTGCGGAGCGGGCCTGCTATAAGCTGGCTACCACCACATCACCACATCGTTTGAGGATGACGTAGTAAGGCAGGGCGCTCAGGAACCCTACCTGGCTTTCATGGAGAGGCTCTACCGATTTGTAGAAGCGCAGGTTCCAGGGGAGAAAGAGAGAGAAGAGATGTTAAGGCAGATGGCTTATTACAATGCTAACACAGAATGCCACCAAGCCATCCGGTCTCTCCCTCGTAACCCCCGACTAACGGTGGAGCAAATGATTGACGTATGTGCCACGGAGGTTCTTCTTCAAGATCCGAAAAAGCGCCCCAGAAGAGCCTCTGTAGCATTCTCCGAGTACCCGACTCTGGACGATGTGGATGCTGAAGCTGCCGCCACTACCGGACCGCTGACACCTGGGTCCGGAAGAAGGACAACGGCAACTCACCCCTGCCACCTCTGTGGCAAAGTGGGGCACTGGATGCCCCAGTGCCCCATGAGACAGGACTATATGGATTACAGAAAGAGGAGGGAGGAGGGACAAAAGGAGCAAAAAAACTAGCTCCAGAGCGCAGCCCCTCCCTGCGCAAAGACAGAAATGAGGCGGGACAAGCACCACCAAGCGGGGAGGGAGGAGAAAGGGGAGACCCTCCATGCGCGCTACCGGACTTGAAATTCTTAAAATCAGACTCGACTTTTAGCACCTGTGAAGTACGGCCTCAACCTGCTTTAACAACTTTGTCCTCTGCTTCCCCTTATAGGCTGCAGCTAACTAGGGAAATTCATCTCCCCAACAGTGACTTTCAGCTGGTGTCTGCTGACCTGCAACATCCCGGTCGCTGGAGGAAGCTAGGATGGTGCAGGTGGACAATTGTCGGTGATACAAAGCACACACCGCGCGACCTTCACGTCGTCCCGGGTCTGATCACCACAGACTGGGACCGTTTCGCGGTGGGGCTGTACTGTGTCCGACCACCACTCTCCCTCCCTAAAGGACAGATCATTGCCCAGGCCATCCCGGTGCCAGAGAAGACGCATTGGGAAGAAACATCTAAGGACGCCTCACCTCCTTCGGTGGCCTGGGCACAAGTAGTGGGGAGGGAGAAGCCCCGCCTAACATGTCAGCTCTCGTTGGGCGGGGATCGCAAGATCGTGAGGGGTCTTTTGGACACAGGGGCGGATGTGACGATCATTCCCTCTCGGGAATGGCCGTCACATTGGCGCCTGCAAAACACGGCAGGAACAATTCAAGGCATAGGAGGGCTCCAATTGGCGAAGCAATCTAGGAGCGTTGTACAAATTACGGGACCGGACGGGCAATTGGCTTCTGTACTCCTGTTCATATTAGACTACACAGAGCCTCTCTGGGGGAGAGACCTTTTAGCCCAGTGGGGTGTAGTAAACTCCTCAGGTTTAGCCAGGGCCCCTTGGAGAACAGAATGCTGACACAGCAGCAAAGAAGTTTCCTGTCTCCAGGGACATCCGCCTTGTGCCTTATCCCTATAGCCATGTAAGGCAATATGTTGTTTACCCTACTATTGGTCACTTATGGTCACTCTAACACCTTTGCCATTGGTCAGGATTGGATCCGGGCCAAGGGTATAAAAGTAGCATACTGTACCCCTACTAACTCGGAAGAAGAAGAGCTGAGACCCTTCACGAGCCCTCCAATAAAGCCATACTCGTGGAACAGCCAGCGTCTTCTGCTTCTCCTCTCTCTACCATCTGCTGGAGCCTTAGGCCAAGGGAAAAGCTACCTAGCAAACCAAAGCTGAAATCACAAGAGCTGCCTAATCACTAAAAGAGCTGAATATCTCCCTGCTTGCTAGGGGCTGACCCGCGGCCTTGGTCTGAGAGCGAGCTGGCTTCTAGCACCCAGTCCCCTTGGGGACTGAGCTCTGGAGCTGTAACAGCTTGCATAGGACAAGACCAAGCTAGGCTCATTTAAGTGGCGCCCAAACGTGTCGTCGGACCCTGGTCCCCAGGAGCCAAGCGTCACCAGAGCATCGGAGCCTTTCAGGGCCTCCTGTTATTGCGGGTTGGGAAGCCTCTCCTTCTGCGAAAGGACTTTTCGTTTTAGAAAATCTTCTCTGCGGAAGGCTCAATTCGACCCTCAACAATACATCTGGACGAGATAAAGTCTGAGGAGAATTGAGGAGCAGACTCCCTTCCACAGACCCCTGACCCCAAAGGACGTAAGTATTAAGTTTGCGCGCATACCTTTGGGTGCTCTAAAAACCTTTCTCGTTTTTTTTCTTTTTTTTCACGTTTTTCTGTGGAAAGGGCTTGAAAATCATGGGTACTTGTTTAAGCACTCTAAGACTAACAACACGTGAGAGAGAGTTATATTTAACCATTGTAGAAACCTTATCTGTTGACAACTTCACTTTTTCTAAAGGTAGTCTGTCAAAAAAGACTCTTAAAATTTGTATCTTGGATTGTGCTGAATTTCCCTGAAACTGATAAGACCACAATTACTGAAAATTCCTTTTGGGATACAGTTGGAAACACCATTTATATGTCTCAGACAAAACAGGACTTTTCTGTTACTAACTTCTTACCTTTATTTCATATAATAACAAAGTAGATTGAAAAATCGAACTCATAAAAAAGTTCCAAACCAACAGATCTTTCCTCTTCATATGCTAATTGTGCTGATAAGATAACAGAGGAATGTGCCTTCCAGGCCAGAGAGCCGCTGGGCTCTGCGGTGCTTCCTGCAGAGACCACTTTGGAGGCAGAAGCCAAGCAGCCCCCCCCCCCACATCCCCCTCCTCATGGGACCCTCGCTGCCCAACTCCCCGTTTCCTGCAGCCCCCCATCTCCCCGGCCCCGCTTCCTTCCCACGTCTGGCCTCGGGGGCCTCGTTCCCTGTCCCTGCCGCTGTACCCTCCACTGCGACCACCCCTCCCCCTGCGCCGCTCTATCCTCTCCTTCCTCCCCCCGCTGCCGTTGCCGCCTCCCGTCGCCTCGAATCCAGTCCTCCCTACCCCGTGCCGCCGTTCCCCGCCCCCGCTTGCTCCGTCACGGTACCCCCCGCTCCCGCTGCTGTCCCCGCCCTGCCCCCCGTTCCCCCCGCCGCGTCCGCCGCGTTCCCTGGTCCCGTTATCGCCGCCGCCCCCCCAACCCTGCGCCGCTATCCCCCACCACCGAGACCGCCCTCCCCTCAGTCACCGCCCCCGCTCCCGCCCCCCCCGAGACCGCCCTGGCCCTCACAGCCCCTCCCGCCACATTCCCGAGCCATGCCCACACCCTGTCCTCCTGCGCCAAGCCGCACACATGTGCAGTAACATCAGCTCACCCTATACCTGTCGTATCCCAAACCAGTGGCATTGCTTACGTAGTCCCAAACCCCCCAGGCGTGCATCCACAGTCCCCATACGCCCCCTGCCCCCACCCGTTCCTCCAACCCCTGACCCAACCCTCCTGCCACCCGAACGGATCAGAGACCACCTGTGGTGTCCCCCCCACAACCCAATCCGGTCCCGGCTGTTCTCACCCAACAGCACTAACTTCGGGCCAGTCATTGAAAACAGTGAAAAATGCTTCTAAACGAAAGAAAAGGAATTCACGGGTAGCATGTCCCTCACAGTGTTCCTCAGACAATGAGAGCTCTTCTGATGAATCTGATTTTGATGCGACCCATGGGCTCTTATTAAGATAGAAGCTACAAAGTCTGGGAACTGGGACCTAGCACAGAAAATCACAGCCTTTCCGGTCGAGTACAGGCAAGGAAGGAATGGTGGGGAATCTAATATCAAGGCATGGAAACCAATTTCTAATAAGGAACTGGTACAATTGAGAAATATAGCCAAGGAACATGGACGTAGTTCACATATCTTTAGAAATTTCCTAGAAGCCATGTTCTCTGCACATGTCTTGCTTCCTCATGATGTAAAAAATATTTCACAATGCCTTCTGTCACCGGCAGAATATTTGTTATGGGATAGGCATTGGAAGAAACACTTAAAAACGTTATCAGATTCATATACTGCCGATGCTACTAAGACCAACTTCACAGTAGAACAATTGGCTGGTGAAGGAGAGTTTCAAAAGCCAGCAGAACAAATGGAAACTCTGAATAAAGAAGCGCTGCAGGATGTAGCAATCGCAGCAAAAACCTCCTTGCTTCTTATGCAGGATGAGTCAATGCCAACAATGCATTTTTCTACTATAAAACAAGGCATTGAAGAAAGCTTTATAAAATTTGTGGACAGACTTAGAGATGCTTTGGAGAAACAACTAGAGAGTACTGAGGCAAGAAAGGAACTCCTATGTAAGCTTGCTTTCAGCAACTCAAATGAGAAATGTAAGGCCATTTTGAGGTCTTTACCTGTGGATACAGACCCTACTATAGAGCAAATGTTAGAATTCTGTACACATCACATGTCCACTGAAAATACAGCGGCCCAAGCAGTTGCTAAGGGTATTGCTGAAGGAGTTTCTGGTGCATATGCAGTGATAACCTCTAAAGAACAAGATAAATGCTATCACTGTGGAGAGCTAGGACATTATATAAAGGACTGTCTGGAAAGAACACCCCCCCGATACCATCGGAATCATAATCAAAGACCCCAACATCAGCAACGCTATCAATCACGTCCTTTAAACTCCTTGAGGCGCCCGTTCGACCTTCAGGCGCAGAATACAAATCAAAGGCCACCAAGACCCAATCACGCACAAACCCAGGCTGCTCCAGATCCAAAGGAGAAGCCCCAACCCACGGGACAACCCAGAGAGGTACTCGCCGACAACTGGTAACTGCTTTGTCCATTGACTTTAATGATAAGAATGTTCACCATGTTCCTACAGGAAAATATGGACCTAAAGGGAGTCCTTCAGACATTTTAATTACAGGTGATTCTGTTAATACTCCGAAGGAAATCTTCATTGTTCCAGAAGTGCTGACAGTGCAGCCGGGACAAGAGATCCTCATGCAGGTATACTGCATAGACTTACCATTTTTTCTTTCTAAAGGAACTCCAATAGCACAGGCATTTTTACTCCCAAAGAATCACAGGGAACAGATTCCTCTCAACCCTACAGCTATGTGGGCACAAGTCACGGGACCATCCAAGCCTACCATCAAGTGCGGCCTCTCCCACAAAGGAGAGAAGACCCACCTGCCAGGGATGCTGGACACCGGTGCAGATGTGACCATCATCGCCCGTTCAGATTGGCCAGCACACTGGGATCTACAACCTGTTGCAGGCATGATTTCCGGCATTGGTGGAACTACAGTATCCATGAGGAGCAAGAACAACATTCTGGTTGAAGGGCCAGAAGGCAAGCTAGCAACCATCCGTCCATTTGTGGTAAGGTCCCCCATCACCCTTTGGGGACGAGACGTTTTATCCCAGTGGGGTGCTTCCCTATGTATTCCCATTCAGGATTTCTGACTGGGGCCACTGAGTTGAGCGCACTGCCAGAAATACCCCGTCTCACCTGGAAAAGCCACAAGCCAATCTGGACTGAGCAGTGGCCCCTAAAGAAAGCCAAGCTGCGCGCCCTAAACGCCCTTGTGGAAGAACAGTTCAAAAAAGGCCACATAGTGGAGTCTGACAGCCCTTGGAACTCTCCAGTCTTCGTTCTACCAAAGCCAGGTACAAACAAGTGGAGGCTTCTCCACGACCTTCGCAAAATCAACAAAGTCATCGAGGACATGGGCCCTCTTCAGCCTGGCCTGCCCTCCCCATCGATGCTGCCTAGAGACTGGACACTTGCTATCATAGACATTAAGGACTGTTTCTTCAGCATACCACTACATCCTGCGGATGCCCCACGATTTGCTTTTTCCATTCCCTCTATTAACAAGGAAGCTCCGCTCAAAAGATATCATTGGCGTTATCTTCCTCAGGGATTAAAAAACTCGCCAACTATTTGCCAGTGGTATGTGTCTCACATCCTGTATCCCATTCGGAAATCATTTCCAGACACCATCATCTATCACTATATGGATGACATTCTGGTGTGTGCTTCAGACAAAGCTTACTTGGACAAAACATTCAAATAGACTATTGAAGCCATTGAAAAGGCAGGAATGGAAATTCGTGAGGACAAAATTCAGTACACCGAGCCATGGACTTACCTTGGAGTCCAGATCCGGGAAAGAACTATCCTACCTCAGCAGATCGTCATCAACGACAACCCAAAAACCCTCAGGGACTTACACAGCCTGTGTGGATCCATCAACTGGGTACGTCCACTGCTAGGAATTACATCAGAGGACCTTGCTCCCTTGTTCAATCTTCTTCGTGGACCCAAGGAACTGGACTCTCCCTGCACTCTCACAGAGGAAGCCAGAGGTGCCATCATCAAAGTCCAGGAAGCCCTGTCTTCACGCAAAGCCCATCGCTACGAGCCTAGACTGCCTTTCCAGTTCATCATCCTGGGAAAAGCACCCAGATTCCATGGACTGATCTTCCAATGGGACCCTCAGCTGTGAGATCCTTTGTTGATACTGGAATGGGTTTTTACAAGTAGCCAACCCACAAAGACACTTACCACCTACCAGGAGATTATAGCACACTTAATAAAAAAGGCTAGGACTCGCCTTTGCTCCCTTTCAGGGTGTGATTTTGAATGCATATATTTGCCAATAACCCTTAAAAACTTTGAGGATTTGATCAAGAGACCAATGCGAGTCTACAGTTTGCTCTGGACAGTTATACGGGTCAAACTTCATCAGACATCCCAGAACACAAGCTTTTCAACCAGAATGAAACTTTCCATTTGATTCCAAAATGAATCCAAAGTAAAAATCCTCTCAGGGCTCTAACTCTATTTACAGATGGCTCAGGGTCATCCCACAAGTCGGTGATTACTTGGAGAGACTCCCAAACACAAGAATGGCAATCTGACATACAGACAGTAGAAGGATCGCCACAGATTGCAGAATTAGCAGCTGTCGTCAGAGCCTTTGAAAAATTTAAAAACGAGCCTTTCAATCTGGTCACAGATTCAGCTTATGTTGCGGGAATAGCTATGAGAGCAGAACAGGCTCTTCTCAAAGAGGTGTCTAACCCAAAGTTATACCAATTGCTCTCTAAATTAATTCAATTGATATTCCACAGAAAACAACCTTATCACATAATGCATGCGAGGTCTCACACGGACCTCCCAGGTTTTGTTGCAGAAGGCAACAGGAAAGCAGATGCATTAGCTATGGCAGCAGAAACTGCTAATGTTCCTAACATCATTGCTCAGGCAAAGCTGTCACACGCGTTCTTTCATCAAAATGTACCTGCCCTTATGAGAATGTTTAAGCTCTCAAAGGATCAGGCAAAAGCTATCGTGGCTACCTGTCCGAACTGTCAAAACAACCAGATACCATCAATGGGTACGGGAGTCAATCCTTGAGGTCTGAATAGCTGTCAGCTGTGGCAGACAGATGTAACTCACTATGCACCTTTTGGAAGGTCAAAGTATGTGCATGTTTCGGTTGACACGTTCTCAGGAGCAGTGTTTGCATCATCACATGCAGGAGAAAAGACCATACACACAATAAAACACCTTCTCCTCGCTTTTGCCACCCTGGGTGTACCAAAGGAGATTAAAACAGATAATGGGCCAGCCTATACCTCCCACAAGTTGAAGGAGTTCTTCAATGAATGGGGCATAGCACACAAGATGGGCATACCTGTAAACCCCACAGGACAATCCATTGTGGAAAGGACACATCAAACCCTCAAAAGAGTCCTCGAGCAACAGAACAGGGACACGAAAATCACATCTCCAGTGGAGAGACTTTGCAAGGCTCTCTATGTCATCAACTTCCTGAACTGCACAGCGTCAGAGCCTGACCCACCAATACTTCGCCACTTTGCGAAGCAAAGCTCACGGAGAAACCACCTGTGCTCTTGAAAGACCCTGAAACACAGCAAATTTCAGGGCCTCATCAGTTGATTACCTGGGGAAGAGGTTATGCATGCGTGCTACTACCATCAGGTTCAAGGTGGTACCCAGGAAAATACGTAAAACCATACATAGGCGCAGCGAACACTACTACAGACAAGGACAAGAATTCTCCTGAGGCAAACACAAGACCACCTCAAAACCAAACCAGCTCAGCCTGGAGACGAAGGCGTCGCCGAACACCCACAAACACAAGAACACACCGCCCCATTACAAGGCAGCAGACAAAACAGAAAGTTAAATAACAGTCTGCTGTAATAGGCCACAGATAGCCTTAACACAAAAGTATTCTCTGAATTATGTGTTATTACACTGTGTGTTGTATTGTAAAAAGTATTATTCCCTTTCTCTAACCTTAAAACCTCATAACCTTCTACCCGCTCCTCCTCCTGTAATGCAGCTTAGAAATTAAAAGAAAAAGGGGGGGAGGAGGGGAACACAGAAAAGAACAAGGCAGAAATCCTCTCATCATAAAGATAACAAATTGTGCTTATATTCCTTATCAGAAGCCCTAATCCTGCCCAAAGATGAAAAATACCTCCGTCGGTGCTGTCCTCACCGCTGCCTGGATGCTCTACACCGTACCGCGTGCCTTCGGCTGGATTAGCCCTCAGCCCAGCCATAATGTTTGGGTAACCTTAGCAAAAACATTAAAACAAGACAACATGTGCTTGTCTATGGGAAGCATAGATAATCCACTTTCTACATGTCTAGTAGGAATTCCCTTTATAGCAGACGATTGGCCTGTCCAGAACTCAGAGGTTCTCCGCACCACAGGTAAGAGACCCAATGGGGCTGATACTTGGGACGAGTGGACAAAAGTTCTGCCAGATGCTTGAGAGGAACCCCAAGAATGGGATCTATTGGGATCCTCCAAGGCCACATATTGTGTCAAATTTTACTTTAGGTGTCCGAAAAACGATTGGCCAGAAATTGACCAACACAAAAACACACATCGAAAAGATGTATCACCAGTGAACAAAGCCTATAACCCTCATGACTGGGGCAATTACACAGCTCATGTAATTTCTGTGTTCTCTCTCTATCCCAAAGTATTACCCAAGGGAATGTTTTTCATCTGTGGTGATAGAGTATGGGCAGGGATCCCCTCCCGACTCCAGGGACGTCCCTGTACTCTGGGAAAACCTTCTACCCTTACTCCAAACATCACCCTGTTACATAATTGGAAAAAAGAAAGAGAATCAAAACGTGAAAAAAGGTCCTACACTGAATTCGATGAAAATTGTGATCTGAGATTATACAATTGGAACAGACCAAAAAAGATTGCAGTCTCTCTGTTTTTACCCTGGGTAGCTGCAGCTAAAGCCCTCGGTGAAATCAATCACCTTGGGTGCTGGCTCAGTAAACAAGCTAATGCCACATCAGCAGCCCTGAGTGATCTCTTAAAGGAAGAAGAAACCACAAGACAAGCTTCACTCCAAAACCGAGCAGCAATTGACTTCCTGCTGCTTGCCCATGGACATGGATGTGAGGACTTCGAAGGAATGTGTTGCTTCAACCTCGCTTCGCGTTCGGAATCCATCCATGCGAACATCCAGAAACAGAAAGATCTCGTGAAGGACTTGAAAGTAGAAAGAATCCCAGATTGGGTCAATGAAATTTTCGGGCAATGGGGACTAACAGGATAGGCTGCATTTTTAGTTAAGGGATTGTTGTTGATTCTCCTTGTAATTTTTACGGTGTTAGCTATGTTCTTGTGTCTTGTTCACTGTTTCAAAAGAACTCTCGCAAATGCATTTTTTGTAAAAACAGAAAGTGGAGTGTAGTAAACCCCTCAGGTTTAGCCAGGGCCCCTTGGAGAATAGAATGCTGACACAGCAGCAAAGAAGTTTCCTGTCTCCAGGGACATCCGCCTTGTACCTTATCCCTATAGCCATGTAAGGCAATATGTTGTTTACCCTACTATTGGTCACTTATGGTCACTCTAACACCTTTGCCATTGGTCAGGATTGGATCCGGGCCAAGGGTATAAAAGTAGCATACTGTACCCCTACTAACTCGGAAGAAGAAGAGCTGAGACCCTTCACGAGCCCTCCAATAAAGCCATACTCGTGGAACAGCCAGCGTCTTCTGCTTCTCCTCTCTCTACCATCTGCTGGAGCCTTAGGCCAAGGGAAAAGCTACCTAGCAAGCAAAGCTGAAATCACAAGAGCTGCCTAATCACTAAAAGAGCTGAATATCTCCCTGCTTGCGAGGGGCTGACCCGCGGCCTTGGTCTGAGAGCGAGCTGGCTTCTAGCACCCAGTCCCCTTGGGGACTGAGCTCTGGAGCTGTAACAGCTTGCATAGGACAAGACCAAGCTAGGCTCATTTAGTGGGGAGCCAAAATTGACCTACCAAAGGCTCCCCAGGTTTTTCGGGCAGTGGCCACTGAGGAGCGCTGGACCTGGAAGCTGGAATGGCGGTCAGATAAACCAGTACGGGTCTTGCAGTGGCCACTTAATAAACAAAAATTAAAGGCGCTCAATGAGCTCGTTCAGGAGCAGTTGCTTAAGGGCAATATCGAGGAGACCATGTCACCGTGGAACTCCTCAGTGTTGGTCATCAAGAAGCCCAATAAGGACAAGTGGCGGCTCCTGACCGACCTCCACTAAATTAATGCAATAATTGTAGACATGGGGTCTCTCCAACCAGGGATGCCCTCCCCAGCAATGCTCCCCCAAAATTGGAATCTGGCCATAATAGACATCAAAGATCGTTTCTTTCAAATTCCTCTACACCCTAATGATGCCCTGCATTTTGTGTTCACGGTTCCCGCCATCAACCTTGAGGCCCCGGACAAGCGCTACCACTGGCAAGTACTTCCACAGGGAATGAAGAACAGCCCTGTGATCTGCCAGTGGTACGTCGCTTCTCTGTTGTCCCCGATATGTACAGCCCTCAGGGATGCCATCATTATCCATCACTATATGGACGACATCCTCGTGTGTGCACCCGACAATGACCTACTTGCCCATGCGCTTGACCTGACAACCAATGCGTTGGTTGCCGCAGGGTTCGAGCTCCAGGCAGAAAAAATTCAAAGGATGCCACCTTGGAGGTACCTGGGTCTTGAGATTACTAAGTGGACCATTGTGCCACAAAAATTGGCTATATGGACTAAAGTCCAGACCCTGGCAGATGTCCACCAACTGTGTGGGTCTTTAAATTGGGTGAGACCTTGGCTGGGCATTCCCACTGAAGACCTGTCCCCCCTTTTCAATTTACTGAAAGGGGGAGAGGGGCTTAGTTCCCCTAGGGCCCTCATCCTGGAGGCTCAGGTAGCATTGGAGAAAATTCAAAAAGCTATTTCGGCCAGGCAGGCCCATCACTACCATCCGGGCCTGCCATTCAAATTTATTGTGCTGGGAAAGTTGCCACACCTCCATGGCATAATCCACCAGTGGGACAAGACCTTGAAGGACCAAGGCTTAGGAGACAAACTCTTAATCATAGAGTGGGTATTTCTGAGTCACCACCGGTCCAAAAGAATGACAAGGCCACAGGAGCTGGTTGCCGAACTGATCCGCAAGGCGAGATCGCGGATCAGGGAGCTAGCAGGGTGTGACTTTGAGTGCATACATATACCCATTGAATTGGAGTCAGGCCAACTTAAAATAAAGACCTTCAATGAATTAGTGCAAATGAATGAGAACCTTCAGTTTGCACTGGACAGCTACACTGAGTGTATTGCAGTTGATCAGCCGGCCCACAAATTATTCACTTCGGAGTTTAAATTATCTTTAAAGAAGGTCCAAAGCAAGGATCCTCTTGATGCCATGACTGTTTTTACAGATGCGTCTGGAGCATCCCACAAGTCGGTCATGACTTGGAAGGATCCTCAGACTCAGCGGTGGGAGGCAGAAGTTGCTGTTGTGGAGGGTTCTCCACAAATCGCGGAGTTGGACGCAGTCGTCAGGGCATTCCAGAGGTTCCCTGGACCTTTCAATGTGGTTACAGATTCTGCATACCTGGCCGGTGTAGTGTCTAGAGCAGAATCAGCAGTTCTGCAGGAGGTCTCTAATAAAAAATTATTTAATTTACTCACAAGGCTCGTTGATTTGGTCTCCCACTGCGAGCATCCATTCTGTGTTATGCACATAAGGTCACACACTGACCTGCCAGGCTTCATTGCTGAGGGCAACCGTCGGGCCGATTCTTTGGCCACAGCTGCAGTCACAGTGGGCCCACTCCCAGACATGTTCGGCTAGGCTAAGATCAGCCACCACCTTTTTCACCAGAACGCACCTTGCCTGGTCCGGCAATTCCACTTGACCCAGGAACAGGCTAAGGCGATCGTGGCCACATGTCCCCAGTGCCAAAAAGATCAAATTCCTACCATTTCCTCGGGGGCAAATCCCCGAGGTTTGGCGAGCTGTGAGGTGTGGCAGATGGACGTAACACACATCCCGTCTTTTGGTAGATTGTGTTACGTCCATGTCTCAGTTGATACCTTCTCCAGTGCTATCTTCGCCTCTGCCCACACAGGGGAAAAGGCCGCGGATGTTCA
This sequence comes from Zonotrichia albicollis, assembly GCF_047830755.1. Taxonomy (NCBI): domain Eukaryota; kingdom Metazoa; phylum Chordata; class Aves; order Passeriformes; family Passerellidae; genus Zonotrichia; species Zonotrichia albicollis. The sequence goes on from NC_133860.1 coordinate 76,327,344, forward strand.
GAAGCATCTGCTTCTGGCATTTGCTGTTTTGGGCATCCCTAGGGTCATCAAAACAGACAATGGCCCGGTGTATGTGTCCAAGGAACTGCGGAGCTTCCTGCAGCAATGGGGAATAGAACATAAGACTGGCATCCCCTATTCCCCAACAGGCCAAGCCATGGTGGAGAGGGCCCACCAGAGCCTAAAGAAGGTACTATCATGACAACAAGCGGCAGTGAAGGTGGAGACCCCCCATGTCCGGTTATCAAGAGCATTGTACACTCTAAACTTTCTAAATTGCTCTTTTGATAACCCAAATCCTCCAGTGGTCTGGCATTTCAGCAGTCACCAGCAGCTGCAGCCTAAAGCCAGGCCCCCGGTACTCATTAAGGATCCGGAGACTTGGCAGACGGAGGGGCCTTTTGATGTGGTCACCTGGGGGAGGGGGTACGTTTGCGTGTCCACTCCTTCAGGGCCCAGGTGGATTCCATCCAAGTGGGTAAGGCCCTTCGTCCCGAAGCAGGGGACGCAGAAGAAGGCCGTGCCACAGGCACAGGTAGCGTGCTGGCGGCGGCGGAGGAAACCCTCTCCAGCAACCTCATCTTTCTCTCCGGAACTCCCCCCTATTCCTGAAGCTGAGTCCTCTTCTCCCTCTTCCCCTTCATCTCCAGATTTATTCTTAGTTTATGAGTCCCGACCCTCATCTCCTGTTTCCTCCCCATTTTCTTCTGACCTGGATTTGTTTTCTGGGGCAGAACCATCTGTTTAAGTTTTTCATGCCTTAACTGTTCTCCTTTTGTCTTTTTAGTACATCTCCCCAACTCACTGTTGATTTTCACTCCCCTGATCCGCGAGCTGGCCATGAGAAACCGACTGTGCCGAATGCCACTGCTCAATACATCGGGCCCATGGAGATAGGCAACCCCTCTTCCTTTACCTCTCATCGGAAGCAGAAAGAACCACTGATGAAGAGGAGCCCACCTCATCGCCAGCTAGCTACCCATGGGCCAATGAACTGTGTTCCAAAGAAATCACTTGGCCGGCCCAGCCGCGGATTCCTGCATTTTAAGTTTTATATGGACCTTTCAGTTCTTTCTATTTTATTTGGAAAAAATGGGGAGATGTTGTAGTGTGTTTGTTAATTCTTGTATTATTTCCTCATTTTATGTATTGTCCTCCCTGGTTCAATGTAAATAGTTCTGCCCTCCCCAGTTTTCCCGCCATTAGCTCCTATGTCAGTTATGTTACTATGGTTACCCCTGCCCTCAGTTTGTGTCTGTCACCCAAGTTATATAATTTCTCCTCCCCCTTTTCCCCTTTTTAGTAAATATTTTCTCCTCCCTGGGCCCAGTCAATCACCCCCCACTCCTCCCGGTTTTCCAGAACCTTCGTCTCACTGGGGGTTGTAGTTGGCTGTGGTCCTGGGGCCCCTCCCTTACCTTGTATTTATTGGTTTCCCTAAAATGTCAGTTTGGTGAAATCCATCCCCTCACCCTTCCTAATTGGTTCCTTGTAAGTTCCACCTGTACACACCTCCCTCCTTTATAATCCTGTTTCACCCCCTATTCGTCGCCACTTCCCCAGCTGGTTTCTCTCTGTTGGATCCCCTGTAACATCAATAAACTGACGTTAACCCCCGGAGAAGTGTCCTGCTCCTTGCCTCGTCATACCCGTGGTGAGAGCCAGTCTGCAGCCAGCACAGCCCGAGGCCCTCAGACGCCGAGGGGTGCTGGCTAGGAATTGCAGCGAGGCGTTGGCCCTTGCCTCCAGCTAGCCGGACTTTGACCTTCGGGCCACGTACGCCTCACCGCAGCCCAAGCAACACCTCTGATAAGGTTGAGCAAAGCTTTAGATGTCTTTATGCTTTGAATAGCTCATTTGCAGTACCTAATCCTCCAATTTTTACGCACTTTTCAAACAGCACACAAGCAAAATTGAAAGAAAATCCTCCCGTTTTGATCAGAAACCTTGAGTTAGGACAAATTGAAGGACCATTTGCACTAATCACTTGGGGCAAAGGGTGTGCTTGTATTTATTTGCACAGGTGCCAGACCTAAGTGGGTTCCCGTGAAGGATGTGAAACTGTCTCATACACAAGAGCGCACCAACAATTCTACCAGCAGGGAAATGAGCACGCAGACGTGAGCCACACAGAGAAACTACGGTTCATGCCAGACATTCCCTGTTCAACCTGTGAAACCTACAAATCTTGAGTTTGATTGTTGATCTTTGGACTGTGAAAATGGTTTATATCATAGAGCTCTTTCAGCAAAAGCATGGTGTCCGTTTTGTTCAAAAGAATTCTAAGATATCCAAATTTGTAGAAATTGAAGGTCAGAGGGACATTTTAGTGCCCTATAGTTGGCCACTCCCTGAACAAGTGCTAAAAGATTTGCTTGAGAACTGAAAGATATGGGGAAGCTTTTGCCAAAAAGCAGCTGAACAGGAACATGGAGTTTGATCAAATAATATACTGGCGCTTTTTGGTTTTGCTTGCTTGCTTTTGCAGTGCATATATGCCTGTAGATCAACCAAAAATGAATGTTTACCTTGCTTTAGCCAAGTCAGAAAGCTCAGACATCATATGTTTGACCAATTTGAGCCCAGACAAATCCTTTGTGACCTGCTTGGTTGGTGTGTCAGTGCCAGCCAAGGAATGGCCAATACCCGTGTCACACCAATAGTCGTGACAAATATTGGTGTGAGGCTGCCAACGAGACCAATCCCATAACCAGCTGGCTTCCCTGGGCCCCAGATCTTCTTAGAGCACCTTCTGAACCTCAAGAATTGGAATTCTTGGTTCATTTCTAATGGAAATTTGTGCTGAGTTTCAGTACCAGGGAGACCCACAGTTAAATGTTACTCCCCATCATCCTGAGAACCGACACTCAAGTTTGTGGTGCAATTGTACTACCCCAGTGTCCCCTAAGGGTGAAACTGCTGACAAGTAGATGACCTAGATGAGTCCCCACGACAATTAGTAACAGAATATTGGCTCATTTGTGGAGGTAGAGCCTGACAGGGAATTCCTCAAAAATTAAAGGTGGCCCATGTAGCATCAGACAACTCACTATGATAGCACCTACCGTTAAAAAAGCCATCAAGAGAAAACACAGAGAAAAAAGATTTGCCCATCATTATAAAGAAAAGTGTAATAGCAATTTCAGACCCTAGGGCCCTGCAAAATGAGTTACATCAAATTTATTTCTGCATCCACTTGCCTCGGGTGAGGCATTGAAACCATTATAGCGGTTGGGGTGTTGGCTGAAGTAAGAAGACAGTGCTACTTGCATTGCAATTAGTGACATGATGACTGATGTTAGCGTTGTCAGACATGCAACCTTACAGAACAGAGCAGCAATTGATTTTCTTTTACAGGCACATGGACATGGTTGTGAGGAATTTGAAGGATTGTGTTGTATGAACCTGTCCGATCACTCTGAATCCATCCTGAAACTGAAAGATTTGACAGCTGCAATTAAAGAAAATGGTGGGTCGTGGTTAGATGATTTGTTCCAAGGATGGAGCTTTGCACTTTGGCTAAGGGAACTTTGTAGTATAGATTTCTATGGATTGGGTGTTTTGGTAGTGGTACTAGAAGTATACATTGCATACATTGGTGTGTGTGATAAATGATGGACAAAACTGTCAAAGAAGTTTTTATCACATAAGAGAGAGAGGTAGGAAATGGATCACAGAGAGTTCTCGAAATATCACACAGATGGTGGATGAAGGTATAGACGTGGAGAAAGGGTTTGAATTAAGACCTTGGAACAGACAAGACTTTTTTGCGACAATGACTTGTAATTGCTGTCAGACATGACTTACACCCTTTGAACTGACTGGACTTCCACAGCATTAAAATTGCTGTGTTGGAATATAGCAAGGCTTAATGCGAGCAAAAAGGATGCTTTAAGCAAGTAGTAAGCAGGTATACTATAGTAAAGCTATGAAATGCAAGGTAGTTAATAAACAACACGGATACAAAGGTTTCTTTTTAGCCCACCCGTGAGGGGGAATTGTGGGAATCTTTCAAATCAGAGGGTTTTGGGAAAGCTGCAAAAGGCACAACTCAGAGAAAGCAGAACTGCAGTTAGAGCTAAGCAGCAGCCATAAGATTTGTCAGCAGAAAAGTTGTATAAGAAGTAGAAAAGTAAGGACAAATAGAACAATGGTTTGGGTATATTACTGTAGAATCCGGGATGTTCGTATGTCTGAGATGTAACACACAACAGAACTCCCTTTGGTCATCAGCAAACAGCTTCGTTTATTGCCTTCAGCACCCACAGCCCATTTAGCCCATTCAAAACTCCCAGGCTGAGACATCTCATTGGTCTATCTCTGTGCCCCCAGACTCTGAACCAATGCAATGTCTGCATCTTAGGAGAGCTCCCATTGCCCAGGAACTTCTGTCAGTCAGTCCAGAGGCTGCTCCGTGGAGCTGAATTGGGCTGCTCATTCTAACTTGATTGATGCTGGCGCACCAGTGTATTAACGCTTGGCTGGAATGACTCCCTAAGCTACAGAAAAGTATCTCTAGCAAGATATTAGGAACTTCTAAGCTTAATAATGGAGCTCTGTACATTGTGTTTTAAGGCTTACAAGCAGGTATAGTGTTTGAAAGAAGCAAGCAGTGTTTTAACAAAAGCTACGTGTGCTTATAGTGGTTGCACAGAACTACTGTCAATATGCTCTTGCTTTGTGTGAGTGGTCAAAAAACTTTTCAAGTAAGTTGTACCATAAAGTTCATTGCCTCCTGCCAGGGATGTGAGCTGCTGGCATCTTCCCACTGTAACAACCATGTAATGAGACTGACGCTGGAAAACAAACAGCTCGAGGCGCGTTCCGCAGCAGTCCCGTCCGTTTCGTGATTCGTACAGAGACCCGCTGTCAGCAATACTCAGCTGAGGACCAGAAGAGACCGGAATAGCCCGGGCACTGCAGCTTCACTGCAAGGCATCCGGCAGCCTTGAGGGTACAAAGCGAGCACAGGTCGGAGCTCCTCGTGTCCGGAGCGAGGCCGGAGCAGCTCTCCCAGGCCGCAGCCCCTGCCAGGCCCAGCTCCGGGCGCAGCCGGGGCCGCTCCGCCTGCGCGGGGCCTCTGCCGGGGCGCTGTCGCGGCTCCTCCCGCGGGGCGGAGCTGACGCGGCCCCGGCGGCCCCGGCCCGGCCCCGCTGCGCTCCGAGCGCGGCCCCGGAGGGGCCCGGCCGAGGCGGCGAGGGACGGGCGGCGAGGGGCCGGGGCCATGGGGCGCTCCGGGACCGGGCGGACATCCCGGCAGAGGGGAGAGAGACCTGGCAGAGGGAGGAGTGAGCGGGAGAGGGGAGAGATGCTGCGAGGAGGGCAGAACTCTGGAAGAGGGGAGGAATCCTGCAAGAGGGAGAAGCTACCGCGGAGAAGGGGGAGATCCCGACAGAGGCGGGACAGTCCGAGAGAAGGGGCAGCTCTCGGGAGAGACGGGAGGACCCGGGAAGATGGGGTAGAGCACGGGAGAGGAGAGAGTCCGGGAGCGGTGAGCGCCCGGGAGCAGAGAGAGAGCGCGAGAGCCGGGAGATCCCTGGGAAGGGGTGAGCCAGGGAGAGGGGGGACAGGCTTGGACCAGGGAGAGAGTCCAAGAGAGAGGAGATGCCGGGAGCGGGGATAGAGCCCTGGGAGAAGGGCGAGAGTCCGGGACACAGGGAGGAGAGCCCGGGTGAGGGGGCATCCCGGGAGAGGGGAGACAGCCCTTGGAGAGAGGGCAGAACCCGGGGACGGGCTGAGCCTTGGAAAGAGGGGAGATGCCCGGCTCGGGGAGTCCTGCAGCCAGGCCGAGAACGGGCGCGGGTCAGTGCGGTTCGGGAGAGCGCGGCTGCGGGGCTGGCTCCGGAGGCGGAGGCGCGTGGAAAGCGCTGCTCGGCAGCCCCGGCGGCGCTGAGAGCACAGCCCTGCCCGGGGAGGCAGCGCCACGGGCGCCGCTCGGCTTCCCAGCCAGGCCACGGCACCGCTCGGCTTTGCCGGGGCAGCTCGGAGCATCGGTCCCTGCCCGGGCCAGAGGCTCACCTGCGCCAGGTGCACCAGAGCATCGCCTCTGCCTTGACAACCCACAGCGAGCAGTGCCCGGCAGGGGCTGCAGATCCCCTTTGGTGGCAGAGAAAAAAGAGCAAGGAATCTTCTGTGGGAGAACATAGGCAATGGGATGGGGTGTCAGTGTCCAATGTGTTCAGATGCACTCACAAGGATGCTATTGCTCTTGGCTCAATTTGCTCTTAGTTTTTTAGAACATGGAAAAGAAGTGGGCAGACACAAATCAGAAGCTGGTTGCAATGTCCAGGCACCAGCTCTCTGGATAAAATGCTACACAACTGCTGGAAAGCTGGATGCATGACTAATTACCTCTTGCTAAGTAAGCTGGACTTGTTACGGGCAGCATAGTTATCTCCCAAAAATTACTAAGGAGCCATGATTGAGAAAATTCTGAAGAAGGGCTCATACACCCACATTTTAATGCAGTTGCTGTGGGTCTGATACATGGAGTCTGCTTTTATGCCATGAAGGTTTGTATTGTAGGGTTTTTTTGCATGCAGGCATGCATTCAAAATTTGGGGATCTAAGATAAAATCCTTTTATAAGGGATATGGAAGAGACTAACCCTATGTGAGCAATATGTCAGCTAGGGACAGCTCAGCTATTATTGCTGAGAGGAAGAGCAGCCCTGCAACACAGGTGTGAGCCCTGGCTGATACTCAGTAGAAGCAGAACTTAGGCAGTGCTCAGTTAGAAGGTCCTGAAGAGAGAAGGGTCTAATCCTTTGGTGCAGTATTGTATGGACTTTGGGATCACTACTCCATTCCCAATGGCTTTCCCTTCAGTCACAAGAGGCTTCCATCTCTTCCAAAAATTGCCTGCACTACTCCAGCGTAACCCCTGAAGCACAGACAGATGACTCTTCAACTAATTATAGTAGAAAAGAAGGGTATTTATTGCAGCACTGGATACATGTGAACTAGTTTCCAAAGACACGTGCAGAGAGTTGCAGATTCCTGCTCTCTATTTCTACAGAAAAGGTTTTACATTAGGTTTTTAAGGACCCATAATACATCATTATCACCTGCCTGAATCCTATTTTTATCAGCTGAATATCTATTAGAGCTGCACAATTGTACTCCCTTAACTGGGTTGGTGGGATTTGGAAATGAGGGAGTGGTTGTATGGGAGGAACAAAGCCGTCTTCTTCATGGTGAACTCTTCTCCCATGGCCAGTTGGCAAGACTTTTGACCTGCTGGTCATGGTCCAAGCCTCTCCTAACTGTGCAATTATTCTTAAAGCAAGGTATTTCTATGGTCTCTGCTCCTTCACAATTGCTTCATCTATCCCTGTCACTGCTAGCTTTATGTTCCGAATATATTTGGTACTCTTTAACTAAGGTGTGTGACTTCTGCTAGTTATATTACTAACTTAGCTTCTTACCTCATTTTAAAATCTTAACTAAAATGTGCAGTCATCTGCGGCGAGGTGTCTGGCCTTTGAGGTCGAATGTCCGGCTAGCTGAGGTTGGCCAAACACCCAGCTGCAATCCTGCAAACACCCCTCAGCGTCTAATGGCCTTGGGCTGTGCTTGCTGCGGACGGGCTCACTGCTGCCAAGACGAGGAAGAAGGAGCTGGACACTCTCTGGGGTCAAACTCAGATTTATTGCAGATCCCAAGACGACAACCAAGGAGTGACCCTGACTGCCAGGAGAAGCAAGGTTTTAAAGGGAGGAGGTGTATCAGGGAGGGGTTTACAAAGAACCAATAAGGGAACATAAGGGAGTGAACATAACATGACAGACGTTAGGGAAAACCCAATTGATACTAAGTAAGGGAGGGGCCCTGGGACCACAGCCAATCACTACCCCCAGAGTGAAGAAGCTTCTGGAAAACTAGGTGGAGTGGGGAGTGATGGACTGGACCCAGGGAGGAGAACAAGTAAACATATAAGGAAATGAAGGGGAGGAGGAATTATATAACTTGAGGGACAGGTTTTATATATAACAGGACCAAGGGCGGGAGTAACTATAGTAACAAAATGAGTGGCAGGGCTATGGCGGGAAAACTGGGGAGGGTAGAACCATTTACATAAAATGGGGGGAGCAATACAGACCATGGGGGAGCAATACAATAAACTTAACAAACACACTGCAACAATCATCTACTATCCCAATTCAAGTCCCAGCTGGCCCCTCAACTCATCTGCACTTTTCAGTTATCCTAATTACATTTTCAGCTAACCCCTTGACTCACCTCAGGCACATCCCCAATTCCCTCTCTCCCAGCAGCTCACAGCGGCATTGCACAGCACTTGCTGTGCGCCAGAGAGCACAAAGCAGGCTGGCCTGGTGGGCCTGAATATTTCTGCCAAACACTCTGCATCTCACACCTTTGCTCTGGCTCAGTGCAGAACTGCAGGATTGTGGGTGCTCCCTCCCAGAGCTGCGTGAGGCGCTGGCTCCTGCAGATGTGCCCTGCCAAGCTGTCCCTGTCTCACGCTGGCCTCGCTTCCCCTGGCACAAGAGCCAGGCCTGAAGGAGGCTGCCCTGTGCTCCAGCCTGCCGAGCAGCCCGGCTCCCTGCCCCGGTGCCCAGAGTGCTGCACACACTGCTGACCTTTGCCAGGAGTTGGGAGTTGGGCAGCTGGCAAAAGAGGAGGAATCCTCAGGCAGCCCAGCGACCCTTGGCTGCCCTGGGCCTTTCTCTGCTCCTGGGCACACTCCAGACGGCCAATGCTGCAGTGTGGTGTGGCCTCAAGGTCAGGTGTCTGGCGGGCAGAAGGGCGGCCAACACCCAACTGCAAATGGGTGAGCACCCCTTGGAGTCAGAAGGCTTCAGGCTGTGTTCACAGTGGACGGAATCGCTGCTGACCCACGAGAATAAAGAGTCCGGACACTCACTGGGGACTTGTCAGATTTATTGTAGAACCCAACGTGTCAACCAGGGAGTGACCCTGAGCTGGGGCTGCAACAGGGTTATAAAGGGAGGAGGGATCTTAGGGAGGGGTTCACAAAGGACCAATAGCGGAAGGTAAGGGAGTGGACTTAATAGGCACTGGGGAGAAACCAATAGTTACATTATAAGGGAGGGGCCCCAGAGTCACAGCCAATCATAACTCCCAGGTAGAAGAAGATTCTGGAAGCTTGGGAGGAGTGGGGAGTGATTGACTGGGCCCAGGGAGAAGAACAAATTCACATATTAGGAAACACAGGGGAGGGGAAATTATATAACAGAGAGGATTGACATAAAATGTGGCAGGAGTAACCAAGGTAACCAAATGACAGACAATACCATGGCGGGAAGAACTGTTGAGGGCAGAACCATTACAGAAAATGGGGGAGTGATACAGAAAATGGGGGAGTAATTAAATAAACTAACAGAACACACTACAACATCTCCCCGTTTTTTATCAAATAAAACAAAAGAGAACGGAAATGTAAAAGAACTTAAAATACTGGGACCCGTGGCTGGTCAGGCCAAGTGTCATCTTCCTCGAGATGGAGCCCGTCTGCCCACAGACGGTCCACAGGTGGTGCGGTGGGCCTCTCTTCATCCACAGCCCCCTCAGCCTCCGAAGAGAGGTCCTCCATCTCAAGCAGCTCGTTGTAAGGAGCGGAGACTTGATTGACACTTGGCGCCGTAAGTTTCCTTACAAGTCTATTGACCAATCCGTGGATCAACGTAACAGTGACCAAAAGCAAAATCAAACTTAAGATAACCTTGCAAACTGATTCTAAAACAGAACTGGTCCACCCGCTAAGGCCCCAACCCTTGAAAATGTCCCCCAGCCAGTCCGAGGTCTCTTGTTTGACCTGGTGTAAGAGGTCTTGCAGCCGCTTGATGGAGTGTCTGGTGTCCTTGGCTCGGGAGGACAGGTTCATACAGCGGAGGCCCTAAACTCCTCGCAGTGATGGTGATGTAGCATCAATAGGAAATCTATTGCTGCTCTGTTCTGGAGTGTCACCTTCCTTGCAATTTCCTCGTCTGGGGAGAAAGGTATCCCCACAAGGCAGGACGACAATTGGGTCCTCTGCTGAGCCGGTGTCTAGGCAAATATGATCCTGTCCCAAAGATCAAGCCAAGGCATGCCAGACGTTGACCTTTGGCTGGGGGATGACCCACGACTCCGAGGGTGACGACAGGAGTATGCAGGTCAACAGCAGCAGAGTCGTGCTTGTGTTGGGAGCCATCGGTGTCACAGCAGGTGCCAGAGGGGAGATGTACTAAAAAACAAAAGAGAACACTAAAAGTATGAAGCAATCAAACAGATGGTTCTGCCCCAAATAATAGATTGAACTCGGGAGGAGGAGAGGAAGTGGGGGAGGAAGGTCAGGACTCGAATACTAGGGGTAGCTCTGGAGGAGAAGGGGAGAGGGGAAGAGAGGACTCAGCGTCAAGGTATGGAGGGGGGTCAGAGGAGAATGGTGATATTTCAGGAGAGCGTTTCCTCCTCTGCCGCCAGCACGCTACCTGCACCTGTGGTACAGTCTTTTTCTGTTTCCCCTGCTTCGGGAGGAAGGGCCTGAGCCATTTTGATGGAATCCATTTAGGCCCTGAGGGAGTGGACATGCAAGCGTATCCCCTGCCCCAGATGACAAGGTCAAACGGCCCCTCCGTCCGCCAAGTCTCTGGATCCTTGATAAGGACTAGGGGCCTGGCCTTAGGCTGTAGCTGCTGGTGGCTGCCGAAATGTCGGACCACTGGAGGGTTTGGGTTGTCTAAGGAGCAGTTAAGGAAGTTCAAGGTGTCCACCTTCACAGCCGCTTTTTGTCTTGTTAGTACCTTCTTCAGGCTCTGGTGGGCCCTCTCCACCATGGCTTGACCTGTCGGGGAATAGGGGATGTCAATCTTGTGTTCTATTCCCCATTGCTACAGGAAGCTCCACAGTTCCTTGGAAGTGTACGCAGGGCCGTTATCCATTTTGATGGCCCTAGGGATGCCCAAGACAGCAAATGCCAGAAGCAGATGCTTCAAGGGCCAGGTACCTCCAAGGTGGCATCCGTTTTTTTCTGCCTGGAGCTCGAACCCTGCAGCAACCAACACATTGGTTGTCAGGTCAAGCGCATGGGCAAGTAGATCATCGTTCGGCGCGCACACGAAGATGTCGTCCATATAATGATGGATGATGACAGCATCCCTGAGGGATGTACGTATGGGGGACAGCAGAGAAGTGAAGTACCACTGGCAGATCACAGGGGAGTTCTTCATTCCTTGCAGAAGGACCTGCCAGTGGTAGCGCTTGGCTGGGGACTCATGGTTGATGGAAGGAACCGTGAATGTGAAACGCGGGGCATCATCTGGGTGCAGAGGAATTTGGAAGAAACAGTCTTTTATGTCAATCACTGCCAGATTCCAATTTCAGGGGAGCATTGCTGGGGATGGCATCCCTGGTTAGAGAGACCCCATGTCTACAATTCTTTCATTAATTTGGCTGAGGTCGGTCAGGAGCCGCCACTTGTCCTTATTGGGCTTTTTGATGACGAACACCAGGGAGTTCCATATAGACATGGTCTCCTCGATGTTGCCCTTGCGTAGCTGCTCCTGAACAAGCTTGTTGAGCGCCTTTAATTTTTGTTTGTTTAGTGTCCACTGCAAGACCCGTACTGGTTTATCGGATCGCCATTCCAGCTTCCAGGTCCGGTGCTCCTCAGTGGCCACTGCCTGAAAAACCTGGGGAGCCTTGGGAAGGTCAATTTTGGCTCCCCACTGGGCTATAAAGGTCTCTCCCCCAGAGAGGCTCGGTGTAATCTAATACGAACGGGCGTACAGAAGCCAATTGCCGGTCTGCTCCCATAATTTGTACAACGCTCTTTGACTGTTTAGCCAATTGGAGACCCCCTACACCTTGGATGGTTCCAGCCGCGTTTTGCAAGCCCCAATGCGATGGCCACTCCCGAGAGGGAATGATCGTCACATCCGCCCCTGTGTCCAACAGGCCCCTCACTATTTTTCGGTCCTTTCCCAATGAGAGCTGACATGTCAGTTTGGGTTTCTCCCTCCCCACTACTTGTGCCCAGGCCACCGTTGGAGGTGATGTATCCTTTGACGATCTTGACCAGTGCGTCCATTCTGGCACTGGAATGGCCTGGGCAATGATCTGTCCTTTAGGGAGGGAGAGTGGTGGTCGGACACAGTACAGCCCCACCGCGAAACGGTCCCAGTCTGTGGTGATCAGACCCGGGACGACGTGAAGGTCGCGCGGTGTGTGCTTTGTATCACCGACAATTGTCCACCTGCACCGTCCTAGCTTCCTCCAGCGACCGGGATGTTGCAGGTCAGCAGACACCAGCTGAAAATTGCTGTTAGGGAGATGAATTTCCCTAGTCAGCTGCAGCCTATAGGGGGAAACAGAAGACAAGGTGGTAAGAACAGGTTTAGGCTGCAACTCACAGGTGCTATAAGTCAATTCAAGTAGAAGATATGATAAATCCGGTAGCGTGTATGGCGGCTTTCTCTCTGCTTCTCCCTCCCCGCTTGATGTTTTATTGCCCGCCTCACTTTTATCTTGGAGCAGGGGGGGGCTGCTCTCATAAGTTAGTTTTTTGTTCACCACCTCCCTCCCCCTCCTTTTTCCGAAACTCCATAAACTTCTGCCGCAGAGAACATTGTGGCATCCAATGACCTATCTTGCCACATAGGTGGCACGGGTGACTTGCCGTTGTCCTCCGACTGGAACTTGGTGTTAAAGGTCCGTTCGCGGCAGCAGCTTCGGCTTCAGGGTTTTCAATGAATGGAAACTGCAAAAGCCACTGATGTTCTCTTGGGGCGCATCTTCGGATCCTGAAGGGGAACCTTCCTCGCACAGACGTCTATTATTTGTTTGACTGTGGGTCGAGGGCTCAGGGGGAGAGACCGGATGGCCGCCCTGCATGCCGCATTGGCATTCAGGTAGGCCATCTGCCTCAGAACCTCCTCTCTCTCCCGCTCTCCTGGAACCTGAGCCCCTACAAACCGATACAGTCTTTCAACAAACGCGAGATAAGGCTCCTGTGTGCCCTGCTTCACCTCTTCCACTTCTAGCTGTGATGTTGCAGAGGGGAGCTTGTAAAAAGCCCGCTCAACACAATGCCTCCAGGCTGGGCTGTGTCCAGCACGGCTGCGCTTCCCCTGGGCAACAGCCAGCTGCCACCTGGGCTCTGAGAGCGGAGGATTCGCCCGCTGCCAGGAACAGGCACCCAGGGCCCGGCTGCTGCCTCTTGCAGCTCCAAGGGCCTCCTTCCAGCCTGCCTCTGCTGGGGCTCAGCCTGCTCTGGCCTCTGCCTGCCTCTGCTGGGGCTCCACCCTGGCCAAGGCCGGGCCTGCTCTCACCTCCCAGGAACTGACAGCTCTGCACCACAGGAGACCTTCCCGAGCACCCTCTCTGATCTTTCTGCTTTCTCCCATGAGCAAGGCTCTCGTTCTTCCAATGAGATTGCCCTTAGGGATACAAATCCAAGTGACAGGAACCCCAGTGCTCTCCAGTCACAGCTGAAGACCTGCATCTGCAAAGGGTGTTTGGGCTGCTCCATTCTTCCTTTGGTTTTTCCTGCAAATGCCACTGCCATTTCTACCTCAACTAGAAGTGTCACAGATGTGCCAAAATGGGCCAGTGGGCTGTATTCCAAAGGCAGTGTGGTCTGGAGATGATGAATGAAGAAGAGTCTTCCCCACTTTCAAAGCACACCAAAGGAGCCATAAATGTCACTTTGCAGCTGTCTTGGTTTGGAAAGACAGGAATCTGCTAAGGAAGGCAGGAGCCTCCCCTGAAATGGCGAATGTAAACCCTCCACACCCCTCCACATTGCTATAAATTTTAAATGAAGGAGCTCTCAGGCAACAACATGGGAGCAGTTTTTTAATAAGGAAAAGAAAAAACCAAAAAAATAAAATAAACAATGCAGTACACTAGAATGACACTGACAGAGTCAGAACCCAACCTGGCACCTGTGGGAGGCAGTCCAATTGGAAATGTGGCTGCAGTCCTCCTGAAGTATCAGGTGTGGTTCTGTTGGAGCAAGGGGGATCTGTAGAGAAGGATGTATTCTTTCTTCGAAGAAGATCCAGTGGAAGAAGAGACAGCTGCTGTTCCTCTGGGGAATCCCATGGAGAAGGCCGTGCTAGTGTCTCAAAAACTTCTGGATTATATCTGGGTAGCAATGCTTGGCTCCTCCCCCTGGGTGGAGCATCTCACAATGGGATGGTATAGTTCTTATCAGTCATGCAGTGACATTCAGTAGTCTGTTATCAGCAGATGTCCCCTCCTGAGGAAGGTGTGAATGTGGTCACTCAAAGAGAGAGATAAAGCAAACTGCCCAATTGGTAAAGGTTATCTGCCATACAGATGGTAATTGAAAACATCTTGCACTGCAATCTTCGACAGCAGCTTTAAGAGACAACTGACAATTCAGAAGGAAATGCTGAACTTGTTCACAGGGTGAGAAAGAATGGAATCTGCCAGATGAGTTAAAATTTCAGAAACTTTATTTATTTACAATCCTACTCTAGAACCCTGTAGGGTCAGATTTACAGCAAAATGGACAGGTACTGAACAAATTAGCCTAAACTTCTAAAACTAAAGAACTAGGTCTTGTTTTTAATAAAGCTATGTCCATCTTTGTGGATAGAAAGTTGATGCTGCAAGCAGAAAGAAGAAGCAGAAGAACTGCTGACAGACAAAGGGGTAGCAACCCAAAAAAAATGTCCCTTCCAGCATCTACCAATTAGATTAAAAAAAAGATGCATGCTTGCCTCAGGATAAAATAGAGCTACCAATCAAGAGATGTGTGGACAAAGTGCAGCAACCAACCAAACAATGCATTACTATACAGACCTATAACATAAGAAGTAAATATCAACTATGTTTGGAAGAACAATAAATGGCTTCTCCTTGATTCACATTGATATGTGCAGTCCTTTGTCTTTTCTTCACATAATCCTACTCTAAATCCTACACTACAATCATTCTCTACAATCCTACTCTAAGATGGCTATGGAATAAATAGTGCTGGTGTGGTGATCACAGTTTTCGCATGTCTCTCCTCCTCTTCACTGAATTGATGAGTGGTGCCAGGGTGGCTGCTGGCTTGGCTGATGTTACAAATGGATGCTGTCCACAGGAAAAAAAAACAACAAAAAACAATCATTACTTTCCAAGCTCAGTGCTTCACAGGCTCAATCAGGATTGTGCTGGTTCTCAGAAAGACCCAGAAAGAGGAGCAATGGGACAATCTCCAGATATCATATGCAGGACCTTGTCATCACAGGCAAACCTGGTGCAAAATCCCACTCATCCATTTATTTTGATTTCTTTATCTTGTTGGGATTTTTGCCCTGCCAGTGCTCTAGAAATGGTGCTTTCTGTCCCTGGGATTTCCTCCTTTCAGGAAACTCCAGTGACTCACACTGGTCCCTCTCTTTGAAAGACAGGCACTGTGCTGACTCCCACAGGGAGACAGAGCAGTGTCTGCCTTTCCATGCCCTGCCCCTCGTGTGCTGGATGGCACCTTCCTTCCCAGCAGGGCCAGCCCAGTGGCACCGGATCCTGCAGTTCCCTCTCTGCCACACAACCCGACAGTAACCCTGGCACAGTTCCCGTCTGCTTGAGCGTGCCAGGCAGCAGATGGGGCTGGGACAAGTCCCTCCAAGCTGTCCCTGTCTGAGTGACAGAAACTTCTAAGGGTGGGCTGGTCTCCGTTCTCGGCCTGTTGTCTCTGCCTGGTTAGGTGTAGAATGGCCTTGGAACTGCCCGTGCTCCAAAGGACGAGTGCACTTGTCAGATTTTTCGGTCTTCAATATTGTTTATTAATTCTTATCTACAAAGTTGTCTCCCAGCCTGACAGAGGTCTGACCAGCAAGACAGCCATGGGCACACTGACCTCCCACTGGGCGGTCGTCTATTTTTATACTAAAAACTACGTATAAGATATTTACCTTTACCTTCCAATACCTTTTCCCCTATTAACAAGTGCAGATTTCGTGTGAACCAATCCCAAAGTGCCAGCATCACCATCAAAGATGGATGACAAGAAGAAGAGGAGAAGGACAAGATACGCCCTAATTCCTCCATCTTGTCTCCTAAAAACCCCTCTGTACCAAAATCCCAAAACTTGTGTTTTCACCCTGTGAATAATCAATTCCTTCACCACTTATTCCCAAGTGATCCTCTTGTCCTCATACAGGTGGCACATCCCGTGCAGGGTCAAAATCCAACCACCAAGCCCTTCTGGCAACATTCCAGGATTTCTGAGCGCCCCAGGGGTTATCTCGGACACTCTGGACATTAGAAGTGATGTGCTGAGTTCCGACAGGCTGGGGGGCACAAACCAGGGCCCCTCAGAGGCTCACAGTGAGTCCCCCACAGCCCCTCCTGCCCACAGCCAAATCTCTGAGCCCTAGGCTGGGACTGGCTTCCTTGGGTTCCTGCACCACCATTTCATGTCTCTGTACCCTGCATTGCTCTGCTTCAATTCTTTTGCCATTAGATAAAACTGAACACCCCATCAAATTACAAAAGAGGGTGACAGAAACAGAAAACAGAGCATCTCTCCTCTCAGGAAATGCGGAGAGAGGTGGAGGTTTTGTGAAGAACAAGCCCCAGGGAGACTTTATTGCCACTTTCCAAGACTTCTGAGTGGCTTTGAGAAAAGTGGGGGACATAGTTTTTTACAGGGCCAGTTACAATAGGATGTGGGTGAATATTTTTAAACACAAAGGGGATCTAATCAGAGTAGGTCTAAGGAAGATCTTGTTTACTTGGAGCATGATGCCACCCTGGCACAGGTTGCCCCAAGAGCTTGTAGGTGCCCCGTCCCTCCAACCATTCCAGGTCAGGTGGGAAAAGACTCTGAGCAATCTGATCTCTTTGAAGATGTCCCTGCTCCTTGCAGGACACTTGCACCAGAGGACCTTTACAGGGCCCTGCCAGCCCAGCCCAGTCTAGGATTCCTCACCATTTTCATTTGAAGAGCTCCAAGAGTGGAGGTGAAGAGGAAGGGGACTCATGTGATGCCTTGGACTTGAGTGGAGGAGGAGCCCATCCCTCAGAGCCTGTTTCACCTGCAGCCCCTTCACATTTTACCTGCAGGAGCTCCCTGGCAGACCAGCGCTGCTCCTCGTCTGTCTGCAGGCAGCAGCTCAGGAAGTCACGCAGGCAAGGCGAGAATCGGTTGGGCTGCCGCAGCCGTGGGGACCCTTTTATGGCTATCATGAGTTTAGCCTGGGGAAAAAGGAGTCACAGGCTCCACCTGCTGCTTTCCTCTCTGTAACTGCTCTCCCAGATCCCATTGGTTAAGCTTCATTCTGCAGTGGCAGTTTCTGCCCTGGCAGAGACCCAGAAATCATTTTCCTTTACCAACCAAAAATCCAAACCCCGATGCAGCCACAGCTTTTCCAATATCCCACAGGTGTTGCCTTGGTAGCTGATTTCATTGACTGACCTAGTTAGTGGGAACTACATCACCACAAGCACATTTGCTTCACTGAGGGTTCACACCAGCTTGAGAGGCTTTTTGGAAGAGGGTCTTTGCTATACTAATCAATTTCAAGGAATACTACATGAAAGGCATCTCTGCAGTGCTTCTTGGTCCTTTAAGCACAGCTGCCTGTGGTGGTTTCAGTTCAAAACTGGGCAGAAACACTAATTTTGTCTAGTGGTTTTGGTTTAGCAATTTATGATTTCCCTAGTTCTTAGTTTTTCACGGTGAATGTATTCAAGAGTGTGGTGGCTTTGGTGTTGCTCAATTATCAATATACTTACTTCCATTTGTAGGAAGATAGGATTAGGAGAAAATAAAACAGGCTTAAAACTTTCAAAGGGTATAAAGAAAATGTTATTAGTAGCAACTAAAAGAAAGAGTAACAAGGATCAGAATAAACCCTTCAGAACATTTCTCCTCTCCCCACAACCTTTTCTTTCTCACTGATCATGTAAAGAAACAAAACTTAAAATTTCCTGTCTGTTGACTGCTTTTAAAATAGTCTTTCTTCAGTTTACCTTGGGAGAGAAGTCTCTCTAGTTAATGTTATGGGAACTACACTACAAGAGGAAAAAACAGCTTTCTTGTGGCTCTTAATTTCTTCATTGTTAACAGCCGCCTGGGGAACCCTGTTATCGTGACGTTTCTCCCATTTTCTAAAAGACTTCCCCCAACTTGTTTATGGGCCATGTTGATCTATGGGGGTATTGTTTTAAAGATGAGTTTTTCAAAAGCAAAAGTTTTCATTATCTTTTTTTAAAAATCATTTTTATCACTAGGAACAGAAAATCTTCTCCTGGCAGTACAGGACTACTCTTCTCTCTTTCCCTTGTTTCAACTTCTCATATGATTATAGTTACTTTAATATCCACTTACTTTAACGTGGAGGCCTTTGTTCAGCATCAATTTGAACTCTTCATCTCCCTGCAGTTTCATGTGTTATAAGAAAAAACCCTTTTTCTTCATAGTTTCTAAGGGAATTTTAGCTCTAAAAATAAAATATTTCCTCATCCCTCCTATCTAGGACTTAACTTCTTGTTTACTATGATAATGTTTTCATATTTATTCCTTCACAAACTTATATCTTGTTCTTTTTTCTCATTCAAGGGAGGATCGAAGCACTGAAAGGATTAATCTTTTACCTAGAGCCTATAAATGGTCAACCTAACCCCAGTCTAGGGGTTGTAAGCAGCAGAAACTGGGGCTAGTAGTGCAGCTCAGATCTCATCAACCAGACCAGGAATCAACAGTGACACACCAGGATAGCAGAGAGGCAGTTCCTCCTTCCTTCTGCCCGATGGTTGTGAGTAACTTCTGCGGAGGTCAAATCCCAACCTGGAGCCGGGGCCACTCCCGGCCTGGTGAGCTCAGCTAGGCCCCGGGTTGGGCGGAGTGTAACAAGTAACCAAATATTAACAAGGCCGGCTCCATCGGGCTCCGCAGCACCCCCCTCTCCCTGCCCAGAAACCGATGTTTGAGGCCGCAGGCAGCCTGGGAGAAGCGGGGGCCTAACCCCGCAACAAGACCAGCCGGCCTGGCCCCGTAGCAGAGGCCACCTGGCTGCGTTACCTCACTCCCAAACGGAAGGGAAAGAAAAAGGTTCTTTCATCTTTTAACATGTGTTTTTCACAGAGGTGTGTGCAGCTGTCCAGGGGTTAAAATCTTTATGTCACTTCCCTAAATGTCCCTCATGTAAAACCGTAACAATGCCATGGAACAAAACTCATCAAGCTTTTTGTGCTGTTCTTGAAAACAATGGGAACTGGAAGGAAAGAAAGGAAATCCACCAGGTATTTCTCAGGTAAGGAAACAAACATTTGCAATCTCATCTTCAACACAGACACATTAAGATGGCTGCACAAATGTACAGGGATAAAAATGCCAGCTTGGGCACACAGGAGCCACCTGCAGCTCTGTCTCTCAGCAGTCTGAAAATTGCAGCTTCCCATTTTGCAGCAAAAGAAAAATTGTCATGGTTAGAAGAAGGAGAGGTGCCATCCCTGTGGTCACCCTCTGCTCATTTGGCTACTCAAGTCAATGCATTAATGGTAGGCCCATCCCAGAAAGTGCCAGATTTTGGCAGGTTCTCCACATCACCAAGCTCTGGCTTGGTGACATGGACAACGTGGCTTGGCCTATGAAAGAAACACAGTGACTGAGTGTTTCAGCAGCACTGCGCAAGAAGCAGAAGAGACTCAGTGGTCTTTACACCCTCATGCCCAGGTTTCAGGCATGTTTCCCAGTTCTCCCATGGAGAAGAAACTGTACGGGGGATGCAGTTCCTCTCTACAATCCATTGTTTTAGAAACTTTGTTTCTAAAATTTGGGTTTCTTTCCTTCATTTCTGGAAATGTAACACCATTTCTTAGATGCTTGTTTCCTGTTACTAGGGCCATCTACACAGACAAAAGACCTTTTACAACCCAAAACAAAATGTTGCCTGAGAATGAAGCTTGTTTGCATGCGGTAAGGCTTGAGTTCCCCCACTGCTGCAACCAAAAGTACAGCAGATGCTGATGTGTTGCAGGCACATTTTTAGGAGGGGTCCTTGGTGGAAGTGGTTCAGGCAGATGGCAATGGGCTTTTGTCCAATGGCACAGAGGACAAGGGACAGGTGAGAAAGACAGTGGGATCAGTGAGTATTTGCTCCTTACCGTGATGGGACTTTGGTTCCAGTAGGGAGGTTCTTGTTCTCTCATTTCAATGCCCACAATTCCGAAAGACCATATGTCCACTTTGGGACCATATGGTTGACCTGTGAGCACTTCAGGCGCCAGCCACCAAGGAGTCCCGACTACCAAGCACCGTCTGCTCTGCTCAGGGCTGAGCTGAGTAGAGAGGCCAAAATCACCTGAGGAGAAAGGAAAACACTGTTTCTAGTTGAATTCTATGCAATTAGGAAAGCAAGCCAAAGAATTCCCCAGCAGAAGTGTTTGAAAATGTGGTCTTGGATCTCCTGGCATTGGCGACTTTTAAACTCCCCCCATTTTTTACACTGTCTCCAGTAGTGTCTTTTTTTCTTTGGAAGCTTTAGACTTGTAACTCCCTCCCTCTGGAAGGGACACACACAGAGCAAGGCCACTCCTGACTGCTTGTTCCTTGTCCTACCTCTGTGCGCGTTGCAACTGTGCCCTCAGCTCACAGCGGGTGTCCCTGCGCTGCCACCAGCACCATTTAGGGGAGCTGGCTGTCCCTCCAAGCAGCCCCACACCCACAGCCCTGGAATGCTGCTCCTGACCAAGATTATACTGACCCAGCTTGACAGAACCGTCGGTTCTGAGAAGGATGTTGTCACTTTTCACATCTCTATGGATCACATTGTTTGAGTGAAGAAAATGCAGTCCTTGCAGGCACTGAGAGAGAAAACAGAAAGAGGAGGGCAAAAATGAGTGAGGAGATTTCATCCCACAAGAAAGGCAACAAAGAATCTAAAAGATTCCCTCTCCAGGGGAATGGGCAGTAATGGCAGATGACAGTGCCACTAAGAGGAAGAGCTTGCTGCTCCAACACTTGCAGAGCAGGACCTTTCTGAGGAAAGGCATGTCAGCTTCTGAAAGAGCAACAGCACCTGCTGTTGTAGACTGTCCCCTGCAAACCAGCCAGGATGACTGCTGCTGCAGTGCATGTGCTCAGAAGGAAAGAGCATTTTGGCTGCACTCCTGTCCTTGTATGCTGAGGCCTGAGAGAAACGAGTCTCTCTCTTTTTTCTTGATCATTTCAATTCCTACCACCAGCACCTTTGCTTTCACAGGCAAGGAATGCAGTGAAGACAGACTCCAGGCAAACATTTAGAGAGGCAAGGTGGAGAACAGCAAATACAAATACATGAGGCAGAGCGAGAGTCCAACAGCAGGAGAGAAGAGTACTGGCACTGAGTACAGGGAGTGCAGGGGCACTGGCAGGCCTTTCACTTGAGATGCTTTTACTTGCCCATAGCATACCAGCAACACAGAACCAAAGCTTGGCACAGGAAATCACTGCAGGTCTGAGCCCCTGTTTCCCAGACAACCCTGCCCAAGGCCTTGGAAACACAGATGGGATTGCTGACCTCCTGGCTGATGGCTGCTGCCTCATCCTCATACACGGAGGTCGTTCTGAGGATGTCATTCAGGGTGCCGCCGTCCATGTACTCCAGCACGAGGCAGAGTTCCTCACCCACAAGGTAGCTGAAAGAAGGAAACAAGGCCGTGTTGATGAGCATGCATGGCTATGTTGATTTTTGCTTCCAGGTTTCTTATTTCCAGGTGCCTTTGTGACAAGGACAGAATCATAGCAATAGATATTTCCTCTTGGCTGTGCATTGTTTGCAATCTGTGCAGTCTCAAGGAGAAGAAAGGCACAGCTGTGAAAAAGGAGATGTTCTAGGTGGCGAGTGAGTGAAAAATGCAGTTTATAAACAGCCCAGATAAAAAACTTGTCAGGCATGGTGTTTCTGGAAATAAGCACCTAGTCTTCCTGGCATGCACAGCAATGGCAAAGAGGGGCAACAATCCAAGGGAAATCCATTTTTGGACGGTTCATCAGCACTTAAGACACTTGAAAACATCAATCCCAAAACTATGTGGAGGCAGTAAACTTCGAGGCTGATGATAAGGAAGATACAGCTGATCCAGATTTTGAATAATTTTGGAATAATTTTCAAACTAGGTGTGCCAGGGAAGACTCATGCAGACAGGATGCACTCTCTTCTCATCCATTGGAGATGAGTAGAGAGATATGAATAAATAAAGATTAACCACTCTACTTTCTGCTACTGACCAAAGTGGGTTTTTAACCTCTCATGTTTACTGTATGTAAATGCACACATGGGATAAGACCATAACTAGTCACCTGTCTAAGTAATTCACAACATTGGGACTCCTGTACCTCTTCATGATTTGGATTTCATTAATGCTTCGTTCCATCCTCCTCGGTCCTTGAAGATTTATTTTCTTGATGGCCACCTAAAATGACATTGAAAATCAGTAACTTGAGCAGTTGGTTGCAGGAGACAACAACGCACATGGAGCGAGTGATTTTGCAATGACAGAGCTGAGCTGTGCCAAACTGCCTTGTGATTAGGCAGTGCAGTATTTAGGAACTGACATTCCAACAGCCCATTTCTCTGCTACCTTGGGGGCCAGTTACAGGACACGTTGGGCCACTGACATTTTGCTATGTCCACTTGGTAACAGTAGTGTCTCAACTATCACCCACAAACCTCTGACCACACTCTCGTCTGCTCTTTCTAGGATTCAGAAGAAGTAATCAATGTGTTAATACTCTGTGGATACATCTTGGGCTACGGGCAGGGCTTAGGGCTTTTAGGGCACTTGCAGATCTCTCCCTGTGTGCAATTACCAAGTGCAGCACTGCAGGTGGCTAAGGAACTACCAGGACCTTTCCAATGGATTTGCTGGCAGGCAGAATCGAGAATTCAGGACTCTGAAGCTGTAGCCCCAAAGAGCAGGGAGGTGCTCTAAGGCACCACCTTTGTTTTAGCCATAAAGAGCGAGTGAGCGCGTCCTTCTTTGAAAGGAAGCGCTGCCCTGCGTGCCTTCCTTCCGGCAGCTGAGGAGGACAAAGTGCCAAATGTATTTTGCAGGCTGGCCCCAGTGTGTGCTTGTTGTGCCTTTTCCGCACGGCTCTAGCCAGAGCTCCAGCCACAGCTCACACCAGAGGGGAAAGCCCCTCAAGAGCAGCAGAGTCTGCAGGGGCTGTTGACATTTACCTCTCCTCCTGTGGCAGTGTCGAGTGCTTTAAAAACCTCTCCAAAACTCCTAGAAACAAAAGAGAAGCAGAGAAAGGAGAAGCCATTTAGATCTTGCAGTGAAAGCCAGCCCACACAGGAGATCTGTGCTGTAAATGCCTCAAAGCTGCAGGACACTGGAAGCATGGAGATGTCCTTGACAATGCTTTCTGAGCACACTTAGAAATTCTGATCAGCACTGACAATCTAAGCCCAGTGCCTGAACACATTTGCAGCTTGTCTGACTTCACACTTGATACCTATTCCACCAGCAAAACACCTGATGCATAGTTTTGTAAAATTAGCATTGCTTGGACTCACCCACTGCCAATATTTTCCAGTTCAATGTATCTGATGATAGGATTTTCCATCTTCATCATTCTCCCTGAGGGAAACAAAATGCAAGATGTTCACTTTAAAGCAGAGATCTCACCTTCTCGGAGATACAAAAGGCAGCCCCACTGTCTGGGGCTCGGAGCCCTCCCTTTGTTAGCCAGCTCTGAGCTGGCTAACAACAACAGGAACAGGAACTGGAACAACAAGAAAAGAACAGCACATCCACAGCACAAGTCTGGCTGGCACAGAGACTGATTTCTTGCATCCTTTGAAGTGAGAGACCTCTTGACAACAGACACACAGGGAAGCCCAGGGAGATACATTCAGAGGAGACCGAGACCAGAAGAGAATACCTACCAAGGCAAGTAAGTTTGTCATCTAGAAACATTGAGGAGAGCTGGAACTAACAGTGCCTTTGTTTTCTTGGGAATAGAGACTGCAAGATTTAGAAAAGGTTTCCTACTTGCTAAGATTAAATGCACCTGGACATCCAGAATCAATTGCTCTGAACAGATGTCAAGTTCAGAACAGGAGGAATACTGCCAAGTGTTCCCATCTTTTCCACCTTGCAGCAGTTGGCCAGAAGAATGCCTCTGCGTTAGTAAACCAGAGCAGCTCATGCCAGAACCAATTACGACTGGGCTTTCAGCATCAGGACCCTCACCCTTTATGAGCAGGCTGAGCTCAAAGACGCCCTTGCCCGTGCCCCGCGTGAAGAACCACGCCGCTTCTCTTCACGCGGACAGCGCGGATCAGTCGCTCCCATTCCTCTGGCCCTCTTGGCACCGCACACCTCCCCATCTTCCCAACTCGGCATGGCGGGCACAGGCATAGAGGACAGCAGTGCTCTTCAGGCACCCCTGTGACACAGAGAGCTGCCCAGAGGAGATGCTGACCCTCTTGTGAGTGCAGGCCGTGTGAGGAAGAAGCCGGCCCAGAGAAGGGGCTGCTGCCTCAGGCAGCTCCGTGCTGCAGCAGCCGGGCAGCAGCGGGACCCTCCCAGCTAAGGAAGGCTCCAGCCCCTGCAGTGCCTCCAGCCCTCAGGGGCAGGGCAGCGACCACAACAAGGCTGGCAAAGCCCAAGCCTGAGCACTGACAGGGACTGATGGGAAGAAGGCAGAGTGAGCCTGAGCCCCGTACAAGCTTTTGCCCCCATTCAGGACACAACAGGATGGGCTTTGAGATCAGCCCCACCGAGGTGTGGATCAGTGTCCTTTTTGTCGCAACAGGTGATGGTAGACACAGAATCCACTGGGCTCTCTTCTCAACTCTACCAGGTCTTATCTGAGAGCACAGCATTGGCAGCTGTTAAATGCAAGAAGCAGATTCATTGGGTTGTGCTGCAGAATCACAAAGGGTTTGATTTGTTCTCCTAGAGACTGATCTCAGCAGGGCTTCTACCAGTGGCTAGAACTTAAGCAGTCACAGGCATCTGCTGATGCAGGAACAATTCCTGCTTCTGCCTTCGGCAGAGAGGGAAGCCCAGGTAAACTCCAGCCAGTCTAAGCTGCCCTCAGAGGCAGCAGGAACACCCAGAGCTCTCTCTTGCTGCCTTGGAGCAATGCCAGCACTTCTGTGACACTGAAGTGAGGAGAACCCTTTGGTACAGCTCTGCTGACACGTGCACACAATACACTGTCCCTCAGATAAGAAAGATAGCAGACGTACTGTGTTGCTCCAGGGAGTCACCCGCCATCTCCAGTTGCAGAGCAGCAGCTGGGTCAGCACAGGAGGTGAACCAAATGCTCAGGCTCCATGTCTTTGGCTGGGGAGCAAAGGCTCCTTGGGACGGCGCTGCTGCAGCAGCTTCAGTGTCAGAGTTGGTGTAGATCTGAGAGAAGAAATGAGTTGATGTCAGCAAGGTGTGGCAGAGATTGCCCTGAAATACAAGAGAGATTGCCATTTAAAATGCAAGCCCTTAGGAAGCTGCTGTCAGCCACATGCAGAGCTCTTCAACTGGATTGCTTTGGATGCCCACTTGTGAAACCAAATGGTCAAAACCAAAGGCTGGTTTTACTCGAGTTCCTAGCCACTTTCCTATTCTAAAGGATGACTGCAGCAACGACCGTTCCACTTCCTCCCAAAGACTCCTTTCCCCCTCCTAGGTCTGCAGATACATTTGCAGCTCCTCATTCTCATGTTCTACCTCCTGCCATGAAATTCTGTTTTTCTGCACCTTCCTCGGGACGTGCTTCTCCTGCAGCACCTCTGGATGGTACAGTTCCTGGGCCTCATGCCAGCTTCGGGGCTCTTGGTTGCCCGTCATTTGCTGGAACTCTCTGCAGGCTGCCAGGTAGGATGGCGACACTTCCACCTCAAGTCAAACAGAACAAAGCAGTCAGAGACTACAGCTTGAACCCGTCAGCCACGAGTCATCGACTGGGAAGAAAGTAAAGGACAGGAGCTGATTTGACAAGGGATACAGACAGCTTGTAGCTCGTATTCCAAATCTATGTGAGTGACCATGTTCACCTGCAAAAAACACCTCAAGAAACAAGATCACCTGGAAGAAGCCAGCAGGAGTTCATTGGGATGACTAAATGGCCAAGGGAGTAGTGCCACTGTCTAGAGCATCAGCTGAGATTCAGCAGAGCAGGAAGTGTCCTTGAGAGCAGCTCTGACAGAGGCCTCATTAGGATGGCACTCAGAGGCAACACCCCACCCCCCTGCTGCTCTGCACTGCAAAGGCAAGGAGGGCAGAAACCACCCCTTGGGTGACCGCAGTGCCTATTGATATTTCACTTGCTTTTCTAGAGCCTTTTGCTCCTGAACGAGGCAATTAATTTTCTCTTTGATGATTTAAATTTTTTAGTCTGCCCTCTTCTTCCTTGCCTTGATCCTAGCCTCAGTTTCCAGCAGCTGTGCCAGAACCTGTTTGTCCATGTTCTGTAAAAAAACAACGGAAAGGACTCTCTTTCATGAGTGGAGCGGCTGCCATTCTTTCATTCACCTGTTTTTGTTGACTGTCCCTCTGCATAGGGAGATTCTTCTCCTCTTGGATGTCTTCATTCCTCCTCTTCACTGCCATGTCACTCTGAGCTTCAGGCAGCTCTGCTTGTGGCTCTGCCTTGATGTTCTGTGCACACAGATGCAGAGCAAGTGACTGGGAGCTGCCATCAGGCTCAGCTTTTTCCTCTTTTAGCCTCAAAATCACATTGATTCATCCCCTTCCTTCTGCTTCCCTACCCACATCTGCTTCCCCTGTAACCCTCCTGTCCCAGGGCTGATCTGTGCAGATTCCAAGGCTCTGTGCTTCCAGTGCCTGTGGGATTCCTGGCCTCCTCAGTCCCAAGAGCTGTGGTTTATGCCCTTCTTCCTGCCCTTCCCTCTGTGCCTTGGCCAGTCAGGCTTACCTGGCCTTTCTCCTGTGGCTCTTCCACCTGCTGCCCAAGCTGCTCTTCCTGCTTTCGGGCTGGGAACAGCTCTCCCTGAGTCTGGCATGGCATCTCAGTTGAAGCAGTCTGCTCCTGCTCTCTCTCTAGAAGCACCTGCACAGAAAGCAAGACAAGATGGGTTTCAGCTTTCCATATGACCTTTGTGGGCCAAGACTCAAAGACTGCTGGGCTCACACATTCCCAAAGCACTGTGCTGCTGCTCTGCTGGGTGATTCTCTGTTTGAGGGGAGGCACAGATTCCAAAGTGACCCTGGCCCTACAATCAGGGGCCATCTGGGAGTGAAGCTGCAAGAGCCTCTCAGGCAGCTGCCAGGGAAGGTGTGGCATTTCTCAGGGGTCTGGTGAGGGCCTCCCTATGCTTCTACCATGTCCTGTCTGTTTGTGATGAAGGGAGGCTTTTAGGTGAGAATTGCATCTTCCACTGCTTTGGAGCACAGCCAGGAAGATTCAAATAGATAGATAGATAGAGATCTCACTTTTGTAATCTCTCTTTATTGTACTGTGGGATTTACATTCTTTGAATGGAGAGAGATATAATTCTCTCTCCTAGGCTTTTTTTAGGGAAAGTGATGCCAAATTTTGCCCCAAACAGGCAGAGTGACTGCCTAATCAGACTCAGCTTAAGTCAATTAGGCAGGAGGTATTTTTATTAGCGACGCGTCGGAGAAATCACAAAATGGATTTCTGAGTTCACATAGCAAAAGCAAGCCTTATATACAATTTTGGGTATAGGATTACATCAGATCAGATACATAATCATGCATATTCATATGGGGCGTGTTGTAGGCGGAGCGTGGGCGGAGCGTAGGTGGAGACATCTCTTTTGGGGAATTTTCAGGTGGTCGTTCCTGTTGCCTTCACCATAGACGGGGTCTTTCCGATGAGTCTTCCTCTTTAAACTTTTGAACTCTTTTCCTAATTTGGTCAATTCCCGGTGTATTTGGCTTAGATCCCGTGGCTTGGCAAAACCCTTAGGGTCGTTTTGACATTGCTGGCTCTAAACCTGCTTAGCTTATTAGTTTCTCCTATACCTATCTCTTCCCCTGTCATGATGCTC
Source organism: Zonotrichia albicollis (assembly GCF_047830755.1). Lineage (NCBI taxonomy): Eukaryota > Metazoa > Chordata > Aves > Passeriformes > Passerellidae > Zonotrichia > Zonotrichia albicollis. Next base: position 76,355,299 of record NC_133860.1, read on the forward strand.
TACCTTTTATCTAATTTATTGCTCTGTTTTCCTAGAGCTGTGCTTTCTCCGTGTGTTCTAGTGCTAGGCCCTTCTTTACATGCCTCTCATTCCATGTTTTAACCCATTACTTCTGGAAAGCTATCTGCTTTAAGGCTTCAAAAGGTAGTGAGAAACCTAGAGAAGAAGAGAAAACAATTATTCTCTCTACTTGCTGTTCTTGATTTTTAGTACATGAAGAATGTGTATAGTGATTGTTTACTGAAAATGATTTGTTAATTGCATTTTAGTGATAGTTGTTTAGATTGATTAGCTAATTAGATGAAAGACTGTATGGAGACTGTCACTAGTTTTTCTTTAATATCTTTTTAGTATAGTATTTCTTTAGTATAGTTTTAACATAGTACTAGTGTAATATACATAGCTTAATAAAGCATTTGTTTAAACTTCTAAATCATAGAGTCAAAGCACATTTTTCTCCACGTGGGGGTCACCCTGAATCAATGCAGTTCTTTCTGTTGCTAGACACATCAACACTCAGTAGCAGTGGCCCAATCAGCAGCCATCCTGAACTTGCTCTCCTGTTGCTTCAGTAACCCACACTCTTGGGGAATCTGGAGCATGTGGGTCCTTGTGGAATGCAATCAGACCCAGAGCACTGCACAGGGAACTGCACTCTTTGTGCATCTGTGCTCGGGCAAGTTCTTCTCTTGCACTTGACCACACTGATGGTGCTAAAGTGGCTGGAATCAGAAATGCAGCCCAGCCCTTCCCAGCTCCTCTAATCTCTGAGGGCCAGCTGGAATGCAAGGGCATTGATTTCCTGCTCAATTCCCAAACACAGCACACACTGATTCCCTGGGCTGCTGAAAGACACAGGAGGCGTTAACTTGAAAATGATGGGCAAGCCCTACTGGCCGGTCTGGCACCAGAATGGCTCATTCTGCACCAACATCCCTGCCCCAAACTATGTGTTCTTGTGCAAAAATACTGCATTATGCAGAACTGCCTTCTTGAAAACTAAAATTCTAGCAGAATTTTTGTCAGCACTTTAAAAGGGCAGGAAAGATTAAGAAAAAGCTCCCTTGCTCCCTGGACAAGGAGAAATTGCACAAGGGTTCTCTTTCTATCAAACAAACAAATCAACAAAATATGAAAGTGTTACCCACACCAGTGTCTAAAGCACTTGGATGCAGTGAGGGGATGTTTGGAAGGGAAACAGCCCTTGTGCTCAGGTTTGGATCTATGGATCTAAGGCAGCGATCTGTGGAAGTCCGCCTGAAGGTGCTTCATGAGACCCCCTATTGTCCAGGCTAAAGCTCCCTCAGCACCTCCTCCCTGGCCTTGTGCTGCACCCCCTTGCCCAGCTCCCCTGTGCTTCTGTGCACACGCTGCAGCACCTCCATGATTTCTGCTCCCCAGGGCCCACGAGTGCACACAGCACTCCAGCTGTGGCCGCAGCGCTGCCCAGCACAGGGCCACGCTCACTGCCCTGCTCTTGCTGCCCCACTGCTGCTGGCACAGCCACCATGCCCTTGGCCTTCTTGGCCCCCTGGCCACACGTTGCCTCATCTTCAGCTGCTCAAGGCCGCCAGCCCTGTATCCTTCTTGCCCACGCAGCTCCCCAGTCACAAAGGTGCCCATTTCACTCCAGATACAGCAGGCACCATTACAAGATCGCCTTCCTATTCTACCACCTACATGTTCCAAGTAGCTATCAGCCACTGCCCCTTCTCACCAGCGAGGGCTCCTTGCTGAGCTCCACGAGGCCTCTGAGCTCTGGGTGCAGCCTGTCCCCGCACTCACTCGGCAGGTGCCTGGACACAACCGACAGGGCTCTGGCACCGTGCTTGTTCGAGTGCAGACCCTGCAGGGCCATGACAGCCTCCGGCCTGCCCTCAGCCACTGCCCTGACAGAGTCTGCTGCACGCTCCCGGAAGGCTGAGGTGACATCAGCCTCTGCCTGCAGCTCGGCCGTGCCCTCGGTTGTTGCAGCGCTGGTGTTTCTGCGCCCAAGGCCCAGGAACCTCCGCAGTAACTGCAACAGAAGGAAGAGCAGGAAGAGAGGGACGTTCCATGGCCTGCTCCAAGCGCGGTGCTGGGCCGAGCAGTGTCAGCAGGCCCAGCCCAGGTGGGGATGGCCGCAGGTACCTGTGCTGGTCTTTGGAAGCAGCCGTGAGTGCGGTCCGGTTCCAGTGTCCCATCCTTGCCCGCATCTGGCAAAGAGCAAATGCAGCCAGAGCTGAGGGGCTGCGGGAGAGGCCGGAGAACACGGCCCAGCCCTGCACGGCCCAGGCAGGGACAGCCCCCGGGTGCCCAGGGGACCAGAGCACGGCCAGCAGGGGCAGCCCCAGCCCCTCTTACATCCTGTCTATGGGGACATCCATAGGGGCAGAGATGGGATGGGGCAAGGGAGGCCAAAGGCACCAGCCCTGCAGCCCAGCTCTGCCACTCACCGTCCTGCACTGGCTGCAACTTCTCCGGCTCTGCAGGCTGCTGCGCTGGGGAGGCTGCAGGCCCTGTCTTTTTCTTTCCCCGAAGCACCCTGAAGAGCCTGAGCACTCTGCCAGCCATCCTGCTTTTTGGCCTCTAGGACACCTTAGAGCCAGATGCCTGGGAAAACTCTGATTTAGAAAGTCCCGCAGTCTGGCCGCAAGGCCAGCCGCAGGAGTAATGCCTCGGAAACGCTGTGGGTCACCGACGAAAGAGCCGGCTGTGTGGGGCTCCTCACAGCACAGCTCTGGCACGTCCTGCCCTGTCACGTCCACCGAGCACTGTGGCGTTGCTTCGTCACTGCCAGCAGCCGCTTCACCACATGTCACAAAGGGCCCTGTTCCATTCTGTTCCATGGTTACCGTGCTGCGCCGTGTCAGCAAGGGCCCTTGGGCACGCTGCCAAGTGCTCTGGGGCTACCCCAAACCTGCCCCAAATGCCTCTGATTGGAACAAATCCATTACCCCAAGTGTCTAAGACATCCTGGGACACACCAAGCCCAGCCAAGTGCTCAGGGGAGGACTCTCCACGCTGCCAGGCCAGCACAGCCCAGCTCACTGCTGGCTCTGGAGCAGAGCAGCTTCCAGCAAGCACGGGGCAAACACAACTTGCCAAGAGTTAAAACTCACCAGACAGGGGAGGTGGCATGAATGTGTGCATCAAGGCCTTTGAATTCACAGCTCCCCAAGAGAGCTTTGGGGCACTCGGCTGGACAAACAGAATGCGGTTTAGACCTGTGCTCAAAGGTGGGCAACAAACCCTGCCGCAGGTGCTTGGCTTGGTCTCTGCAGGCCCAGGCAGATGCCAAAGCTGCTCTTCACATCCTTCCCCTGCCCCTCAGCCAAGTGCGAGGACTGAAAGAAACACAGGAAGTCAAATGGAGACACTTGCACCCGTCTCATTGGGGGCTCCTGGGGAAGCAGTTTCCTTGGCAATCAAGCCCCTCTCTTCCAAGGGCACTTCCCCAAATGTGTACATTTCCTGGGCAACACCAACTCACCCTTAAGTGCAGGGTGCAGAGGTTCATGGGCATCACACCATAACCAATATGATCCAGTGAAGCTAAATTTATTATTCCTGAAAAGACTCAATGTATAATAAATCTCTACTGTCCACGCGTCTCTAGCTAAAACATGATTGGTTAATCCTAGCTGTTCACACCTCTAAAATAGAATGCTGATTGGATTATCTAATTTTTCATGTGTCTTGCAGGGGTTGTATGCCCCCCCATGGCTCACTTTCTCAAGCTTGCTGACACACTTGCTGAGTCCTGATGACTCTTCTTGCATCTTCTTCAAGGATATACCGACCCCATTTCTGAATATGTCTATAATTCATTCTTTGTGAATGTGTTCGTTGTCCATTATTACAAGCAGGCTGGATTGTGCATCGGCTCAATACAGCCGTTGTCTTGCAAAAATTCCTCCACCTGCAAAATATCTTCTACAGTTCCCCGCTTTTGTTTGCCAGACTGATTTGAAAGCACGGTCAATTTCTTTTTGCACACAGTGTAGTAAGCAAGGCAACATTAGCAGAACTGAAAAAAGAATGAAATACAAAGTCAATAGTAGGTAAAATTACTTTTCATTACAGAGCCAAGAATACCTAACAACAAAGAGTACTAAGTCCTTGAGCCAGCCTGTTATTCCCCAGGATTTTAGCCACTCATCCAAAGAATTCTAAGCAACTGTCAGCTTTATCATGTTCTCCTTAAGCAATGACACTTTCTGGTCCATAGATTCAGAGTGCTCAGAGATTCATGCAACACATCCCTTCAAAATCTTCACACCCATCTCTCTGTGCTAGCAACAAAAACATTATTGCAGCCCTATCCTGTAATACAGTGTGGCGTATGCTGCCTACATCAGTGGTAAGCTCATTCAGTATTGCAGATGTAATGTTAATTTGTTTGTCTGTCCAACAAGCCAATTGTTTGAATTGTGTAAGGGCCTGTGATGAAGCTACTCCTGGTGTAAAAAGTGATGCCAGTATAACCAAAGGCATATTCTACAATTCTACATTATCCTTACAGTCTGAGCCTAATAGATGCACAGTATGATTTGGACATTGGAATTTGTGCCCGATGTCAAGCATCTGTTGAATGCTAGGGGCAAACAGTGTCAATTTCCCAAAATAGCACAGTCCTCCTCATGCTTTCTCAGGAATCGTAGGCTAAGCTTTATCTCCACAAATGAGAAAATCTCCAGGAGGTGACATCCTTGCAGATTTTGGTTTTAGGGATACAACCATGTCCAATTGGTGCAGTATGCCATGGAATTGTAATACCAGGAAGAAACAGGAGATATCCAAGTGCCATCATCGCCGGGTTTTTCTCATTTCTCCCTAATCAGCTTTTTACGTCTGCGGTACTCATAGAACAAACAGTAATTTCCTGGCACTGATCCCAAAATATCCAATTTCTGTGGTCACTGACATGTAGTATTTAAAACTTGAACTATTGTAAAGGCCGGAATTCCTAACGGATTTCTAGGGATGCTTTGTTTTCACACCAAATTTCTGTGATCATCCCATTTTGATTAGTGCACCAATTTGAACAGGCCTTACTTAAGTTGCCCTAAATTTGAGCTCTGGTCCAATTTCCTGATTATTCCATTGAGTCTAAAGGAATTCCAATTAAACAGGTGCCAAATGGATCCAGAGGTGGAGCTTGTGATAGGCAGAAAGATTCTTGCCTTATTCTGTTAGCCTATGTAACCCTCATGTTAGCTCGCTGCTCTATCTTGTATACCCCCTGCGTTTCCTTAATCACTCCACTAAGCAACATTGTTAATATTTGCCAGACTGCTGCCATTGTCGCCCTTGTGGTCCATCACGCCTGTGCTTTGCCCAAACTGCTTTAGCTTGTTCTCACTCCAAATCTCTCAAGTGATGTGTTTGTGTTATTGCTATTCTTACTCTACAGTCTGTAGCTATTATCTTGCTCTCTAGCACAATTTGATTTAATACAGCAATTAGAGCAAGTTTAAACTGCAATCTCAGTAACAACCTTTGCTTATATATTTCTATCAAAGACACATCTTAGAGAAAACTCTGATATCTTCTTGAGTTATGCCTTAACAATTTAGCTAATGCCATTCTCGGGGTACTAGTGTTAAGTGTTTAAGAGCAGATATTGCATATTAGGTTGACAGGCTTAAAGTTTTGCTTTTTCCCTCGGACCACTACACAATTATGTTCTTCACCAAATTGTCTCCAAGTTTTTTAGATGCACTTGATACAATGAACTTTAAGCCATGGCTTACATGCACAACTATGCAGATATCAAGCATTTTCTATCTGATTTACAACTTATGAGGGAAGTGAAGGTCCACGTGGCTGGAATCCAACAAATGCCTTTATCTGTAAGTAAGCACATAGAACTTCTTCCTCTTCATTTGACTGTAGCTGGTCCTTGCCACACCCCTGTTCCTGGACTTTTGAACATGACCTGAATGCCGTCAGGCAATTCCTCCCTTGGATTATGTGTGAGGGCATGATGCGCAAGAATAGGTGCATCTTCCCTATCTCCCGTTGTTCTGAGCTAATTAGGCTCAAAATTGCCTTTAGCTGTTTTTTCCTCAGGGGATAACCCTGCAATTCCCCCTTTTTGTTTTTGCAGCATGTCCTTGAATATCTGATAGGCACGCTCAATAATTGCCTGTCCAGTAGGATTGTGAGAAATACCAGGGTCACGTCAAATACCCCAAAAATTACAGAAACCTTTGAATCGTAAGGAACATGAAGCAGGACTATTGTCAGTCTTAATTGCTAAGGGGATACCTAATATAGGAAAGCAATTGTAGAAATATTTCTCAACATGACGTCTCACCTGTTAAGGGAGTATCCTATAAAACACAAGCATAGGTATCAATGCAAACATGTACAAATTATTCCTGACCAAATTCTTCGACATGAGTTACATCCATTTGCCATAACTGCAAGGGCTGAGTACCCGTAGGGCTAACACCGTGCCTAAACCAATGCCATCTCCTTGACCGGTCAGGACAGGATAACGCAATACTAGAAGCATCAGTAAAGGGAATAGCAAATTGTTTACCTAACATTTCTGCAGATTGATGAAGAAATGCATGGGAAGTCTTGGCCTGTCAGCCTGTGCCACTTCCCTGTCTCCTCAGTGCCACCATGGCCTTCGGCTGCCCCACAGCCCTCAGCCCCAGCAGCAGCTCAGGGTCAGCGTCCCTTCAGCGCCACCGCCCCCTCAGGCCCCTGAGCCCCCTCTGTCTCACCGTCCTTCAGCAGCTCCTCAGGGGACAGTGCCTGGGGCCAGCGGCTGCTCCCACCGCTCCAGGGACAGCCGGGGCTGGAAGTGCTGCTCCGCCTGGCCCGGCCTCCAGCTCGGAGCCAGCACAGGGACAGGGGACAGAGGGGGCACTGGGGGAAAAGCAAGAGGTGAAAATGGCAGCTGAGGGGGAAGAGAGGTAAAAATGCAGCCTAGGCTTACACAGCTTAATCTATGCATCTAAACTTCCACATACCTCTAACTAAATAACTAAGCATATTTCTAGATCTATATCTAAGCATTTAAATTAAAGCATCTAAATGTAGGTGTCTAAATGTAGGCATCTAAATGTAACTCTATTAATGTATAAATGTAGATCTCAAAATCTGGAAATGTAACTAATTCTATCCCATCTATAACAATATAGATCAATTTACCTATATAGATGTATATATATGGACATATAAACACACCTCTGTAAATCCATAAATGCAACTATATGAATACAGAAAGAGAATTGTAGAAATCTATAAATCTATGTGTACACGAAGGGATTCCACCCGTCTGATGCTCACAGGCTCTGCCTCTGATCCTTCTTCCCATGCAGGGCAGCACTCCTGGCCAGGCAGATCAGCTGGAAGTCTGGGAAGCAATGGGAACACTGGGTCAATGTTGGCCTCTGCGCATCATTTCTCCCTTTGGAAGTAACTGTCCTTCTATCAAAGTCTGTAAAAGATGGCCGGAAAGGCAAAATCTCACTTGGCAATTTGAAGCCTGCTCTCCAAAGAGCCAGACTACTTCCAAGAGTTTAAAACTTCTGAAGTTTTGAAGTATCCCAATACACTCAAAGCCCTCACAGTGCAAAGCGCCCTCATGAGAGCTTGAAACACAGACAGTGCTGCTGCAACAGAGGTACCTCTGGCATGCCCCTCCCTGCACGGGACACTGGGCCTTCAGTGCCACTTCTCCAAACACTCTTCTCTTCTTTCCCATCAAACAAAGCCTCTTAGAACCTACAAAGCTTCCACTTCCTCACCACAAATGCTCCTGCATCAGGGGTTCTTCCCAGGAAAAGGAGCACCCAAACTTGGCCAACACAGGCTCAAACGTTTCCATCCTCACTCACGGATGACAATTTCATTCCCTCTTCTTTAGGAAGTCATGCTTTACCAAGCAAATCCTTCCTTGTCCATTCACAGCTGAACTCAAGAAGCTTTGCCTTCTCAGCCATGCAACAACATTCACAAGTTCTCAGTCCAGCCCCTTTCTTGTAGATGCTGGTTGATCCAATCCTGGCAGATTATTAGCAGTTAGAACAGGTACGTGTGACACCAGAGCTGCAGGGTCACGGTTTGCCTCAAGGCTTTTCTAAAGCAAAGGACATTAGACTCTAGACTCTGCAGAAGTGTTTGCATGCCCTAATTTTCTTTTGCTTCCTCCTTCACAGGGTAGCCCCAGCTACTCTGAAATGAAGAGCAGGTGCCTGTACCTCCACAACAAGCTGGCCCATATTCAGTCACATTTCTGAATATGACCAGCTGTAAATGGAGTACTGGCATCAAGACATCAGCTTTGGCCTCGTTGAATTTGCAGACCCTGGATTTTTTATTTCAACTAGAGGATTAGTTTTATAGGATTTTTTAAGTTAGTATTGAACAGTAGGTTATGTTAACACTGAGCCGTAGATTATTTTTTTAAAGTGTAGGATTAGCTCAAAGAAGTTTAGTTTAAGAAGTTGAAAGATGATAGTGTTGAATGTTAACAATAAAGAAATCTCAGTATTGGTAGGTCCTTCTCTCATTGTTGCTTCTATCATATTTGGAGTGGATTTCTTCTGGTCAGTTCTGTTCTTCAAGTCTTAAGTTTGTCCACCGAAATAAATTTATCAGTCAAGAGTGGAAGCCCACTACCTGTACTATGAAGTTGTGCTCATTTTAAGAATAGATTTTGGCCGATGGAAATTCTTTATAAGTATAGGGGTGTTTTTTGACCTTTCTTGTTAATGCAAACTCTTTGCCCAAGTGGTGAAAGGCATTGAAGTTTGGACAACCGTGTCCGCAAATCACTTTGGTTTGGAGGGTTACAGAGGAGTGCGCGTGGGCTGCTCTCAGCTGTCATCTGAAACAGCTCTCAGAACAGATTTTCAATCATGGCCTCCCCTTGTCAGTGAGCTAAGGAATATCAGATCTTTTACAAGAGTTTAGTAAACACGTGGAGTAGTGTTGGAGGCAAGTTACTTCAATCAGTTTTAAAGAGAAATTGGGTTCAAGTGTCCCTATAGAAATGCTGTCCATTTCATTGAATATTTTAAACTACTCTGTCTGAACCAGCCTTTCTAGATAGACAGATGCTGATTCCTGCACAGACCTACGGGGACTTGGAATAAAGTCCTTTTCCTAAGTTTTCTTTCATTTATTTTTTTACTGAAATGGTAGACCACTTACCAGCAATGCCATAACCTCTTTTGGGGAAGAATATGAAGTGGACTGAAGCAGGATAACATTTGGGAACACTCACAGGGGGCTCTTTTTTCCTTGGAGAGCATTCTAGAAATTCTCAATTGTCTCGATTTAATGATTTTGAGCCCCCCAAACCTGAGAGTTCTTGAGGTGTTTTTTGATTGAGCCATCGTTGCCCTTCTGTTCTCCTTCAAGTGAAGTTCATTAAAATGTGACCACTTAAACCCTGAGACTTGGGTGTTTTTTTGCCAGGGTCCGGGGGTGCTCCTACAGCTCTGCAGTGCAGCAGCCCCAGGAAGGCTGCCGTGGGGGGCATGGGGTGAATTGTGCTGGGGAGCCTCCCTTTGGCCTGGTGGCTGCTGCTGGTTGACAGATTATGCAGGATGGCTGCTGACCTAAGGGTGGGCTGAGAGTGAGGATTTTTCATAGTTGCCTGTTCATGATTCATCTTTCCTTTTATGACAATTCTTCCAACTAATTCTACACAACATACAAAAGTTGTATTTCCAAGCTTTTACACATGAAATCTTCCTTTTCTTGGCAGACTCTCTTTTCCCCTCCAGTACCTCGTGTGTTGGGGCTGGCTTCCCTTGGGGGCAAGTGTATGAACGCACTGGTCCCATCCCTTATTATTGCTGCAGCAGTGCTTAGGAACACTTGAAATGGTCCTTTGCACTTTAAGTGCCTTGTTGCTGTGCTTTCTGACATAGACATTGTCCCCAGGTTGATGAGGATGTACCTGAGTGTCCAAAGTCATCAGGAATGCTCACATGCGAAATTTCTGCAGAGATGAGAGTGCTTTTCACAAAGATGGTAAAAAGGGGTTTAAGGTATCATTTCCTATCATATGACTTCCTCTCGAAGGGATAGGAACTTGCTAAGGTTTTCCGTAGAGCATTTCATGTGGGATGGGTTTTTCTTTAAAAGCCACTGGAATTCTGATCTTCAGTAGTGGCAGAGGAAGCACTTTTGGCAACTTTTGTGAGGTTTCCTGGCAAATTGTTGCTGGGGTATGACCTCCATGGGCTGAATAGGTCTCATTTACTGGGAGTATTTTGCATAAATTTTGTACTCTTTCAGCTGTGAAATGAGAATCTCTATCTGATGACATTCCAAAATGCATCCCTGAAATTAGTATTATTTTTTTTAATTGGAAGTATTTCTCTTGCTTTGTTTAGGAAAGCCTTTGACCATTTAGAAAAAGGGTTTACTAAGACAAATAAATACCTATACCTTTCTTGCTGAGGGATGTCAGAAAAATGTCTTTGGCATTAATCTCTTGCACTACTTCCCTGGTTTGGGATCCCTAAGAGTAGTCTTTTGTAAAATTCTGCATTCATCTGTAAGGAGCTTTTGCATTTAAGTTGTCACAGTCCCTGTCAGCCTAACATGAAGTAGCTGCCTTTCCAAATTGCCTCCTGAACCTCCAATACCCCAATGGGTTTCTTTATCTTTGTCTTCTCCAGTTTGATTCATTACTGCTTGAGGCACTCTAACGTGTTGTTTTGTTGCTATCCACCACCCTTCAGAACTAAATCAAATGTTTAAGAATTTTGTTGAATGATTGTTTTCATCATGGTGTTCTAGGTCTGATCTGGAAAGGTTCACAATTTTGAAAGAATTGCCAACAAGCTGCTTTGTTCTGCCACCTCTGCAGCAGTTTGTTCTGCTCATCAGTCTCCTGGGCTTGCCTGAACAGGTGAGCTTTGCAGTGCATTATTGCTAATTCAGCAGGGAGCTGGATGCTCCCAAAGCTGTCCCTATTTGATTGGAGATGCTGATTCCTGGCAGAAGGATTGAGGAACACAGCAGGTTCAAGGCAGTAGCTTTCTTTAGCACCATGTCTTTTGTTCCAGGAGTACCCCCTGTTACTTTAGGAAAACCAGTGAGCTCCTTTTTGCACTACACAAAACAGAACCATTTGTGGCACATAAACTGACATATTTTTTCCCCATGTATTTTAAAGCCCATTCTATCAATCAGGACCATGGTGGCTCCTGCTCTCAGCTGCATTGGCCATCCCTCAAGTACAATGTGAAGTCATTTATTCAGAAATGTGCTCTTTTCCAAAGGGTTATTTCCTGCATTCCCAGCATTTCAGCTAAATATGAGGCTAATGTAAAAGGCAAGGCACGCATGTATGAACAGTGCAAAGGGATCAGTCAAATCTGGTAACTCCAAAGCAGAGTCAGTCATCAATGTCTTTTTAAGATATCGAAAGTTTGTTTGACATTCCAGAGTCCATTTAAACACCTCCTTGGATTCATCTCATGGTCCATACAAAGGCTTTTCCAACCGTCCTTAACTGGGGATCCATTACAAACACAATCCAGTCATTCCCAAAAAGGGACACAGTTCTTTTATACATCTTACTTCTGGTGTTTTACAATTTACTTCCTTCCTTTCTTAGCCCCAACTATACTATCATTGTGAGTGTGGCAGACAGAGGAGACAGGGGCAGATATGGACATGATCCTGAAGACAAAGACAACATTTTGTGATATGGGAAATAAGCTTTGGGTGGTAATATTCAAATAATTTTAAATGATATGCTTTTATTGCCTCTCCCTGTATCAACCGGAAAATAGCTTCATTGGTGCTAGCTGACTGAAATCAGGATTAATCTTGGTTACGGGGAAAATGGAAGTCAAACGATCATAAACTGAGCATAAAACACTTTTTCCAGGTGCATCAGTAATTTCAATGGCCACCTGCAGTCAGCACTACTGTCAGCAAACTGTAATTGTGTTCATGATCCTCCCTGGTCTTTCTGGGTCAGCTCCTCCTGCAGAGCACGTGGGGGCCTGGGCATGCTGCTGGCTTGTTTCCTTTGAGGAGACCGGGATGAGGAAAGGCCAGGGCATTGTGTCAAAGAGATGATATTTGAGTGATCGTGTGTGTGCTGGAAGCCTCACAGACAGACAGGCACACGACAGGATGGCCCAGAGCTGGCAGGGCTGCACCTTGCTGCCCTGGTTAGAGGTGTTGAGCTGCTCCTTTGCCTCAGAGAGAGCCAAGTGCAGCACTTTTGTGCAGAAACACTTCATTAGCCCTGGTTTGCAGAGCTGCAGCTGCTGGGGTTGGTGGGGTGCCCCTTTCTGCATTTGGAAATGAGCAGAGTCACTGATGGGACTGGGCGGGGCATTCCCTACCTGTGCCCATTGTGAAATCCCTCTGCCCCCACTGTGTCACGTCCCGCTCCTCAGTGACATCCCGGCCAGCCTGGCACATGGAACTCCCCGTTTCCAAGGACACGTGGCCATTGTCACGGGCACAGGGCAGGAGCGCTCAGAGCCTTCGACGGCTGCAGCGAGAGCGGGGATTTCAGAGCCACAGCGAGTGTTGTTCCACCTTGGCTGGTTCCAGCACCCGTTGTTCAAGAGCCCGATCCACCCACTGAGTGGAGGTAATTATTTACAGATCTGTGCAGAAAGGGGTGCTCAGGGACAAATTCACAAATCCAGCAGCACAAGAACACTGAGTGTTTGAGTATTTATACATTTGTGCCAAGAAAGGAATTAGTCTTCAATGCTTGCTAGTCCCCTAGTTCTCTTCATAAGGAGTATTCTTTCTGCTGTTGGAAAATGATCTTCTCATTTCTCATGCTCATTAGTCTGTATGCTCAGTCTCTCCCTTCTTCTTAGAGAGAGGTTTCATGAGTGGGTGACCATGGTCTGCCCCTGCTGGAATGGCCTTTTACCCTGCTAGAGCTGATACAGCACAGTTGCTGCATTGGCTTTATCAGTTTGTTCCTTTTCTAGTAGGTTCTACCAAATGTCCTTGTACCCATAAATTCCATATTCTTTGTGTCCACCATCATGAGTGGCACATCCTCCTCCCCAAACCTTGCTGATCTGCCCTGTGTCTGAGGTCACTGAAGCCTGTCAGGCCCTGCACCTCAGCAAGGCAATTCAGCCAAAAAGTCACCAAGGCCTTTTCATGGCCTGGCCATCACTTCCAGCTTGTTGGCTACTTCTTGTTTCATGGGAATCATCTCCCTTCTTGTTGATGAGCCTTGAAAGGCCAAACATGCAAGAACACATTTTCCTAAAAAGTATTTTCCATTTTTCAGATTTTCAACAGGATCAGTGTGTGTGTGTGGGAGTGGGAGCAGCCCAGGCAGAGCGGGATGGCGGAGCTGCGGGTCTGGGCAGGATCCAGTGAGTTCCGCAGGGCCCCAGTCCGCACTGCGTCCTGCAGGGCCCCCACCAGCACTGCCATGCCCGTCAGGGTGAGCCAGAGGTGCCAGGAGCAGCAGGTGAGGGGCAGGTGTGGGGCTCTGCGGGTCGGCAGCGGGCGGGGGCTTGGCCATGGTGTTGGTGTCAGGTGCTGCTGAGCCCGTGGGACCTGTTGGGCAGGGCTGGGGCCCCTCTGGTGCTCCAAGGGCCCTTTGGGGCAGCTGCCCGGGGGGAAGCGACTCACAGGGATGGCACGGAGGAGGTGTCTGTGGAACTGGGAGGTTCTCTGATAGAAGTGGCCCTCAGGGATGACAGAGAGAAGGTGCCCTTGGAAGTCAGATATTCTCCATGTTTTGCCAGTCAGGAAATTCATGCTCTGGGCATGGCTCATGGCCAAAATGCATGGATTTCTCATGGTTCCAAGTTTGTACTGCACTCACGGAACATGTCCAATAAAGGATACCTTCTAGCAGTATTTTCTACTATTGGAAGGACCTGTTACTCCAGTTCTTGCTGTGTTGCATAGTAGAGAACTCCAGCCACATGCACACCATTTTCGAAGCTTTTCCACTAATTGATACTTTTTTGCCAAAGAAAGAAATTAATTTTCTTTGGTTCTAAATTACACTTCCCTTAAATACTATTCTACTTTCTATTTGGGATTGATGTGTCCCTTCTCACGCTAATTAGTCCACATTTTTCAGTCCATTTATCATAGCCGTTTAGATTTTATCTCAGCCAATTTTGCCTCCACAATGAAGCAGTGGGGTGGCAGTAATTTCTTTTGTTAAAAAATGTGCCTAGGTTTATTACATTTTAGTGATTTTTAAGTTCCAATGGAATACAACATATTCTGTACTAAATGATGAGTTCAGCCAAGCAACTCAAATTTCCTTACATCTCGCAAACTGCTTCCATTTCACATCCAGGACAAAAATTATTTCTAGAGCTGAGGAAAAGAGAAAGGGATTTCATGCGTGTTTAGAGTTGAAATTCAGATTGTGCAGATGAAATTGTTCTCAGAGCTGACTCTGTGATGTGCTTCCGTAGTGCCAAATGAATCCCAGTGCTGGTCCTGCCTTGGATTCTTGATTGTTTTGTGAATCACTCTCACCAGGATTGTTAGCTGAGTCAAGCTGGCCAGGTCAATTGTACTCAGGCACTTGATTTCAAGGGAAGCCTGTGCCTATAAATTCCAGCAATTGGGAAAGGATGACTTGCTGCTTTGAAGGCTTGACTGCATTAGAGGCTGAGTGGCGGGTGGCTCTCTCAGGGCACTTTTGTAGCTGGCTCATTTCAGAGGGAGAGCTGTGTCAAAGCAGCCCTTTTTGGTGATGTGACAGCAAACCTTTGCAAATACAGCTCTTGTTTAAAAAGAAGGGTGTCAGAAATCAGCAGTAATGGAGAGTGTAGGCTTAAGTTTTTACAGAAAATTTCTTTCCCTTTTTAGCCAAATGCCAGTGAGGCCTGGCAAAATGGAAGTGTACAGGATGTCAAATCGTGTAACCCACTTGGAGGTATGGCTGCCTTTCATCTTTTGCTCAATGTGTGTAAGACTTTCAACTTTGTCATTCTTTTTCACAGCATATTTTTGGGACAGGCAATCTCTAGTGTTCAGAGACTTAAACCTGGAAGTTGAGGTCAGCCTCATGTCAGCCTTGCAGTCTCTTGTCACTGCATTCAGACACTGGTTTATTTCCCCTGAGAAAGCCTGCCAGTCCTTCCTTGTTCCCATACTGCTTGATGGGTTGCAATTTGGAGAATGGAGGTCAAGGTTTGGACCACCTTATGCATTTAAATTCAAAAACTTGGTACCTAAGGTTTTGGTTTTGGAACAACTAGGCACTTTCATTATCCATTAAACTAAGTTGGGAAATTGGAATAGAGTGACCTTGAGAAAGTTGCATAGAAAATTTCATAAGATCAATATGGAAAACCATGCTTGATTTAATTTTTCATCTTGGTAATTAATGTGATGTTACCACAATACTACACTGGGTTCTTTTCAAGGAAATTGAAAGGAAGATATTGATGTCATCTTTCCCAGAGATTCCAACATTCCCCTCAAAGCACAATATGGTTAGGTGGTGCCATTTGTATTAACCTGTTCTGAGTGCAGTTTCCCCAAGGAGCCTGGCTCCAGGCAGACACCAGGTGCACATTCCCCTTCCAGGCACTCAGTGGTGCTGCCTGCAGCAGGGAGCTGAGCCAGGCACAGCCAGGTGCCCTGAGCAAAGCAGGCTCTGACCGGGCTGTGGCTGCAGTCACCTGCCTGCAGGGACATCCCTGTCCCTGCAAGTGCAGCTCTTGCTCTGCCTTAGCCTTGTGCTGAGCATTTTAAGGCAGCACCATGGTGGCTTTTTGGAGAGACAGAACTCAACTTCTGAATTTCTCATTGGGGATGTTCTGTTTCACATGTGATTGATGATTTGTGTGATTCTTGGTGTGGTTGACATAGATCCTAAGGGAACATTTAACTTTAAATACCTGGCAGGTGAGGACTGGCAGTAGTGAGTCAGTTGTGGAACTTGGTGGCAATTTTGCTTTGGGCTGGCACAGAGAAACTCAGGTGAGACAGGACTGGTTGCTGGTAGGGTACAGGGTGCCTTTGCAACATGCTCCATACAGTACCAGTTAGGGACTGGGCTTTGTCACAGAATCAGAGATTACATGAGTTCAAAGGGATCCACAAGTATATGCAAGTGCAGCTTTGTCTCCAAGATTTCCATCATCATTTTCAATCAACTCTTTTCCCTTCTGCCATCTTCCCATTTGACACTTCTTTTTCTCTTTTCCTTTCCCTTGGGAAAACCAGCAGATGTGAGAAGAGGCGAACCAAACACTTCATGCCCTTCCCCTGTGTACAAGAGAACAAAGCCCATGAAGCCTGCAGAGAGGAAAGAGAATCCTTGCAGTGCGGTTTATCGCCGACCCTACAGGGACAGGGTGATTCATTTACTTGCTCTGAGGGCTTACAAGAAGCCAGAGTTGCTCGCTCGCTTGCAGAGAGATGGAGTCATGCAAAAGGACAAGGGCAGCCTTGCAAAGATCCTTCAGCAGGTGAGACTGTGGAGTTTGTGCCAGCATTATTTTCACCAAGCTGTTCTTTTGTTCCTAATTGTCTTTTTAAATTCTGATTCTTTAAATTAGATACCGATGAACAAGTTAGGGAATGCTCCCTGTTAAGTTCTTCCATCAGCTTCATCCAGAGGTCTCAAGCTGCAGGTCCCTGTGACAAAAAGAAAGAAAACTTCGAAACTTTTGGGGCATTGTTGTTTTCCTAGAATGGCTGGCAATGAGTAACACTTTGTAATGTTGTTGCTCCTCATGCCTTATTCCATTATTTTTTCTTTTCCGTGCACTGTTTAACTGCTTCAGGGAGTAACTTCACAGGGGTTCCTTCATTGTGTGAAATGGTTTGTGATGGCACTTAAAATTTCTTGGGAGGCGTTCCAGAGCAGAGGAGTTCAGGAACTGCAGAGGCCAGTATTTCATTTGAACAGAGTTGGTGACTGTTTCAGGATCTGTGGGGATTGCCTTCCCAGGGTGTTCCAGGCACATCCTCCATGATAAAGATGGCAGCCGAACTTTGAGCAGAGGGTTTGTTTGCTGTCACGTGAATTAAATCTCCATGTTCATGGAACGCTTTTATTCAGTAAATTCTCCAGTGCTACTCTGAATTCCTCTGGTACATTGTTATTACAGCCAACAATAGGATGCACATGCATTGAAAGTGCTCCTCTGAACTGCACTGGACTTTCCTTATTATAGCCCACCATCGGATACACATGCATGGAAAGATGCATTGGTTCTTTCATTCCTTTTAATATATTGCCTGTTCTCCTAGGCTGTTTCTGAATGACGTCAATATTGATATACCAAAAAAGAACATTTCCTCTTTATGTAGGAAAAAAAAATTGATGGAGGTTTTTCAAAGTGCTTTTCTATTTAACTCTGAGAAGGTGTCAGCAGATGAAGTCTAAACCAACACTTTTGATATCAGAGGTCTTGAGGTTTTACTACCTAAATTTATCTTTTTGATTAGACTTTGTATGTGTCTTGAGAAAGATATGAACCTCATTTCTTTTCAAAGGAATACAGCAATGCCTCTGCATGGCCTTCTCATGGCAGGACTTTGCTGGAATGAACCCTGGCTCAGCCACATGATGAGGGACCTGGGCCTGACCCCCTCTCCTTACACATTGTGGCTCTCAGTGTTGTTTTCAAAGGAACTCTTGCTAGAGATGAAGGGAGTTACTTGTTTTTTTCCAATTGGTGAAACATTAATATGGCTTAAAACTCATGTGATAGAGGAATAATCAAGGTCTGTATGGAAAGATACAATTGGTTGAAACTGGGTTCTGACAAGCAGCTGTTCAAGACCAATCCTATTTCTGTAGTTTGCATGCAGCAAGCATAATAAAGATTTGTTTTCCTACATGTCTGCCTGTAGGTAGCCAAGTGGAATGCAAAGGATAATTCCTTCAGTCTGAAGGAACATCTCTTTCAAACCCTTCAGACTGATTGGCCTGGCTACACTGAAATAGACAGACAGAATTTGAAGTTAATCCTCTCTGGGTAAGTTCAGTCTTTCAGAGATAGGAAAATAAAACATCCCTGGTTAATGAAGCTTAGATTGTTAGAATATGGTGAGGTAGCAGGGACCTGCAAGGATCCTGACCCTGCACAGGACACCACAAGAATCACACCATGTGCCCAAGAGTGTTGTCCAAACACTTCTTGAAGCCTCCTGCCGTGACCACTGGCCTGGGGAGCCTGTTGCAGTGCTCCAGCACCCTCTGGGCCATGAATGTTTTCCTGATATCCTGCCTAAAGCTCCACCAACTCAGCTTCATGCTGTTTTCTTGAGTCCTGACACTGAAGGACTCTGCTTTTCTTGTAAGTAAATGAATATGTCAGTTGATATTTAGGCTTTTTAACATGAAATATTGTCCCATCCATGCAGGAAATCAGCTCCATCTCAGAACACCACCAACACCAGGCAAGCGACATCTCCAGGGCCTTCGAAGAGAGATGCTCAGGTATATTGTGCATTTTGAACATTCTAGACTGTATGGTAAATTTTAGCTGACTTGATGCCGGTGTAAAAGCTGTGATGGAAATGTTCAGGACCTTCCCTTTTGGGCAAGCCTTTGATGGAGATCCCGAAGGGAACATCTGTCTCCCAAAGCATTTTAGCTACAGACTTGAAGTAGGACTTGCTAAGTGCTAAGATGGGAAAGTGGGAATGAGACAGAGCTGGTATTTACCTGCAGTACTTCTGGGTTTGAATGCTCTTCTTTGTGTAGAAAGAGGAATGTTCAAACTCTACCCAATCAGAAATGCTACTTTTTCAGAATGGGAGGAAAATCTGACCCTGATCATAGGTTAATGACTGAATTATTTTGTTATTGTTGCAGAAACGGCCTCTGGCTTCTGACATTACCACTCCTGTGATGAGCAAGAAGAGGAGAATTGGCCACCAGCCCAGTCATGTCCAGCCAGCAGCTGGTGGCCTCTTTCCTTCCTTCCTTCTTCCCTCCACATCTCTTTCCCCTTTGGACATGTCTCCAAGTGCTGGCTCCATTTCCCCCTGCACTCAAGTGGTGCAACCCATAAAGACATTTCCGAGTTCCAGGGTCCCAGCACCTGCCAGGGAGCAGAAGGAGATCCCAAATTCAAACGGGGAGAAAAATGAACTGGGGAGGCTGAAGCAGTGGCACCGCTTGGATTTCGAGGAAGGTATTGATGTGCTGGTTTTCCTGACTCCTGTGTGGATAACTGTGGTGTAACGATTTAGATATTGAGAGAGGCTTGTGCCCAAATTAAGGTGCAAGCATGACTCTTTTCCACAGTCAATAGTAAAAATGTTATTGAAGAGGAAATGCAAACTAGGGATATAGAGAGAAATGAGAGAAGAGAGGCAGGGTGAGAGGAAAAGAGACACATCAAGTAGGGAGATACCATCACACTATGGACTCTCTGTTGTCCAGCCTCTCCTTCTCCACCCATGGTCTTGTCTGTAGTTGGGATCCCCAGGTCTCTCTGGAGGTGCCACCTTTATACTGTCCAAGACTGGGGTATCCACAGGGTGGTCACAGCTCTCCCCACATCTTGGGCTAGAAGCCGTGCAAGCAGTGATTTTTCTTACTCACGGTCTCTACTGTGGAGGTTTTTGTCTGGTGTCCTAATTCCAAACCTTCAGCTCTGCTAGGTCAAGTCTTAGTGCTTTTTTTCTTGCCATCTGTGCTTCTCTCAAATTCCTGTTGTGATGGCTTATCTTATGGGAAAATCCTTCTTTGACTGCATTCTGAAATAGTTAATTGTGCTCTTGCAGCTTTTGAAAAGGGTTCATTGAATGTGGGCACTGGATACATGAAGGCACTGCTCTATATGACAGCTCTACCATTCTCTGTGCTGTATAGTTATGATAAATCAGAAACTTGTTCTTTTCTGCCCTTATATTACATTGTAACTCTTGGTTTAAAAGACAGCAAATGCAAAGGCAAGAACCTGTGCTGCTGGAACCTTCTCTAAAAGTACTTTGATTTTCAGAAATTCTCCCTCTACAAAACCAATGAAGAACAAAGAAATATGAAATAGAATGCTATTGGGAGAATCTGGTAAAAGGAAGAGCCAGACCCTAGAAGCCAAAGAGAATGATGGATGTTTTTGTTATCCTCTGATTTCTAGTAACATGACAAGTGTTGACTGAGACAGCATATTTTCCATCAGCAGGTTTTCAAGACTGCATGCTGAAGGCAGAAACCTGTCACATATTTATTGCAGACTCCTTTGCTGAAACCTGTTGATCAAATCTCAATGAATCCCTGGTTGTTCATTGAACTGAGCCTTTTCATGGAAACTGTAAAAGCTACAAAACCTGGGCTGTGGTTTCCTGGAGTTCTACTTTGAACTGGGCTGGAAGTTTCCTCTGCATCCCAGCTGCAGAATTTCCTTCTTCAAAAGTTTTAGAAGTGGTACAGATTGGAAACAACATGGAAAAGCAAAACAGAAATGCATAAAGAACACTTGATTTCTGATGACAGGGACACAACCAGCAGGGCAGAGTTCAGTTCCTTTGTTAAATCCGTGGGTTGCCTCTTTTGGAGGCAAAATGACAAGTTGGCTTCAACCTGGAGGCAGGTTTGGAGTGTGCAGATGCCTCTTGCAAGTGGTGGTGTGCTTGTAGAGACAGGTGCTTTGAGATGGTCTTTCCACATTTCTTCTGGTCCTAGACCCGGTACCTGCAAACCTTGGGATGCCTTTGGAAGGATTTCTGCTTTAATCTCTAAACTCATGTGAGCAGCTTTGTTTGGAGCCAGTTCCCAAATTCTGCCCAGCTGGTGAAGGAAAAATCTGTTTCGTGTTTCAAGTTGGGGCTTAGGCTGAAGTTTTCATGTGGATTGAGGCATGACAGCAAATGCACTTTTGGAAATGAAATGCTCACAGCAAAACTGTTCTTCCAAGTTGTATTGAACATACTATGACTATTGGTATTTCTGTCCTGTTTTATGACCACTATTACACTTCTTTATATACTTCTGCTGTACAAGGAAAATCAAGAAAAGCAAGTGGAACATCACACAACAGCTCTTTCCTCAAGAATTGAAGCTGATGTAGCTTAAATATTGTCAAGAATGGCTGAGTTTTAACAAGATTACTTTGTGTAAACAATGGCAAATGGAAGCTCATAAGGAATGTAAAGGAACTTGTGGCTTTCTATCCTTGGAACAAAACCTTAAATGGAAAGCAGAGAGAGAGATTACCATGATCTTGATTGTTCCTTCCTGTTTCAGCTGACTTTTCCTTATGTCAACTCTTTTTAATACCATCGTAATTCTTCAACCTTTCTTTGAAAAGAGGGCTTTGAAGTTATGCCTCCCAAATGCCTTTGAAAAAGGCATTTCCGAATCCCTTTGCCAAGAGGCAAAGAGCAATTCCCAAGTGCAGAGCTGTTTCCAACCCCATCCTACCACATTAATGAGGAGCACTGGGTTTTGTCTGCAGGGTATTGGAGCCTAAGTGCCAGTAAGCCCTATAGAATGGAATTGGCTTTCCTGCTGACAAGAGTGCAGGCACTCATTGGAACTTTGGGCCTCTGGATTTGGCAGGGAAGTGGGGATAAAAACATGGCATGAGAAGAACTTCTGATTTCTTCTATATTTCTTTTTGGAACCTTGATGATGATTTTTCTCAAGCTGTTGTCTTTGGAAGCTGTATCTGTTGCTGCATGACTTGAATGGCTGTGCAGATTCCACCTCATGCCTTCAACGAAGAAAAGCTGAACTGGTACTAATGCTGTGGGAATGCACAACCTGAGAATACAGTGGCCATTCCCTCTGTCTACTTCTAAGGACTGTATACTGTGGAAGTCGTGTCTGTTCTATTCTTATAAGTTGTTTGTTCTTGTGAGTAATTAGCTGTGAGAGGAAGACTCTGAAAGACTTTTTCAAGACTGTCCAAGTGGGATCTTTTGGCCTTTTAATGATCTCGTGATGAAGAGTGCCAAAATTGTGCTTTCCTGCAGGACCAAGCAAAGAGACTTCCATTGCTTCCACATGCTCTGCAACAAGCAACCAACCAGACTACCTGAGGTGAGTAAAAGAACAATTCACCCTGGCCCCTATCAGTGGTGTGCAGTGTCAAGCTCTTTCCTGTGCTGAAAGGATGAGTTTGAGCAGGTTTAGTTGGGCCTGGAAGGCTCAGAGCAGAGATGAACACGAAGGTGGGTTAGGCCCGGTTGGGCCCTCCCTTCCTGCAGTGCAGTTGCACAGGCTCAGCTGCAGCAGTGCTGCTGCATCCCCTCATCGAATTTGCAGTGCAGGAGGGGAGGGAGAAGTGTGTGTGTGTGTGTGTGAGTGGTATAAAAGACTGGAACTTGCTGCCAGCTTGTGTGAGAGCAGGGGTGTTGGCAAGGGCAGTCAGGCCTCCTGCAGCTCTGGGGCTCTGGGGCAGCTGCGGCCTTTGGAGCAGGCGCGGCAGGGCCCTGGCTCACATTGCTCCGGTGCCTCCCAAAATGTTGCAAAGCATCTGTAGTTTTCTTTTCGAACTTACCCTTCTATTTATGTATATCTGGCCTGGGATGCATCCTTGGCACAAACTGTTGTCTGTCCTGGGACTGAATTTCCTTTTGTTGAGGATTTACTGTTTGTAAATTTTAATCTCAGGATGGTTTGAATTTTTATTCCCATATGAAAGGTGGTTTTGTCATCCAAAAAGAACCAGGTCTTCAGGCCCAAAGGAGCAGAAGCATTGGTGTGACAGTGTTGGGAAATGGCATCTGTTGTTCTCATTGCCACTTCATCTTGGATTTGTGTAATGAGCATGATAAACCTCATGCCTGTATATTTGAGGGAGAAGGGAATGAAGAAGTTTTGATGACCATCAGTGGCTTTAAGCCTTATTGAGTCTTGTCCTCCTTAGAAGCAGATGCTGTTTGGGTAGTAGTTGTAGTTTCAGGCTGATATAGAGTTTGCTTTTGTGGCTGCATTACAAATTCCACAGTTCCATGATGAGTGATGAAACTGCTGTCTGCCTGAAGAATCAAATATTATCATTAACTCTGCTTTGCTGTTAGACCAGAATGTGGCTCAAAATTCTTCTCTTTGAAACTCTCAACTGCACAAGTTCAGTCCCTTATAAAAATGTTTTACAGTCGTATTTTTACAAGTTAATGGAACTAAATTGAGTTTTTCCTACATAAGAAGAGGTTATACTTCAGTAATATATCTCCTCTCCCTGAAGCTGCTGGGTTCGTTTGTCCTTTGACATTTGAAATGAGGTCAAATGTTTTCTCAGTGTGCTCCACTTTCTAGTGAAGAAAACCTCTACAATGTAAACTATTAGTAACTAAGTGTCCTAGAAATGTGGCAGATGCCTAGAGTTGGCTGAATGCCTTCTCTTGAAGGGCATGAGCTTGAAAGTAGAAACTGTCAGTCCCAGAGTAACTGACTCAAATCTTGGGTGTTTGTGTTTGACATTACCCAGTGCTTGGTGTAAAATTACGCATGTGTTTTATGGACTTAAAACATACTGGAATGTGCTCTTAGAGATCACTCATAGAAAAATGGCCTCATTTTTTTCCCTTAGAAAATACGTAGCCATTGTCTCCTTGGAGCAACGCCAGCGCTACAAGGACGACTTCAATGCAGAGTATGAGGAATACCGGAATTTACATTCTCAGATTGACAAAACCATGAAGAAGTTCAGACAGTTTCAGGAGCAATGGAAGTCTCTGGCTCCAGGCTCTGAATCCTATCAGGTAAAGAAGGACAAAACCATGAAGACTGTGCTTCATCATCACAGCAGTGTTTTGGATTCCCTGGAGCTGCTCAGTGAAACAACGTGATTGGCGTATATGTTCAGACACTGCTTGGGTTGGGTCTGAGTTTTACAAGACCCTGCCTCAAACTGCGTTTTTTGAGCTGTCTGTGAAGGAGCAGTAAGGGGAGAGGTGTCCCAAGCAGAGTCATAGAGCATGGGCTCCTTCAGTTTTCTGGTGAGAGTCTTAATTGCAGATCTTGGGTGATGCTGGGAGAGGGAGATTTGTTTTTGCAAATCTCCCAGGAGAGTGGTGGCTGACAGGGAAGAAAATGTCTAGAGTCAGACTGAGCAAACAGTTCGTGTTTTACCAACGTCTGCATTTCTTAGTGGTGGTGAAATACTCCTCATTTTTTTCTCTTGTAGGCACTGCATCATCGAATCCTAGCAGATTATCAGCAGTTACAACAGGTACGTGTGACACCAGAGCTGCAGGGCCAAGGTAACTGCTGAGCCTGCCTCAAGGCTTTTCTAAAGCAAAGGACATCAGAGTGTAGACTCTGCAGAAGTGTTTGCATGCCCTAATTTTCTTTTGCTTCCTCCTTCACAGGGTAGCCCCAGCTACTCTGAAATGAAGAGCAGGTGCCTGTACCTCCACAACAAGCTGGCCCATATTCAGAGCCGCATTTCTGAATTTGACCAGCTGTAAGTGGAGTACCGGCACCAGACAACTGCTTCAGCCTTGTGAAATCTGCGAACCCTGGATTTTTATTTCAACCCTAGATTTTTTATTTATTAGAGGATTAGTTTTTAGGATTATTTAAGTTAGTATTGAACAGTAATTTATTTTAGCACTGAGCTGTAGAATATTTCTTATACGTGTAGGATTAGTTCAAAGAAGTTTAGTAAGTTTAAGAAGTTGAAAGATGATCGTGTTTAAATTTGACAATAAAGAAATCTAACTTTATTTAATTTTTTCTCACATTGTTGCTTGTATCATATTTGGAGTGAACTTGTGGTCAATTCTGTTTCTCAAGTCTTAAGTTTGTCCACTGAAATAAATTTATCAGTAGAGAGTGGAAACCCACTACCTCCCATGTCAAGTTGTGCACATTTGAAGAAAAGATTGCAGCAAATGGAAATTCTTTTTGATTCATAAGCCTGTTTTCTGACATTTCTTGTTATGTTAAAACTTTGCCAAAATGGTCAAAGGCATTGAAGTTTGGACAAACCGCTCCCTAAATGACCTTGTTCTGGAGGGTTACAGAAGAGTGCACATGGGCTGCTCTAAGGTGTCAGCTGAAACAGCTCTCAGGACTGCTTGTAATTCATGGCCCCACCTTGACAGTGAGCCAAGGAATATCCTGATCTTTGCAAGACTTTTGTAAAACACATGGAGAAGTTTTGGAGGTAGGGTGCTACATGAGTCTTTAAGAGAAATTGGGTTTAAGTGTCCCTATGGAAATACTGTCCATTTCTTAGCACTTTTAAATCTAGTGTGTCTCAACCAGCCTAACTAGAGTGACACAGATGTTGATTCCTTCATAGACTTATGGGGACTTTGCTGTCAAGTCCTTTTCCTAAATTTCCTGCCATGTATTCATAAAACTGACACAGGAGAGGTGTTGCTAGTAGGGCCATAACCTTCTTTTTGGGAAGTTTATGAAATTGAGGGAGGGAGGATACGAAGAGACAATGCCACCACTCAAAGGTGGCTGTGAATGCCCATTTCTTCCTCAGAGAGGATTCTTTAAGTTCCTCACCTGTTTCCATGCAATGATGTTAAACCCTACACCTGAGTGGTCTTGATGTGTTTTACAATTGTTGCCCTTCTGTTCTCCTTCAAGTGAAGGCCATTAAAATGTCACCTCTTAAACCCAAAATTGGGGTCCATTTTTGCCAGAGTCAGGGGGTGCTCCTACAGCTCTGCAGTGCAGCAGCCCCAGGAACGCTGCCGTGGGGGGCATGGGGTGAATTGTGCTGGGGAGCCTCCCCTTGGCCTGGTGGCTGGTGCTGGTTGACAGAGCGTGCAAGAGTGCTGCTGGTGAGTGTGGGCTGAGAGTGAGGAATTTTCATAGTTACCCCTTCATGACCTGTCTCGCCTTTTATGGAATTTCTTCTAACTCATTCTACACCACATAAAGAAGTTATATTTCCATGCTTTAACAAATTGAGGCTTCAAATTCTTGTCTACATTTTCCCACCCAGTTCCTTGTGTGTTGGGCCTGGCATTCCTTGAGGAAAGGTGTATTAATGTACTGATCCCATCACCTTTTATTGCTGCAGGAGTGTTTAGGAACACTTGAAATGGTTCCTTTCCCTTTTCTTTAAGTGCCTTGTTGCTGTACTTTCTGACATAAACACAGTCCCCAGGTTGATGAGAATGTACTTGAGAATCCAAAGCAATCAGTCATGATCACACCAGAAACCTGTGCAATACTGAGAGCACTTTTCACAAAGATGGTAGAAACTGACTTAAATTATCATTCCTCTCATATGGCTTTCTCTAGAAAGGATTGTAATATGGCATTGTCTTCCATAGAGCATTTCCTATGAGCTCATATCTTCTTTAGAAGCCACTGGAATTCTGATCCTCAGTAGTGCAATGGGAAGCACTGGTGGCTGCTTCAGTGAGTTTTCCTGGCAACTTTTACTCATTTCTGTTTTTAGACTCTGATTTGGTCTCTCAGCCTTGCTGCTGGCCAATGACCTCCATGGGCAAAGTAGGTCCCATTTAACTGGGAGTGTCTCACATAAATTTGGTATAGTTTATGAAATGAGAATCCCTTTCTGATGAGATTCCAAAAGGAATCCCTAGTCTTAGTAGTATTTCTTTAATTATTAAGTACTTGAGGTACTTCTTTAGCTTTGTTTGGTGTGACAACGAAAAGCTTCTGGCCGTGTAGAAAAATGGGTCTACTACACCTAAGAACTTTTATCGTTCTTGCTGAAGTAACTCAGAAAAATGTCTTTGGTCTTAATCTCCTGAACTACCACCCTATTTTGAGATGTCTAAGAGCAGTCTTTTGTAAAATCTGTAAACAGATTTTACATTTCACTTGTCACAGTCCCTGTCAGCCTAACACTAAGTAGCTGCCTTTCCAAATTGTCTGCTGAACCTTCAATACCCCAATGTGTTTCTTTGTGTTTGCCTTCTCCAGTTTGACTCATTATTGCTTAAGCCACTCTGTCTTGTTGATTTGGTGATACCTACCTCCCTTTGGGACCAAATCAGATATTTGAGGATTTTACTGAATGATTGTTTCATCATGGTGTTCTGGGTCTGATTAGGAAAGGCTCACAATTGGCAAAGAATTGCCAGCAAGATGCTTTGTTTTGCCACCTCTGCAGCAGTTTATTCTGCTCATCAGTTGCTGTGGTGTGTTCTTAAGTTTGTTAGTTTGCTCCCCCATTTTCTGTATTAAATGGTTTCTTCCTTTCCCAGGACTTCCTGCTGCTACCCTGTCAGTTAGGTTGCCATGGAAATGAAACTGCTCCTCCCCTTGCTTCTCTTGTAAAGTGAAAGTTGTTTCCTCCTTGGGCTCAGTCAATCACTCCTTTTCTCCTCCCAGGTTTCGAGAATTTTCTTTTCTCTGGGAGTTATGGTTGGCTGTAGCCCCGGAGCCCCTCCTATGATTTATAACAGTTGGTTACTTTGGTATATCACTTATGTTTTGTACCTCCAAATATGTATTTCTATTGGTTAGCCGGGTTTCCCTGCCTTCTTTCCCCCTTTTCCCTTAAAACCCTCTCCTGCCCCCTGCTCGGGACCATTTGCTGGGTGTTTCCCCTCCTTGTTGGTTCTTCTGTAATAAACCGACAGTTTACCCCCAGCAAGTGGTCGCCTCCTAATTCATCTCTCACCGCGCTGCTCCGAGCTATCACCCAGCTCAGCCCGAGGCCAAGATGCCGAGGGGGGCTGGCTTCAGCTGCGCAGCGGCCCTGGCCTTCGCCCCTCACCAGATAGCCGGATTCCAGGGCCGTGTACACCCCCGCGCAGTGCGGCGGACCAACGTGGGGGCTGAAGAAAACAGACCCCTCGGAAGTGGACTTTTTAGTTTCCAGTGGATGCTGCACTACCTTGGGGGGGGCAAGCTCCGTTGTAGGAGCGGCAGTCCCTGTGGATCGTGAATCCTCGCACCCAGAGAGGACGGTTCCGGAGACGAAAATACCCCTCCTGATTCATCGTTTGCTGCTACCACCAGATTGGGTAACGTCGGGCCCTGCTTTGGGGACCTTTCCGACTTTCC
Source organism: Zonotrichia albicollis (assembly GCF_047830755.1). Lineage (NCBI taxonomy): Eukaryota > Metazoa > Chordata > Aves > Passeriformes > Passerellidae > Zonotrichia > Zonotrichia albicollis. The sequence continues at coordinate 76,383,161 of NC_133860.1, forward strand.
CCCTTGCCTTTTTAAAATTTCCCTGGGGGTGCATGCCCTGCCTTGGGGACCCACCCTCCCACCCTCTTTCCTTGAATTTTTTTCCTTTTACTGAAGCCCCAGACTTGGGGACAGTAGGGGGAGCAGGGGCTGGTGGAAAGTGGCTTTCTGTTGTTTTCAGGCGGGGGGTTGTACCATCAGAAGGATTTTCCCCCGTTCCTAGGACAGTTCCTGTACTAGGAAGGCAATATGGGTGTTAGTTTGGGAAAATCCCAGAAGGAGGTTTATTATATTGTTAAGGGTTTACTGCTTGGAGGTGGCCAGAAGGCCCCCAAGCAAGAATTAAAATTCTTAACTAAGTGGATCTTTTCTAAGTTCCCTGAAATTTCCCCAGAACTTGCAAAACAGCCACACCTTTGGACTGCCGTTTTGGCAAAATTGGAACAAGCAGTTGATTCTGGGGAGACAAAATTAGCAACTGTGGCATTTTGGGCGAACAGAGTGCTCACAACACTCTCCTCGTCCGGGGAACTGAAGAAAAGCCCTGCTCGTCCCCGTTCCCCCCGTTCGGCTTCCCTTACCCCCCAACCCTCTCCCTATCCCCATAGGCAGGAGCCCTCTAGAGGGATTTTGAAGGCCGACAAAAAGCAGGGCTTCCATCCTGCCCCTGCTCCCTCTCGACCGGCTCAGCCTCCCCGTTCGAGGAGCCCTGGCCAAGCTCCTCCTCCATCCTCACCCTCTACCCCAATTCCCAAGTCCCCAGTTGTAACCCCTAAGTCTGTTCGGTTTAGTACCGTCCAAGATGGCGACAGAGCTTCTTCTTCTTCCACTACCCCTTTTCTCTCAAGCGGCAACCCCTTCCTTTACCCTGAACACACCCCATGCCCAATCCCCCCTCCCTCATATCCTCCCCCCGTCCCGCTCGCTCCTCCGTACTCCGAGAAACCTTCAGCTCCCCCTCAAACTCCTCCCCCGGTTCAGCCTCCCGTTCCCTCCTCCCCTGCTTCACTTTCGTTTTCCCCTTCGCCTCCGAACGCTGCCCGGGGGGGGAGAGGGGTGGGTGGCCTTGCACACTCCCTCACCTTACGTCATCGCCAAACCCCGCCTCAACCTCCTCCAGTTTCGGTTCCAACACCCTCCCCCCCGATTCCCATGGGGCGTCTTCGGAGGGGCGGGGGGCAGTGCCTTCGGGGGGGGGGGGCAGTGCCTGGCCACAAGCCACAGCAAATGCCTTTGCTAGAAGCGGCCCAGATTACCTACCACCTAGGCGGGGAGGGAACTCTTCAAGCTCAGTAAGTGCCCTTAGCAGAGGCACAGATTAAAGAACTGTGTAAGGCACAGAAAGACTACTCCCGAAGGTCAGAATAATTCCGGGGTTTGCTACATAATACCCTTTCCCAGAGAGATTTAGTTCCGGCAGATCTGAGGGCACTCTTCTCCAGCCTTATAAGGCCTATGGAATTCAGAGTCTGGGTGAGAGAATAAGAGAAAGAAATATCAGAAGTCCTCCCGAGTCTTTAGGAGAATCCAGCCCTGTCCCATGATGCAGATAATTTGATAATTACCCTAGATCAGCTTTTGAGTGAAGAGCAGTGGGCAGAAGGGGCAAAACAAGCTAGAGCCTTATTCCCCTCCCAGCTAGTAGAGACAGCGCGAGCAGCTGAACGAGCTTTCTTCAAGCTGGAAGTAGTTACTTCCCAATGACAAGATGATGAAGTTTTGCAAAGAGAGCATAAACCATACATGGAATTTATGGAGCGCCTCTACAGATATGTAGAAGCACAGGCGCTCAGAGATGATGATAGAGAAATGATGCTCCAGAGAATGGCATATAGCAATGCAAACGCTGAGTGCCGCAAAGCTATAAAGACTCTCCCTCGTAGTCCTAGGCCTACAGTAGAGGCCATGATAGATGTCGTAGTGCGTCAAGTCTCCCTGTCATCACGGCCTAAGAGGGCTTCTGTAGTTTTTACTGAATGCCCCGTGCAGGACTGCATAGAGGCAGAAGCTGCCCCTGTTGCTGGCCCTCCAACACCTGGGGCGGGCAAGAGAACATCGGCAACCCATCCCTGTCATCTTTGTAGTAAAGTGAGACATTAGATGCCACAGTGCCCTATGCGGCAAGATTACATAGAATGGAGGCAGAGGCGGAAAAAGGAGGAGAATCAAAAGAAAAAAAACTAAGATTGGAGCGCAGTCCCTCCCTGCGCGTGGATAGAAATGTGGCGAGCTGTTTATCATCATCCAGGGAGAGAAGAAACGAAGGAGAACTGCCGCACACCTTGCCAGATTTGACATACCTATCAGATTCGAAACACTTTACCTGTGATATTCTGCCCAAACATGTACTTAACACCATGTCCTCTATTTCCCCTTACAGGCTGCAGCTAACTAGGAGCATTTACCTCCCTAGCAGTAATGTGCAGCTAGTGTCTGTCGACTTGCAACACCCGGGTCGCTGGAGGAAACTGGGACGATGCAGGTGGACCGTTGTCGGAGACACAAAGCACACACCGCGAGACATCCATAGTCCCTAGTCTGGTAACTACCGACCGGGACCGCTTCGCGGTAGAGCTGTATTGTGTCAGACCCCCACTTTTCCTCCCTAAGAGACAGGTCATTGCTCAGGCCATTCCTGTGCCAGATAAAAACCATTGCTCGAGCCCGACGGAGAAAGACTCGCCTCCGACCGTGACCTGGACACAGTTGGTAGGGAAGGAGAAGCCCCGCCTGACATGTCAACTTTCATTGGGCGGGGACAAGAAATTAGTGAGGAGCCCGACGGGCAATTAGCCTCTATACGCCCGTTCGTTTTAGATTACAGAGAGCCCCTCTGGGGAAGGGACCTTTTAGCCCAGTGAGGAGCCAAAATCCATCTCCCGACGACTCTCCAAGTTTTTCGAGCAGTGGCCACTGAAGAGTGCCAGACCTAGAAACTGAATTAGCTTTCAGATAAACCAGTACAAGTCAAGCAGTGGCCACTTAACAAGCAAAAACTAAAAGCACTCAACGAGCTCGTTCAAGAGCAGTTATTGAAAGGCCACCTAGAAGAAACCATGTCACCCTAGAACTCCCCAGTGTTTGTCATCAAAAAGCCTAATAAAGATAAGTGGCAATTCCTGACCGACCTTCGCCAAATTAATAAATTAATAATTGACATAAGTTCCCTTCAGCCAGAGATGCCCTCCCCAGCAATGCTCCCCCAAGATTGAGAATTAGCTGTAATTGATATAAAAGATTACTTTTTCCAAATTCCCCTTCACCCAGAGAACGCCCCGCGATTTGCATTCACAGTTCCGTCCATCAACTGTGAGTCCCCAGCCAAGCGCTACCATTGGCGGGTGCTTCCGCAGGGCCTGAAGGTCAGCCCTGTGATCTGCCAGTGGTATGTCGCTTCGCTGCTGTCACCCATTCGTACAGCCCTTGGGGATGCCGTCATTGTCCATCATTATATAGACGACATCCTTGTGTGTGCGCCCGACCACGGTCTGCTTGCCCACGCGCTTGACCTGACAACCATTGCGTTAGCTGCTGCAGGGTTCGAGCTCCAGCAGGACAAAATTCAGCGAGTGTGACCTTAGAAATACCTGAACCTCGAAATTACAAAGCAGACAATTGTGCCGCAAAAATTAGCAATTCAGACAAAAGTCCAGACCCTAGCAGATGCCCATCAACTGTGTAGATCTTTAAATTGAGTGAGACCCTGATTGAGCATTTCAACCGAAGATTTAGCCCCTCTTTTCGATTTGTTGAAAGGGAGAGAGGAGCTTAGTTCTCCTAAGACTCTTACCCCAGAGGCACAGGTAGCTCTGGAGAAAATACAGAAGGCTATTTCGGCCAGGCAGGCCCACCAATACCATCTGGCCTGCCTTTCAAATTTATTATACTAAGAAAATTGCCACACCTTTGGCATAATACATCAATAGGATGTTAGTCTGAAGGACCAAGGATCAGGAGACAAGCTCTTAATTATAGAGTGGGTCTTTCTGAGCCACCATAGGTCCAAAAGAATGACACAGCCACAGGAGTTGATAGCAGAACTGATTCTCAAAGCAAGATCGAGGATCAGGGAACTTACAGGCTGTGATTTCTCATGCATACAGATCCCAATTAAATTGGAATCGAGCCAATTTAAACTAAAGACCTTTGAAGAACTGCTGCAAACTAATGAATACCTTCAGTTTGCACTCGACAGCTACACTGAGCGCATCACAGTAAATCAGCCAGCCCACAAATTATTCAATTCGAAGTTTAAATTCTCGTTGAAAAAAGTTCAGAGCAAGAAGCCACTAGATGCTGTAAGAGTTTTTACTGACGTGTCTAGAACATCCCACAAGTCAGTGATGACTTAGAAAGATCCTCAGACTCAGCAGTGGGAGACCGATGTTGCTGTTGTAGAGAACTCTCCACAAGTTGCTGAGTTAGACGCAGTCGTCAGAGCATTTCAGAAATTCCCTAAACCTTTCAATTTGGTCACAAATTCTGCGTATGTCGCAAGTGTAGTCTCGAGCTGAGTCAGCTATTCTTCAAGAGATCACTAATAAGAAATTATTTGAATTGCTAAATAAACTCGTCGAGTTAATCTCTAACCGCGAGCATCCATTCTATGTCATGCATGTGAAATCACACACAGATCTACCTAAGTTCATTACAGAAAGTAACCGTCGCGCCAACTCTTTAGCAGCAGCTGCTGTTTCAAAAGCCCCCCTCCCAGATGTGTTCAGTCAAGCTAAAATCAGCCACCAACTGTTCCATCAAAATGCCCCTAGCCTAGTTCGTCAATTCAATCTGACGTAGAAGCAAGCCAAAGCAATAGTAGCCACATGTCCCCAATGCCAACAAGATCAAATGCCTACCATAACCTCGAGAGCTAATCCCCGAAGTTTAGCAAGCTGTGAACTGTAGCAGATAGAGGTAACGCACATTCCATTTTTTAGCCGATTGTGTTACGTCCACGTCTCAGTAGATACTTTCTCCGGAGCAATCTATGCTTCTACCCACACAAGTGAAAAAGCAGCAGATGTTCAGAGGCATCTGCTCCAAGCATTCGCTATCTTAAGCATCCCTAAAACCTTAAAAACAGACAACAACCCTGCGTATGCTTCCAAAGAGCTGCGAAACTTTCTGCAGCAATAGAGAATAGTGCATAAAACCGGCATCCCCTATTCCCCGACAAGCCAAGCCATAGTAGAAAGAGCTCACCAGAGCCTTAAGAAAGTCCTATCCCGGCAACGACCAGTGATGAAAGCAGAAACCCCCCAAGTCCAGCTATCAAAAGCATTATATACACTCAACTTCCTGAATTGCTCTTTTGACAACCAAAACCCTCCGATAGTCCGACATTTCGGCAGTCACCAGCAGCTGCAGCCTAAAACCAAACCACCAGTTCTTGTAAAAAATCCAGAAACCTAACAGACAAAGAGCCCCTTTAACCTAGTAACTTAAAAAAGAAAATATACCTGCGTGTCCACTCCCTCGAGTCCCAAGTAAATACCATCTAAGTAAGTCAAGCCTTTCGTCCCGAAGCAAGAGATCAAGAAAAAAACAGTACCACAAGTCCAGCAAACATGTTAGCGTCAACAGAAAAAACTATCCCATCAATCTTCCTCATTCTCTCCAAATCTCACTCCAGTTACTGAAAAACCCTCTCCCCCAGCTTCTCCTCCACCCCTTGATCTTTTATACCACCTTTCCTCCTTTTCCCCCCCAGCTCCAACCATAACCCCTCGTGAGTTTTACTTAAATTAATTATTTGAAAAAAACCCATATCTGTAAATCCTGCATACTTTTACAACTCTCCTTTCATTTCAATTTTATCTCCCCGAATAGTCTTCAAATTGATAACGCTAACTCTCAACACTTATTTGTTGTTAACCGTACTGATGACCTGCTAATTCCTTCTGCCACCTGCAGAGCCGTGAGTCATCCCCCAGCCAAAAATCAACATCTAGCGTGCCTCAGCCCAATCATTAAAACAAAACAGTATATACCTCAACACCAGCACAGCAGAAGACCCGATGTCATCTTGCCTTGTAAAAATCCCTTTCTCCACAAGCAAGTTCCCCTCTGCCTTCCAGTCTACCTTTTCCCCCGTTTTAGCTCAGAGCCTAACTTTCCTCCCCACTTTTAAACCCAATAATGCCTGGAGAAGCGGAGTAGCTAGGCTGAGTCCTGCGCCCTCCGAGCCCACAGAGCTGCACCTACTCGGTTCCGCCAACTCCTCAATTTGTTTTCAGTTCGAATATAGTTATGCCCCCATATATAAGGGCAGTGAAGTAGTCCGGCAGACAAAAAAGCAATATCAAGCGAGCCAGTAGTGCCGCGCTGTTCTAAAAATCATCGGCCCCACCTCTACCAAGCGGACCCCTTACGCCCTTCCCAGGGGGGTGTTCTTGATTTGTGGTGATCGAGCGTGGGCAAGCATCCCCTCTGGTCTGATCGGAGGGCCGTGCACATTTGGCCGGCTGACGCTGTTTACCCCCAACATCACCCAAATTATCAATTAGAAAAGGAATAACATCACATCCGAATTGGCCAGATCTAAAAGAGATCTTAAAGATCTCACTGAAGATTGTGATGATAAAGTTACCCATTGGTCTCATTCTAAATCTGTCGCCTTTACCATTTCATTGCCATAGTTATCGGTGGCGAAATCTCTGGGTGAATTGGGCCGCCTGGAGTGTTGGGTGGTTAAACAAGCCAATTATACTTCAGCCGCGTTATACGACCTCCTTAAAGACGAGGAAATTACAAGGAAGGCAACGCTCCAAAACAGAGCAGCAATAGATTTTCTACTGCTGCTCCATCACCATCACTGTGAGGAGTTTGAGGGCCTCTGCTGTCTGAACCTGTCCTCTCGGGCCGAGGACGCCAGACACTCCATCAAAAAACTCCAAGACCTCGTCCATCAGGTCAGGCAAGAGACATCAGACTGGCTGGGGGACATATTCAAGGGTTGGGGCCTTAGCGGGTGGGCCAGTTCGGTGTTAGAATCAGTTTGTAAAGTAGTTTTGAGCTTGATTGTATTTTGCATTTTGATCGTACTGATCCGTAGTTTGATCAAAAGACTACTAGCTAAAGCCACCTCAACGACTGTCAATCATGCTGCACTCCCTCTGGAGGAACATTTCGAGCTGGAGGACCTCTCCTCAGAAGCCGGAAGAGATTCAGATGAAGAAAGATCCACTGAGCTGCCTCAAGAACATAAGTGGGCTAGCGAACTCCAGCTCGAAGAAAACAAAGATTAGCAAGACAAGCCGCAGACACCTTCCTTTTGAGTTGCATAAACTGTCTAAAATTTTTATTTTTATTTGATAAGAAACGGGGAGATGCTGTGGTGTGTTCTTAAGTTTGTTATTTGCTCCCTTATTTTCTGTATTAAATGGTTTCTTCCTTTCCCAGGACTTCCTGCTGCTACCCTGTCAGTTAGGTTGCTATGGAAATGAAACTGCTCCTCCCCTTGTTTCTCTTATAAAGTGAAAGTTGTTTCCTCCTTGGGCTCAGTCAATCACTCCTTTTCTCCTCCCAGGTTTCGAGAATTTTCTTTTCTCTGGGAGTTATGGTTGGCTGTAGCCCCGGAGCCCCTCCTATGATTTATAACAGTTGGTTACTTTGGTATATCACTTATGTTTTGTACCTCCAAATATGTATTTCTATTGGTTAGCCGGGTTTCCCTGCCTTCTTCCCCCCTTTTCCCTTAAAACCCTCTCCTGCCCCCTGCTCGGGGCCATTTGCTGGGTGTTTCCCCTCCTTGTTGGTCCTTCTGTAATAAACCGACAGTTTACCCCCAGCAAGTGGTCGCCTCCTAATTCGTCTCACACCGCGCTGCTCCAAGCTATCACCCAGCTCAGCCCGAGGCCAAGGCGCCGAGGGGAGCTGCTTTCTGATGCGCAGGGGCCCTGGCCTTCGCCCCTCACCAGATAGCTGGATTCCAGGGCCGTGTACACCCCCGTGCATCCCTACCCATGACAGGGGTGTTGGGACAACAGGATCTTTAAGTCCTCTTGCAACTCAAGCCAATGGCTCTTCCCAAGTCAGTATGGTTCTATGATTCCAATATGCTACAAAAAATATCACCAGTGTAACAGCCAAGTATGTTAATATAGATCCATAAGTAATCACATAAGACTGATAGGAGAATTTTTTTTTAATTTTGTCTCAAAATTTTTACACATTCAATCCAAAAATGTGTAATTTAGTCAGGGTACATTAAAAGAAAAACATACAAGTGTTTCAGGACATGCCTAATAAAATAGTTATTATTTTTTTCTAACAGGTTGGTGTGGGTTTTTTTTTTGTTTTGTTTTGGTTTGGTTTTGTTTTTGTGTATTTTTTTTTTCAAATCAACACCACCATGGATTAAGAACAATAGCAAAGGTTTTCTGACTATCATGTGGAAAACCTTACTAGTGCAGAAAAGATTTTTTTTTGTCTCTATAAAGCTTAGTGCTAGTTTGCGACAAGAACACACATATATAGGATAGCAAAAATTAAGTCTAAAATTTAAGCCTAAATATATAATTTGAAATGCTATAGGTACTGCCTAGGGACATCCAAATTCACCACTGATCTCTTTCTTTCATTTGAATGCTGCCAGTGCCAGGGGAGTTTGGGAGGCATTGGAACCAGTGGAAGCATTCCCAAAACATTCTATTTTTCAAAAACCACTTCCTTAAATAACTTTTTTTTCCAATTGGTTCCTGGTTTTTACTTTATACCATAGTATAAGGTGGGGGTTTATATCAAAGCAGTTTTTACTTTATGCCATACACAGTTTAAAATAAATACCAAATTCAGTACTTCCCTAATTCCTGACTATCTGTGATGGATACAGTCCTAAAGCCCCCACTAAAACCAGCTAAGAATAGCAACTCACAAAGCATCATTATCTACTTTCAGTCATGTTTCCAAATGCTAAAAAAGGTTTAAAAATAGCTCTAAGGTACATACTTTTCTACAGAAAATCATCTTTCAGAATGAAAGTAAGAATGTCTAGTAAGATTTCTTCTAAGACTTAAAATCTATCAGATGGTGTATGTCTGCAAGTACAACACAACTGCACCTGATACAGGCAGCATTATGGGTATACACAGTAAAATGGAAACTTGGTTTATTGTCTGAACAGTAGTAAGCATTAATCTCTGAATCTCTGAATAAATACTAAATATTTTATACTGCCTAACTTGTCTGTATAAAACCTGTGGCTATCACTGTCTAAAATGCATAATAGCAAAATAATTCTCTGGTTTGGATATAAAGTGTTTATATTTCCACTAAGCCTATTTTTAAATATCTATAAAACATTTACAGATATTAAAACCAGTACTTTCTTATGTGTTATCTACACAGAAATCATTGGCAACAGACTAATTCCTAGTGAAAAAACTGGGAAAGCTTTCAAAATATTAAAAATGCAGGACTACATGAAGCTTAGATTAACATTCACAGAGCTTTTGTGTCACTTTTGCACAGGTTGTCAGTATACAGCACTTAATCCCTACTTTTGATAATTGAGCTGACTTCTGGTAGAAGCACCCAAGGATGCTATCAGACATCTAGACAAGCTGTAGTTTAACTGTATGCACAAATTTTTTCATTACTTTAGGCTTCAAAGAACTTACAGTTTTATTAATATCTATCCAGTAATTTTATTTTTGCTTAAATTTTTAATAACTATGTAACTATAAAAACTACTTTTTCAGGTGTAAGTTCCATACATATTACTTTCCTACTAATTTTTTTGTTAATAATTTCAGTTTTCTTTCATGATCCTGAAAAAGCACTATCATTTTCTAGATTTTAGGCTCCCTATATGTAAAATGTATATAAGTTTATTCATCTTTTAAATAACTTTAGGATGTGCAGATGCAGGGGTTTTTTTTAAAAAAAAATCATTCTTGCCTAAAAGGAGCCTTGGAATTTTGAGTCTACAGCAGCCAGCTGAGTCATAAACTCTTTTTTATTTTGTGTGCATACAAAAATAGGGAAGGAAACACCCTCTCAAGTTCTGCAAAGTATCACCAAAAAAAATCTCTATGACTCTAGAATGGAATTTGAAAAGAACAATTTATCTAGAAAATGGTATTGAAAAATATAACAATTCTTATACCTTAAAAAAAAAAGATTCAGCTCCAGTAATTTGTTTTTACACCTTCTCATAGATGTAGTTTCCAGATACATTTGATGTGGTAGAAATGCCACAGTCTCAGGCTACATACCACATTACAAAGGCAGATGAAAAGCCAGAATTGAAAGTACAAGAATGATAATGGGGTGTTTAGTTCCTTGATTAGATTTTGCTTCTAGAAAAGCACCTATGCTCAGGAAAAGTCAGCAGCATGACAAGTTGTTTTGGTCAAGAAAATGATAAATAGCATCTGCAAGGATCATGCCAGTCATAATGTTCTGGCATGTTCATAATGTTTTTCTCTTGTGTCAGAAAGGATCCACAGCTAGGTTTGTCTCACACGGTGTAGCTTACGAGCACACAATGATAACTAAACTTGAACTGAGTCCCTGCTGGGGAGGTTTGAGCTCCAAGTCCCACCACAAAAGCCAACATCCCAAATCTGCGAGGGTCGCCCCTGTCATGGCCAGCATATCTAACATTTATTGTGGTGACTATGATTACTAGACACACTTTTCCTAAAAAAGCCACTTCTACTAGTGAGTTTTTCTGCTCAAACCCCAAGAAAGGCTGTTGACCCCTCTGCCTTTCTTCCCTGTCCATCAGTACCATACAGATATGCTCTGAGCATACATAGTTTTCCCTCTCTTTATTCCTCATGGGGAAAAATACAATATGGCCACACTAACAAAGGTGTTCTGCAGATTGTGAAAACAGGTTTTCTTCTCCTACCTACTGGCAGGAAAAATTATGTCATTCTTTAGATATTTGGAGGCACTAGAGAATACCGTGATGCATAGGCATTCCTCTGGAATTAAAATATGTACTCATAGGGTTGTAACAGAACTACAAGTTTTCTCTGGAGTAATAAATTAACAGTAACTACAATGCTTCTTAAGCCTACCTGTTATATTGTGAACTAACAAATGCTGCAGAAAAGTTTTGCATCCTGAAGTATATGAAAAACTTATGACCTGGCTTTTCAGCTTCCCTGCACTGCTACTGTACTCCTATGCTTCTATGACACACAGATTTACAAAACCAGTCAGATTCAGTTTAGCAGCCACAAATAACCATGAAAAACAATAAAATAAACAAAAAGGAAATTAGAAAGGGGAGCAGATGCCAGTCACGGCACTGTCCTGTAATACATTTAATCCCCATGAATATGAAGTCATTGTGCTTAAAATTAATCTTCAACATACATTTCTCAATGCTTCAAGGTAAAAATTAGAGTGATTTGTTAGCGAAACAAAGAATGTCTGTAATTTCCAGAGGAGGTGAGCATCAGGTTTCACTCTTGACATGTTTTTTTTGTTCAGTATAATCCCCAATCTGAAATTTTGCAGTTGAAATGTACTTTGTATGCACTCAGTCTCTTTACATTACTGTGCAGTGGCATTTCTGAGAGTGGATATAGTTCCTGTAATCAGCAAGCTGCTTCAGGTACAAGTTTGAAGGCCATCGGTGCATCTCAACAAAATTGCGCTCTTCCACTAGAAAAAGAAATAAAGGAATTAAATGTAATATAGCGGCAGAGAGCACATATGCACAGGCTATAAAAAGTATTTTAAAATAGGTACAAAAACCATTAAAGATATAAATACAACTACAAAAGTAAAGGTAAGTGCTGCCTGTTTTGCTTTGAGCTCTACTATGGCACAGCGGTAAGAGTTATTTCACAATGTTTCCTTATTTTTAAGTTAGTAATAAAAAAGTTTTTTTGAAAAAATGAATACAATACTTATTAAGGAGAGCAGAGAGATATTCCTAAAGATGAGTATATTTTTTCTTAGAGAACAGTCATATGTAGTATGCAAGGATTTTTTTTATACTGCAGAACTATAAAGCAGGGTATATCAATTCCTGCGCAGGTAGTTTGTCTCAAGATCAGTACAGAAAGCAAGGTGAGGAGTGCAGCTAAGAATCCAGCAAGACATTAATCTCTTAATGCATACAGTTTTTAATCACTGACATAAAGTCTTTTACCCATATTATGTAGATTACTCTTCTCTGCATTTGCAGAAAGATGCATTTTCATCCCCCTAACCCCAGATATTCCAGAGTCAGCTTGCATCCATTGCTCCTTGAGGGCCTCAGATGAAGGCAGAGAGTTTACAGCTGGGAGAGCCTGAGGGCAGGCAAACTGCACTCACCTGGGCACAAGGCAGGGCTGCAATCCTCAGGGGAATATCCTGCTAATCAAATCTGATTTCCTCTATGGCAAGGTAACCCACCTAACCGATCAAGGGAAGCCAGTTGATGTAAAGTTTTTGCAGGTCAGTAAAGCTTTTGGTACTGTTTCTCACCAAAACTAGATCTTTCTTGACAAAATGTCCAGCCCAGAGCTGGATAAACACATCATGTGAAGGGTGAGCAGCTGGCTCATAGGTCAGGCACAAAGGGTTACAGTGACTGGTGGGACATCAGACTGGGGACCTGTCACTAGTGGGGTTCCAAGGGCCTCCATCCTTGGCCCTGTGGTCTCCAACATCTTCATAAGTGCCCCAGATGGAAGACTTATGGAAAGGACACTGACCAAGTCTGCAGATGCTACAAATCTGGGAGGAGCTGCTGACTCCCAAAGGCAGGGAGGCCCTTTGGAGAGGCCTCAGTGAGTTAGAAGACTGGGTGATCACCAACCATAGGATGTTCAAAAAGGGAAAGTGCTGGACTCTGCACCTGGGATAGGACAACCCTGGATGAATGGACAGACTGAGGAATGAGATGTTGGAGAGCAGTGCCCTGGAAAGGGATCTGGGGGTCCTGGTCAGCAGTGTCCTGGCAGCCAGGAGGGACATTCCTGTCCTGGGGGCACCAGGCCCAGCATGGCCAGCCAGGCAAGGGAGGGGATTGTCTTGCTCTGCTGCCCACTGGGATGGCACCTCCTCTATTCTGGGGCAGACTGGGGCACTACAGTGTAAAAATGACATTAAAACGATTAGAGAGCGTCCAAAGGAGGGCAGCAAAGGGCCTTGAGTGGAAGCTGTGTGAGGAGCGTCTGAGGGCACTTGGTCTGTTCAGCCTGGAGGAGACTGAGGGGAGACCCCAGTGGGGTCTGCAACTTCCCTGTGAGGGAAAGAAGATGGGGCAGACGGGAAAAAGAGGGGCAGACACTCCAAGGGTATGGCCTGAAGTTTTGTTCAGACCTCCTTGGGGAGGTTTAGGCTGGATTAGGTAAAGGTTCTTCCTCCAGTGTGTATTTCAGCATTGGCACAGGCTCCCCAGGGCAATGGTCACAGCACCAGCCTGACAGAGTTCATGAAGCTTTTGGACAATGCTCCATGGTGTGACTCTTGGGGATGGCATTGTGCAAACGCAGGAGTTGCACTCAGTGAACCTTGTGTGTTATTCCAACTCAGCTAATTCTGCATTTCTGTGAAGGTCTCGGTCTTGGAAAGCCCTGGGAGAGCTGCTGCCTGCTGCTGTGTTGCTGTCCTGAACCTCGAGGTGATGAGGTGCCACAGGTCAAAGAGATGCACCCCTCATCAGGGTGAATGACAATCACACAGGCAATGAGCAAAAGATTCTAGTTACACTACCAGAAACAAATACAAAGGCTTGGAAAAATAAATATCAGGTCCCTGGAAGAAGGTGGATTTATTTACTTGAATGGGCCATAATTTTTTAATTTTATAAGATCTGCTGGAGCATACTATAAAAATCCTACTTTCTTAAAGGAAGACCCTTTAAAAACCAGCACTTGAAGAAGTATCAAAAATTACCCATTACCTTGATTTAAATTAGCATTATAATATGAAGGGGTTGACATACAATGACCAAACTGGTCCAGCAAATTCAGTTATGGGTAGGAACCTGGCCATCCCAACTGGACCCATAAAAATGGTGATGCAATGCTGGCTGTGTCATGCTCTGTGCTGATCCCACGCCAGGGTGGTGAAACATCCTGCTGGAATATCCTAAAGAAACCCTAATTATTTTCTCATGCAAAAATGGTATTATCCAGAACATCACTTTTTATCTCAGCAAAACATAAAAACATTTGTCTTTTCAAAATGAACAGAAAAATACCTGAAAGTTCTTGAAATTCAGGCTTTTGACTGAAAATGAGGTAGTTAGTGGCAATAAAATGAAGAAGCCAAGTTGAAAGGCAATCAGAATTGTGAAACTGTGGGAAAAAAGAAGACAAAAAACCTCTTACTGCTATCATGTCTAAAATATAACCACATCTCACATGTCAAAATATTTCTGGTTTCCATTGTGAAGCAATTTACTAAATAAAGATTTGACTATAGAAGATAATGAAAGAAAAGTAATTTAATGGAAATACATAAACAGGTGAACACCCAAGAACAAATCAACAAAGTCCCTCTCCCAGGGGTAGAAATAAAACCCAGAGGTATCATGAATCTTGGAAATTTTGACATCTGCACAGACAGAACTTCACAGGAAGGAAGGAAGGAATGTGTCATGTTGGTTCTGTGGTCTCCTCTTTCTGCACTAAATCCTATTTGATTAAGGCAATATCCTTCAATCTAGTTTTTACTTTCCTCTTCTGTTTTCCAAACCTGTCTTTATTGTCTCTCTTTTTTAAGCATCTAATCTTTTCTTTTCCTTCTTCTATGCATTTCTCTCAATATTCTATGCAGTTGGAACTCCTTTGTCACCTGCATACTCCATAATTTTCTTTTTTGTCTAAAGGAGGAGTGAGCACATCTTTACTTGCCTAAAACCCATCTTTCCTGGAAGAAGCTGTAATTAAATTGAATTACTGCAGTGCGTCCATGATAAAAGGAATTCTACAGATGAGGGTGTGACTAGAGGGTCTGGAGCCTAAATCTTAAGGGGAGCAGCTGAAGGAGGTGGGGTTTTTATCCTGGAACAAAAAGAGGCTCTGGGAGACCTTATCACTCTCTACAACTCCCTGAAATGAAGCTGTGGACAGCTGGGGGGTCAGTCTCTGCTACCAGATAAAAAGTGACAGGACAAGAGGAAATAGCCTCAGGTTGTGCCAGGAGGTTTAGGTTGAATAGCAGGAAAGCTTTCTTCATGGTGAAGGTTGACAAGCTCTGGAGCAGGCTTGGGCACAGTGGTAGAGGCAATTCTGTGATTTGGTAACTGCATAATCAGCAATTAAAGGCTGAAGGATTTCTTTTGGCCACCCTTGTGTCACCAGTTATCCTAATAAACAGATTTTACACCAAAACGTTTCCTTGGGAACAGAAATTGCTCTTAATATTTTTAAAAATTTTAAAACAACTTATAAGAGTCAACATATATATTCTCATTTGATATATACACAGTAAGTACCTTAGCTTTCTTGAGCAAGCTAACAATACTGAGGCTTGTGGAAGCCAGTTCCCTGCTAGGCATGCTCTGGAGCTGCGTGATGATGTAAAGTTCACAAATATGCTGGAGTCTCATTACTTGGTACATCTCTGCACAGATCAGCAGAGACATCGCCTGGAGAATACTGGCTAAAAAACAAGAAGACACAAGTTACATGTATTTTACCTTTCTGACAAGACGATCAAAGCTACTTTTCACCAAGCTGAATTTTAAATACCTAACAACAAACACAAAATCAGACTCCTGCGATCACCTTGTTTTATTTTTTTCATTATTATAAATTTTTTTTTCCCTGTATCACCTTATTTTTCCAGATAAGCTTTTCAATTAAGAAGAAAAAATGTGTTAAGAACTTTTTGGCAGATGGGTATAAAGAACTGCTGTCAATATGGTGGATCTTGAAGGTGATGAGTCAAGTGCTGCTGATTTATTTAAAGTAACTCAGAAGGAATAAGTGTATTTAGCTAAGTTCTCTTTCAGAAAAGCACTTTTATGATGCAAGAAAATATAGTCAAAAGTCCAAAGACAAAAAAAAGAGCAATTTTTTTTTTTAATATAGCACAGTAGTTGCATTTTTAAACTGATGAACAAGGAAATGTTAGGTGGAGGGAAAAGAGAAACATGGAATATCTAAGAATAAGGTAGAATAATTAT
This sequence comes from Zonotrichia albicollis, assembly GCF_047830755.1. Classification (NCBI taxonomy): domain Eukaryota; kingdom Metazoa; phylum Chordata; class Aves; order Passeriformes; family Passerellidae; genus Zonotrichia; species Zonotrichia albicollis. Next base: position 76,399,230 of record NC_133860.1, read on the forward strand.
TTCAAAATAAAACAAAAGCAAAAATACATGTCACAATATCATTTTTTCATTATATCATGATAAATCAGCTAAATTTAAATAATGTTTTAGATTTAGTATTCAGATTTTCTTCTCATAAGAAAGATAAAAATTGAGACGTAAAGAATATTTTAGCTCAATTTTTCTTGCCAAACACTCCTGTTGGCATATTTTTCTGGGTAGACATACACATAAGATAACCATGTGTATAAATAAGATATTCCTGCAATTTAGCCTTGTTTATAATACACTCAGCTATATGTGTGTTCAAGAAATGACAACTTTTAAATTTAACACAGAATCCAGACTAGAAAGCAGTATTACTGTAACGTAAAAAAAAACAAACCTACAAATATTATAATGGATCAGAAATGAAATTGAAACTTCTTTGAGTCTTGTGATGTGAGCACAAAGCAAATAAATAATTTTTTTAGAAATATTTTTTCTATTTTACTTCTATAGGACGGATTTCTTTTTTTATTGCACAATACAAAAATGTTGTCTTTCTTGAGACATTGCACATTCAAATATTGGTATTTTTCAATCAAATACGCGCTGCTACATTACTCTCTATCCATGCCCTGCTGTGAAAAAATGAGTTACAGATATAGAACTGTATTTTACAGTTTCCTTACCTGGGCAGCAGGAGTCAGTGTAAAGGTACTCTAGGAAGGACAGGAAAGTGTCTTTGGAAACCCCATACACTGGAACCTGAACGCTATTTGCTTCTAGATAATTACCATTAAACATTGCTGCCATAACCTCACAGCGAGCCACCAGAACTGCCCTGTGGGCTGGAACAGTTGCACCTGCAGGATGCAAGACAAAAATCAAAATACAATGATTTTATATAACACAGAAAGATCTTCAGTTTAAAGTTCATGTCTTCTTAGGAGGTCTTCACCCCACTGAACGTGATTTAAGTGTTGAAAGTTGACAATTACTAACAACTCACTCACTCCATACTAGTTAGGATGAATAATGTATAGTAAAATAAAACAAAATCAACAAGCAAAGAATTATTTAAGCCAAAATGCAATAGACTAAACCAACTGAGAACAGACAAAATAGAACAAATCTGTTCACACAAACTGGACCTCCAGCCCATTTCATAAATATGCAGTGTTTTGAATTGTTATGCAAATGGTTAATGGTTGGATTTGATGATCTTAGGGGTCTTTTCCAACCTGAATGATTCTATGAAGAGTCATTTATGTGCACCAGTAACCCTGCTGGTAAATGATATTGTATAGAATGACCATACAAAGCAGAGAAAAGCAAATTTTTCCAGATGAAATTCCACTAAGTTCAGCAAGTATAAATTTAACTAGATTAAATACTGTGCCTAAGTGAATTTTCTGAATGGTTGTCTAATGAAAAAACCACTGACGATATTTTCCCAGAAATTTATTCATTTTCTATTATTTACAAGTGAACCCTTTGCCTTCCTTCAGCCTTTGGAAGATGTGGAGAGGCCAAAAGCCCAGGATGGCAGAGGCCTTTTGGGCTGCAGAGTCCAGCTCAGTGTGCAACAAGTGCCAAGCAAGTGCCAGTCAGGACAGCAACCAAACCCAAAATAAGCATTTAGAGTTGGATGTAAATGTTTTAATCAAAATTATAATAAACAGATCAACTCACATGCAATATACTGCACACACTTACAAAGAAGTTACTGTTTCAAGTATGTCTTTAATCATAACATTGACACCTGAGTAATTTTTTGAAACCTTCTGGTATTTTTTGTCTTTTGTTCTGTTTCTACCTCCTGTACTTCCACTTTCAAAATGTCCAAGCTTCATGTTATATGTCCTATATGTGCTTGTGAATGGATAATCATCTTCTAATTAAGATGTTCAATCACGTTCTGTGTCTCTACACAGACACAATGGACTCCAGTTTTTCCTGGCTTCCATACTTCTGTAAGCTGGAAAACTCAAAGCAATGCTAAGTATCCAAGGAATTGCTCAAAACCTTACAAATTTGTTTGTCTGCTTAAGATTAGGGCCTTCAATTTCTCTTAGTAGTTATATAATTTTGATACAATTGCTCTGATTGATGAATTTGAGAAAAAAAATTGGAAGATGTATCAATTATTAGGAAAAACAGTTCACATTTTATTAGTGGATAAGCATGCTTTTTAAAAATACTCCTCAACCCAGATATTTGGGGTTTATTTCTGTAAAATATATAGTGTTGTGTGGGAATCTATAAAATTGGAGGGTTTTGGGAAAGCTGCAAAAGGCTGCAAAAGGAGTCAGGTTCCCACAAAGACTCTCTCAGGAGTGGGACACTGAGGTGAATTGTTCATGTCATTGAGGTCAAAATCAGTATTTTCCTCTCCTTTACAATGATATTTTTGTGCAGTCTTTTCTGTGTGTTAAACAGAACATCTAGAGTCTCCTTGACCTGTGCTTATATTTGAGGAGCTAATGCTTCATATCTGTCCCTGAAATATACATCTGAAAATAATTATCTAATTCTAGAAGGTCATTTCTGCAAGAAGGGTGAGTATGGACAGACTAAGAAACAGTGTTAGCTTTTAAAAACCATCTCATTCTTATTCTTACAAAAGCATGCAACACATTTCTCACACTGCATCTTTCGTTGTAACAATGAACATATTTAATTTCTAGACAAAACATTGAATCCTGACACTGCAGCACATTTGGAGTAAAACAAAACAGAATAAAACAGAATAAAAAATAATGTCAATTAGGGAGAGGGAATTCCCATAGGCTGAGCCCAGATGAACCATGGTGCAGGGCATCCACAGGGATAAGCTTTCCCTGCTTTCCACAATGACAGCAAAGCACTCATAATTCCTTAGTTTGGATGCCATGGTCACCTCCATGTCCCACATTCTTGAAAAGGGGAAAAAAGGTAAAGGATGGATGCCAAGTGGTACTGTACCTTGTATTTTGAAGATTACATCAGCCAGCACAGGTGTGTTAAAGAATAGCCTGAGAGAAGTATTATAGAGCCGTTTTATCTGGTGAGACTTGCAGTCCTTTACAGTGTTTAGCTGAAAAATAAATTGGCAATTAAACACTGTCATGTGTGGCTGCCCACAGAACTAAATATTATGGGATGTAATTTTTATGGGAAAATAAACAACAGCTTCTGGCATGTGCATTCCTCTGCAATCACCTTTTACCTTCTAATTTCCTATTCCCTGCAGTGCAGCAGCTCTGAGGGGTCTCTTGTCCCTCACAGTCACACCAAAGTTTGCTATTCTTGACCTCCCCCATCCAGCCCCTGCAGGCAGGTTGGGCTTCACCAGTTTTCTGGAGTCCCAGCCTTTGCAGACATTCCCTGTGCAGACCCAATGCTGCAGCAGGACGGGGTTTGAGGGCTCTGGGGGGAGCAGGGATGGGACACACATCCACCCCACTCCAGCTGGAAGTTTGGTGTTTATATTGCCCTGGAATCACCTCCACAGAGGCACAGGGAGCTCACAGGCTGGAGCACAGACTCCTCTTTCAATAGCCTGGTAGTGTCAAGGCCCTCCAAAACCCAGTACTCACAGTTAGTTCTCAGTTTTGGTTTTCTTACCTTAAAAGTGTAATCTAAAGCTGATAAAAGGAACTATATTAAAATCGTGTCACTAGATTCTGATTAATGAAATTCAGATGAGGTTGAATTTATGGTTAAAAGGTTAAATTTATAAAATTTTTAGTTTTACTAAGACAAATCACAATTCCTTCTTTTTGACTTAAAAAAAAATGCCTGAATGAGAAATAAGAGTACCCTGAAAGCATAAAAAAAGAATAAAAGAAACTACAATAGCTCAGGCTTGCTATCTTAAAGGTCTTCAGGCTCTCCACGGCCAAAACTATAAATGTTTTAGCTGTGGGCACTAAGGGCTGGTAAGCCCAAAACAAAACAGTCATAAGCTGAAAACAGTTCAGTAACCTTTTGATATCTATATTGTATTGTTCCTAGAGAATCTGAGAGGATTTCCTTTCTAAATCAACAGAAATCATTAGTGCAAGTTCCATATTATCAGGGAATGTATATGCTCCAAGAAAAAATGTCTGTAAAAACGAATTCTGTATTAAAACTAATTCTACATTGTGACTTTTTATTAACTTAAAAATATGTGTGGTGGTTTTTTGTGTGGTGTTCTACCGAAAAAAATATATTGAGCTACAGACAGCTTTCCACATCACAGCATTTATTTGAGAAACCACCCCCTCTGGATCTACTGCAGAAGCCCAACTTTTGGCTTATGTTCAGGAGCAAATCTTTCCTGGGCAGCCTCTATTACATGGGAATTAGCAACACATAATCATATTGGCAGACAATGTTTAAAGCTGTGAATACGAGTAATCCCTTTAGAATACCTGCTTGTGTGGTTTTTACCAATTACATTAATTCTGCATGTTACATCAGGATCTCTGTGTATGTGCCTGCAAACTACTCACTGAAAGCATGAAAAAGTACAGGCTCTTTAATCCAAAGTGACTTTAAAACAAAGACTGACAAGAAAACCTTGTCTGCAAAACAATTTCTCAAAAACTTAAGTAACTAATGGTGACCCAAGGGAGTTAGATGTACCTTTCCTGGAGTTTTCAGGATGCATTTAACTTTCTCAAGCACATTTTCTGTTTTATCTGGATCCTTCAGCTTCTTTCTTATGTCCTCTTCTAATCGTTCCCATTGGAAAGCACCTACCACAAAACCAGGGGGAGACAGATTATAAATCAGCAGGGCACAGGCCTCAGCAGGCGGAGGAAAGATGGCATCACCGCCAAACACATCCTGCAGAAATGGTAGGGGGCTTGCACATAAATCAGCCTGATCTTTGCTTTTAGGAAGGGCAGAATGCAATTTTTGCACACTAAATTTCTATGGTACTTTTTATAGTGTAACCAAGTACCAACAGACTATAAAATCTCACTTGCTTTCACACTCAGTCTATTCATTCCTCCCAGTTCAGTCACTACAAATTGCAGGTAGAGATTCAGAAAAAAAAATCCTTCATGTTTCAACATTTGTAGAAATTTTTTAGCTTCTGCTCATGCTGGTAGCTGCATTGTTCTGTAGGGGTCGGAACCAGAAAAACTTAATGCACAGCTACATTATTAGTCCTCACAGCTAAAATCAGCACAAAGTTTGCAGTAGAATTTCTGTTATTCTTGTTTTTGCAGTCAAAGCCATGACATTCCCTGAGGTGTATCAATAGCTTTCTTGGAAAAATGAAGAGAGTGAAAACAAAGATAGTTTATCTTCATGCACTTTGCTGGAGTAAGTCTCAGAGGCAAAGTGGGGTTTTGTGGTAACTTTCAGTTCTAACCTAGGAAAAGAATGAGACAGAAATAGATCGAGCTCAGTAACAAGCCCCACTCAGCACAGCTGATGCTGCCAAGAGGCTCAATCAGCATCTACAGCACACAGCATCCTCAGCTCAGTTATCTCCCATCTGTACCACACTGGTTAAGGGTTTATAACCTCATGGGCATCATGTCACAGCCCTGAAAATCTGAAAACTCATTATCTGTTCCCTTCTCAGCCTCTACCTCAGGCGCCTCCACCTCTCAGAGGCACCAAAACATAAAGCAGAGCTCTGCCTGCAACTGCAAAGCTTCACAGCTCCTTGGCTGACATGAAGGAAAGTAAAAAAAGGAAAATTAGTGCACACAAGGCACTAAACCTAAGCTGTAGATGTTAACAGATGAAGATGTTTACAAAGATATTTAGACTGGAAGAAAGGAGGCTCAGGGGTGAACTTGTTGCTCTCTTCCACTGCCTGGAAGGAGGTTGTAGCCAGGCTGGGGAAAGCCTCTTCTCCCAGGTAATAAGTGACAGAACAAGGGGAAACAGCCTCAAGCTACACATGGGGAGGTTTAGATTCAGTATCAGGAAGATTTCTTCACCTCAAGGGTTGTCAAGCACTGGAACAAGGTGCCCAAGGCAGTGGTAGGGTCACCATCCCTGGAGGCACTTCAAAGATGTGGCACCTGGGGTCACAGTTAAAGTCATGGGCTTGGCAGTGATGGGTCAGTGGTTGGACTTGATAATCGTAAAGGTCTTTTCCAACCCAAATTATTAAATTATTCTTTGAATTAAAAATACTGTATTTATCCATTACCTGCTGAAAATCTGGTTTTCATCCCCTATCCTTGGCTCAAATAAATAAGAACAAAAAAAATAATCTATTCATGGATTTTTTTTCAGTGAAAAACTTCATCTATTCTTTATGTTTGTTACTATTTTGGAAAGAAGAGTCTTTGATGTAAAAACTCCAACTGAAAGCTGAAAGATTGTCTGACAGGTTGAAAAATATTTTACAAAGAACAAACAGGCATTAGCTACTTCCAGAAATAAAACCCAAATCTTTCTGCTGAGTAATTCTAAGCAACATCTGAAAAGTTAAACAAATATCAGTGCCATTTTGATAGCTGGCCTTAAGTAGGTGAGGTCACAGACTGTACCAGTTGGTAGCAGAACTCATGCAACACATCAGAGGTCTCCACAGTCCAGCTACTTTTTCACTGTTTTTTCTTCAGCTGCACCATACTCAGAATAAAAATTACTCGAGTTTTCTTAAGCAACTCTGCACTCTTGCCCTTGTGTTTAGAACATGCAACCATTTACAATATTTTAAAAGCCTAAGATCTGAAACTGACTCAAACTCCAAATTTGTTTTGGCAAAATTTTGAATGCTATTGATGTTAGCCTATGGACTAATTTTATTTAGGCCCATTAAATCTGGAATGACAACTAACCTAATTTTTGTTATAGGTGGTGGTGTTTTCATTGTGCATGGTAATCACAAGGGATAAAATAGATGTGGAAACAAGGTGAGACATCATCTAGCAACAGCAAAGCCACGTTCCTTAGGGCAATTACACATTCCTTCATGAGACAACAGGAAACAAGTTGCCAGATCTGTTCCCAGCAGGTACCTGAATAAATGAAGTGGAGGATATCTGGGAGACAAGAGCAGAAGACAGGGTCCTTCACCACCACCCTGACTGGTGGGACACAGGGCGGGACACCGGGGGGCGAGGAGGGGAAGGGATCCCCGGGCTGCACCGCGAAGAGGCTCTGAGCCAGCTGCGCCGCTGAGGCGTCGTGCGCGTCGCACGGGCTCTCCACCCCGAACAGCAGCATGAAGAGGTGGCTCACGGAGCACAGGATGATCTTGTGAGCCTCCACCACCGTGCTGAGGTCCTCGGGGTAGAAGGCCACATCTGCACACTGGCAGCAGCAGAGCAGGTTGTGCAGGTCTGCGTTGTAGTGCGAGGCTTCGCCCTTTAGGATCGGCATCTTTTCTGCAAAAGAAGTCAGGCTGTAAAACCTAAGTTTTGCAACCTTAGCAAGTGCTAACCACAGGATATTATATTCAATAAGAATATTTCTTATATGCTGTTTGAATATCTTGAGCAAAATACTCAAGATATTCAAATACTCAACACAGTAACCAAGTTAAGAAACACTTAGTTAAATATTAAGTGTCTGTCCTTTCACGAACCCTCTATAGAAAGTTACACTATAAAGAAACTTTCACTGTGTATTCCAAATCTAAGAGGTCTGAGCAAATTTTTAGAACATGGAAGAAGAGACAACTACAAGTTTATAGGTAACTACTTGTCAGTAATTCTTTCACTGAGCAAATGCATCAGATGCTCAGAAATCATATACAGGTGCGTAGTTCTCTCCCTTGCTTCATCTGCAGCAAACAAAAACACTATCTGATTATACTGTAGAGTAATAATTCATGCTCTAACAACTTCTTTTTTTAATCTGTCTGCTAAGACTTTATGTAAAGCTTTTATCAATTCATGTTTTCGTAAGTCCACCAGAAAACCATTTCTATTAGTTATACCTAAAATAAACCAGAAATCCATTGTGATGTTATATTTTGCCATACAACTCTCCCCAAGTAAATTAAAATATCACTAAAAGGTGATGCAACATAACCGCAACAGCTAATAATGGATAACACAGCTGATAGTAACAATTGTTACTAAGAAATGTAGTAAAATATACTGATTGTGCAAAGAAAGTGACACACATAAGGAATTATACTAGAGACCACATATCAATGAGCACCTGGCTGTTCAAGCTGAGGTGGTTGGACTCGACGGCACTTCTGCGTCTTTTTCCTTTTCTTCATTTTTTCAGATGACTTCTGATTCAAACTTTGGATCATAAAATATTCAAGCTAAGACAAGAAATATTTAAAAAAACCCTTGTTATTAAATAACAACCTATACATCAAATTAGGGGTATAACAGGCTCTGTACGCAGGGCTAAAGCTGCTGACACTATTACCAGTCATCCAGGAGAGTACCAAAACTCATTTCTGAGAAGCTACCATACATATTTAGATAGAACTAGCACAATTTACAAGACTATTTATTCAAATGATTGTGGTTAATTCTTGTGTATTTAATCTTCCTAGAACTGACAGACACAAAGATATTCAATTTACCGACCTCTTAAGATGCTAATTCTATCTTGGGGAGTGGCCTCATTCGGCTGGATGTTAGCCAGCAAGATAAAAGGACAAGAATACAAGAGGAAAACTTACTGCAATGCGACAAATAGCTTTCCTAAATCTTCCTACTTAAAACCAGAGCAGCCTTGGTACTACTAATTCAGATAGCACCATAGACTCACAGAATCCTAGAGTGGTTTGGCTTGGAAAGTGCCTTGAAGACCATTGAGTTCTTCCAGTGGAGACACTTTCCACAGATCAGGTTGCTCCAAGCCCCTTCCAACCCAGCCAAGAACACTGCCAAGGATAGGATGGGACTCTCACAGCCCCCTGGACCATTCTGTCCCACTGTCTGACCTCCCTCACTGGGAGGAATTTCTTTCTAATACCTAACTTGAATTTTGCCTTGGTGGGAACTCGACACTTGGTGGAAGGGCCCAGAGTGTGCCTCCCCTGGCTCTCTGAAGCCCTCACATCTGCCAAGCATCTCATGCATGTTCCACCCTGCTTCCAAAGCTGCAGATTCTCACTCACCACTCCTCCAAAGTATTTCTGGATGTAGAAGTCATTAAGGGTGTGCAGTTCAAGGTAAGTGGCTCCGAGTTCCTTCGCAAGCTGGACTCCTTCAGAGGTTGTGACACAGCTCCTCCTGTCTGAAGTGCACAGGGGACAGGTGCAAGGCACTCCTGGGGTAAAACATCATGGAAAATAACCATTTTGGCCAAATAATGCAGAATTCTTAGATTCCTAAAAAACTGTAAAGATATCCTACTTATAGGAGAACAAAGAGGGAAATGAAAACATAGGAATTTTATAGTAAGAAATCTGTAATGACAGAAAAAAACCCAACTTCATATTAATCAATTCAAAACACTAGTCACTCTACAAACCACTGTATACATTACATTAGTATTATTTTATTGATTTTGTTAAGTTGGAAGAGTTCAGCCAGACTTATGGATGCCAGATTTGGCTTTGGCTCAATAGCTTTGCATGCCCAGGTCTTGTACTAGCCTGCAGGTGTTATCATTCATGAATTGTCACCCTTAAATCTGTTGAATTCTTGTGGCTTGTCCATGCAGGAAGCACACACAGCAGTGAAAGAAGAAAATTTCCACTTCAGACCAACCTTTGATGGGTTTGTATGTACTGCAGGTTCTGATTCATCTACATGTATTTCACATACATTTTTTAAAAACACAAAATAGGAACTTTTAAGATTATGCCATTTAAATGTTAAAAATCTTCCAGCCACATTGGGTCAGCTTTGCTTAATGACAGTAAGAATGTGCCAGCCATGGATGTGCTTTCAAATGTGCTGTGCGTGCTCCCCGCTAATGTCCTCTGCCTAGACCTATGGATAACATAATAAAACAGCTTTTTCTGGGTTTTTTCAATCATTTGTTTTGGCATCAACATTTACCACTACAGAGGATTAAGATCTTAGTAATCTGTATGAGCAAACTGCTGTGTTCACAAATACCTCCTAGAAACAAAAGGGTTCTGTGTGTGCACAGCAGTTTGCTCTGACAGGTCCCAGGGTAAACCCAGAGGTCCAGCCTGGTGTCTCTCGTGGCCACATTACTTAGGGAGGAAGAGAGAAAAAAAACTAAGTGGAAAAGAAAAAATAACCACTTGAGGAGTCACTCAGTTTGGTGATATCCTCATCTTAAACAAAAAGTGTAAGGAAATACTTGGGGAATAATAACAATTTACCAAAACCTTGCATTTAGAATGGGAGATTTATTACTCCTGTTAGCCAGCAAGCATCATGCTCTGTATATATCAGAGCATGAAAGCTCTTGGTCATGATCACTGAATTACTAAATGGAAGAAAATAAATATTTAACTGTTTTGCAGCTCTGTAACTGTCCTATATCTGTCACTGAGCTAAAAGGTTTATGAGGAGACCTTAGCAACACAGATCATCCACAGAGGATATACTTCATATGGATTAATATTTTTCTGTACAGTACAAAACAAATGTCTACATATACATTCATCATGTCTCTTACTCATTAAAAGGAGGGACGCTCAGAACCACTTGCTTTAGTAAAGTATCATGAAGTAAAAGACAGGCCAGGCTTGTGGTTTTCATTTATTGCTTTACGAAGAAAATCCCAGAGAATTTAAAGGCTTTCCCCAACCACTCTCCAGTGTTTGCAGAATGCTGGATATAATTTTAATCTCATACACTCGAGATACTTTATACCCAAATGTATGTCGCATTATCCAAATTACTAGATTTAATCCTCATGTGTGATGGCTTCACAAGAAGAGTCATTGCAAAGGTCAAAGAAGGATAGGTTGCCTATCATTACTGAGGTTAATTAAGCACAGTGTTCTTGCCAGCACATCAGTCTAGAGAGCCAAAATGCATGTGCATATTACTGTCATCCTGACAGACTAATTGTTTCTGTTAGCAGCTTGGAAAAACAGCCAGCTTCTACTGAAATTACATTATACCCAACTTCCAAATGAGATTTTATCTGTTGTTACAGGAGGCTGGATACATACCGTTTTTTCTTGCCCCAATAGCAGAAATTATTACTGGAACTGAGCAGTGATTTAGTGCTTTTTTCACCATTGGCACATAGCTGTCCTTTAGTTCTTGAAATGAAGTCTTGTCATTGACAGAGTATTTAATCACAATAATATCAGCTCCTCCAATGAGCCTGCAGGAAGTGTACCAGTCACTGTCAAATATATTCTAAAAAAAAAAAAAACCCACCAATCAAGAATTGACGTACTTAAAGAAAAAGATGAAATATTCTGTATTTTTAATGAAAAACTCTACATAATTGTTTTTGTCTGATTAGATCTTATTTGAAGACATGCAACAATGAGCAGACTTCCTGCTTTGTAATTTCCTTGTTTGGAGAGCAAGTTGTTTGTTATAATAAATCATAAATATTTTCCATTAATTCAGGAGTTCTGTCAGAAGAATTGAAAATAGGGTTTATCAGAGAATACTCTTTTCAGAAGAATCTTTGCTGCTTTAATTACTTAACTTTAAAACAGTTTCCTTTAGGAAATAAAAACACCTTCAGTGGTAGATGTTTTCAGCAACACATACAAAAACATTAATCACACCATTTTAGAGAAAGGGTTACACAGAATTATCCTATGTACCTATGAACTTTTAAATACAAACTTACTAATTCAGTGTGACTTTTGTCACTAGAGCTTCTAGATAGCTTCACCAGGTGTTAATGTCTTCAGGATAAGGACTTAAATCACATACCTAAACTTTCTTTTTCAATTTCACATTCAAATTTTCATTGTTCTGTGCTGAGGACTTAACCTCTAAAACTGTTTGATATTCTGTACATTTACAGCTGTGCTGTATCCACATGCAATATCCAGTTATTACTTGTGTATCTGTCATGGAATGTGATTCCACAATTTCTGCTTCACCTGGAGGTAGCTCATAAATACCAGGGGAGCCTTGGTTTTGAATGTATGCTGAATTGAAAACTCTTGAGAGAAGTCTGGAAGTGGTCCAGAGAACTGAAGAAAACCCCCAATGACCCGAAATACTATCGCCTCTTAGAACAGAGAGGCTTTTTTTTGCCCTTTTTGTACTTAAAGGGGGCTTGTCAGAAAGATGGGGACAAACTTTTTGGCAGGGCCTGTTGGGATAGGACAGGGGACAATGGTTTTAAACTAAAAGAGGGTAGATTTAGGTTGGACATAAGGCAGACATTTTTTATACAGAGGATGGCGAGGCCCTGGCAGAGTTTGCCCTGAGAATCTGTGGGTGCCCCATCCCTGGCAGGGCTCTGGGCCCAGCTGGATGAGGCTCTGAGCAATCTGGTCTAGAGGAAGGTGTTCCTGTGCATGGCAGGAAAGAGCTAACAATTCCCAAGCACATGTTTGTGCAGCCTGTCCCCAGCATGGCAGGGGGGGCTGGAATGAGATGATCTCTGAGGTTCCTTCCAACCCAAATCATTCAGGGATTCCGTGATTCTATGTCAGTCCTGCGTAGCATGTGAGGCAAAACTAGAAGAACTTGGGATATTGAGGGGAAAAAAAAGGGAAATTAGCAGTAATGAAATAAAGACAGTGTTAAAATAGGAGTAAATGAGTAGAGAAAAAGTGAAAAAAGGGCAGAACTCAAAAGTTTGATAGTGGGGAGCAATTTGACTTTTGTAAAGCAAGTACAGAAATAAGAGCATTACAAGGGGGAGTGAAGTACATAAAAGATTAGTAATATCAACAAGTGGCATGGCTTGCATTGTCAACATAATTATTTTTGACCACTTCAAAAGGGTCATTGTTTGAAATCTGGTGAGGTAGCTGCAATGCTCTTAACTACAAGAAGTAGCATGACCTTGATGGAAGTCAAAGTCAGCGCGTATTTGCCTAAAGTGTCGCTTCACATCATTCCCAATTCAGGTCTTGACCTTGCAAAGAAATAAGTCAGGAAATAAATTACAGTACACATTCCCATTGATGTCTGTAATAGAAGCTTTTGTTCTGCAATAAGTAAACCAGAATTAGCAATTTATCAGGAATAGCTCTCACATGATTAACCATGTTGACAATAGAGGAGGTCAAGTGCACTGCTCTTGATATTTGTTTTTTTGAGACAACTCAGTTAGAGACTATTAGAAACCCAGGGCAAGGACAGTGTCAATTAGCACTTAATACAATCATTTAGGCCCGGTTAATGACATAACATTTACACATAAATGCACATTTAGCGCCTCTAGAAGTAGGACTACCAGCTACAGTGCTTAGAGACAGCCATCTAGATGGACATTTGGAGAACTTGATGACACAAGCAGGCAAAAACTGAGAATTTTCAAGGGAAAGCTTTAATTGATGAAGATCTCAATGGGGAATTTTTAACAGAGCTGCATGCATTTAACACAACAAAGGTTTAAAGGAAAAATACAACACAACCCCAAAAATAACATGGGCTATTTATTTGCTCTGTTCTGTTGGCAGACAGAAAGCACATCTGTTCCTTTGCAATTTCCTTCCAGCTGACCATTTTCAAGATCAGCCCAGATTTGCACCTGCCCATCTCTACAAGATTGGAGACAATGGGTGGTATCATAAGCAAAGAGTAGAGCACAGGTGCACAAATACACTGCAACTGCACAGCTGTAAGCATGAGTAATAAAAAATGCTTACAGAAACTTCCTATGGAATTTAATATATGTATTTTTATATTGTTTGTATATTGGTTTTGTGGTATGTTGATATATTGTTTTCCACTCTCTCAGGGGTAGAACTGAGGTAAATCTCATGTGCCATGAAAATCCTCCAGAAATATCTCTGACAATGGGTTTTTTGCACAACACATCCCTAAGACAGAGCATCTAGAGCCTCCTTCATTATTGCTTTTACAGAAACTTTAATGTAAAAATGACAGGGGGAATGTCATCAGGTGATGAACAGCCATTCAGATTCAGGAATAACCTTAATTTCAGGTTCCATGTATGAAATTTTTGTAACAGCTACTCCTCATCATGTTTCCTGCTCCATTTCACAAGTCAGACATTGGCTAAAGGAAGAAGTATCTGTACAGCTAGGGTCATTTTATTATGACCTTAATAATTATAATTTTAATTATACTTCTGTTGCTGTTCCACTCAGGACATACTAGGAAAAATCTTCATTTTTTTCCTTGCTTGCCTTCATTCTAAGTGTCTCATAACACATTCTTGCCATTAGTAAATTATACTTCTCAAGACTCAGTGTTGAAAATAAAGCTTTCAGAGGCACCGAAGATATGATTTTCCTACAAAATCACATGATTTCAGAAGACAACAATACCTGCTTTGTTAAAAATGATTTATGAATGCCTTTCTGAACGGCAGTGAAATTCCTGACACAAGTGCCCTTGCAATGCCCACGCTCTTTCTGAAAGCTGCTCATAAGTGTCCCCATGTCCAACCACCCCAGCCCTGGGTCAGAGGCAGCAGCAATGCCAACCACTCTGTGGGGAAAAGGGCGCCTGGACACCCCGTAGGAATGTTCCCCAGGGATTTCCCCAGGATCCAAGAGAACTGTGTTGGGAACACTGGAGAATTATCCCTCTCTATAATCCATTTACAGACCCAGTCTCCACTACCAAAACCTTCTTCACACTGATGTCCTCCACACCACACACCACAGCCTTCTCTGTTTTTATTTTAAGATTCCTCTGCAGTTTCTTATCAGGTCTACAGCAGGACAAATTTTATGGGTGTACTCTCCATAACTTACTTGTTCCCTGAACTTACTCAGATAAGTAATCTACAGCACAGAGGGAAGTATCTCCTCCAGAAATCCCCCTAAACATCCCACTCACAAAACAAAGGAAGATCATATTGGCCTCTGTTATCCTCTCATACATGAATTTAATAGTATTTTTTACCAGCATATGATAATTTGTTGTAAATTGCCACTTCAGCCATTCAAGCTTAAAAATGAGAAGGGATGACATACTGAAAAATGAAAAGTTACTTACTAGCTGTCATTTTTATACTGAAGCAGTAATATGTCTAGATTCCTAAAAATAGTAAACAAAATCTGAACATGGCTCAGATTCCTGTACCTTTAGACATGGTAAAGGCTGGCCACCATAAGGATAACGATAAAGAGGAAAAAGACAGAGAACTACACAATGCATGATATTGCTGACATAAGAAAACTCACAGTGTTTTAGGGATGACTCCTGTTGGTACAGTAAATAACAAGGAAAAAATATAAAAAGGTTCAGGGAAAGAGATTGTTGAAAGGGAGAACTAGAAAAAATTTCACAGAGCCCCTTCTCAAAATTGTGGTTAATATATTTAAGTTGCAGTTAATATATTTGTGTACTAGTGAGCCCCATGGAGGTCTGCAGCTCTGTGCAACCAGAGCATGTCCCCCTCTTCAAGTATTTAACCCAGCACAAGACAATCTCCAAAACCCAGCTGCTCTATATTCCCCTTTTGTAAACATTTCTGTGCTTGATGATGATGTCAGTAATTCTCTAGAAGCTCAGCAGTTTTTATACAATAGGGGAAAGATAAAAAAAATCTGTGGGGGGGGTATTGTTTCTCATGGGGAAAATAAACCCAAACAAAGCAAACAAAAGCCACAAAAACAAACCAAACAAACAAAACCAGGTAGGTCTTAGTAGAAAAAGTTAAAAACGGCAGCAGGACCCCCAGGCCAGGGGAGAAACACTCTCATATCCATTGAGTATTGCTCCAGGTAAGAGAGGGGAGGACAAGAGTTACTTCGAGTAGGGGGCATTACAAAGGACTTGTTATTTTGCCACTTATTTTCCAGCACTACAATGAAGTGAATCAAAACATGAATTACAGCTTCTGTACTATGCTAAATTCTGGAATTGAGGAAGATTCACTTAATTAGATATTAAAAATTCTGCCTGCATTTTTTCTGCAGAAGCCTAAATGAATTCAGAGTAAAGTGGAATTGCAAAATACATGTAAGTCAATAAAATGGCATCTCAGTCCTGAAGACTGTCAAATCTAACACAGATTGTTAATTAAAGAAGTGTTTTCCAAAGCAAGTCTTAAAACTCATCTTGTGAATTTCTCCTTTTGAGTTATTAGCTCCATACAGAGGTTCATCCCTGCAAAATTAGAAAAACTGGGCCATTCTTATTCAATATGCCTTATTATAGAGCAGCTTAAGGCTACATTAGCAACTGATCAGCTATTAAAACCACAGTATTCAGCAGAGATGTTAGCACACATGTGTTTTCCTTAGTTCTCTATGTCTTCTCTTACCCTAGGTTTGCGTTTTTTGAGAAAACATTTTCAGGCCACATGATTTACAATGATGTCAGTGCTCTGTGCTCCTGTCCCCTGCACACAGCTCTGCCAGAGCAAGCCACAGTGGGACACCCCGAGACACAGCAGCACACAAAGAGCAACCTGGCCTTGGAAACCCTGACATTTTGCCCCCAGATTTTGAAAAGTGTGGTGTTCCACTGCTGTCTCTACAGCCCTGTGACATTGTAAGGTCCCCGGAGTCAGCATTTCCCTCCTGCACCCTGCAGCTGCCAGGGGAAGGAGAGGTGCTCACAACGCGCTCGTTTGCAAGTTGGCAAACATGAATTTATCTTTGTTTGCATGTTGGCAAACATGAATTTACCTTTGTGATTTTATCTTTGTTTGCATGTTGGCAAACACAAATTTATCTTTGCATGTTGGCAAACATGAATTTACCTTTGTGATTTCCCAAAGACACCTGAGCTGCAGACCCTCCTGCAGACTCAAAAGGCTGAGCAGTATCCTGGGCTGACAGACAGGTGCAGCAGCAGGCTCAAACTCGAGAAAATTAAACTGCACCACAATCTGCCGTGCAAAAGGATCCCCCCACTCTCTGTGGAACTCTACTCAGGGAAACCACATCAACACTGCTTTTCCAGAGTCATGGCTGTGGAAGACAAAGAACAGCTGGGCACCCTTGAGTTTTGAGACTCACAGCTATCAGTGTACTCAGCTGCCAAGTTCATGTCTAGGACTCTCTTGCCTTAATCATTTGGGTTTAATCTAGATGAGGTACAAATCTCAGGTAAATACAAATCTCTCTTGGCCTCAGCTATTAGAGGCTGAAATACTGCAGGGCCCACGACACCACCACGTTTGTGTTTTGGTAAGATGAAACAGGGACCATTTCCATGCAGAATATGGCTTGAGGCAATATCTGTCAACATCCTGAATTGTTCTGTGCTGTTTCCCCAGGCTGGCAGAGGAGCAGCTCTGAAGGATCCACTGTGATATAGTGAACCTCAAGCACCCAGGCTGTGGGAAATGGTCCTGCTCTGCCTTACCCTAGCAAGGACACTGCTTTATGCACGACACATAATCTCCTGCAGAGTCCAGTCCTGATATCTGACGTGTCTTCCACGAAGAGAAACATGCTAATTTGTCCTCAACATTCTCAGTAATATATCTGCTGCCTCCTTTAACTGATAGAGGGAAAAAAACCTGAGGACCCAGAAATGCAGTGACTCCGACAACAACAAGCTAACTTTCCAAAGGCAGAAATTAAAAGGTGTCCAGAAGTGAACAACCTTGCTCTGCAGAAGGCCAAATGCAATTAAAGCAATGTAAAAACACATCAACTCTGTCTCCAATCTATGTCCTTGTTCCCCTTCTCCAGCTGCCCCCACTCACCCTCCCAACTCCCTTACCCACCTCCCTCCATCCCTCTGAAACAGCCTCCAAAGCCCTACAGACTTCATTTATATTCAGGAGATTTTGCTGCGCTCCGGTGACTCCAGCAAACTGCACGTGCGGGTCACATGCAGCTTCAGATTAGAAACAGGATCCCCCAGTCCATCTGAACTGGCGTCTCTAAGCAGCTGGCAAAAGAAATAAAGAGCAGAAGGACAGCTAAACTGGATTGTTTAGTTTTAAGATTGTTGGCTTCTGATAATTTCATGGAGCTGTTATGGCTCCTGCAGATTCTACAAAAGGTTTCCCTTACAGGAGTACAAAAATCACCCAAAGGATAGAATTATGGAGCTGAAACTGATTATTGTTTTAATTTCTAAAAGCTGGTAAGCTGAGGGGTTTTTTTTAAGGCTGCTAAGTAGTCATTAAATATGTTTTAATTTAGATTATCAGTATCATTTCTTACATAATCATTGATCTGCTCACACTCCAAACTAAGTTTTCTCACTTACTAACAAAAGTGCTGGCAACTAGCAACAGTGCCAAAATCTTTGTTATTTACCATCAGATAATGGTAATAATGTTAGGACATGATTATTCTTTGTAGGAGGAGTAAAATTATTCCATCTATTGTTATATGAAAAATATATAATTCATATAATATATAAACAATCAGATCTATTAATCTGTTATTTTTCACAGCTGGAAAACTTACTGCCTTTATTTAGAGAAAATTTCATTTTATTATTGGCAAATATTTGGAGAGAGAACTTATGGTGCAGTGTCACAAGGTATTCTTGTTTATTTCTGGATTGTCTTTCACAAAATTTCCACTGGGCAATACAGTTGAAAAAAACACCTTATTACAGGGAAGGCCAAGCAGAGGCTTGTTTATAAGAACCTTTTTATAGCACCTTTGAGATTTCCCAGCATTTGCCTGGTTACATTTTTAAAGTTTTTTTTACTAAATGCAGTAATAAAACTACAAATAAAATCCCACAACAATGAAAACCATTTAAAAATAGAACATATTTCATTTTACTAAAAGAGTTCACACTGTTAATTGTAGTTAAAAAGACTGAGATGGATCTCTTACCCAGACAGGACAGTCGTGCACCACCAGTCTGACATTGCCAAACACGCAGGCTTGATACTCAGTAAAAACTGGGTTTCCAACATGACTGGCAGACAAGCTGCTGTCGATCTGGGAAATGAGAGCACTTCTCCCGAGATAGCTCCAGATCAGGCTGGGCTGATGATTGTCCTCAGAAAAACCATCTCTTTCATTCCCAAAAGCTACAATATTAACCGACCTAAAATAAAAATAATAAAGACAAAGTTGTGTTAACAAAGATGAAGGGCAGGGATAAGGGGAAAGAAAATAAAATCCCCTTAAATCAAAACTAACATATTAATCCCTCTGAATCCTCTTCCCTCCCTAGATTTTAACACCCTCCCGTAATCAACAGCAAAACCACATACATGATCTCAAATCCAACAGCAGGGTGAGAGCAAAGCGGAAAAGAAACCTGGAAAGGCCGCTTGCATTGCAAATCCCCAGCGGGTTTGGCTTGTTATTCCTTCCTCGGTGTCCGGGCTCAGCCTCGCTGCGGTGACCTCGGGGACTCCTGCCGCATTGCCCCGGCTGCGGCCAGGCTGGGAAACTCCGGGCGATGGAGCTGCAGCAACAGCAGCAGCAGCAGGGGCAGCAGCAGGATGGGGATCCGCAGCACGATGGGGATGGGGATCGGCAGCAGGATGGGGATGGGGATCGGCAGCAGGATGGGGACCTGCAGCAGTGGTGGCAGCAGCAGGATGGGGATCTGCAGCAGGACCGGGATACGTAGCAGGATGGGGATCTGCAGCACGATGGGGATGGGGATCGGCAGCAGGATGGGGATCTGCAGCAGCAGCTGCGGGATCGGCCGCAGCAGCGGGATGAGCGCAGCAGGATCTGCAGGAAGAGCAGCAGCGGGATGAGCAGCAGCAGCGGGATCTGCAGCCGCAGCAGGATGAGCAGCAGGGGGATGAGCAGCAGGGGGATGAGCAGCAGCCCGGGCTGCGGCGGGCGCGGTGCCCCGGCGCCGTCGGGGAAGGCGAAGCCGCGTCCGGCCGGGCGGTCCCGGGCCCCGCATCCTGACGTCAGGCAGCCCCGAGCGGCGATGGGCAGAGCGCGGTGACGCGCCGAGGGCAGGTGCGCCAGGTGAGCAGGGCAGGGAAAGCGCTGGAGCAGAGCCGGGTCCCTCCCCGCACCAACAGGACCAACATCCCCGCACCGCCGGTCTGCAGCGGGGGAGGGACCTGGAGCTGCCACAGCCAAAGGAGAGAGCAGGGTAAACTTCCTCTTTTAAAGTATTTAAACTTTTTTTTTTTTTAATTACTATTTAAATAATATCTATCTTTTCAATAGTAGGCTGATTAGCAATACAATTTCTTAAATGTCACGTGGGCTTTTTAGCGTTCATGTGGTGTTTAAAGCACAATTTTCCAAAAGGATGCTGTCGCGTTAGAGTAAAATGAACCCAAATCACAGAATGGTTTAGGTTGCAAGGGACCTCTGAAGATCACCTAGCCCAGCCCCCAATGCAGGGTCACTTGTAGAGGTTACACAGGAAATATACCACATCCAATATAAAAATACCATTAGCTGTCACATACTACTGTGTACACTAAAAAAAACAGAGAAAAAATACAGAGTAAAAAAACAGAGTAAGAACACAGAGTATTGTGTACCATCTAGTGTGCCTAAAATATTTTTTCTCTTTTCCTTTTATGTACATGCTGGTATGTGTGTACAGACATTTTTACTCTGTTTTTTAATGTACACATACTAGTGTGTACATGAAAAAAAGAGAGTAAAAATATTTTAAGCATACTAGATGGTACACAATAGTCTGTGTTATGTGAACACATGCTGCTGTTAATCCCACGGGCAAGAACTCATTCAAAACAGGACTTGATACGATTATCAACAGAATAATGAATAGAGCTTTGCTTGCAACAATCCATACTTTGAGAAAAGTACTATTCCACTATTTGCAAATTTAGGAGATTCCACTTGATGTCACTAACAAAGTTTTATACAGACATAGTACTGAACAGCAAGACCATTTGAATAAAACGTAAGTATTATTATCAGCGCTAATGAATGCTAATTTATTATTTTTATTTTTATTATAAATTGTACAGGGGCTACTGAAAAAGAAAAAACCCAAAGAACAAGACAACAGATAATTCCCCAGCCTGTTTGTTTTCACACGTTTTATCCCATCCTAGCTTCTGCTTTTCAATCTAGCTTTGCCCTAGAAAATCAAAAGAAAAATGACAAGTGGAGGTTGTTGTTTTGTTTCATCCTGGAAATAAAAGTTAGAATGCTTGTTTCATAGGTAACTTTTTAAAAGTATCACAGAAAACCACTATTTTTTCCCCAGATGGTCCTCTGACTGTGATGAATCACTGTTCACATCCAAAGCCTCAGTGGTGTCCAAACTCTGGGTACATGATGTTGTGAGTCAACAGAGCAGCCAACATTTTGCAACCATGACTATTTGTGTATGTTTTAAAGGTCACTGAAGATCCCTTGGAATTCTTAAATTTGCGCTTGTAGCAATCTACCCATTGAAAATGAGGAAACCTTTGGGAGAAAAGTTCTTCACATCACTAGCGAGCCTGATCTGCAACAGCTAAAAGCATAAATAGCTATATACATAAATAAATACGCCCATGCATATATAGACACAAATACGCATACACAGATTTATATAAACATATGTTTAAAATACATGCATTGATGTTATAAATACAACACACCCATACATGAAGATGTGGACACTTATATAGGCAGTTGTAATACCAAGAAAAACCAGACTGGTAAATAAGGCAGTACTAATGAGGGGTGACCCAATTAACCCAAACTCCAATTAGCATAGCTTATTCATTGCTGCAGACCTAGTGCTGCCCAGGGGTGACAAGGGTAGCAGCACCAACTGAGACAGAGGGTCACAGCAAACATTTTTGTTTTCCTCTCACTTCTTCCTTCAACCACCTGGGAAACTTGGGACTGACAGAAGTCCCATCAGCATTGGCAAATTGTGCAGATGGGGGACGCGAGATTCATCTCAGCTGATGAATAGCACTTAAAGCTTACATACTAAAATACACTGAAATACACTGTCTTAATAACGGCTTTCCAGCAATCAGATGACTGAAAGCAGTGTTTAAAAAGCAAGGATTAAAACTGGAGAATGCTGTCTGTTCTGCTGTCAAAGTAGGTCCATAACCCTGTTTTTGCTTGTGTTGCTCAGGGATTGTGCAATGCATTTCAAATAAACAAACAAACAAAACAGGAAAGGAAACGAGTTCACTTTGGCAGGATAATAAATACCACGAACAGGGAAGTTGCTTGGCACCTCTACCCTAGAAGCATTCTACAAGTTACACGGGCACTGCAAGGGAAAGCTGCAAAAGATTGTTTAACCTAGAGGATTACAGAGGATTGCCTGACTGTTCTCTGTTTGGCAATCGGAATGCTGAATACCCTCCTGTGATCAGCAAACCTTTCATCCACCAAGCATTTGCCATTGCTGCTGACAAACAAAGACTAAACTGCAGAGAAGGGAGCCTTTGACAAGGTCCAGGAAACAATAGCATATTCGGTCTTGTGTAGTTTGTGCTGGAACATTTCTTTTTTTTTTCAAACCATTTCCGTCGTGGCTTTCCGGTGAGTACCTCAGATAAAGCACTGAAAACAAATACACAGTCGTTAATGACAAAGGGGAATGATATTTGCTAGTGAAAGGAGATAAGTGCACACAAGTCAAGGAGAAGGATTTTTTTCCTAGTGGAAGCTGTAGCCTTATGTGCATTGATCCATGCAGAATTATCCGGCTTGTATTTTCAGGACAGTGAGGACATTTAATGTACTTGAAGTCAAAGTCGTTGCCAAACCTGCTTATTAGCTGAGTCTGCACACTGCGCAAAGCTGCTGCTGATGCTGGTGTAGTCAGCTTCAGGTGCATGAGGAAACATGTTGCTCTAGGACAGGTAAATTTCCAGTTTGTTTGGTTTGTTTTTTTTTTTTTTCAAAGATAGAATATAATTCCAAATAACACTAATACACTTTGCTGTATAGGCCTGCTTCCTGATAATGCTGCAAAAAAAAATGTCCTGTGCTAGTCTTGGTTTTACTGGTGCTTGTCCAGAGTAGACACGGCTGCTGCAGGATCTGCCAGCCAAGACCCCCTGCTCGGACAAAGCACCAGAAACAAAAAGGAGTTTTTCTGTTGTTGTAGCCATCTGCCACATCCCCACCAACAAAAGCCATCTGTGTGTGTGGGTGGAAATGAATGGAGGGACAGTGTTCAGGGTCAGCAGTATTTCTCAGCATGACCATGGCAGAAAAATCATGTAGTGTTGTTCAATCTTGGAAGCAATTTTTTTTTTTTAATTTCCACACACAAACCAGAGAATTTGAGTTTGAAATTTGAGTGGAAAAGGACCTTAAGGACCACTACCAAGTGACCACAACCACAGCCAGCGCGTGCCTCTCCAGCCCAACAGGTTCCACTGCTTTCTAGAGGTTTAGATGGAGGCATCAAGAAAAAACAGCTCAAATTCTAAGGCTTTTGTGTCAAATTATGGAATGGCTATCCTTGGGCATATTCAAGTTTCACTGAAGAAGTCCTTGCATAACCTTAGCCCTTTAGACATGCTTGGAGAGCAGGCTGGGTTAGATGGCATTCAGTGGTCCCTTCCAACCTGAATTATCCCCTGACTGCATAAATCTCCTCCTTCCTGGAGAGTGACCACTAAGCCCTGTCCCTCACTTCCTCTTCTTACACCAGCTTTCAACTCCAAAACCAGCCTCTCATCCAATCTTGTGGCAACTTATTTTCTTTACAAAGTTTAATAAGCTTTACAAAAAGCTTCTCAAAGGCTTTTTGAAAGTGCAAGAGGATTATTATGCCCACACGACCCCTTTTATTGGCATACTTACCACCCTTCCTTCAGAAACCAGTGATGCTGAACTTCACTGGAGCCTCTCCAACAGCTTCCCAAGAGACTGTGTTCATCCCTGGATCTCATTTTCTCTCAGACTTTGTCATCTCACCAGGAGTGGTAGCTGCTCCCATTGCTTTGGCATTATCCAGGCCTTGCTAAAAGAGTTTTTGAGTATATTGGTGGCCTCCTATGATACACAGACCCCAGACACAGTCTCTCGCCACAGTTTCTTATGACTGTTCTCAAAAATTGTATCTAATCCTGCCCATTTATTAACACCTATTTTTACTACTTTTTTTTCTAGTCTTAGTGAATCAGATCAAGGAGTACCAGTGCTGATGCCATGACAATTTTTTTGCCTTTTCTTTTATACACCTTTTATGTATTCTCAGTGCCCTTAGCATGCATTTAATTCCTTAAGTCTGATAACTTAGCATAGTCCTGGTATTCTGTTAGGACACAAGACCAAACATCCCAAAGGCCTCGCAGTTGGAGGCCAGAAATCCCACACTATCTTGAGAAACCAAGATCCTCTCTAGAATGCATCCTGTAAACTAAGATTAGGCCCATCTAAGGGGGAATACTTCATGCTATTCATTCAAATCTCTCATTAGAGCACCTCTGTTAGACATGCTAATTTACAAGGTCTCTAAAATTGTATATGAGATCTACTCTGTGTGTGTGCATTTTTGAGTATTCCACCTTGGAGAAGTGTCACACCATAAAAATCCTTATTCAATACCAAAGCAAAAACCCTTTATCCCTTAACCATGTCTGGCTCTTAATTTTAGGACCAAGGAAAAGGCATCAGTGCAATATTAAAACAAAAATATTAAGAGAGTGGGGAATTATCTGATGAGAGAAGAAGGAGAAATAAAAATGTATGCCACTTTTAAAATTAAAACTAGATCCATTTTGTGGCAGAACAGAGCTGTGCAAGTAACTAGCAAGCTGTGGAAAGCAGCTAACTCTGTGAGGGTGAGATGTGGAAAACAAGAGCCAGGTCTGCTGCTGCAGATGTGCAACACAAGAATTGCTCAACAAGCTGGTTGATTTTGGCAGTGAAAGAAAGGCCTGGTGCCATGAGGAGGGGACCCATCTGGTGCCTAAATACCCCAGCCTGCCTCAGAGGGGAAGGGCTGAAAGCACAGCATGCTGCACAAGAAGAAACCCCACTCACACTGGTGAAAATCCCCAACTGTAGGTGCAGAGCTGCACCCTGCAGTTCTTATGTCATAGTTTAATAAGTGTTACAAATTGCGTTAGAATGAAGGTCAAAGGATAAAAGAAAGTAGTTCATATGTCATTTCTGATGTTTCAGAAAAGGAAGCCATTGCCACAAGGTGGACACAGACAATTGTGTCACTGGAGAGCAGGGAAAGATCCCTTCTGGCACCGCCTGGCCACACATACTGACCAAAACCCTTCAACAAATCTCACCCTTGTGGGTGTCCTCTCCCACAAGGCTCTCAGAAAAGTACCACCCTGGCCAGAGATGCTGCTGATACTTGGGGCCAGGGAAGGGATGGCATACACTCAGCATGTTTTGAAAGTTCTGAGCTATTTTAATCCACCTTATGATCCCCTGGATAAGCACTTAGGACTGAGTGACTCAGCACATGAATTTTACTGAGAGAAGTGCCTCAAACTGCTTTAACATGTTTCTGCAGAAGCTCAGCCCTTTGTCTGCCCACATGTTTTTTTCAGTAGGCTGCAAGTTTCTAGTTTTTCTTACTAAAATCAGGTTTCCACTTTTTCTTACAAAAGACATTCAATATGATTGCAGATAATGCTCCTTAGGTATGTTAAATGAAAATTATCTAATAATGTCAGCAAAACATATGAGTTAACATTTATTTTAAGAGAAAATTAAAGAGAAATTTAAAGGACAAAGATTTATTTAAGAGAAAATTAAAGAACAAAGGTTATATTTAGATATACAAATATCTGCAGTAGCTTCTCTGCATATAAAAAGAGTTATTCACTTATCAACGTTGTAAGGTCTCAATGAATCATAAATAAATCTTAATTTTTATATAATTGCATTTTTCCAGAATCAAAAGGCATAGCACATTGTAAACTAACTTGCATTATACAGGTGTTAAACATCTGCCATTGGATGAACATTTCATATTTAAAAAATAATATTTAAGAAAACCTTTCAATTTACTAAAATTCACAGAGTCATTTCAGAGTGAGTCTTTTAATCAGCTATTTCCTTTTTAACTTAATTTCCTGTTTTCTATTTTTTTTGTGTTTTCCGTTCCATTATGATTTCACTGCTATTTTCTAGTTTTCAGCCTCCTTTTCTGTCTGCATACCTGTAAATACAGAAGCAATTATGAGGGCAGCAAGAGAGGATGAACAGTGTGTGATAACTGAATGTTCTTCATGGATTTGAATGTCCTCCTTACTGCTTTGAGAAATTAACTTGATTTTAGCTTTGTAGCCTCTTGAATTATCCTGCACCCTCATATTAGTTACCCCAGAGGGGCAGCCCCTCCCAGAGGTTTTTGGCTGCTTAGAGCCTTTGCTGCATCATAATTCTCTATGTGAAATGGCTTCTCATAAAAGGACATAACTAAATGTGTACTTGGAAATGGCTTATTCATGTCCAGATTTTCATCCACCAGCATACACCAGCATCCATTGTTCTTAACAGGGCTGCTTCCAAGGATTTCTTCCCCAGGTCTGTGCTCATGCCTGGGATTGCCCTGACCCAGGTGCAGCACCAGCACCTGGCCTTGTTGTCATGGGCCCACCACTCAAGTTTGTCCAGGTGCCTCGGGATGGATCCCATCCTTCTGTTGTGCCAACTGCACCAACCAGCTCGGTGTCATTTGCAAAAGTGCTGAGGGTCCACTAAATCCCTCTGCCTGTGTCATCGACAGAAACAGCAAAGAGCGCCAGCCCAAAGACACAAGAGGAACACCACTTGTCATCAGCCTCCACCTGGACACTGGGCCATGGACCACAACTCTGTCTGCATCCACCCAGCCATTCCTCCTCCATCCAGCAGTCCACCTTCAGCTGCATGTCTCCCTGATCTGGACATGAGGATGCCATGTGGGATTGTGGCATCAAAGGCCTTACAGAAGTTTAGATGGATGACACAAGTCACTCTTCCCTTGTCAGTCCTTGCAGTCACTACAGAAGGCCACAGATTGCTCAGTAGTCCCTTTATTCCCTTTTGAAAAATAGGAATGATGCTTTCATTTTCACAGTCACTGGGGGATTTTCCTGGGTGCTGTGACTTTACAAACATCACAAGGGTGTCCTGGCAACAATGTCATCCCTCAGGGCATTGGGGTGCCTCTAACCAGGCCCCACAGGCTTGTGCCCATTCAGTTCCAACAGCTGCTCTTGAATCTGTTCTTCACCAACCCCCACCTGCAGCCTCAGGGAATCAAGAGGCACAGGAAGCCTGATGGCCACTGAAATCTGAGGGAAAGAACTCACTGAGTACCTCGGCCGTCTCCAACTGCTGTCCCCAGTTTTTTTTTCTTTTGTTGGGGGTACACAGTCCTTGGCCCTTCTTCCCAACTGATGTCCTTATAGAATCCCTTCTTGTTACTCTTCACACCCATTTCCAAGCCCTGTTTAATTTTTGCTTTGGCCTTCCAGATCCCATCCTCACATATCCAAACAGTATCCCTGTACTCTCCCCAGGTCACCAGTTCCTGCTCCCACTGGCAGTGTCTTCCTCTTACTCCTCAGTTTCAGGAGAAGATCCCTGCTTTTCTGTGGAAGTTTACTGTCCACCTTACTTGGTTCCTTACACATCTGTGATGGTGTTCACAGGGGTCTTAGGATGAGGGAAGAGACGAGAATGTTGAATCCATGTTTCAGAACTCTTGATTTATTATTTTAATATATATATTATATTAAAACTATACTAAAAGAATAGAAGAAAGGATTTCATCAGAAGGCTAGATAAGAATAGAAAAAAAAAAAAGATAACAAAGGCTTCTGTCTCAGACAGAGAGTCTGAGTCAGCTGTGATTTGCCATTAATTAGAAGCAACTCTATGAGACCAATGCCTCATGCCGCATTCCACAGCAGCAAATAATCATTGTTTACATTTTGTTCCTGAGGCCTCTTAGCTTCTCAGGAGAAAAAAATCCTAAGGAAAGGATTTTTCATAAAATGTGTCTGTGACACATATCAGCTTGGAAAGGTCTTCTGCTCCAAAAAAAGTCTCCTTAAAAGGTTGCCAGCTCTGATCAGGTCCTCTGTTCCTAAAGACATCCCAGCAGATCTCACCCACCAAATCTCTGTCTATCTGGAAATTCCTTCTGCTGACGTTTAGGGTCCTGACCTGTCTCCTCACCAGGCCAGTGTTCTTCAAGGTCAGGAGCTCACCCAGGGCAGGGTCACCACTGACCAGAAGGGAATTAGTGCTGGCTTTGATGATGGGATGGCTCTGGCACCTTCCTCCTGTGGGTGATGTGCACAGAGGCCTGTGCCTATGCAGAGGTTCACAGGGCCCTTGTGCCACAGAGCAGGACTCAGGATGGAGATGAGGGGGCCATGGAGTTCTTTCCACACCCTGCACAGTGTTGCTCTTCACTGGCCCTTGCCAGCAGTTTGGGCCAAATTAGAATCCTAAAATGTCCTGACTGGGAAGGGACACATCCGGATCTGGAAGTCAGCTCCTGGCCTTGTACCACACAGCTTCATGAATCTCACCGTGTCCAAACACTTCTTGAACCCTGTCAGGCTTGGTGCAATGACCAAGGGGAACTTGTTCCAGTGTTCAACCAATCCCTGGATGGAAAACTGTTTCCTAATATCCAACCTAAGAATGACAGCTCCATGTCATTCTGACTTAAAACAGCATTCTGGGAAAGGCAGAGCCTGGGCAGCAGAGCCTGAGATGCACCTGGGCTTCTTGACCTGCTGGATCCTCCTACATTTTTTTCTGTCCCCTTCTTCTTCTCTCCTCCTCCTTTCCTTTCCTTTCCTTTCCTGGCCAGCATTCCATCCCATTTTCCTTGGCCTCCAATCTTTTTGTTTGCCTTTGGTTTTCATTTTCCTGGAAGGATCCTGCAAACCTGTCCACCCCACAGGCAGGAAAAGCCACTATTGTCTGGAGTCAATTCTTGTTTTTAACCAAAGAGAGGTCAATTTACATCCTTTCCTCTGAAAGGCCTATCTGCCCTTCCACATCTACCAGGGACTCTGCCACATTCTCAGGAAGTAAAGCTGGAGGTGCTTAAACCAGGCAGTTTGGGGTTAATGCTTGGCAGAAGGCAGCCTGGAGGTGACAGTGACCAACTGCCAAATCATCACCTCAGTTCTGCAGAGAAGATGCTGGTTTTCATCATTCACATCTTGCACAGTCCACCCACCCCAAAACAGATTGGATGAAGCTGTGATGAAGAACAAGCTGAGCAAAAATCCTCTGAAGTTGACTTGGTTGTTGACTCTGAAGCTACACTTTGTTTTTCCAGACAAAGTTTTGGTATTTGATTAAACACATGTCACAAACACATTTTATGAAAAATCCTTTCCTTAGGATTTTTTCTCCTGAGAAGCTGAGAGGCCTCAGGAACAAAATGTAAACAATAATTATCTGCCACTGTGGAATGCAACAGGTGGATGTGTGATTGGTCTCATGTGGTTGTTTCTAATTAATGGCCAGTCACAGTCAGCTGGCTCAGACTGTCTGGTCAGTCACAAGACTTTACTATCATTCCATTCTTTTT
This sequence comes from Zonotrichia albicollis, assembly GCF_047830755.1. Classification (NCBI taxonomy): domain Eukaryota; kingdom Metazoa; phylum Chordata; class Aves; order Passeriformes; family Passerellidae; genus Zonotrichia; species Zonotrichia albicollis. The sequence continues at coordinate 76,428,533 of NC_133860.1, forward strand.
CTATTGCTTGCAAGCCTTCTGAAGAAATCCTTTCTTCCATTTTTTTTTTTAGTATAGTGTTAATATATCTTTTCTTTTTAATATAATATATATTATAAAACAAGAAATCAGCCTTCTAAAACACAGAGTCAGATCCTCGGCTCTTCCCTCTTCCTGGGACCTCTGTGAACACCACACAAACACATTCCTAATACATTTGATTAAAAACTCCAATTTGGGGTTACAATGTATTATTGTAGTGGCACGAGGAATCCAGTAAACCCAGGAGATGGGCTGCTTTTGGGAGGCACAGCAGAAAGTACCTCACTGCCCAAGACACCTTATTCCAGTGTTTGTGGAGCTGACATACACCTGCCTTTTGGATTCCACCCGTGTCTCTCCCATCTTCTCTGTCTGGCAGAGAGGGGCATGGATCCATCCAGGTCTTGCCTGGTAATCCCACCTGTTCTGCTTTACTGCTCCACTATTCCGAATGCTTGTCCACAAAGCACCAGTGTGTGCAGCAGTGTCTTCTCGGAAGTCTGAAGCAAAGCCCACCCAGAGCCCTTCCCCTGTTGTCATCTTGACTTTGAGGTCTCTGGAACCCCAAGCCTCAGGCTGTGAGAGCACTCTGTTCCTCCTCATGCCTGTCACTGGCCTTGGGGGTCTCCTCAGCTGAAGGACAGGACAGGCCAGCCATCACCTCCCCACACAGTTTTCAACCACAGACTCCACCAGCACCTTCACCTGCGCACATCAAAACCTTTTCCTCAGCCCAAAAGCCTGAAAAGTTGTGAAGCAGCCCCCCTGCACAGAAGGCTGTGGATGTGGAGCAGCCCTTCCAGCAGCTTCCCCACCAGCACTTGCTGGAGAGAGGAGGCTGCCAGGGACTTCTGAGCACCCAGACTCTGGTGGGACAGGAAGACTGCAGCTGGCTGGTCCAGAGACATCCTCTCCATCAACTCCATATGGCTTTCAATAGGAGGCCTCGTCCTGCTGGCAGGGATTTGGCCCACACAGATGGCTGGAGGTCACCCTGCTGGCGGCTGCATCGTGGCCAGTGTGCTGGACAAGGGCCAGGCAGCCACTTTAGAAGGAGGAGATTGGCCACAAGCAACTCCTCAGGCACCCAGAGGGAGCAGGAACACAGGGCCAACAAGGCAGAAATTGTTCATGGGCAGCTGCCTATTTGGAAGTGGCATGAGACAGGGGAGAGGCACCAGCTCTGCTGCACCACTGATGTACAGGTGCTACAATACTCCTCATCCTAAGGCCTCTAATTTTTCTGTTGGAATCCGGATTATCAAGCTCTGAAAAGGATGAACATCTGAAGGAAGACAGGATCTCGAAGATATCTCATTTACAATTCATCATTTGCTGCCTCCTGGCAGACAGGGCTTTCTTTACTCAGAAACCTTGCCTAATTTACATATATATGCACAGCAGTGTACCCTAGCTCCCCTTACTCCTAAATAAAATAAGCTTTGACTATGGTATATTCCCAGGTACCACAGGGTGTCCTGCCAAGATCCCTTCTCAGCAGTAAGCATCACACATGCCCCACACTCATCAGGATGGGACACAGCTGCCATCAGCTAAGATGTGGAAGCTGTCAAGTGCTGCTGGGCTAGAAAAGCTCTTACAAGGACTGAAGGAAGCTTGTTTTGGAAACTCAGTTCCTTGCCTTTGAAATAAAGGCCTGAATTCTGCTGTTTGTCAGGCAGCTTGCCCTCCATTGTTCCATTTCCCTGGATGCAGGGAAACTTGTACATGGGTGATATGTGAAAGTTCTTGAGAGCAATTTTCGTTAGCACTACCCACTTGTAATTAATGTTTATATCACTCCTGAGGTACAGAGGTGACATTGCAGAGCATGTCATCCAGCTGTTTAATACTAAGGACCAGGAGTCTGTCAATGTTAAACTGCATTTTTTTTCCTTTTAATTTCAGCTGGAACAACTCTGTCTAAATAAACTGATATTCTTCCCACACACAACTCTTGTAGAAAGGGACTTGGAAGAGTGTGACAGTGGTAAAAGTTATTCCTTCCTCCTTTCCCCCACCATCTCTGATGGACAATGTGGTTTGTCCTAAGACTGGAACAGCAAAAGGGAATTGCAGGAGGGACTGCCTGTGCACTCTCATAATTAATGCATTCCAGAGATGGGGGAGCAGAGATGTTTGGTTTTGGTGCACATCTGCCTGCAAAAGTGCATAAAATGCTGCTGGAGACTGGAACAGCTGGACTCATGAAGTTGCAGGCAGCTTCTGAGTGGAACACACGCAACCCCCACACTCCCTGCAGGAATGCCTGCAGGCTACATTAACTGTAGTAATGTTAGTAACTGTAGTAATGTAGAAAGTCTGGGGAACACTCACTTCTGGACAGAACAGAGATAAAACCTCATCAAGTGTCTCTATAGGAGCTTTGTTCCTTTGTTATTGTGCATTCCACAAGGCCAAAGACTGTAAACCTGTGTTTCCAGCTGAACCTGCTGGTACAAGAACCCTTCAGACACAGGCTGTCAAGGAAATCTGAGACTTGCTGGACCAAGCCACACCTGCTCTGAGGTGAGTTCTGCAGAGCCAGGGACAGGGAGGGTTCGGGAGCTCTCTGACAAGCTGCCTTGTACAGCTAAGGAGAGGGTAAATATGTCACAACTGTGGAAACTGGACAGTTTGTCACCACTGTGGGAGAGCAAAGCTGCTGCCCTGGGCAGGGGGCAACCACCATGTGCTTCACTGTTTATCTGTCATCTCAGGAAGGGAACTTAGAACAGCTCTGGTTTCGTTCCATTGGAACTTCAAAAGACAAGAAGTCAAGATTTATTTTCTTTAGCCCAAGGGAAATTTTGGGTTCCTTCTTGTTTCAGTTTTGCAGTAGGGAGGTGTGGGGAGAGTGTTTGGGTAAATGCCAAAACCACATTTAGTATTTTTATTGTTTCAGTTAGAGTATTTGTACTTTTTTAATAGAAGACTAATACCCTATACCAAAACTAGGAAACATTTAAAATGTTTATTTCTGCTTCAGTTTCACAGCCATCAGCTATTAAAAAACAATGGGAAAAGTAACCAGAGTATCACATCACGTAAAGTCATAAAATCACAGAGTGGTTTGGGTTGCAAGGGACACTAAAAGAGTGTCTAGCTCCAACACCCCTGCCATGGTATCATACCCTGCTGCCCACACTGCTGTTTCTGCTCCAGGACATTTTTGGCTTTCTGGGCTGTCTGAGCTCATTGCCAGCTCATCTCAATCTTCTCATCTGCCAACACCCCAAGTCCTTCTCCTCACAGCTTTCATTCCTGCCTGTGTTTGTGCCTGGAATTGCCCTGATCCAGGTGCAGCACCTTGCATATCCATTCAGTTTACATCAAAGCTCCATTCTGCTTAGCACAAGAAAACTGATAATGAAAATTGGTGTGAACACCTGCGCCTCCAAACTGAATCTTAGCTTCAGGTATTCTTTCAGTGCTGAGTCTCATGAAAAATACCATGACCACTGCAAGGTGACACAGCCTCCAGGGAAGTGCTGCTGATCCTGAACATCCTTGGCTGTTCAAATGATGGCATGCTGGTCTCCTGGGTGCTGAGCCAGAGCCATGCTAGGAATATTCAAGGCCTTATAATGAATGTAAGGGGGGGCATTACTTCTCTGTTCTTCTGTGCTTTCCTGGGCCAAAACAAAGCTACACAAGTATTCAGTTTTTCCTGGGGCAATCTGTGCCAAATAAAGATGTAATTTTTTTGGGGGAGCGGGGGCCGAAGGGGTGGGAGGGGGATGTTCAGCACACACTGTAATTTAAGAAAGTAGTTTTCCCTTGAATGTGAATCTTAGATGCTAACTGAAATCACAGATGGACACATGTGTGCAGAGGTGAAACCTCTCATCGAGCAACTGTCATATAAACATTAAAATTCAGAAAACCTTCAGGTGCAGCCGACCTACCTTAGTAGGGGCAAAAGCTTCACCACTTTTTCCACTGTAGTGACTGTCTTAATAAAGAGAGATCACCCTTACTGGTAATCTCTGCATTATCTGGATCCTTAGTCACCCACAGCTGCAGCAAAAATTAATTGTAATTTGAACAGTTAGGTTAATTAATAATTAATAATTATTTAATAATTAATATATAATTAATATAAAAACCTGTTTGTTTATTTTAAAAAGATAACACATATTTTACTTTCAGGTAGAATAATTATGGAGTTGCCTTCATAAGTTTTGGATTTCTAACTACCATTGTTGGCAACAATAAACTATACTTCTCTGACATCTTTCAGGAGAACAATTCCACTGTTCAGGTACTGCTTGTCAGGGAATTCTCTTCATCTCATGGAGGGAGAGTCACTGGGCTAATGAGAATATCTACACTGCTCTTCCAGTTTTTCTTACCAACAGGCAAAACTGTCACTTTCATTTTTACTCTACTGCCACAGTTTATAGTTGGCAGAGGCTGAAAACTGTGCTCAACTCTTCATTTACCTAAAAAAATCCACTTAATGAAATCCATGCCTTTGCATGATTAAATGCCACATCAAAAAGAGCGTTTGCAGAATGGAGTTTGAAGAGCTGACCCAGTTTGTCACACCCCCTAAGCCTCACTGACTCCTGCCTCCCTCAGCATGGTCCTGCTCATCTGGTGACACAGATAATCAAGATGTGATTCACCTGAAGGAGGACAGGCATTTGCATCTGATCATTGGCACTGGCTGGCTCAGTGGTCAGGGAGAGGAGGAGGAGGAGGGGGAAGAAGAGGATGGCAAGAAAAGCATTTCTGTGCTGTAGTTCTTACAAAATGCAGAACTGGGGTGGGTCAGCTCAGCAGCAATTTCAAGGTAACACTTTTCCCTGTCAACTGCAAAAACCATGTCAAGGAGGCATGACCAGAGATAATTTCCTCTCAATTTAGCTGTAGTGAAATCAATTGATCGTGTACTTTGCTTTATTCGTTGTGATCGATGCAGTACAAATTTTCCTTTGACTCTTCCCTCTGCCTCACTACTTCTAAACACATTTGTACCAGCAGCAGTGTTGACACAGGCCTGGTTACCCGTGACAGGCATTAAAAGCAAGACAGCCTGCTGCAAACACAAGCAGAATATAGAGATGAAGAGCAGGCACTTCAAACTGAACCTGGCTATGAATGAACTTTGCAAAAAAACCCAGAAAATTACAAAAAAAAAAAAAACCCACACTGAAGAATTGCAGCCATGCAGGATGGCGTATTTAAAAGGAGTGTAGACGTGGCATTTGGGTACAGGGTTTAGTGGTGGGCTTGGCAGAGCTGATTTAATGGTTGGATTTGATGATCTTAGAGGCGTTTTCCAGCCTTAATGATTCTGTGTTCTGTCTCTGCACTCCACAGGCTGAACAGTAGAACTCACCATGTCGCAGACATCTTTTATGAAAAATCCTTTCCTTAGGATTCTTCCTCTTGAGAGGCCGAGAGGCCTCAGGAACAAAATGTAAACAATTATTATCTGCTGCTGTGGAATGCAACAGGTGGATCTTTGATTGGCCCATGTTGGATGTTTCTAGTTAATGGCCAATCACAGCCCATCTCGGACAGAGAGTCCGAGCCACAAACCTTTCTTATCATTCCTCCTTATTCTATTCTTAGCTAGCCTTCTGATGAAATCCTTTCTTCTATTATTTTAGTATTGTTTTAATGTAATATATATAATAAAATAATAAATCAAGCCTTCTGAAACATGGAGTCAAATCCTCGTCTCTTCCCTCATCTAAGACCCCTGTGAACACAGTCACACCACCACATCCTGGAGTGCAGCAGAGCCCAGAGAGAAACTTCCTTGAAAGGGGTTTTTGGGGCAGATCTGATATTGAACAGAAAGACACAGAGAAAAACACAGGTTTTGCCTCTACACAGACAGCACTTTTTTTTTTTCAAATGAATGCAGAAAAATGTGGTTACAATAAAGAAAAACAAGCAAACAAGGGTCACTAATTTATATATCACGCCAAACAGCTCCCTCTTTAACCAGCAGAACCAGGAAGAACAAGGTATACATAATAAATCCTTGCTGCATTATTTGATGAACTAACAAGAGGAATTCATGAGAAGGAGGAAAAGAAATGCATTTATAAACTCAAGGTGTTAATGCATAAATAGGCATAAAAGAGTGTGCTAAAAAATTCTGAAATTCTGTGCTTCCCTTTGTGGCATTTAATAAATAGCTAGAAATCACACAAATATCTCAAAAGTTAAAAGTTTCCATGACATTTTTACCACAGGCATTAGAAGTATAAACTGTTAAGTATATAAAGATAACCTTTACACCTGACTATCTACTTTTAATTATGTAGTAAGTTTTATAAGCCATAATGTACTATATCCCCTCTTAAAAATTAAAATAGTTTGAGCAAAATATCAAATATTGTGAGGCACTCTGCTGGAATTAAGTCTTTTTTTGAAATGCAAGTGCAAAAAATATCCTCAGCACAAAATCAGTCACATTTCTGACAATGCAGGTTTCTTATCCTACTCATCTCTATGTATTTCAATGCTTTAACATAACAATATTAGAATTTAATTTGGAGACAATCTTGATGGCACTGTCCATTTTTATTTCCCAACAGATTCTTCATTTGTGCATTCCCCAAGATTCTGGCTGTCTGGCCATGACCTACTCCGTGTCTTCTGAGCGGCTTGGTTTTCCTATAGCTAATTCACCACCTTGTTTGTACTTTTCAGCATAATAATCAGAGTCAAAGCTCACAGAAAAATCTGGGGAACTCACATAAACATTTCCACTGTCTATTGTGATCTTATAAATCCTTTGTTTGACTCCTTTTGATTGCCACTTTGGTGTTGGTGATGGCTCCTGAGGATTTATTCCTTTGTACAGTCCTTCTCCTGTTTCCAAGGTAATTTTAAACTTATGCCAAGGACAAACAATACATGCTTGTCCATCGATATCCTGCAGGAGGAAGAAGAAAAGATAGCAAGTAATCTTCTAGGACAGAAGGTATGTTTGGTTGTAAGGGTGTCTGAGGTTATAAGGTTCTCTATATAGTGTTCAGATAAAAGCATTACAAAAAAATCCATTAGAGTTTTCACATGACTCCACGCCTCTGCATTAGTTTTATTTTGCTTACATACCTCTATTTCTCCAAAACACAAAGGGCCTCCTTCATCTGAAACATGGCAGAATACCATATTAATTTATACAGCAGATTTTATGCTTAATTCTAACAACACTGATATCACACAGGCCAATATCTTACGGTAGCAGCGAGAATCCAGAGCATGAAATTTCCCCTCATGGTAAAAAACAACAATTTCTCTGCCATCGATTTTGGGTGTTATTCTTTGGGACTTCTTTATGTCATCTTCTTTGCCAATGAATATAAGACCATCTGGCTGCATTTCAGCTCCTCCTGTGCTTGAGCTGTGGGAATCCACATCCTTTAAACACACAAACAAATAAATTAAAAGGTCACTTAGAAAGCAATTCACGTTTGGATTTCATGTGAGGAGAGGGAGAGAAGGTTTCAGTGAAAGACTGTCGGCGTGCAGAGGTAGAAAAGCACAAGAGCTTGGTGACAATGTTCAGTTACTGTGTTCACTAGCAGAACTGACAGGACAAGGAAAACCAGATGCTGGAAACCAGATACCTGAGGCTCAGGCAAGATAAACTCTCAATCACTATTTGTTTACTCTGCACCTAAACCACTTTCACCCCTCAAAACACACGTGCAAACAAATATAAGGATGGCCAATGTAAAGTACTCTACAGTTCAGGTATGCAACAGGTAACACTGACATGTAAATCCAATACTTTTCCATTATATTATGGCTAGAAATATAAAGTGATTAAAATTAATAAAATATTATTCTGCAAAGGAAAGAAAACATTTTTTATTGAGAAGCTGTATGCAACCTGGCATTTCTAGTAAATTTTCCTGTCTTTCCTTCCCTCCTCTTATGTATTTCAAACATATAATAGACTCTCCCTCTCACAAGACAGAACATAAGCAGTTTTATGAAAACAGCCTTCCCTTTAAATTTACTTGCAATTAGCTACTGTGTTCCAGTTCTTCCCAAATTTCCAATACAACCTTGCTTCCTCAGTAAAACAAAGCCAGACCAGGTCTTTATAAACACAGAAAGGGTAAGCATGGATAGGGGGAGGAGGGGGTGTCTCTCTGGCTGCAGGAGGCTGTACTGTACCTTTGGTCCATACCAGATTGCAATGAAGATGAGAAAGCAGATGAAGAAATGAAGGCTGAGGATGATGAGGTCCAGCATGGCCTCCCTTCAGGTCTGTCACCTCTGCCCTGCCTTGTCCCCATGTGTCACAAGGTGCTACTCAGCCCCTCTTTAAGCACAAGCTGGAGGCAGCGGGGCCAGGCCCTGCAGCACCCTGTGACGGGGCTGTAGAGGCTCAGTGCATCAGAAACTGGCTCTGCCAGGGCTGATAAGAGCCAGGGACACGCTGGGGCTGGCCTGATAAGGGAGGAGCAAAGCTTCCAGTTCCCCCTGCTGCTGTCCTCGCCGTGAGCCCAGTCCTGTGGCCTGCTCCCAGAACCCTGCTCAGAGCCACATGCGGTCTGTTCTCAGGATCAGCAAATGCAGGTTTCCTCTTAGGCCACCGTGCTGGGGAGGCTGGTTTAAGTGCCAGCGTGGCATTCCCAAGACCAGTTGTGAACTGATCTGCACGGGATCAGATCTGCTCCCTGCTTTCCAGTTCAAGGAACAGCCACCCAGTCTTACCCAGAAAGTGAAACGTCACTGCCAGGCTCACAGCATGATCCAGTAAAACATTCACATTCAGTTTTTTTCAGGTGATAAGCAAGCTAACCTCAGGAACCAGAGTAGGAAATCCCCAGTTTTTGCTATCACCTTTCTTTTGGCTGACTCTCCCTATAAACTTTCCAAATTGCCAAAGACACTAAAATGCAGAAGCCTGTAATTAAAACCTTTCTTTATGAGATGCTTCTGTAAACCCCTGTGTATATAAATGCATACATCTCTAGAAACAGAAACACACACACACACACGTATTTGTGTACACACATACCTGTTTGTATCTCCCAACCAGTATTAGAACACACCTCACCTCCAGCTCATTTAGATAACTTCTTACACTCAGCTTGGATTTTGCACGAATGAATTATCCAGGCTTCCACTCTGAAACCTGACTGACACCATCAGCAGCACATCGTGGATCCCGAGCAGCCTAAACTGTGCCAAAAAGCTCCTTTCACAGCTGATACTTGCACACTTATCTATGAACAAATGTAGGCTAAGGACTACACAGGCACGTCAGGGGCCCTCCAAAAGAAACACTCAAGGCTACTTTCTTCCCCTAGATAAGAGGAAATGGGTCACATCACCTCCTCGCAGATCCCAAGACAGAATCCTGAGCTATCGGAGCAATTCCAAATCGTGCAAGTGAGCACACTTCAGTCAGTAAGAGGAAAGGTTGTTTCCAGGCTTATGCAGAGTAATTTAGCCTTCTAACAGTTTTTTTCCTGATATTTTCTTAAGAGGTTGGCTGCTTTGATATTTTCTGAGTCACTGCAGACAGCATGGCCAGAATTGTCCCTGATGCCAAGTGCCACCTGGTGGGAACAGCAAAGGGGTTTGCAAGCAGTGTAAGGGCTCCTTCTCCAGCTGGAAACAGAGCTGGCTTTGTAAATTGTGGCAATTCACTGCTGTACCCTGCTCTGAATAATTTTTCCCTATTTTGGGTAAAAGAAAATTACCCCTGCCACAGGGCACATTATTTTATTTTATTTTATTTTATTTTATTTTATTTTATTTTATTTTATTTTATTTTATTAATTTATTTTATTTTATTTTATTTTATTGTTTTATTTTGTTTTATATTGTTTTACTTTGTTTTATTTTGGTTTTTTTTTTTGGTTTTTTTTTGGTAACATTTAATTTAATTTCATTTCGTTTTCTCCCCGCTGTGTTTCCTTGTCAAACTTCAAAAAGCGTGTAAGATCAGCAGGATGGCAGTTGCTACACAAGTTGCCCAGATATTATTCTCATTCAGAATTCTGAATTCTTATTCAGACCCTGAGTTTTTGTTACCATTACAAAGCCTTGCAATATTTTGGTCATATTTGTGGATTTTGGGATGCATCATTCAGAAATAAAATTGTCCAGTCTGTTGTTGGGAGTTTTTTGGTAGTTGCTGCTGTTTAAACCCACCAGAAGAGTCTGGATGTGACGGTTTGATTTTGAGCAGGCTGGTGCAATTCTTGCAGTAGTTAACTAATGAGCTGCACAGACTGTGACAGGCACACTGCAATGGGATGTTGTATGTGTCTAAAACCTGCCCTGCTTGTGGCAAAAGGCTTCTAAAACATTGTTATAATTATTCCTGCCTTTTAAGGCAGAGCAATGAAGACTGTATCCTCCTCACTTAGTTCTGTTGCTGTTCATAAGATTTTTCACTGCACTCACTGAACCAGCTGACTTTTTTTCATCATTTTGACATTACAAATAAAACCTATACTTTTCTGTGATGTGTGAGCTCTGTTTCTGTGCGGTCGGGCAAGAGCAACCTGCAATCTTTAGAGCTGGTAGCAAATGTGTTATTAAAACCCTCAGCATGATGATGAGAGCTCACGTGTACAAAAACGATGGACAAACCAAGGCAGGTAACATCAAAATCTCAGTGGGTTCTTTTTTAGTAATAATGGTGAAGCCTAAACCACCCCCCCAAACACAAAGGGGCTGTGAAGCACATTCCCACCGATTTGTGTCGGCCTCCCTATCTCGTGCAAGATCACATCTACTTTGGCCATTCCTGACAAATATTTTGAACTAAATTCCAGTGGCAGAGTTTGCATAACTTGGCAGGCAGTTTTCATGCTTAAACACTTGGAGTTCTTCACTTTTTTCCTCCACATTGCTCATCAGAGGAGGCCTGCCTGGAAACCAAAATAATTTCTCTTTCCTGCTCTGGGTGGCAGCGTTTTCCAGGCTGTGAAGCCTTAGTCACTGCAGAGGGCTCCTCAAGGTTCCTCTGACAGCTGATACCTCATACAACTCGCAAGTCCCGTGTTTGTATTATTTTCCTCCAAATGCTCTCATCTTTTTATGATGTCACAAAGCAGAATCAATGCCCTGAGCATTCACTGCAGTTATTAAAACAGTTGCCTCTTGTGACTCCTTTAAGTCATACCCACATGTCACTCATTTCCTTTTCCACCCCATCATGTGGTTGGCTAGTGCTCTGCTTCAAGTTCTCTAAAATTTCCAGGCATTATTGCACTTTTTTTGAACTGCAAAAATGCAGCTCGGACAGTTTTTTGTTCACCAATATAATGTTTTTCCCTTCCCTTTTTATTTTGACTTCAAACTAGTCCATGATTATTTTACCTGATTGATTTCAGGTATTTTTTTCCAGCTAATCAAGACTCCTTTGGATTTTAGCCTATCCTGAGGAGCGCTGGTAGCTCTCCCAGGGTGCATTTTCTCAAGCTTAGCAAGAAGAGAGTGCATACTCCTGCATTCAATTACTTCCCAAAAAAATACCAAACAGCACTACATTGAATTCTTGCAGACCAATTATTTTATCTGGGGAAAAGGCACAAAGTAAAATACAAGAGTTTTAAAACTCATTATCTATATTAGTTTTTGATATAAATAGTTGGAAGACAAAGCTATTCAGATTTTATGTCCTGTTTTCAACTGGATAACTGGTTGCAAATATTTGAGAAGCGACAAGCAGACAAATCTTTTGTTCTGCTTTTAGAAAATGAAAGTGAAACAATATAGGATTTTTCACTGGCTTTCACTGCCAGAAGTGCAGTTTTATCTCCTGCTCCATGTTCTCTCCAGAAACTGCAGTTTACACATGACTCTGAAAGAGCAGGTTTCGCAGTCTGTATTGCAAAGAATGTTTTCCTGAGTCTTAGCTTGAAAGATCCCAGATAAACCTTCTAAAGTTCAGTTTCAATAAGATTCATCTCCTACATGTTTTATCACAGGTCACTTCAAAAATTCACTATTAATGTTAACTTCCATGTGTATTTAGGCAATTTAATGTCAGTCTTATTTCTTATTTCATTCTCATTATTTCTCATAATGAGTGCCTGCATATCCAAGGAGGTAAGAACTACATCCATTATAATATCTTATTTTCATGTTATTACATATTATCCTGCTGGTCCAGATCAATAGTACATTTCCTACATGGAGTCTTTATCACATTTCTTCCACATGACCCTTCACAATGGAAATTTCTCTGATAAGCTAATGAACCTGCCATCCTTTCATGTTTAATATTTTTCCTGGATGCATTTTTGCTATCATTTCTGTAGTAAACTGTTAGGCATGACTGCTAGCAAAGACTGTTTGTGTCTAAACCTCCATTTTTAACAGCAAATAATTCTGAATCTAATGATTCCCTGTAGTTGTGTTGATGACAGTAACAGAAATAAGGAAATTGTTTTTGTAAGAAGCCAAATATCTCACAGAGCTGAAAATATATCATGTGCCACAAGAAAAATGTACTTTCTAAATATTCCTTCCCCTCTGTACCAGTGAGGGAGCATGCAAACCCCAGGGAATCATGGTTTCCAATCCTGTAAATTAAGACCAATTTGTACTATCATTTTTATGAATGAAGACCTTACTGCAAACTAGGAAGAATTCTGAATGCCCAATTAATGCTTTCTTCTAAACTGTCAATAATATGCTGCTAAGGAAGACTTCAGGAATAACTTTACTCTTTAGTCCATGCACAACAGCACCTCATCCATGCCCTAAATTTTCTCTCTCCCTGCAGCTCTGCTTTGCCAGTCTGTCCCATTCACAACTATTTCCATAATTTCAGTCAACACTTGGTCCTCTTGTTAGTTCTTTAGTTAGTTCCTCAGTTCCTCTTGCACGAGTCACATAAAACATTCCATATTTTACTGCAGTTACTGTGCCTCTGACTGCTTCTTGTGAATTCTTTACAGAGTACTCTCACTTCATCTTGCAAAAGATTCAAAAATATACAGTTATTTGTCTTGTAGACTGGGTAAGCAACATCCATATGATTTATTCCCAGACCTTTTTATTCTTCCCCCCCGCCAAAGTCCAGCCTATCAATATTTAAAAAAAAAAATAATCAGAATAATACCTACCAAGTGTGGCATCTTCCCCTGTACATACAGCATAATAAAATACTTTCAGTTTTCTCACTTCCTCCTCTGAGAACTCTCCTGTGCAATTTCTTGGTGTACAATGAGTAATAATCTACCTCTGCAACTATTTTGGCATTTTAATAGTTACATAAAGGTAAAAAGAAATTACAATACTTTAGCAACTAAATTTAACAAATTTTTAAAAAATCACAAAACCTCCCAAAACTAAACAAAAAAAGCAGATGTAATTTAAAACCTTTTACCATATATTTATCGTTTTCATTCTGTGGTCCCAGAAACACAGAGGCTAATCTGTTACACAGCATTGTTACCTCCTTCATGTTCTCCTCTGCTTCCACAGATACTAAGCTATTTTAAAAGATGCTTGCACAAATCAGCTAGAAACAAAGCCTAGGAGCCAGAAATATGTGCTTTATCAGGTCATGTCTTTTTTGTTTTAAGGGGGTACTGCAGAATAATCTCCTACAGTTTTACTCTATAGAAAATACAGAAACACTGGCGTAGCATCTTATTAGCTGTAGCATAACTATAAACCATAAAGATTGGGCATTATGTGAGACTACAGAACAATATAGAAATTCATTTATCCTATAAGGTCTTCAGGACAGTGCATGACAGATCATGACACCTTGATAGAAAGAATTCAGTACATTACACCAATTTTATAGTACTCTTCTTCTTTTTTTTTTTTTTTTTTTTTTTTTTTTAACAGGTGCCGATCCATTTAATTATGAAGAAGTGTAAGATAATCCTGTTGTTTTCTGTGGTAATTCAGGCCTATGAAAGAAGCCACATGCCCTGAAAAAGTGCTACCTTGGTGCAAAATGCAGAAGACCATCTGCTCAGCAACACAAGGTTTCACAAGCGTATTTTGCTGGTACTCTGTTCTGTATTATCTCCCCAGCAGACCTAAAATTTAATTTAAGTTCTAAGTTCATCATCAATGCACTCAAAAGAGAGATTGATCTTTGTCATTTTCAAAACACAGTTGCACTCCAGAAGAATCAGCAAATGGTGAGTAAATGGTGGCTTTCATCAGCAAATGGTGGTTCACATACTGGGAATGTGTAAATAGTGGTGGAAAGGACCTCAGCAGCCTATGGGGTTTACATATTCTAGCTGGATTAAGGATGAGGAAACTTTTAACAGAGATGTTATAACTCTGTCTGTGACCTGAATAAAAGGAACCCCTGCTTTCCAAGACACATCTCACCTAGCATTTAGCACCTAGAAAGTTTTCCTTCATGTGCAAGCTAGATTTTGCTTTTTGCAAATATTTCCCCTGCCCTGCTCTCCTTATCCCCCAAAACTTCTCACCATTCCTAGAAGAACCACAACCCTGTATGCAATGACATTCATGTTTCTCAGCCTTTGTTTGTATGTCCTTGTTTCCAAGTATTTCTGATTTTATTGCACACAGAGATTTTACAGCCCTGTAATAGAAAAGGCCATAAGTTGCATAAACTCCATAAGTTGATTTTTTGTTTTAAATAAACATAATTTATTTTTAAACTCAATATTCTGTCCTTCAGCAGCAGAGAATGCTGATTCCTTTATGTGGTGAAAGCTGTTGTAAGCCATTTACATTTTTGTAGTAGAGAGTGGTGCCTGAAGACACGATGTGAGACAGAATAAAAAATGTCCACTTTTTTGGAATTTATTTCTTAGCAAGTACTATTTGTTTGTTTTCCATATAACAAGAGTTTTCTGTACTCTGAAAACACTGAAAAGCTACAGGCGCACAGAAGAGGTTAACAGAAAAGAGAGATTTCTGTTGTGTCTTACTACTTCATATCCAAGTTTCATATATTCACAATACACCTCAGAGAGAATGATTCCATAAATTGTCACTTCTAACAAGCACTACGTAGACTGTCCTAAATCATGAACTTCAGATACATACTGAAAAACAAAAATACAGCTAAGTATAGCAACAATTTCCTTCTGTTTAATATCAGCAAAAAGCCTTCCTGGTGCTGTGACTGTGGGCTGTCAGGAGAACATGAGGGCACAGGACACAAGCAGAGAGGTGACATTTGAGCACAGACCTCTGGTCCACATCTGCTTCTTCCCAGCTTCACCATCCCTGTCTCTTCTCCTCTGCTGATACGTCCACGTCTTCTCTCACTCCACCTTTGTCCTGGAGTAAAGATGTACTAAATATTGGAAGCATTGTGCCACCCCTGCTCAAAGAAAGCATTTTGGTATAAAATTTGGCCATGTGGGAATTCACAAAGTGGCCATCCTCTGGGGGAAGTGGAGAGGAAAGTGCTGACCTCTTCTCCCTGGGATTCATGGCAGGACACATGGAAATGACTCAGAGCTGTGTCAGGAGAGGTTCAGGCTTGACATGAGGAAGCATTTTTTACCAAGAGGGAGGGCAAAACTTTGGAACTGGCTTCCTGGAGAGATGTTCAATGCCCCAAGCCTGTCAGTGTTCCAGAGGCATTTGCACAGTGTTTTTAATGTGACTTTAACATTGCGTCATCCCTGAAGGGATCAGGGAGTTGGAAGAGATGATTCTTGTAGGTCTCTTCCAAATGAAAAAAACCCTTTATTCTTCCCCTTCCCCTTCCCCTTCCCCTTCCCCTTCCCCTTCCCCTTCCCCTTCCCCTTCCCCTTCCCCTTCCCCTTCCCCTTCCCCTTCTTTATTTTCATTTCCTTTCTTTTCCTTTCTTTTCCTTTCTTTTCCTTTCTTTTCCTTTCTTTTCCTTTCTTTTCCTTTCTTTTCTCTACTGTAATTCACCAACATACTGTTTGCATGGAGGTTCTCAGGTAATTTTTCTCCCCATCTCAAGGGAATATGGTGGCTGATTATTTTGTAAAGTGGTGCAAAGCCCTTGCAAATAAAAAATTAAATAATTCAGAACAGATAATGTTTGTTCCCTGTTTGCCTAAGGTGGCTAATTTGAATAGAAGTGAGAAAAATATCATTTTGCCCATTATCAGCTCCACACAAGGTGGATAATGGGCTTGTTCTGGGCATATGCTGGGGCTTTCAATAAAAATTCTCCCAAATAACTCTCTCAGGCTGCTATTCAACTGCAAGACATACTTACCATCATCCTCCTTATTATTATTATTTCACCACCAGTATTACCATCACTATTATCCCTCAAAACATCCAATAGCTCAATTGTAGAAGATCCCAAAGGATACAACGGACAGAAAAATCCAATTTCCAATTATCCTGTTGAAGCTAAAATGCTCTCATTACTATCAGCCCTGTTCTACAACATCTGAGAGACTGAACCCTTGTGAGAGATGCTGTCAGATAAACACTGGCACAGCTCTTGAAGAGAGACGATTCTCCCACAGAAATCTACAATGTTTATTAAGCAAATGTGCTTTTTTTAATTTTCTTTTTTTAGTCTGTATTTTTTTTTTAAACAAACATTTCAAACAAAAGCTATATTTAACATAACATTCTCCTATATTAAACATTGGACTTTAGATATAGCATCAGGTGCATAAGTTTCTTTCTGTCTCCATCTTTTCAAGAATATAGATCAGATAATCCTTACTATCAATTTCATACTCCGCTCTTTTTGTAGTTGAGGAGATATATTTCCAAATTAACACTTCCGTATTTATTATTTGAAATTTCTGTAATAATCTCTGAGAGTAAAAAGGCCCCCATCCTGAACAAATTAAGGAGACCAAACCTAAAAAATTTTCAGTCTGTGTTGCTATTGCTTCTATGACACATAATTCCCTAGGGATAGGCACTAACCATCCAAGTGACAATTTACAAAGGACACTGCACAGAACTAGACTTTGTGAGGTCTCATAGGGAACCCAAAAACAGTTAAGCACTGAAATTGTGCTCTACCATAGGAAACAGTTCTTGTAAATTACTGAAATGTTTTAATATTACATTTACAATGGCACTGTTCCAAATATTTTAACCTTACAGCGGAAGCTCTTCATTACCTCACTAGCCACCCTTCCATCACTCATCAGTTCATAGTAAATGTAATTTTCTTTTACCTTTTAGAGTTCATAACAGGAATGCACTCAGAAGAAAAAAATCCTTCAGTTTATGTTTTTGGGCAGCAAATGCTCCTGGATGACACAGCACTGTAGAATACATAATTTCATTTAGCACCAGTAGAGCTAACCATGACATCCCAGCAGCTGGAATCAGCTTGCAGACAAGTTTGTCTAAAGACTAATTGCCTCATCTGGTACACCACTATAACTGGCAACCGGAACAGGCGCTGTGTAGGACAAACTGGAAATAAAGCTGCAATCATAAGGTGGAATTTGAAAAAGGGACTTGGACCAGAAACTTCTTTTGAGAAAGTACACAACTGACGTGTCATCCTGTCAACCACATACTCACAACTTTCTCCAACACAGAAAGGGTTTGTTTGAACAGCTGTAGGCCACTTTGGTTAGTGCCCAGGCAACATGTCTATTGAGTGAAAGAAGCTGCTTGAACAGACTGAGAATATGAAAATGCTGCAGCTTTTTCTGGAGACCCACTCTACAAGGACTATGTAGGATTTCTTGGTTTTGAGGGACCTTAAGCAGTGTCCTAATTCTTGAGCAACTTTATCAAGCACATGTCATCCAGGATCTCAAGCTGTGTTGCAAGCAGAGCATGTCATCACTTGGTTAGCCTCAAGAAGCAATTTAGGAGCTGAACTTCCAGCCAGAACATCCCACCAGCAAGCACTGTGAGAAGCACAGAGGGTGTTCCTGACATAACACAGCAGCTGTAAGGGGCTGTTCAAGCCACAGGGCACTGCTCTGCAGACCTGACACTTCTGCCCAGCCTTCTTCACTGAGAAGAAAACATTTGTCACACTTATCTTAACAGGTGAGAGTGTTCCAGAGGGAGCACCACCCACTACTGAGGCAAGCACACTTTCAAAAGAAAGCCCAGACCTTTGAACAGGAGTTGAAGCATTTTATTTTTTCCAGAAAATAAACCTAGTACTTCCAGCTCTCCACTAGTGTAATCAAAATGGTAATCTGCCTTTGATATAGGCATGGAGCTTATTTTGGATTCCTCAGTAAGGAGGGCTTGGGTGAGGCAGTGAAACCAAGGCTTCCCCTTTCCTGTGAGTACAGCAGGTCCAGTATGCTGGGTGAACAGAGAGAAGAGTGATGAGAAAACAGTAAAAGATTTTCTGGTTTTAGCTGTTCACAAGGGTATGTATACTATATGTAGTATATATATATATATAGTATATGTTTATTTATGCTGTGTGTTTGGGAATGAAAATATGTATTTGACATATACAGTATGAATTTGGGAATGAAGAAAAATCTTCTCTACCTGTCTTGATTGATATTGGATGTATTGATACAAACTTATGAATAATAAATTCACTGTAATAAAGCTACTAGAAATTCATAAAAGCTACTGGTTCCTGTATCCTTTTATCTGGGTTTATTTGGAATTGTAGTGTTTTTTATAATTAATAAAAGCCTGAGTCAAACAATATGTGAGGCCCAGCATCTTATCTGTCTGTCCCAACCGTCCTACCCACTTCTACCTTAACTCAGTCAAATTTTTCACGTGTGATTGGAGGAACAATCCACCCCATCCCTAAAGTTCCTGGGACACAGCATGCCAAGAACAACAGCTTTTATCGACCTTGCTTTCCCTTCTGCTTTCCAAGCCCATGGAAGGGGGTTTATTCCGCGCAGCATCTCTGTTCCTGGAGTGGTTGCCGTTCCCCGCTGCGGGTACCACACCTGGCACCACCACCAGATCCTGACCCCTGCCATGGGCCTGATGCAAGCCTGGAGCACATTCCTGGGAACAGAGCCTGTTATAAGTGATCAATCATGAGCCAAATTATCAAAAATTGTGAAAATATTTATCTTTTTGCGCAACCGAAATATGGTCCTCAAAACCACCACAACCAAAGAGGCAGCGTCGAGCCGGGGATCGGCACTGGGTGAACTTGGATCCAACCTCTATCGCATCAGATCCTTCTCCCTTCACAAGAACCATGTCTAGCGACAAGGTTTTAT
Source organism: Zonotrichia albicollis (assembly GCF_047830755.1). Taxonomy (NCBI): domain Eukaryota; kingdom Metazoa; phylum Chordata; class Aves; order Passeriformes; family Passerellidae; genus Zonotrichia; species Zonotrichia albicollis. The sequence goes on from NC_133860.1 coordinate 76,447,642, forward strand.
ACAGTTTGTTGTGCCCGAGGCAAAGGAGTCCCGATTTCTTTTGTAACTCTTCACATTCATCGCTGTTCCTTTCAGTGTGCAGAGTGGGACAAAGATAGTCTCCAGGTGGATAGTCAGTATTGATGGGCTCTGCGGGAACCTTGTATTCAGATATATAATTCTGGCATCGCTGGCTATCTTGATTGATGCTATCAGCAGGGCAATGATCGCTCTTAGGCGGTATCCGATGACTCGAGATACTGGTGATCATCATCCTGGAAGCGTCTGTTCTTACGCTAGAGCATTGATCATTAGCTGTGTCCGGGAATCTTAGAATCTGAATGGACATCCACTCTTGGGCCCTGTGTGGTCAGAGACACATTCGGATTTCGCAATCTTTATAAAGCACATTCTTTAATAGCATGAATTATTTCTAGCATATATTACAGAGCCGATATTGGTACCAAGCCCCCCGGGAAGCTCTCGCTGCTGCATCCTCGCTGCCGCAGCCCTGACATCCTGTCACAGACATCTTTTGTGAAAAGTCCTTTCTTGGGATTTTTCTCCCTTCTGAGAAGCTGTGGCCTCAGGAACAAAATGTAAACAATGGTTATCTGCTGCTGTGGAATGCAACAGGTGGATCTGGGATTGGTCTCCTGTGGATGTTTGGATTTACTGACCACTCACGGCAGAGCTGCTCTTGCTCTCTGCCGGGACACAGAACTTTGTTATTCATTCTTTTCTATTCTTAGCTTAGCTAGCCTTCTGAGAACTTTTCTTTCTATTCTTTTTAGTATAGTCATAATGTAATGTATATATCATAAAATAATAAATCAGCATTCTGAGCATGGAATCAACATTCTTGTCTCTCTCTTCATCCTGCAACCCTTGTGACCACTGTCACAGCATCCCCGCCGTGATTCCCCGTGGGACGGGCCTCTTCCCTGGGTGCTTATCAGGAGCCACAGATGGCCCCCAAAGAGCAGCATGACCCAGGGCTACAGCTCACAGCGTGTCCTTCCTGGCACTGCAGGAGCTGCATCTCCCACCGTGCCCGGGCAGGTGCTGCTGCCGTGTCCCTTGTGGCCGTGGGTGACAGGAGGGCCACAGCGGAGCGCACCTTGTGGTGGCCAAGGCATCTGTGCCTTTCTGGGCACAAATGTCTTTCCAGGAGATGCTGATCAATGTAAATTGGAGAGACTTTTCCCAGTGTTTTTTGAGCTCCAAGGGAACATTTGAAATTTGTTTTCCTTGTTTTTCCTTTCATTACTTATTATCCACTAATTTATCTTACAGAATTAGTACTTGACCCTTTTGTTACTCTTTTTCTTCTGCATTTCAGCTACTGAAAGATCTTTTTTCTTCTTCAGCTGGTCGCTTTTCCTTTCTGTGCTGATGCCACCATGGTTTCTCAGACAGTTTTCATGACAATGGTGCTTCTAAGGCTTGAGGCAAAAACTTTGACATACGCCAAAACAGTGCATGGTTATCCTGACAAGTGCTCAAAAGCACGAATGCCTCTGTGGTGTGTCCTTAAAGGCTTTTACTTTTTGGCTCCCTGGCTGTATTTGGAAGTGCTCTAAGTGTGTGTGAAGGAGAGGAGCACTGTGGGCCACACAGTGCCAGCGACAGGCTGGCCGTGGAAAAGGCTGGCAAGAGAAGCCCTGGTCCCCAGGAATCATTCAAGCACATGTCCAGTGCAAAATGCCTCTTGGAAACAGTTCACTGCTTAGCAATTCCACTTTAAAAAGAGGCTACATGCAGGGTGTCATACTAACTGATCTGCCTGTCCTATAACACATCTCTCCCTATTTAAATTTATCTAAAACCGTAACAAAACTTTAATTCTGGAGTGATTATTTTGTATCATTTAGCTGCTTGGAACATTGATTGAATCCTGTACTGGAACTAAACTTGAGCGTTTCTAAGGCATATCATTTTTTTCTGGCAGTTCTTGGTGTGACTGTAATTTGGGATTTTGCACTGTGTTTAAAATAATCTCTATGCAATTATAGTAGATATAATCAATATTTTGAGTTCAATATATCTTTTTATAAGAACTGATTATATGTAATTTTTACTTGGTGTCCATAATGTCAAATAAGGAGGTGGGAACAATGTTAAAGAGATAGCTGGAGATACCATATGAAATAAAGGATATAAGAAAGCCTCAAAGAACTGCAAGGTAATTATTTTATTACTTGGAAAGCAATATTTTTTGCATATTTTGTTGGCTGTTCCTACCCATACAGGTGTAAAGTAATGTGGAGTATGGAGTACCTTATTGACATAATGGTTGAAATTGATTTTCAGGTTTCATGTTCAAAACTTCCTTGATGATTCATGTTAGTAGAGCACAGGTGAACTTTTATTCCCTTTCATTTTGCATTTCCTTATATGTGGTGATAAGAATATGAAGTGTAGAGTGCTAGTATTAAAAATCCTCTTCTAATCTAGACCCCACAGAGGAGCTTTGAGCTCCAGGTATGGTTACTGACAGAACAGTTCAGATACGTAACATTTTCTGGCCGGAAAAGCTGAATTTACTATTTCTTTCCAAAAAATTAACCTCTACTATTACCTGATTGAATAGTTCATAAACTATTCAATAATGACAAAACACAGGCCACAGATCTGTAAGATGCATTCACTCATTTTTCACTTAAAATTGAAGGCAGTCTTGAAGCAAGACAAAAATATCTACAATTCTTAGTTATTCATTGGCCTGGCAGCTGCTGGTTTAAAGCAACCTGATCAGGCCAAAGTAGAATATAAGACTTGATTGATCTTGAACCAGACCAGTTACTATCAGTCATGGTCAAGATCCACTTTTTCTCTCCCTGAAAAGTGTAAATATGGAGTTGAATACAGGAACAAAGCAGAGTTCAGGCTTGGATCATGTTGTCTGGAGGCCCTTAGTTCTGTGGTAGCTTTAGAGAAGCTGAGGTATGTATTATTTTTGTCCAGTGTAGAAGCACAGTGAACTTTAATTTCAGTGTATTGAAGTTTGTATTTATTGTTTAGGCTAAATAGCAGTGAAGCTTAGAAGGGAAAACATAAATTGAAACAAATTCATCCATGTTTGAAAATGTCTCTGCTTGTAGCTAAAGAAGCACTTGACAATACTTCTCTGCTTTAACTAGTTTATCCAGTTCATCTTGTTTTTCTTGTTTTTCTCATTCTTCCAGCTTTCAGCATGAAGTGGATTGTTACTGAATTTTGCTGTTAATTATTTAAATGTATTTAAAATGTTAAATGTATTTAGAAACATGGTGCATGACAGCCTGTTGCAGTATATACTTACCGTGCACTTGGGGTGTCTTTTTAGATTTGTGACACATAAGTTTGCATATTAAGTCAGTGTCTGACGGCAACAAAAATCTCTATTTTTCTAAAGTTCTTTGTATTTTCAATATAAATACCTTCTTAAAGTGTGATTGTTGGTGCCTGACTTAAATGTGCCTGAAACTGAAATTGCTCAGTTTGGCATTCAGATTCTGCATTTTTACCACTATACAAGACAGTATCATGCTTGGATGTAGATCTTTCATGGTGTGACTTAATGTGCTTTTTATATTGTCAGTTGTGCAGGCAGGATTATGTAATATATACAGGTTTCACATATTTGTTGGTAATTAGCTTAGGAAGCTAGGAAAGCTTTTCATTTAAAATAAGAGGACTCAGAAGGCTGTGCACAAGTATCAAGGTAGATTCTGCTCAGTGATTACTGCATTAACACTTGACTTCATAGAAGGTGATGAAGTAAGTTTTGAAGACAGAATTTGTTCTCATGACATGTAACCTTTAACACCAAATATTTTTCTTTCTCTTTTTTTCTTTTTTCTTTTTTATTAAGGTGATGAAAACTCCTATGAGAAGTCTAACCATCCCACCAAACAGATGTCAAAGGGAGCAGATCAAAAGCTCTTGGAACTCTATGTAAGGCAAAGGATATTGAATGCCAAAATTCACTGCTAGGATTTCTAATCCAGTGGATGCCATTGCTGATACACAGATTAGATACAGTTTCTAGAAAAGCCTTGTCGCATTGGTGTCACAGCCTGCTGTAACTGTAAAAAGTTTCTTGATCCTCTCCATTTTGATTGGGGAAATAATTGTACTTGAGATTAGTAGTTAAGAGAATTCTGTGTTGTCCTCCATCCTCTGACTAAACGCAGTGCTTTGAAGCATTTAGCTCTGCATTAACAAGTAGGCTTGTTTTTCCCTGCTTTAAATATATGTCATCCTATTCCTAGAGGTACAGTTCTAGACAAATCTGCCTCTCAGTTGTCATTATAACTAACTGGAGTGTTCAATTTGTTTCCATAATTTAAATTTTTTTTCAGAAAAAAAATCCCTTAAAGGAATTGCTTTCTTTTTAGTCAGTTTCAGCAGTAATGAGCAAAACTTTTAGGGTAATCAGTAGTATTTGTTTGGCAGTTGAACCTGCTAAGTTTGGTTAGAATTTGAAAGCCGTTTTTGTATTTTCTGGAAAACTTAGCATGTTTGCGTCAGATTTTCTTCCTCTTTTCTGGTGATGACCAGCAGAAATTATGTATGTAGGAAGCTTGTGGAATTATCAAGAAAATAAATGTTTAGAGGCAGTTTGAGTACTTCACTGTCTCTCTCCTAAGAAGGAAATTCCTTTTGATCAGAACTACCTAATTTTCATCACAAGAGGGTCAGGTGGGATTCCTACACGTCCCGAACTCGATTACCCGTGCTTTGTGTGCTGCCTTCCCTGCAGATGATGAGGACAGGAGGCACCTCAGGTCACCCCTGGCTTTGAGGCACCCAGCACTCCCGAGTCCCATTCCAGCATTGCCTTGCAGAAATAATCAGTTTACCACGAGGTGGAGCTATTAAATGCAGTTAACAAGGGCCCTGCTTTCTCTTTTTCAGCTCTATTGATTTTTTTTTTCCACACTGAAATTTCAACATGGGCTGCTGCTGCTGCTCTTCTCTTTGTATTCGTAGTGCTAGAGATCCAATAAGGCTTTCTTTTTTTTCTTAAGGGTTTATCCAAGGGCTGTCTGGGTCTACTCTTACTGTTGACTTCATGCGAGAGCCAGACTCAAAATTTGTACTCTTGAGGTGACCTCATTTAAGTACTGTGCCTTGGAAGGTGGACAGGTCATCTACCCAGGGAGGTGGTGGAGTCACCATCCCTCGATGTGTTTAAGGGAAGACTGGATGTGGCACTTGGTGCCATGATCTAGTTGAGGTGTTAGAACATGGGTTGGACTCGATCATCTTAAAGGTCTCTTCCAACCTAAAATTCTGTGATTCTGTGATTCTGTGATTCAGGTCCTACACAACGCCCTGGGAAGTTTTATTGCTCAGCTGGAGGCAGGTAAATATTTCTTGTTACTTTCAACATTAATCCATTGTCCAGCCTATTGTGGTAATGTTGGCAGTAGCTGGAAAACTTGTATCAGGCCTCCAGCTCTTTAGAGGTGACTGCCACCATCATATTTTCTGGGAAAATCCCCTTGCCCAGGATTTTTCTCCTGGGAATCTGAGAAGCCTCAGAGAAAAAGGAAAACAATATTTTCTCATTTGCTCCTCCATTTGCTTTGGAATGTGGTTGGAGATTGTTTATCCGAGATGGGAATTGTTTTGATTTAATGACCAATCATGGTCAGGCTGTGTGGGGACTCTGGAGAGAGTCAAGAGTTTTTCATTAGTATCTTTTAGCCTTCTGTAAATATCCTTTCTGTATTCTTTATTATAGTTTTAGCATTGTTTTATATAACATAGATCATAAAATAATAAATTAGCCTTCTAAGAATGTGGAGTCAGATTCATCATTCCTCCCAGCAATGGGGAATCCAGAAAATACCACAAGGTGACTGGGTGGGTTATTTGACCCTTTTGGCAGGTGGCTGAAACACATCAGATTTCATACAAATGAAACAGGGGGAAGGTGCAGAAAAGGCAGAGCTGCACAACCTTTGTAAGAAGATGCTCTGGTTACACAGAAGACAGTGAACAGAACCAGGCTAACATGACTGAACAATAATGTTTCTGACTCCTACTTATCTAGGTACATACAGAGTATAGTACAGCTGGGCTTAAAATGGAGCCTTAAAAGGGGCTCAGGGCACTGGGGGCACTCAGAGGGATGGCAACACTGCGGGGTCTGATGGGCTTGGAGGCTTTGAAGGGTCTGGGGAGGCTGTGGGTGTGCTGAGGCTATGGTGGGGCTGAGGGCACACCACAAGTGACTCAGTGCTCCCATTGCTTCCTAGAAATCTCTGTCTGCTTGGTGTTTCCGGAAGGGTCTCTCTGTACAGAACCAACGGACTGAGGGGGAGAGAGGGGAGATGGGCAGGCCACATTCCCTCTGTTCCCTCTGTTCCATCTGTTCAGTCTGGTCCTAGCCGTGTTTGTACTGGGTTAGCACTGTGCCTGTATGCAGTTATGTCTCTGTCTGTCTCCAGTTCTACCTCAGCATGTACAGAGCAGTAGAGCTATACACAGTTCTGTGTCTTTAGTTAGAGGGACATGGAGGTGCAGCTGGGTACTTTGGTCATTGATTGTATAGCTCTCTATGGGTATGCGTTGTGTAGAGCCACTTTTATACTGGAGTCAGTGTATTTACACAGCACAGATTGTTATCTCTATCTATCTCTCAACTGCTAGGAAAACCTGCCTTGCATTGTACAGTTTTCTCCCAGCTCTGTGGGTATTTAGAGAGGGCCAGGGATGTTTGTCACTCTCCCTCCACAGGTGGATCTGTACAGGCACCACTGTGTAACCTGTTAGTGATGAGATGGTGTGAGGTCATAGTGATCTGTCACTTGCCATGGAGTCAGCGGGGACAGAACTACATACAGCAAGCTTGTAACAGAATCTGTTATTTGTATTTTACTTTGTAAGAAGTGTGGGTAAAACCTGTAACACATTTCCTTTTTCGACTCATGTTGCCTTTGTTGCACTTCTCTCTGGGCAGTGCTGCTGGAGCAAGGTGCAGTCAGTGAAGCTTTGAAACTGAAACAGGTGCTGGTTGGTGTCCTTGGAAGCAATTTGCCTGCCTAAGGATCCAGGAGGACTCTGGAAAGGAGTGCTGATGGGGGCTGGGGGAAAACAGGCAGGCCTGCCCAGCTGATCCTCTGGTTCATAAAAGCAGGCCAAGAAACCATAAAAGTGTTTGGGCAGGTGGTGTAGCTACATGTTTGAGGAGAAGGAGCTGCAAGGGCCTGCTAAGAAAATCTCCAATTGCAGTTGGGAAAGTGGCAAGACAGAATCTCCCTTCTTTCAAGGCACTCCAACTCAAACCTGTCCATGCTTCTAAGCTTGCTCCTGTCCTGCTTTTCAGGTTTGAGCATGGGCAAATCACCTGCCCATCAAGAGCCCCCCTTGATTTTTCACCTTGGCCTGCAGAGCCAGGGGCAGCCTCCTGCCCCAGGCCAAGGCCGGAATGCAGCCCATGTGCTGCCTAAGAAGGCTGGCTAGAAATGAAAGGCATAGCACAAGCCTGTGTGATTGAGGTGTCCTGTCATACTCTGAAGAGATGGATCAACCTAATGCACACTGGGACCCTTTTGGAGCCTTGACTTGGGCTGAGGGGCATGCAGAGGAGCAGCAGTGCACAGATCGCGGCCAAAAGCATTGTGACTTTTCCCCCAGGCTGTGGAGGCCCTGGGGAGAGGCTGCCTGGTAGCAAGGCACCTGTTCTGTCCCCTGATGGTGCTGTAGGCATTGAGTGTTGCAGGGCATGGGTTGTTGCCTTCTAGCCCCTAAAATCCAGAGCCAAACAAGACTGAGATGATCGAAAGCACTTGCCGTTTCATGGCGCTCCTCTAGGTGTGCTTGTGGCCAAATGCACACCTGATGCAGGGCTTCAGCACTTGTAGGAGTTTTGCAAATGGGCATCATAGACAAGATACCCCAGTTAGAAGCACAGCTAATGAAGTTATTCCCCTTCCTGGTTTAGAGCCCTGCTGAAGCCTTCGCCTTGGTTCTAACCCCACCACTGACTGTGTGAAATTACATGGGAAATTGAAAGAAACAAGTTCATTGTTGAAACAAGATTGGTTCATTGAAGAATAAAGATTCAAAGAGGATTCCAGGAATGTGTTTGTCTAACAGGGTAGCAGAAGTACTGCAGTTAGCTAAGAAACTAGAGGCTTAGATGAGAATTATCTACAAAACTACAACTAGATGAGAAAGAAGTAAAAAGCAAAAGGCTTTTGGCCTCAGAGTCTCCCCTCAGAGAGTGGGCAGAAGGCATGTCCCTCGCAGGTGAGAGGGAGGAGGGTCGGAGGAGGGTCGTGTGGCAGCCAGAGGGGTCTTGAGAGTCAGGAGGAGGAGCAAGAGGTGGCTTGTACTCCTCCAGGAGGAACTGATGGTCACCAAGCTGCAGTGAGAGCCTGTGAGCTCAGCTGCCTTTGCCCCATCCCTGTCGCTGGGCCTGGGCACAGCTGGTTTGGCCAAAGCCTCAGGCCCCAGCGCCTTGGTGCTGGATGCACTGGAGTGTGTGCCAATGTCAGTGGGGTGGAGAGGGGGGACACAGCAGGGCTGTGCCCTGGGGGGAGCCAGGGAGGCACCTGCAGCTCCCTGCCCACCTCTGCTCTCTGCAGCCCGGCAGTGCCTGTGCCACAGCTCTGCCTGGGAAAGAAGGGCAGCAAAAGGAGTTTTACACTCTCACTAAACCCTGGGTTATGCAGGGCGTCAGTAATGATTCCATGGGTTGTTACATTTTATTTTAAATGGTGTGCTCTGTCTCACCCATCAGAAATGTACAGTTTATTCCAAGCCTGTGATCCTCCCCTCAAGTATCATGGATCTGTAATCCCATTGGCACAAATCTTATTCCGTGCCCACTTTGAATCTCCCTGTTAAGCTGTGGGGGGAGACCAGAGAAAGTCTCTTGACCCTTTGCTCTCTCTTGGCCCTTTTCCCCCTAGGCTCTCCCTTTCTCCCCCTTCCTCCTCTTTATCCCCTCCTCCCTTGGAAACCATGCTGCTCCCGGGGGTGGGACCCCAATAAACCCTCAGCATCCTCAGGAGCCATGTGGAGTTTCCTTGCCTGCCTGCTGCTACCAGTGAACACACAGTTTAAGGGGTCCCCAGGGATCCCCCCCCAAAACAAACTGCATCAATTCCATGGGGCTTCAGTGGAAAAATGCTCTGTTTCTGCATACAGTTTACACCAAAAGGAGTATACCCCCAGGTGGAGACTTCTCAGGTGTGCAGCTGTGTGGAGGGATAGAATGTAAGAAAATAAAAAATAGTGAATGTTTGTATACTGTTTGTCCTAAGTGAGATATGTGAATATGTTATAATAACAATTTGCTTGAACATATCTCTCTAGAGATGCTGCAATTTTGTAATTAAAAGAGGGAATTGTGGAGGGATAGAATGTAACAGAATAGTGCAGAAGGCAATCCCACCCCTGAGGAGTTGCAGCTGTACTAATCACCAAACATTAGGAACAGGCCTGACCCTAATACCACAGCTGTGTCCAGTAAGAAATTGAGTGCTACAAAAGGGTGCGTTAGTTGGTTGTGAAGAGAGATGGAGTTTGTTGGTTGTGCTGTGAGGAAATGCCCATGAGAAATCACTGAAAAGGTATGGGACTTTTGAAATAAGAATGCAACACAGCTGGACGCTCAGTCAGGGACAGCTGGTGGGAGGCTGTTGTGTCCTTCCTGTGGGAGCCACCAAGTAAAGCCCTAGGTAGAACATGTGTACCTGAGCAAGGCGCAGAGATGGCACTGTAGTTCCCCCCTCACTCCACTTTGGCAAAGAGAGGAACTTGTGGCTGCAGATACAAGCCATGCACACATTAGAACATCCTGTTTGGTGGGCTGTGTTGATCACCAAACCCACAGTTAAAGCAGTGATCTTCAGGAATGTGCTGTTCCTAGAATGATCCATTGCTGCTCTCCAGCTAAAGCACAGCAGAGTCACTGGGAGGGGACTCTACATCTTGGAAAAGGAGGGTGACAATAAGGCTACAGCACCCCTCAGCATCACCCTGCATCTGGGCAAATCACTGGGCTGTTATCTGGGTCCTTGGGCTGTTCTGGTGTAAAGATATAGCTTTGGTCTCTTTGGTTTGCCCATTCTCCACCTGCCATCTTCCCCTTTTCCATCTGAAAGCCCCAAGAGCTGTGCCAGTGTTTATCTGACAGCATCTCTCACAAGGGTTCAGTCTCTCAGATGTTGTAGAACAGGGCTGATAGTAATGAGAGCATTTTAGCTTCAACAGGATAATTGGAAATTGGATTTTTCTTTCCGTCATGTCCTTTGGGATCTTCTACAATTGAGCTATTGGATGTTTTGAGGGATAATTGTGATGGTAATGCTGGTGGTGTAATAATAATAATAATAAGGAGGATGATGATAAGTATATCGTGCAGTTGAATAGCAGCCTGAGAGAGTTATTTGGGAGAATTTTTATTGAAAGCCCCAGCATATGCCCAGAACAAACCCATTATCCACCTTGTGTGAAGCTGATAATGGGCAAAATGATATTTTTCTCACTTCTATTCAAATTAGTCACCTTAGGCAAGCAGGGAAGAAACTTTTTCTGTTCTGAATTATTTAATTTTTTATTTGCAAGGGCTTTGCACCACTTTACACAATAATCAGCCACCATAGTCCTTTGAGTTTGGTTGACACCATCAACCTCATGTCAACAGAGATCCTGTCAGAGAAATCTCATGGTCACTGAAAGAAGTCGGTTGGTTGTGGCTTGTACTGGCAAGTTGTGCTGTTCAAGGCTCCCTTTGGCCATATCTTTTCTAACAGCACCTCAGAGGCTCTGCCAGACCCCTCCCTGTGAGGGAACCCTTGTGCTCCCACAGGCTGCAGTGTGAAAGGGAGAAGCAAAGGCACAGGGAGATGATGTGAGAACAAATTCGTCGCTTTCTGGGTGATTTCTGCTTACCATCACAGTAGCCAAGCCGTGCTTGTTTGTCACTTACCCTCTTCATACCCAACCTGACTTTCTCCAGCAGGAAATATTCCAGCCAGGTGAAACATTAACACTTGACTTTGACTGCTGCAGATGGATGCCTGAGAGAAAAAATTATCTGGGCACCTCCATGCAAATTTTCCATTTCTGAATTAGAATAGAGAAAAGAGATTGGAGATAAGAGAATACAACTAGACTAGAATAGAATATTTCATCTGAAAAGGACCTACAACCATCATATCTTCTAACTCCCTGATCCCTTCAGGGGTGATGCAAAGTTAATGTTGCATTAAAAACAAAGTATTCCAAATGCCTCTGGAACACTGACAGGCTTGGGGCATTGAACACCTCTGCAGGAAGCCAGTTCCAAAGTTTTCCCCCCTCTTGGTAAAAAAAGCTTCCTCATGTCGAGCCTGAACCTCCCCTGACACAGCTCTGAGTCATTTCCATGTGTCCTGCCATGAATCTCACGGAGAAGAAGTCAGCACTTTCCTCTCCACACCCAAAGAGGATGGCCACTTTGTGAATTTCCACATGGCCAAATTTTATACCAAAATGCTTTCTTTGAGCAGGGGTGGCACGATGCTTCCAATATTTAGTACATCTTTACCTCAGGACGAAGGTGGAGTGAGACAAGGCATGTGGAAGTATCAGCAGAGGAGAAGAGACGGGGATGGTGAAGCTGGGAAGAAGCAGATGTGGACCAGAGGTCTGTGCTCAAATGTCACTTCCTGTGCCCTCATGTTCTCCTGACAGCCCACAGTCACAGCACCAGGAAGGTTTTGGTAGGGAAATGTCATGTTCCAGGCTCAATCTGCTCAGCAGTAGCTCGGAGGGAAGGTACAATGGTTGTTGTGTGGGTTGGGTTTTGCTGGTTTTTACCCCAGGTTGCACAGGTTTAGAAAGTGCCATGCCATCAGACCAACTGTCTACTGCTCCATCCAGGGATTCACGTTTAGGTAGGAGAGCTCCATTTTTTGGGAGGACGTGCTTTTCATGACCTTTCAAATAAAATGAGGTATGAAAAATCCAAACAGAAACCCCAAAACAAAACCAAAAAGGAAAAAAAAAAACACAAAAAGAGACAATTGTAAAAAAGAAGAAGAAAAAAGAAAAAAAGGAACTAAACTGAACACAGGTTCCTTCAAAAAAGAGTTGGTCTCAAAGCAAATGTGATGCCATCAGGGTGACCTCTGCTCATCCCCTCCAGTTTGTCCAACCTCTCTCCTGTCTAAACCACAAATGACTCTTATCACCGAGGAGCCAGGGACTTGTGGCCACATGAACATGTTACATCCTTTATCTGCTCAAGTTTTTGCAGTGTTTTATCAAGCTCCACAGAAAAATTCCCTCTCTTCTCTGTAGCCCATCCCTCCATGCAGTGTTTGCAGAGCAGGTCAAGCAAGCTCAGGAAGGTGCCAGAATATCACTAGAGTGCCATTTTTTATCTGCTTTCAGCCTTTTCTGCCTCTCTTACTCCACTTTCATCCTATCTGTGAAGAAGAGAGGAGTATAATAAACCATGTGAACAAGTTCACTGGAACACTGAGTTTTTGCTTGCTAACTTTTCAGCTGCAGTGGGTGTACCTTGGTACTTTAGTCTGTTCTTTCTAATCAATGTAATACTACCCAAAATGCACAGAAACATACTTTAAAAACAAAAGCCTAAAAATCAGCAAGGTCCTGCAGAAACAAATGAAACCCAGTCAACCAGTGACAAACTGATTGGAGCTGTGCCTGAGTGCTATGTCTCCTTGATGGAAATCACTAGACCTTGCATGTCAAGGGATTTGTCAATTGCTGCTTCAGTGCTGTCATAACTCAAGGAGGATGCTGAAAATCTGACAGCTCCTGGTTTTTCAAGGGAGCTGAAGGATTTTCTGTTCCTGCCTCCAATGAAAGGAAGGAAACCAAGAGATATCTGGAAAGCTTAGTGCTAAAAAACCTCTATCTTGACATTTCAAACATAAATGCTGAAAACAGAGATGCAGTATTGTGAAAGACCGTGATTAAAGTTGAGGTCATTTTAAGCGCTTGCATGAACTAAAGGACTTCCCATGTCATTTGAATCCTTGGGAAGTCCAGTGTTCATTGATTCCATTAAAATATAAAGGCTATGCAAGCAATCACTGCTCAGTGTGCAGACATCCATCTCTTTTCAAAACAAGTGCTATAAATTGACTCAGTAAAAGTATTGCAGAGCATTCTTTGCTTCTCCCTCAAATGGGCCCATAAGCAAACACAAAAGAACATTTTGCATCTCACAGGAGTGGCAATTTTATCCAGGTTACAGTATGAGAATCTTGAGTATCTCAAGAGTAATAAATATATAAAAAGTTACTTAGCTGCAGTTTTCTTACACTGATTTTCTATCATTTGACCTTTCTGACACAGCTGCAGTTTAGGAGTTACTGTTGTGGTTGGGTACAAGGAAGGATGTTCATGGACTTGTTTTTCACATGTGGTCCATTTTCTGGGGTGTTAACCCAAATGGTTAAGAAGCCTCTGTAAATTTGATATTTCAGCACCCTAATTTCTTCAGTGTAACACCCTCAATACTGTGACTATCCAAATGAATTATTGCTAAACACTGCAAAAAGCATACCACGACCAAATGACCTTCCCTGCCACTCACTCTTGTGTCTAAGTAATATAAAATTTCAACTGGTTTTATATTAAATGATTTTGTAAGTAGGAAAATTTTGAGTAAGAGAGTAAATGGCACTGGGAAACAAGGAGACAGACACACCAGGAGTTAGAAGAATGTACCACTTGACATAAAAGGCTAGTGGGAGAGGGGACAGGTGATTTCCAGCCCTCTTCTTCTGCAACATACTCTAGTTGAGACACAAATAAATACATGAGTCTGTTTAGATAAATAATTTGCTATCATTAGACCAAACAGATGAAAGGAAAGTCAATAAAGCAGGAAACCAAACGGGATACAATGAGGAAAGCAGATGAAGGGAAACTGAGGCAGGGAGGCAGGGCCACCCAGTTGATTTGTCCAGACCTCTTGAAATAGAAAATTGTTCTATCCCCAATTTTGACAAAAAAAAAAAAAAAAAAAAAAAAAAAAAGCTGGTCTTTTTTCATTCTTTTTTTCAATGATTTTTCAATCATTCATCTTCACAAGAAATGTTTTTATTTCCATAGGCCTTTCATTACTATGTGATTACATTGCCAGTTTTAGACAGAGGTACCTGTGTCCTAAGAAAATAATTTTCAAGGCCCTCAGCTGATGGTGGTGAGATTCCTATGACACTGAGCATCTGTTTTTTGACCTACAGTCACCAACAGAGTTAACAGCATGAGCATCATGCAGCTTGCAGCTCTGTTCATGGTAGAATTTGATACCAGCTTTCATGACTTCAATCAGCTTCAGGATCAGTCAGCTGGCTGTGACTGCTTAGCTTTCAAAAATACAGAGGCATCAAACAAAACAAAATGATGACCAGGTTGTTGTCCACAATGCCCAGACTCTCATTTCTCTGACTAAAAGCCATGTACCTGTTGCTGATATTCCCAGTGCTAAACACTGAAGTGTGATGCTGTGTCAATAATATGGTCATGAAGTAGGAAGAAAGAACAACAACTCTTCATTCCAGAGCTCTGCTACTCTCTGTGTAAAGTTTAAACTGGCCACCTACAGAAACAACAAAAAAGCAGAACCTGGGGCTTATTTAATTTTTTGCTTCTTTGGGCCTTGGTAAACACTTCTGACAGAGAGATTCTGCTGGAGAAAACAGCCTGAGGGAAAAAAACAAAACAAGCCACAGTTCTGCATGGAACACAGAATCCAAGCCTGTACTGGGTGTACATCCTCCAGTGATAGTAATTTTTGCTACCACAGTGATGTAACTATGTCAGTGAAATGAAGATGCCTTTGATATCAATGGACATCAAGCTGGGTTTGGGAAGGCAGACGATCCAAGAGGATGAAATCTCTGGCCAATGTGCCTGGGATTGAGTATGCAGTGCATGCCTCAGGTGTTGCCATGAAAATCCAATAGTTTCCAAGACAAATCTCATCTTGGAAGAGTCACTTTCCAATTGTTAAAATGTCCATTGCAACTTGAGGCACACAAAATACCTTCTTCTAAACAAAGTTCAGTACTAGACCTATATACAAAAGTTATCCTAAGTAGGCCAAGAAATACCCCAAACTATTAATCTGCACAGCTGGAATGAGAAGTGTTATGAGATATGCAAATATGTGAATGTATTTTAATGAAGAAAACATTTTGTATTGGAAAGCGCCCATTCTAATTAGATCATTTCACTAAATACAGTAACAGATATTCAAAGAAAATGGCTAATTTAAGGCATTTCCCAAGCTGAGTTTTACTGGTTCCTGTGTAATCAAGCTCCTAACAGAGTTGTTTAAATGAGTCAAAGAGTTATTAAACATTTCTTTTATTATTTCTGCAGATATCCCAAATATCATTGAGCAATCTTTGCTTCCTGATCTAAAATGAAGCATACTTGCTGGCATGAGCACCTTTGTACTGGGTTTGACTGGAACAAAACTAATTTTCTTCAAAATGGGCGATGTGGGGTCTTGTTCTGCACTTGTGCTGTACGCAGGGTTTGTAATACAGAGACACAGAACTTGCACAGAGCCAAGATCTTTTCTGTTTCTCACACCTCCCCACCAGTGAGCAAGCTGAATTAGGGGCATCTTATTCATGGGGCTGTACCAGAGCACCCCAAACTGTGCGTGGCTTTGCCTGTTGAACTGTCTTTATCTCAACCCCACATGTTTTCCCACTTTAACCCTTCCAATTTCCTCTCCCATCCTACTGGGAGTGAGCATGAGCTGCTGACTGGGGTTCAGCCACAACAATTACCAAAAAGACCGTTCCTCACACTGATACTATTCCCACCATATTTATTTTTCTTGTGGCAGAAAGACAAAGATTCTAAAAACTTACAAACCTCTCAAAATTTGTTGAAATACTTTACAAATCTTGGTTCTGATAGTAGTCTTTAGCCACATATCCATAATCCAATGAACAAAATGGCTTCTTTAACCCATCTTCAGATCTCTCCTGTCTTCGTGGAGCTATGTGGTGTCAGATTTTAGCAATCTAGAATTCCAACCTGATAACTGAGAAAGAAGTTTACCTGTCAGGTGCTTCCACAGCTTTGCAGTTCAAATAAATTCCTGTTTCTGCTTACAAATTCACTTCCTTGATCCCATTCACCCACTATGAGTTCCTGTAAAGTTCTCCCCTTGTAATATCTAGAATTTACCATGCTTTCACATCACCTTTCATCATCAATCTGCACTTTTGATGAACATTGTGTTTACATTCATTTTAGTTATGAAGAAACTGAAGCAAAGAAAAATGAAATTACTCTAGAAATAGCTAAATGAGAAAGAGAACTCCTAGTCCTAATCCAATCTACCAATCTACCTGTTGTACCCAGGATTCCTAGAGGGCTGAGGAATTATGCTAAAGGCTACATGGACCAACTTTACAGAGGTTCAAAAGGCAAATTAACAGCAATAGGGAGAATAAATCCCACTCTCCTTGTGTTCTTTCACTATGAAGAGGTTTTTTTGCTTAAGAAACCTTTCAGCCACAAAGTACTGCAGACCTAGGGGGGCATCTCACTCTAAATATCAGTTTGTCCTGCTTTCTGGAAGGTTTTGCTGGCTGCTGTCAGACATCAGGCTTTTTGTTTCAGAGTAGTGCTGCCATTTGTATGATACTCTAAGTTCTTTTGTGGGCAAGTGCAGTAATCTATTCTCAACACCAAATTAGTGCATCATCTTCCTGCCCTGCACAGGCATGACCACACAACAAACATACACCCCGTTGTTTTCTCCTTGGAGAAAGGATCTTGTATGCCTTTCTATCAAAAAAAAAAAAAAAACCGGAAAAAAAGAAGAGAGAGGCTGAACTTAATAAAAATATAAGCAGATTTTGGAGAGGCAGTGTTAGGACATCCTTAGGAATGCTTCCATTTGATGTGGGTTAAAGAGTCTGGATCCACAGGAGAGGG
Organism: Zonotrichia albicollis; assembly: GCF_047830755.1. NCBI lineage: Eukaryota > Metazoa > Chordata > Aves > Passeriformes > Passerellidae > Zonotrichia > Zonotrichia albicollis. Next base: position 76,464,559 of record NC_133860.1, read on the forward strand.
CACACCAGCTCCTCAGCGCACAGCTGGTGTTTTGTGCCTGGGACTCCCACCAGGTGTTTCCAGCCAAAGCCTGGCCCTGGCCCCTCCATCCCTTCCCCACTGACACAGGGATGCTGCTGGGTGTCCCAAGGCCCTCTCTGCTGCAGGCTGAACCACACACAGCCCCAAACCCAGAGCAGGAATGTTGTGGAGACCGAGGTGAAAGCTTTGCCTCTGTGCCAGGACATCTCTATTACACAGCTGAGGAGACAATAAACTGCTCCTGCTAAATGCAAGTCATTAATAGGGTATTAATTAATGCTTTGTATTTCCCGTGGCCTAAAAAGGATCACTAAGGTGAAAGGCTGTATTTTGGGTTTGGTCAGGCTTTTTGTTCTGTTCTGTGGGGTTGGTTGGTTGGTTGGTTGGTTGGTTTTTTGTGTTGTTTTGGGGTGCATTTTTTCAGTTTGGTTTGGTTTTTTTCCCCCTGTGGGATGACTCAGTCTAATTTTCTGAGAACAGCTATTGAAGTGCAAGAAATTTTTTAAACTTTACAGATAAAGCTATTTACAGGTATTTTCACTAGGAATACTTCTGAAAACAAAGAAGGGAGTTTTGATATGAGTTGCATGTGGGGTCTCTGACTCTTCCTTCAGACCATTTTTCTTTCTTTGCCTTCTTTCTCTACCTTTTTCTTCCCTCCTATCAGACCAGAGTAGTAATAGCATCAGAAGTGCAGCTACATAGAGTTAAATGGGAAGGTATTTGGTCCAGGTGTTGGTCCATGACAAAGTTAGTCTTGTTTGGTCAGGTCTTCCCTGTCAGTACAAAGAACTATTTTTCATTCTATTCTATTCTATTCTATTCTATTCTATTCTATTCTATTCTATTCTATTCTATTCTATTCTATTCTATTCTATTCTATTCTATTCTATTCCTTCCAACACAGAGCAGTCACCAAAAAGATGGGTATTTTTTCTGAAGAACCAAATAGATTAGATACATGATTTAAAATAGACTAAATTTCTCACCATCAAAATCTATTTTGCTTGGTAATAAATTAACTGTCCCTAATTCAAATTTGTTTTGCCTTCAACAGTAAATAGTAAATGATTTCCTTGAGCTATTTCCTCTTATTTTCTTCTCTTGTCCTGGTAAGGAGGGGGAATCAGAGAGTGGCTGGATGAGGACTTGGCAGGCAGGTTAACAAGATTAACCCTCCACAGGGCACTTCAGGAGGTCTGCATTTCTTTTTAAAATATAAGAATATTGACCGATTGAATATCAGACCATATCAAGTATGGTCATACAACTTGTCACCCACTCGTAAAAAAAGATAAAATAATTTATATCATGCTGTGCCTTGGGGTTTGTTTTCCTTTATGGCTTCAAAGCTCAGTGTCTTTCTAAAACTGATGTATAGCTGAGAAACATCCTCCTTCAGGAGAAAGGTATGTGTATGGATATATAGATGAATATTATACATATATATATATATATGTAATTCATACATATATATGTATGTATGTATATATATATATATATATATATATATATATATATATATATACACATACATACACATATATATACATATATATATAGATGTAATTCTCTTTTGCTCTGGCTGCCAGGTGAGCCCAGGATTGTGCCTAGATATGCTGCTCATGCTGAGATATCTCACAGCTCGAGGCTGCTGAGGAAACAGATGATGGGTGATATTAGCAAGCACCAGGGCCTGAAGTCCCTCCCTGCTGCCTCCTGCTCTGCGGTTTCTGAGTTTGGAAAGGACAGTTTTGGCACAGTCAGGTGGAGGGCAGTCAAGCGTGATTCCCATGGGAGTTTGGTGCCTCTAGCCTCTTCTTTAACAAAGCATTCTCCAATATAAAAATTGTATATTTCACTCTGAAGGCATCTTTTATTCTGAAACCACCAGCTCTGGTTCTGAGCGTGTCCAGAGGAGGCAACAAGGCTGGTGAGGGGCTGGGAACACAAATCCTGTGAGGAATGACTGAGGGAGCTGGGGCTGTTCAGCCTGGAGAAAAGGAGACTCAGAGGTGACTTTATCACTCTCTACAACTTCCTGAAAGGCGGCTGTGCTCAGGTGGGGGTTGGTCTCTTTCTCCAGGCAGCAACTGACAGAACCCAAGGACACAGTCTCAAGCTGCATCAGGGGAAATATAGGTTTGATAATAGGAAAAAGTTTTTTACAGAAAGGATGATAAAGTACTGGAATGGTCTACCCAGGGAGGCGGTGGAGTCACCATCCCTGGATGTGTTTAAAACAAGACTGGATGTGGCACTCGGTGCCATGGTTTAATTAAGGTATTAAGGCATAAGTTGGAATCAATGATCTTTAAGGTCTCTTCCAACCTAGGGATGCTGTGATTCTGTGATTCTATGAAAAGAGTTTCCTCTTTGGAATCCACTGTCACCTACCCATGAAACCTACAGGTCATGCAGCCTGTATGAAAATAATCACAGGAGGGCTCTGAATGTATTTCAAGCTGGCACTTGCCTTCACTACTTGAGTGCTCATAGAATAAAATCTGTGCTTGTTTTACTTATGTCAGCTGGACTGCTTCAGAAGCTGCTTCTGAAATTGCTTGTTACAGATGATTTTCACATCATGCTTTAAAAAAACTCCAGGAAAGCCTAAACAAAATACTCATTCTCTTTAAAATTTTCTGAGTCTCAATGTAGTCAGTTATAGAGTTATATTTTCAGGTTGTCTTTTGTCCAGTATTTAAGCCTTAGAGTGAATACTTTTAATTTTATATTATTAATAATTTGATACATCCATTACTTCTGAACAAAAAGCCCTAATGTAAGACAGCATGTGAGTACAAAATCAAACAGCCATCTTAGTAAATGGATGGTTGCATTTACTCAAGTATTTTCTGATTCCAAGTTCTTAATGTACTCACAGGTGTGATAAAATAACACCCAAAGGGTATAAATAAATATGAATTCTTTCTTGCTGGGTATGCAAATGGTAAAACTCAGCCAGGAGTTCTGTCTGCCTGTCTGTCTGCAGTTCTTTTGATTTCCAAATTGTTTCCCTCCCCATTCAGTCCATCTTACATCTGGGTGCAGACAGTGTCATGTACATCCTGAGGTTAAGACAACAGGAAGGAGGTATACTCCTCATTTGTGCAAAAATTATGCTCTTTCTTTTCAAGTGGTCTGAAGGGGTTTGCCTGCAACTGTTGGCAGAAAACAAGTAATCATGCTCAGGACAGGAATTGTTTAAACTTCTCTTTAGGCCATGGTAAATTCTCATACCTCAACAGGTGGAAAATAAAGATTTTAGATTGCAAAAAGGGCCAAAAGGTGAGAAATACCCTGCAAAAATGTCAGTGAATTCAAGCTTTTGCTGAAAGTGATAAATAGTCTGTTCAAGAGCCCCCATCTGTGTTTCTTTGTTTAATAAGGGAAGGATCCATGTCTTGTCAGGTGATCCAGAGAGCTGACACAACATCAATTTTTATTCTGCATTATCACAGCAAAATCACTGTGGATGTGGCTGTAGAAGGAAAATGAATTCATAATTGTTGCTCTTTTTTACATGGCTGCTGTCCAGTCACCTTAGCTGCTCCTGCAGGCAGAGTCAGTGTCACTAAAAGTGTATTTACAATAACATCTTGTGGCAGCCTCTGGAGAAATTTATGCTGGATAAAGCTGGAAGAGAGCTGGAGAAATAGAAGCAATAAACAAATACACAGTCTGACTCATTGTTTGATGCTTTCTTCCCCAGAAACCAATACTCTTGAATGCCTTTTGGAGGCAAAATGATGCCTTTTGGCAGTAATCTCAGGGGTTTAATGGCACTGAAGGGGGTTAGTTGTGTTGAGTGCCTTTAGCAAACTGAGATGCCAACATATTATATAACAAAAAAAAAAAGAGTTTCTTCTGAACAAAGTTGCCCATTCCCAGATGGACACGCCAAGAAGATAGGCCAATGTAAATTATTTCAAAAATACCATTATTTTCTGATTTTTTTACTAGTATGAAGAAAGAAAATTAAACTCTAGGTAAAATTGCTTAAGTAAATTAGAGTACTAACTAGCTGAAAAATTAAGCCATATTAATCACAAAAAGAATTCAGGAAGTCTGGCTATGAAACATGAAACAGAAATTAAAAAGGTACTTTACTGCCAGTAGAAAATTATAGGCTTTGAAGGATTTGGCATCTGAAAGTCAATATGCACTCAGGTATTGATGCATGAGACACACAGACGTGGGCTAGTGGCTTTTCAATCCTGAGAGAGCAGAATAAGATACATCTCTTCGTGTGAATATAAACCTGCCGATAGAAAAGTCTAGAAATCCAGACTACAGACAGGACAAAGATGGATGGTAAAAGCACAAAGGGAGGAAAATCTCATGGCATCTGACAGAAAAGTGGTACCTTAATCAAGAAGCAAACAAATCAGTCATTGAAGGACTGCCTTTGGAGTCCAGGGGTGACACTAAATTTTGAAGAGATAAAAGGAGCTCTGACAGTGCTAGCAGAGACCAATCAAGGCTTTAGAAAGTTGAGTAAAAAAATCCAGGGGTCTTCAAAAAACATATAGTTGTAGCATTTAGGGACATGCTTTAATGTCAGGGTTTGGTGTTAAAACTTGGACTGGATGATCCTAAGGGTCTCTTCCAACCTAAATGATTTTGTGATTCCACTATTCTATAAAGAAAACATAATTACAGCTTGATTTGAGAGGATGGATTGCATGTGGTGATTTTACCAAAACACCCCCTGGGATGGATGCTCCATTCCTGCACTTACACTATGCACTTGTCAGAGGATGGCTGTATTACAGGGGCGGGCAAGGAAGCAGAAGTGTCTGAGGCCCAATCCCTTCTGCTTTACCTGTTTCTGGGTCAAAGCACCCCCAGAGACTGTCCATGAGCCATGGTTACCAGAGCTGAACTGCTGTTGCTAATGGGGCAGCCCTAAGCCAGAAATTTCTCAGCTTCTGAGGGCCTCACATTCAACTTTTACAGCTTTGCTGCATGCAGAATACGTGCATATTGATAAAAAAATTAGGCACTGATGCACTCTAAAATCCATTGATATCAGCCACACAGGTATGTGAGTGCCTGTCTGTATGGACTGGAATACCTGAGAGCTGGAAACTCTCTAGCAAATGTCACCCCATGTGGCTCTCTACCCTAACAGGGGAAGGCAGAAGGGCAGATTTCATTTTTCGTTTTCTCTACTTTCTTGAGAGCACTGTGCATGTCTATTACAGTGTGCCTGAGCTTCTGTAATTATGGCAATAGTCTGAAAATTGAAAATAGAAAAGTACTGCTCTCCCCTTACCGTGTACTAATACCTGTTATTAGCAAAGACCATAATCTTCTGAGTCCCTCAGATAGAGATTTTAAAAACCTTGCAGTTTGCTAAAGAGCTTATCAGAGGTAATTAAAGCCTGGCTGAGCATGCTTGCTTTTGAGAGACCCAGAAGGGCTTGCTCCATTTTTATGGAACAGAGATGCTGCCTCAGCACAAATCCCCTCCTGATCAATGGCTTCTGAGGCAAATCTATTAAACGGCCCTTCTCGGAATGGTGGACACAGCATCTCTTGAAATGTCGGACCACTGCAATTTCCTATTAATTTTATAAATGATACTTGGTGAATATGCAGGGAGGAGATGAAACACAGGAGGTATAGCTGTTCATAATTAAAAGGAAAACTGACCAAGGGAAACTGTCAGGCATAAACTGATCAGCATCCTTGGCTTTTTAAAGATTGCTTTGCAGTATTTCAATTGCAGAGATAATTTTGCAGCGTGGGAAAAGGAGGATATTAATGAGCCTTATAACCCATTCATGTTTGCTGTAGCTGCTTTCCTTTTTAACGTCTGTGGGTGTCACCCTTCCCTGAAAACCAGGCAGATTGCAGCTTACCTCTGAGATTTCAGTGCCTGCTGCTGTCTATCATGCTTTCTCAATGTCTTGTCTAACTCATGACAGATTAGGCTGCCAATACCACCTGGAAAACTTGGCAGCTTCATCCCTGGGTTTACTCATACCGGAATCTCCTCGTGCAATGGTGCTCTGCATCTGGCACCACCAAGTCTCATCTCTTCTGGTGCTGCCACGCTCGTGCAGTCCCTGCAGTATTTCTCATAATGTCACAATTTATCTCCAGACAGGGAGTTAGTGCCAGAAATCATTGCAGCACTGGAGTTATCTCAGGCTGCTTTACCACGCTGATGCTTTGCAAGTATTTTTAGCACGGAGTAAAAGGAAGACAGACAATGTTTTCCCCCACTGTTAGCCTGAAATGTGTCATCCTGAGGAGAGCTTGGATACTGATGGTTAGTGCTGAACACAACAGCAGTCACATCCAAAATTTCCAGGTGTTTCATTTTTGTGCCAGTGGGATTTTTTTTTTTAATGTGACTGCACTAAGGTAGCAAAGTCATAAACCATCTGTATTTAATGAATTCAGCAATAAATAAACATACAGGACTTGGAAGATCTAAGTGGTATAATTGCTCAGCTCCTGTGAAGGGTGAGTAATTAACTTTGCTATAATTATTATCAAACCACAGTGAGCAGAGAGATTGTTTTTTCTCCTTTGAATTGCCTCCTTCCCTCCAACTCTGTATTTCAATGAAGGTCTTTTATTGTTTAATGTATCTGTCATCATCTGGTGTCAAGATAACATCAGGCAGATGCAAGCACTCATTTTATTATTGTATTATTTTCCTTTTGTTTGCCTCAGGAAAGATGTTTTAATTGCTAAGGATAAGGACAAATCCACAGATCTAGAAGCTGAAGGGGAATGAAAACAATGTCAATATTTGCATGACTGAGAAGACAATCTGTCTGTTCATATAGTTCTATAACTCTTTATCATTTGTGACTGGAAAAATCTGACAACAGTAAATGAAGATGGTGCCAGGGGAGAGCGGGAGGATGCTGGAGGACTACACAACCTCTGCTGAGGGGATTCAGAAGAGCTAACAGCAGGGAAGGTGTAAACCAAGCGTCAAACATTAATCTTATTGCTGCTGGCTCCACTTCTCATTTCTGAGGACAGGAGAGTTCTGGGTCACACTTCTGAATGCCCTGGACACTCTGATGATGCCTGAACCCTGCAGCCCCTGTTTTAGAGGGCAAAGACCAGACCGAAAACAGAGAAAAAAAGGAAACAGATTTTAACAAGGGATGGATAAATCAGGATACACTATGTATATCCTGGTACATCAGTCAACCAAAGGTCCTGTCTAGATGACTCTGCCATGGCTGAGGATTGCTTAGCACTTGGAGAGCACTACACCAAGCAGGAATGGGGAAAGTGAGGGAAAAACCAGGCCCTTGACCTTGAAAAACCAGGAGCTCCTTGCCAGAAGATTGGGATGAAGACATGGCACTGAAAGGGTGCCTTGAATTGAACACAGAATCACACAAAATTGCGGTTATTGGAAAGAACCTCCGGAGGCCATCGAGTCCAAAGTCCTGTGCAGACACTGGCTGACTAAAGCAGGTTACCCAGAACACATCCAGTCATGGCTTGAATGCCTGCAAGGGTGGAGGCTCCACAAACCCTCTGGCACTGCTCTAGTTTCCCCTTCCATTTAAATGGATTTTCTTGTACTTTGTTTTGTGCTTGTCGACACTTACCCTTTACCACAGAATGTGATAGCAACTTCTTTACTCCCTCCCATCAGGTATTTATTTGTACACATGGATAACATTCCCCCTCAGGCTTTTCCCCAGATTCCTCTGAAATCAACCAAGGAGAGACCAGACACCACCAGCAATGCTCAGAAATTCCTCAGAACAGTTCAGAAAGTTGCACTTTTGAAAGGATCTGAAACTGTATCTGCATGCTTAGGTTTCCTTATTCTTTAAGTTATTTTTGTGAATAATGTGTATTGTCTACATCCCACAATAGTACTGTGACTAATTTCAGTGACATAAAAGGGACTTTAAAAAATACTTTTATATTTTTTTTTCTCCTCATCTGCCTTTCTTCACTGGGTGATGACAAAGTAAGAGACAAAGCACACACTGAGCACAGGTCATCAGGTCTGACAGATTTCAGTTTTGCTTAAAGATACGACTGTCAAAATGCTGTGAAACATAATTAAACCATGTAGGTTCGTCCTCAGTATTTCCTTTGAAAACGTGTAAATTTGACTTATTATCATCATTTGGCTTCTGAATGCCAAATAACAAAGGAAATGTATTTGGACAAATACAGAAAAAATAGTTAATATGGAAATCAGCTTGTCCCAAGTGGGAAAATGTCTCATTTGCATTCAGATTCTGTTTCTGCTGCCTCTTCCTTTGTTTCCAAAGTGACAAATGGTCTTTCCCTCCTCCCCAGCCCTTTCAGAATCTCATTAAAAGGTGCAGAAATGAGGCTTGAACGGCCCCATGACCTTCTTTCCTTTGGGGGTCACATGCAGAACACAATTCAATCTGGCCCACTGGCATATTTTATCAAGGGGTTTTTTTCATCAGGAGGGGGTAGAATAGTACAGAGTGACCCAAAACCCTGGTGGTACAATGCACATAGTGACACACATGCCATTACTCACAGCAATGTATTCCGATGGCACACAGATTGCCGTATAATGCGATTTTCCCTCAATGAAAGGGAGTTTGAACAATAAATGGCTCTATCACAGGCATGAGTTGCACATATTGCATTTTGAGAAATGAGGTTTCTCACTGATTTAACATTCTTATTTGCTGCACAGTCTTTTTAATAACGGGAGGCTGGTTTGTTTATTTCCAGCTTACTTTAGTCCTGTTTTAATGTGAGAAGCACAGGGAAGAGCAGCATGGTATTTAAGTGATCAGTACTTCTGAGAAATACTTGTAGCTTATAGCAGTCAAGGAATTTACAGCTGAGATGCAGTGAATTTCATGGCTAGCAAGAAATGGATGAGAGCCAGCTTACTATTAAACATAAGGATCCCTTCAATAACTGTCACTGGAGCAGAAACATAAACAAAAATGGAGCTGTTCCAAAAATCATTTTCACGAGCCTAACAAATGTTCATCCCACTTTTCATTTGGGAAACATCTTGGAATTTTTGGTGGCAGACATGCATCAATACTAAGGCTTGAAATAGCATTTTGTGCACTTATGCCTTAAATATTTCAGCAATTCCATTATGGGCTCCTTCAGAGAAATAAACCAACAGCTGGTCCCTTTCACGTAAATGAAAACCTAACATGAAAAAAATGTCATAGCCACTTATTTGCTGCTCAGAGTGAAAAAAAACCCCAAAATCTCCACTAGATGACATGATATTTACCTGACTCAATATCATATAAAGAATTTCCTTCTAGAACCTTTTGTGTTTTCTTCTCCTGCAGGTAGATCTGAGTGCTTTGCATGTGTGGTTGGTGAACAGTAGTGAACATTAACTAGTACCTGCACTACTCTGACAGTGTACATCAGCTATGAAATCTAATTTTTTTGGAGAAAGCTACTTAAAATTATAACAGTATTCTCCAAGTCTTAGAATGATTTGTCATCCATTTAGAGATCTGCAATAAATGGTGAAAAGCCACTAATAATGCTTTTAATAATCACAAATAATCAGCAATTTGCTGATAAATACAGCCCAAGCTCAACGTGGCATGTAATATCCATTGGTCTGTCTCTCTTACCCCTGAGACTTCACTGCACTTGCCCAAATGTAACTTGTTCAGATTTCTGTACCTTGTTCAGATTTCTTCTGGAAATTAAGCTCTTGGAAGGGGGAAAATGGGCATTCCATCAGTCCCAGCAAGGAAGCTGTTTGCATGCCCCACATGAAACACAGTTTGTGCCACAACCAGTTATTTTTCACACCAGCTACATCCTTAAGTCAGAGATGACTCTGTGTTTGGCACAGGACATCTGCAGCAGAGCTCTTCCAGGGTAAGTGACAGCCCCTGAGGCAAAATGAGATTAAAGTGTTTTAAGAATGAGTGTGTGTGTGTGTGTGTGTGTGTGTGTGTACATAAATATAAGTGTGGGCATTGGGAGGTTTGTCATGGCAGCACCACTGACAACACAGAACTGTGGAGTCCAGGTTATTCCAGGTTATTCCAGGCCACCTACAAGCACATCAGCTCCCAGCAATTATCTTGGATTGCAGAAGTTAGGCCATGGATACCAGTGAGGAGCACACCCAAAGCCACCCCCATGGCAGCTCTTTAGAGGCTGCTGTGAGCAAGTGTTTTAAGGTCACTTAAAGAATCACCAGCAAAAGTATTTGCTAAAGGAGATTTATTACAGAAGTAAAAGCATGACAAAGTGTGTTGGCAAGGTTCGCTCTACTAATTAGAAAGTGAACATCTTTAACTAGATGGTTAAAAGAGAGAGAAAAAGCAAACAAAAATCTCAAACTAATTTAAAACTACCTATATGAAGGCTGGCAAGAGACAGGGGAGGGTGGGTGACAGGGGAGGTGGTAATGCCTTAAGTTTTAGCATTCATATTTTCCGGATTCTGCACTGCTTTAGTACATAGCTCTGAACTTCATATAAAGTGTTAGCAAGATCTTTTCACAGTGTAGTTAGACAAAACAATTCTTTTCCAGCCTGAGAATCAAGGAGACTGTTGCAGCTTCAGGGACAAAAAGGCAAATTGAAGAGAGAAAACCCAGAGGATGGGACTTCATAACCTGAAGCTGTAATTGGACAATGAACCCCAATATGTAAATGGACGAAAATTTATAAAAGTGTGAAAACTCGTGACTGATCATTCATCTTGGGTGTAGCCTCAGCCAGGCTCTTATAGTGCCCAGGGTGTATCCTTGAAGGCCTTTTAATAAACACCTACTTTATTCTTTAACTGTGTCTAGCCTCTGTTCCAGATGGCTTCTTTAGGCATCAGTGGGAGGACAGGGGAGGGTAGATTGGAAGAGGAAAGAATGAAGAGAAATGTGCAATCCCCTTGTGTTGGGTCACAAGGTTCAGAGTTTATCCCCATGTTAAACTGGACCCAAACTGGGCCTACAGTTTTTCCAAACACCCAGCAGTACTTAACCTTAACATCACTTAAACCTAATAGCGCTTAAACTTAAAACTCCTAAACTTAAAATACTTAAACTTATCAGAACTTAACATCACTTAACTTCATTTAAACTTAACAGAAATTAAACTTAACAGAGCCTCAAATCAACAGAACTTACATGTAACATCACTTAAGTTTAACAGAACCTAACCTTAACAGAACTCAACCGACTTTAAATTCTACATAACTTAAACCTAATATAATTTAAACTTAACAGAACCTGACATCACTTAAACTTAACAGAAACTTAACAGCACTTAAACCTAACAGGACATAAACTTAAAAACACTTAACAGTATTTAACATTTAATGACACTTAAAAGATAATTTAACTTAAATTACTTAGCAGTGGAGAGAATTTACTATAGAAATAGAACAGAATATAAAATTTACTCTAGCCTGCTTACAGCCCCAACTCTAAAATACTAAGCTAAAACAACCTTCCTTGTGTATTTGCTCCAGCATTTTCACACTTGCATGCACACAAACATGAGGAGTTTGTTCAAGGTATACCTGTGAAACAATCCCTTTGAATTCAGTGCAGTAGTCAATTTGCTTGCCTTTGCATCTTTTCAGTGGGCTCAAGGCTGAACCTTGAGGAGTGGGGTGTGAGCTCCGAAATCATCATTGTTGTTTGGAGCGTGTCCTCCAAATTTGGCAAGTTTGAGTGTTTTGAGGCTTCAGAGAGAGAGGCCCCAGTCAGAGGGAGGGGCTGATCACAGCCCCTGAGGAAAGCTCAAGGAGTCTCACTTTGGACCACTGTTTATAATGTCACAAGAGGGGGGGCTTTAGTCAGAGTAGTTTTCCATCCAGACCTCAATTCAGGCCAGTAACTTTCTTTGAAAGCTCAATAATAAAAATGTCGTCCCCCTTGTTTGGTTTTCTTTAGTTTTTTCCAGGCAAGAAAAATAAGTTTCCAAGGCTGTTGGTTAAAAAGCTGGAGCTCATTAGACAGCAGCATTTCCTGGGAACTGACAGATTAGCAGTCTGGTCACCTCTTGCCTCTGTGCCTTTAAAAAAAAATGTAACACACTCCAATTTTAAGTTGATGGAAATTCTTGATCAGGTTACCGAAACAATGTGTTTTTTAAGGACTGTTTTGAATATGATAAAACAATATTATAGGTGAGGAGGTCTGTGCCACAGCAGTGCATGTCTAGCTAGTATACATACTCTAACATATAGAACTATATTCAACAATAAGAATAACACAACATAAATCACAAAAACTACAATAAAGTGCAACACTATTTCTAGAATTCCTGTTGCAGTTGATGACCACCCAAACCATATGTCCCACTAGTGATATTCCCGCTGCTCTTTCCAAGATAATTTCTGTGCTATGCATCTTTTCTGTACTGTGGTGAATGGTGATTAGGGTCCTGTGTCCACTGCTCTGGGTGCATTCCAGCAGTCGACACAGGTCATCGTGCTGCAGAATTTTTTTTCACTAGTGCACGGTCCATCCCAAAGGGGTTGGGCAGTAAATCTCTACAGTGCAGGTAGATTGCAGTAATTCCTGTGTTGTAACAGGGGCTGGATAATTAAAGTCACATCCCCTGATATTGGGTGCTTATTTCTATAAGACTAATGAGCATTTGTCAGATCACAGTGCACCTATATAGAGTGCAGCTATATAGTTACAAAGACATATTCAACATTTCTGTAGTGGAAAAGTTCAAGTGAAAAAAATGCTTAATCAGAGAAATTTTTTATGTACACACAAAGCCCGTGTTCAACTGGATGAGTGAATATTTGCCTGCAAGGAGGTGAATAAAGTGCAGCCAGTACCTAAAAGTACAAAACAGCATAGGTTCTCTTCATAGAACAGTTTCTTGCCAATATGGGGCAGAGACTCCCTCCCTTATACCCAGTTTACACAGAATGTTTCCAAGTAGGCAGTTTTTGCACATATTGCAAGTCAAGATGTTTGCATTTGGGCAGATGTGGAGTTGTTTCAGCATAACTAGTTACCACCAGTTTATCTGACAGAGGAACAAGGCCACTGGGTCCAATATTAAAAGAAGTGACCAGCTATTAAAATTTAGAAAACATTTGTATGAATGTCTACCTTCAGACTGCCCTAATTCTGCTCCTTTTCATTCTGGCACCCTCCAAGGAGATTCTGGAGCTGGGAAGCCAAGGGGAGGGTCTCCAGGGGCTGCTCCGGAGAGTCTATAAGTGTCTCTGCGACCTGGAGATGGAGAAGCAGGAGTGGGAAACTGCAGCAGCAGCTGGAGGGGCTCCAGAGGGAGCAGCAGGGACTGGAATCCCAGGGTAACAACCTCAATATTTGGGTGGGCTCCATGGAGTTGGAGCCGTTGGAATTCCAGATGGAGCTGGAACAGACAAGGTGCAAGTCCACAGTTTTGGCAGATGAGGAGTGGTGGCTGTAGGTAGAGGAACAGCGGAGGCGGGGGTATGGTGAGGCTGAAGTCTGGGAGTGGGTGCTGAGGGAGAGGCTGAAAATCACGACCTGCCTGAGCACGGTGAAAGAGCGTCTGTGGGTTCATGTCGACCATGTGGCCAAGCTCTGGGACTTGGAAATATTCCACAAAACCCTCCTGGAAGAGCAGAAAGAGTAGCGCTCCTACAAGCCAGGAGCTCAAGAGGAATATCCCTGTGTTCTGCTGCCAGTGGTTCCAAAGCAGTCAGGTTGGCAGCAGGGGCTGTGGCACTCACCCTCCAAAAGTCTGGGGCTCTAGTGCTGGAGTGGCCCAAAGGTGTCCCACGTGGGTTGGGAGTGCAGCCCAGAGCTCCACTACAGCTTCAGCTTCAACGTGTTCCCACCCAGAGTTTACCAAAGTATTCCAGAAGATTCATCTGCTCATCCAGGCAAACCTGGACAGATACGTGCCACCACCTAAGACCAGTTGGGAATTTTTTACCTCCAGTTTCCTGGAAATCTACAACAAACCTCAGTGGGATATGATGCTGGGAAGGAGGGATTGTGGAATGCAGCTGGAAATCTAACAGACTGGCCAGGGCAACAACAAGCTGCATGTACACAACACCATCTGGATGTCCATCATGCAGGAGCAGAAGGTGCTGGTTCTCCTCCCATGCACATGAGCCAGGCTTAACAATCACTCCATGTGTCCTTGGGGCAGCACTGATATCCCCCACAACTGCTCCCTGACCCTGGTGCACCTGACAGGGTCAGAGAGCCTTGACAAAATAGCACCTGGTGGGAACTGGCTGCAGGAAACTCAACCCATAAACTCAAGCCTCAGGGTCCTGACGCCCATCGTTGTTGCCTTCTGCAAAAAAAAAAAAAAAAAAAAGGCACATTCTGCAAACTGATGGGGCTTCTACACAACACCCTATGGCTCAAACTTTGATATGGACTTGGTGATTCCAGGAAATGGAAAAAGAAGAGGAAGGGGGAGAGGGACAGAGGGGCAAATACAATCTGTAAGCTGTCTCTAAGTGTTGGGGGTAATCTATAATTCTATACAATTTGCAAGGCTATTACCAAAATGAAAAACAGAATGATCAACATCAAAAAGACAAGCAAAAGGTGCAACACTACGTTAAAAATCCTTGCCACTGCTGGCAATGACTGAAATAAAACGTCCCACCAGTGGTGTTCCCCCTTTGTCTTCACTTGTTCCATTACTCAGTGGCCGCCTTTCACATTGTAATGAACAGAATCCGACTTCTTCTTTTGTCTTGTGCTTGCTTCAACAGCTGTCTGAGGTTGTAAAGAAGCAGCAGCTTCTTTACCAATATGAGAATCATGCCAACAGGAGCAGGCTGTTAGTCTGGGAAAAGGACATAGTCAGGTTTCAGCAAATGGTGAGAGGTAACTGGAGCTCAATAATCACAGCTGTGACCCTTTATTTGAACTAATTTACGAACACAAATGTTAGATTGATTACTTGTAGGTACAATAAGGTTGTCTACAAGCACAAAATAACAAGGGATTCTCATCAGGATGAATTCTCATCCATTCCATCAGGCCACACTCTATGCTCCAGGGGATAGAATACACCTTCATCATGATTTAATTCTGGCACAATGATTGGCCATATGGTATATACCAAAGGATTGTCTATTACTAAAACAAAACCTGTGACTTTAATGTTAGTGAGGTCTACAGTGAAATTGACTAGTTACCACCAACAGTGGAATTTCCTTCTAAATTTAGCTGGGTTATTCCAGATTACCTTTTGAACTTCAGAGGAAAAGTTGATTTTAACTCCTTTATAATTGCTGCCACAATAAATTGAGCCCACAGCTTATAAACAACTACGGTGTAGAAGGTACTATGGGTACCAAACTGCTTAGCATAAATAAAAGAAGTGAGGGTCTCCCCTCTGTGGGTCAAGCTTGCTCATGCCTGTTCATGTGTGGGGAAAATTTGGTTTGTGCTGACAATAATCACCCCTGCAAGGAGGATAAGCTGTCCTTCAATGCTTAGCCTGATATTCAGTAGGATGTGCTGACATCATTCCTAGAACACTAGCCTCAGCCGGGTTTGTTAAACAGCTTGGACAAACGACACAAGTCCTCTTCCCCACTCAGAATATGCTTTGTCTCTTTAAACCCAGATGAATTCAATAGTAAGGATCTCTTTGGTCCATCAGGACCATTTTTGGCCTTGACATCCCTCAGGTGGAATCTTGTCTTCTACTTCACAGAGTGGCTCCCACACTGCTGTTCCCACCTCCCTCACCTTTTCTGGGGCTCAGGATGATTTCCTGCAATTACAGTTGTCCTCCACAACCAGGATGCTCTCCGAATTTGAGTTACCAGTTCTGCAAAACAGCACAGGAGTGGTTAAAGGCACAGTGCTGGCATTCAATTTTCTGTAATAGACATGTAAGCCACAGCTGTCAGTTCGGCTTGTTCACTGGCCAGACAGGAGAGTTAGGAGGGGAGTGTGACTGAGTGGCCACTCCTTCCTCCAAATCTATTACAACCCTGTAAGTGTGCAAGCACCTGCTGGTTTTGTGCTTGTTAGATTGGCAATAATGGCGACCTCAGCTGTTAGTGGCACCAAATCAGCCAGAACTTCAGAAATCCCAACTTGCTTCACAGCAAACATCCAGGACTGAGATACACCAGCAATCCTTGCATCAGAGCACAGGCACTGCACAGAGCAAGCACACTGCAGTCTGAATTTCCAAAGTACCACATTTGCCATCCAGCAAACAGCAGGTTCTATAATTCAGAACACTGAAACACAAATTTATATTGTGTTCTTTTATTGCAAAGCAAGTAGTCAGCATATTTCCCACACAGGAGCAGCAAATTAAGCTTAGCAGTTTGGCAGATAACACTTGGTGTTTACTTTGGTGTTTTTAACTCCTTGCTGTCTGGGACAGACTCAGCTTTTTGACATCTCACTGTGTTAATTTTGAATGTAAAACTCCTGTGTCTATTAGAAATTTTGTTAGTTGTTAAGGAGAACCAGTGGTCATCTGAATGTCTGAGCAATTATTACATATTCTTTGATAGATTTCCACTTGCTAGATTTCAATATCACTTGGTTTGAGGACATAATATCCTGACAAAACAATCAACTGAATTGGAACCTGTACAATGCCAAGTGAATTGGGAACTTGCTTAAGCATCACCTCTACCTTTTCTTCCAGTTTTTGGGGTTTTTTATTCCTTTGCTCCTTCAATGTTTTCTGCAGCTGCTCAAATTTCAATGACAGTAATAATTCACCTGCTTTCCTCCCCTCAATTTCCTCTCTCAGATCTTGTTTCTTTCTACTGTGGTTACCCAAATTCCCCAATAATTATCTTTCCTTGCACTCTGACAAAGCAAGAAGAGTCCTAAAATGATCATTCTCAATCATATGTTTGTCAGCTTGCATTCTCAGCCTATCTCCTGTCTCTGTCTCAGAAACAAGTAATGTCTTTAATACTTCATTCACTGTCAGTTTTATTTTTGGTGAGCCACCTTATATGTTTCCATCTGCTCTTCCCCTGTTCACTAATTAGCGACAGCACGAAATAATTTCCCAGCTCCTGATTAACAACACCAGCCTGTGGAGCTACAGGAATGACAATTCACTCGGACACTGTGGAGTTCTAATTCCCGTGTCATCATGTTTATCCCACCTGTGGCAAGGCAGTGTGACTTTCCTTTCCCCAGGCATTGTACTTCCTTCTCAAGAACAGCAGCAGAAAATTCATCCAGAATTCCTGAGAAACTCCCTTCTGTACACCTTCCACACACAGCACATTCTGTCGGACACTAGGACCCTGCTGCTCCTCTTTGGGAGGTCCACATCCCTGCTGCAATTCCAATCTCCTGATTGCTGCTGCTGTAGCCAATTGGCTCCTGAATTGTCTCCCCCTCACATAAAGAGTTTTCCCTCCCTGATTCCCTTTTCCACTTCTCTGCATGCTTAATGCTCACCTCAAGTGTTTTTGTAGCTGTATCACAAAGTGTTTTATCACATCTATCAAACCTCCGGTCATGGGAAGCATCGTATTTGGGTTGGCAACCTGTGACACAGCTGAGGGTTGTCCCAGAACCGACCATCTGTCATTCATCAACTGCAAACCTGCTGCCTCCTGTGCACTCTCCATCACATGATCTGTAGCCGGGGTCCCTCTCCCAATCTGGATCATCCCACTCTAAAGGATCCAAACCCTCTAAGTTAAGGACCACATTTCTCTCTGGTCACCCACCATTAAAAACACTCCTGTCCCTCTCAGCCCTCTGCCTCAGACAACCTGATTCAATCAATTCCATCACTTTCCAAGCACATTCAGTTTCAGATTCCTGTGAGAGTCTGCTATGCTTTTCCTGGAACTTTGCTATCTTGGCCACTCTAAAGAGCACAATTTCAGTAACAATTGTCTGGTCCTGACCATCACTAAAGGTTTTTAAATCCTGACATTCCCCCCATGAGATATTCTCTCTCTCACACACATTCTGAAGCTCTGCCTGAAGCCTGTGGCTAATATGGCCACATTCAGCAGTGAGAAATGGCTCTGCCTGCAGCCTGCTCTCCTTTCCACAATCGTGCTCAGCCCCCTCCCTTGCATGTTGAAATACCTGTATTTTTCAGCAGTGGTTAAAGCTGCTTCCAAAAGTGCACCCAAAATGTTTCACCTTTCCCCTTTGATAAATTTTGTTCACTTAACACCCCATTTATCTGTTTAAATTCAGCCTCAGGGTTATACCAATTTCCATTTCCCCATTCTCTCAGCTTTAGCGAAACCAGAAGCAGTCGAACACTGACATTTCCTGGACAGTCTTGGCTTTCAGCTGCTCCGATCTCTCCTGGCTGTTAACAGCCACTTCCCAGCACTCTCTACCCAGAAATCACAGGTGGAGTGGTAATATCCCAAAGGCATCCCTTCAACAACAGCATAGCATCTGTGATGGCCCGCCCTTAAGGGGAAGGAAGCCCCTAACATTTGTAAATGCCCGTTGGTTGGAAGGCATAGCAAAAGTCAGAGGGTCCGCAAACAATTACAATGTTCTATTAGCAAATTACACAGCTGGCATGGAAATTGGTATGGTAGTCCCTGACCTACTGCATAAGCACGCTGCAGTAGGTTTTAGATAAAGGGGTAGGGTGAAAGGGAAGAGAGAAATTAAAGAATGGGGGGATGAATTAAAGTGAGAAAAAGAGAAAAAAAAAAGGAAAAAGAAATAGGAAAAGAGACAGAGGAAAGGGAAAGAAAAAGAGAGAAAAAGAGAGAAAAAGAGAGAAAAAGAGAGAGAAAATGACCTTACCAGCCTGGTAAGACTCTGGTTTCAGAGTCAAAGAGACAGAGGAAAGGGAAAGAAAAAGAGAGAAAAAGAGAGAAAAAGAGAGAAAAAGAGAGAAAAAAAGAGAGAAAATGACCTTAACAGCCTGGTAACACTCTGGTTTCAGAGTCAAAGAGACAGAGGAAAGGGAAAGGGAAAGAAAAAGAGAGAAAAAGAGAGAAAAAGAGAGAGAAAATGACCTTACCAGCCTGGTAAGACTCTGGTTTCAGAGTCAAAGAGACAGAGGAAAGGGAAAAGGAAAGAAAAAGAGAGAAAAAGAGAGAAAAAGAGAGAAAAAGAGAGAAAAAGAGAGAAAAAGAGAGAAAAAAGAGAGAAAAAGAGAGAGAAAATGACCTTACGAGCCCCGGTTCCAGCGCTGATCCAGATGATGGGATCTTGGTCCTGGTTTCAGAGTCAATGCAGCTGTCCTGGTCTGGTTGATGAGATGTCCGGGGTTCTGAGGATGCTGCCTGGGCCTTTATAGGCAGGTTTCCCCGCCCCAAAGATGGGTTTCCCGCTTTCCATGTAAATTAGGTCTCATGCGCACTCCATTCTTTCAGACCTTTCTGGAAATGGGTTGGAGGGTTCTGGGGGTCTTTGATGGTCTCAATCCCACGCTATAATCCATGCCCTCTTCCTGCCACTCATTCCTGCACTTGCGCTGTGCTGTGCTGTGGTTGTTTGTCACAGAAAAATGCCCTATCTCTGCTTGGCCCCCCTTCTGCAGCCAAAACATGATCTTTCTCATGGCCGTGTTAATAACAACAATCCTTGGTTATTCCCAACAATTCTTGTCAGTTATTTCCAGCAGACCTTGGTTTCCTCCACAGCCATCTGCTTATCGGTGTTTGAGATACACGTATTACCCCCTTATCCTCAGGGAATTGAGAACTCAAAAAGATCTCACTTTGGACCCTTGTTTAGAGGGTCCCAAAAGAGTGGGCTTTAGCCATGGTACTTTTCTACCCTGGCTACAGCTCAATTTTCTTTGGAAGTTCAGTAACAGAAATATAATTCCCTTAGGTTGTTATTCAGGCAAGAAAAATAAGTTTCCAAGGCTGTTTGTTAAAAAAACGGTCCCCCTCAGACACCTGTTAGCTCCTGGGAACAGGCAGTGTTTCTGATAAGCCCCAGAGAGGCTTAGTCTAGCTGCAGTTTGTCAAGGCCAAAGTTTAATGAGCACTTCTCAGAGTGCAGCCACGGGAGGGGGAGAGAGATGCATCCCCACAGTCCCTGCCACAATCATAGCTTCTCTGCATCCCTATAGACAATCTATATGGGCACACACACACTGTGGGAAAATGGCTCTAGAAAAACAGCACATTAACACAGCTTGGGATTTTCCTTCCTGTTACATCCACTGTGTCTGTGTGGCCAGGAACCTAGGTTATTGGATAAAAACCAGCTTTAAGGTCATGATACTTAATTAAAACAGTCTTTGAAAACATTCAATTTATGACTCAGGCATACAGCAACTTTATATGGTAAATGCTGACAAAAGATAAATTCGAGTGAAGAGCCTGCAAAATCTCCTGATTTCAGTTCACCAAAAAAATTTTAACAATAACATGTTCCAGGACTTATTGCAGAGTTAATTCTTTCCTTTCAAATAACAATGAGGTGGAAAAGACATGGTCGTATAATGTCCTAATTTTTTAAAAACTTCTCTGCTGAATGATAATAAATAATTTCCAGCCTTGTGACACAAATAAACCTGAAACAAGATCTCAAATCTCATAAGACTGCAGAGCTATCTTCACATGGGAATAGGTGCAGCACAAGTAAAGGTGTTCCTGGAAGAGGTGTAATTGACAACATCAACACAGACACCCAGATGTAGTAGCACACATTTTCAAAATAATTTACATCCTACTGATGCTTTGATGTAAATGTATAATGACAAAATGACCAGAGACTGGAGACCATTCTTCAACACGCTGCAATTCACCCACTGCAGGCTGAAGCATTTCCCCTTCTACCAATAAGAATACTGTACAAGATGCTTTTCCTGGCACCCATATTGTTTGTTAGTATAAGGAAAAACAACCACACCATCCCCCTCCCACCAAAAAAGCATCAAAACCCCCAAAACTGCTAAAAATAAGTGCAACAGTATTCCTGAACTTGTGCAGTACTGCAGTTTTTATTACAGTTAATGAGTTTCACACAATAAATCAAAGCAATCTTGCTGGCTTGCATTCTTACTAAAAGTCCATCACATTTTATCAGCTGTTGGATTTGCAAAGGCAAATGTTTGTTGTTACCTAAAATTACTTTAAACTGCAATAAAACAAAGTGAAGGGAGCGTGGATGCTGTGAATTACTGCGGATCACAGGGAGCACAAATGCTCACGTACACCTGGTGTTTTGTCTGCTTCGTCACTTCCCAGATTTGGCTTAAAGGCTCTTTATGCTTCGTTTGTAAGGACTTTTGTCTAAGGCAGACCAAAGGCAAGGGGCATCTTGCTATCAGCTCCAAAGGTTGTTGAACGAAATCTGATTTCAGTCAAGTGCAAGTAATTTGAGAGCAGATACCATATTACAAAAGGATAAAATACCCATGCACTGACTTGAGCTTAACTGTGCAGCATCTGAGGGGAAAGATTTGTTTGGTGTTGAGCAGTGCAAGATTGATTTTCACTCGCTGCCTTCCAAAGAGCAAATTCAAATTCCTCCTCTTGCAGAACATGCAGAACCATGTTCCCACAGTTTAATCTCAACAATTCTGCATTTTCCTGACTGCTGGAAAAACGTGGCTATCATCTGCTGCGCAATGTGAGGAGCAGAGGGGAGAGGAACATTGTTTTTGCTGGACAGAAGGTTTTCAAATTTATCTATGACCTCACTGTTCTTTGGGACAGCACAATCAGTGGGTAGACAGGTTCATTACTTTCCTGTGTTTTTCACAGGTGTGCATCCAGAAGATATTTCAAACTTCAAACTGTGTGTGAGCAAAACCACTTTTTAAAAACTTAAAATGCAGCAAAAGCTTCAAGCAGCTCTTGAAGCCTTCTGATGTTCTAACCACAAGTAAAATCAGCAAGCCACAAAACACAACCCCATGATAAATCATGTTTGATTTACTCCAGGACTCTGAAATACAGAAGGTATGCTTAAATGACCTTTCCTAGTCATTTAAGTCCTAGGGAAAACTTTCATTTGTTTCTACTTGTGAGGGAACTAATTTTTGTGAGTAAAAGTTCAGGATTTAACAGAACAAAGAGTTAACTAAAATCAAATTTTTCCTTTGAATAACTTTTTTCCTAAGTATTTAGAGATGCAAACTTGAGAAGAGAAAGAATAAAGCTGTTTTGGACCGTTGTGTGAGGATGAGGAACAATTTTTCTATTTCTAGTGAGTCATCTTGCATATGTGTAAGCATGAACATTTACTCAGGACAAGCAGACTTAGCTACGTTATACAAGTTAGACTGCTGAAAAGTTATTTGAACATTCCTGGGGTTGTTTTTGATAATGTGTTTATCTCCTCCGTCTCTCTCTCCCCCCCCTTTCTGGGAGGTGTTCTGGAACTTTCTTTCACTGAGTTTCATTCCACAGGCAAAGCTTGCCACCTCCATTATTAAAAGACAAAGTTTCTTTTTCACTTCTTTCATGTCTTTTGAGACAAGATGGGAAGACCCTTCCCCCCTACCCAGACTGTTGGGATCTCTGCACCTTCCAGGCTGAAGCAATTTCCTGTAGGAGGCACAAGGCTGACGAAGCTGCTCTCATATTAATTAAAGGTTGGGGATATTTTGTGCAAATGGAAATAAATAAACCAAAGGGAGTTCTTTGGTTTGTGCACACAAAACCACTAAAAATGAAAATAAAGAAAATCAGCACACCCATATGATATCTGTCAGCACAAGGTTTTGTCGCTATTTGAGTCAGTAGTATATTGCTTTTATCATGCTGATGGAGTTCAGGGGCAGCTGCCAGGCCTTAATCCAGGTTCATAAATTGTACCACTGTGGCCTCTGAGCACCCAAATGTTACACCCCTAAGACAGCATTTGATTTTTCACTCTCTGCTCTTCCAGGGTAAATTAGAACAGTTTTTCACATCTACTCTTCACCTGGCTAAAGAGCTGTTCAAGATGTAGCACAGAGCATCTCACTGAGTGCAAGGCAGTGCTCACTCCATCCTTTGCTCTCCTGCAGGCACACAGCCTTCACAGCTCTGTCCTAATCTTCCCACATGTTCATTACCACATCCTGAAGGAACCTCTGCCATACCCCAGAATTTTTAAGTGCCTGCTTTGCCACTTTAGGAATAGTTGGAAAGGAACCATGAGGAGCAGGCTCTTCTTTCAAAGATGCCCAATATTCTGATGGTGCTCATGACTTTGAGCTGATGTCATTGTTTTCTTCACCATCATTTCCTGTGCACATTCTGCCGCCTGAAATGCCTGCTCAGGGGCCAGGCTTTCCCAGCCGTGCAGATCTGCCTTGATAACACCTTTCACTTCAGGGTGAGAAACTGAAGATTTGAACCAGCTGAAGGGAAATTCAGGGCTGTGGTGGATGACCTTGGCACCCACCAAGGTGCTCCATCTCTCCCCCTACTCAGTGGGGCAGGGTGAATAAAATATTAATAAAAACTCATGGATCTCTGACACTATGGCCATTTAATAAAGCAGGTAGCACATGAAAGCAAAGGAAAACAAAAATATTTATTCTCTACTTCTCATCATCATGTGATAGCCAGCTGCTTTCTGGGAAGCAGGGTCTCAGAACATGTAATGGTTGTTCCAGAAGAAAAATATTTTAAAAATTAGTGTGCCCCCCCCCCCCCCCCCCCCAGTTCCTCCTTTCTCTTGGCTTTTATTGTTGCACATGAAGTGACACAGCAAAGAATATACCTTAGGTCAGCTTAATCAGCTGTCCTGGTGATGTCCCATTCCAACCCCTAGCCTAAGAGCCTCAGGGTGGGTGGATTGAAGATTGTGCTGTTCAAACTCTGCTTGGCAGCAGCCAAAGGCAAATGTGTCACCAGCACCATTCCTCTAGAAAAGCACAGCACCACGAGCACTGCGATGAGGAAATCAACCCCATCCCATCCACCTCTGAGCCTACAGGACCTACTGACCAGCTGGTTTGGTTTTGTCCATTTGCCCATTAACAATTACATTATTTTTATTATCTAGACACCATTGCAGCTGTCACAAAGCAGGACACTCAACACTGGCTTCCCTCAAACTCTGTAACTAACCCAGGGCAATGGGCACACAACTGAGATGCCTTGCTGGTTTTTCACAATTGCCCAGCACTGCCAGGTGTACCTGGGGTGTGGGGGACCAAAAGGTGCTGAAAAGGGTGGTGAACCACATGGCTAAAACTGCAGTGAAGGAACTCAGGATTTTGGAGCATGGCAACATATATGAGGTCATGCTGTCCTACACAGAGTTTCAAAAGCTCTGTTCTGTCCCCATGAATGTGTTGCCCCAATAAAGGTTCTTTCATCTGGTTTACAAGAGACCAATACACACACGGAGTCAAGGAATTTGATTTATTTAAAGTCCTGTGCAGAAGGAGGGGCTGGGTGGCAAATCCACAAAGCCTGCAGCCTGCACCTGCACTTTTAATTCATTTTTAGCAAACAAAGGCATTAATTAATTATGGCAATCAATGACAGCCATCTTAGAACTTGGAGAATGAGGAATATGCATTGTAGAGTTGTTTTGGTTCTGCTGTTAACTTGGCAAATGGGATGAGGTTTGTTTTATGCTGGTGTTTTTAGGACATTGTATAGAGATCCAGGTATTCAGAAAAAGTGTAAATTTGGAACAGATTTGGTGACACTGTGCATGCAGGTGGAGGAGAAAGAGGCAAGAGATTGTATCTTGCACAGAGGATGAATCAAAAGGATACTGATCAAAACAATGAACACATAGGAAATGAGAATTTTAGTCCTGTTGGGCTGGACTCAGGGACTTATTCAGCCACTGATTCAGGCACTTTTAAAACAAACAGTGGGGACAGAAGGCCTGCCAGTGTTTGCATATGCCCCTTTTGCTAATTCAGATTTGTTGGGCTGGAAATGGTCTATTGGTTCGTACTGCAAGAATACTGAAGGAATATATCAGCTTTGGAAGCTGTTGTACTGTCTCATAATCCTAACTGGGGGGAGACATGTAGTCTATATTGAATACATTTTACTGTGGAAGAAATTGGTGCTAAAGAAGTTGAAAGAAGAGGGATGTGCAGGAGGTTTGGGGTCTGAAAAGCACACACACACACACACACACACAGAGAGCCTAAATCCATGTGCTATTTATAGGCAGAAAGAATAATTTAGAAAATATAAATGCTATGATGCTGGAGAAATTTTTACAAGTACAGGGGGCTTGGAAAAAGAAATGAGGGAATGCCCAGAAGATCCCCTAGTTACAGCAAAACCAGTGAATGGAACAGTAGATTTTTGATTGGCAGCAGAGTCACTCATTCAGAAAAAAAGCATTTGCAAGGTTTTGCGAAGTTACAGCAGTGACTGTTAGGGCAATGGAAAAAACAGTTTTACAGACATACTTATAACTCCTGGAAAGTGAATTATTAGAGATACTAAACTGACTCACAGGTTTCTGTAGGCCATTATGTCCCTTCCCTTTGTTAAGACAAAATTTATAATGCAAATTAAATGGTCAAATAACTTCTTTTTGAAAAATCTGTGCAGCTGCACATTTCACAAGAAAGACTCAAATCTGTCTGCTAATGAGCCAGACCCCACAGGATCCTGACCATGATATCCTGGACATGGTATTGAATGTTGCCTAGGTGAATTTAATGTCAGTAAAAAAGTTATGGTATAGAATTACCAGTATGGGCTGGTAGAGGATTTAAGAGAAATAAACCAAGTAAACATGGACAAATACTTATTTGACTGTTTCAGACTGAAAAGTTGCTTTCTTTGGTACTTCAGTGGATAGAAACTCGTGTGTTCGAGGTGGAAGAATCCAAAAAGATAAAGAGAAGTGCAGCTGGAGAGTAGCATCACAAAGATTATTTAAAAAACCCGCCAAAACAATCAAATAAAACCCAAAACAAGCTCCATTCTGTTTAGTAATATATTTGAAACAGATTTGGAACAATGACAAGGTAACATTAAAAGTGTAATTGTACTGCAGTGTGTGGCTGAAAGAAGATCATTTGGCAGAAACAAAGAGATATTAAAAATTATTTTCAGAAGTTTGGTGGATTGCTTTTCTTTGGGAGCAATGGGTTAAAAGCAGAAGACTATCAAGGAGGATTGTAAATCATTCAAGTGACCTTGCACCTGGGAATAATCCTTGATAACCCAGTGTGAACAACAGTCAGTGATCCTCTGGCGTGGGCTGAGCATAACAATATTTGTGTGTGAGCCTCTGCCCAGAGCTTGCTTTGGGAATCCCTCAGCTAAGTGAGAAAAACAGAAATAAATTCACTCTTTGTGTTTTAGCCATGGGTTTGTGGCTATCCTGACTGCCTGTGCCAGCTCACATACTGTGAATCAATAAGGTCCCACGAAAATGATGGAAGAAGAAACTCAGATGTTATGACAAGCAGTATCAAAAGACATGCTATAGAAACAAAAATGCAGTTCCATGCAGCTATAATAACAAAGAAAGCCCCTGTGGGAGAGGGTGAAAAGGGGAATAACTTCAAGGGAAATAGGTTTCTCTGATTTGCCTAAAAGTGGATATTATAAGTTAATTTATACTTTTTCAGGATGGCCAGAGGAATTCCCTTGCAACACCAGTCAAGCCAGCAAAGTTGTTGAAATTTTACTGGGAGAAATAATTCCTAGATTTGAAATTACAGAGGGTTTCTCTTCAGACAAAAGGCCTTATTTCACCACAGAGGTGCAGGAACTGTCTAAGCTCTCTCAGTTTTAGTGGGATTTGCACACCCCGTGGAGACCACAATCTAGTGGAAAGGAAAAATGGATGAATCATAC
Source organism: Zonotrichia albicollis (assembly GCF_047830755.1). Lineage (NCBI taxonomy): Eukaryota > Metazoa > Chordata > Aves > Passeriformes > Passerellidae > Zonotrichia > Zonotrichia albicollis. The sequence goes on from NC_133860.1 coordinate 76,491,229, forward strand.
TATCAGGAAAAACTGCAAAACTGTGTCAAGAAACCCATATGAAGGAGGAAGATGTATTTCCTATTGCTTTAATAATAATTTGAATCATCCCATGTCCTTGGCAGAGGTGAGACCATTTGAAATTCTGAATGACAGATTGTGTCCAGTCAACACTGTGGTGATGAAAGGTGATCAAATGCATGTGAAAGGTGATGATGTGTTGAGAAGTTATCTGTTATCTCTCTTGTGGGTTTGGTCCTCTCTGTACAGGTATCTTAACCAGCAGCATTGCAGCTTTCAAACAGGGGGTTGAAAGGCACAAGTTTATGTGAGAACATGGAAAGATGGAACCTTATTAAAAAAGTGAAAAACTCCTTATGTAGTCTTATTGAAGGCATATACAGCTGCAAAAGTAGAAGGAATTAATTCCTGGATTCATTACACTCAGGTAAAAAAGGACCCCAATATCTGAACAAGATAAGTGGATTTCACAAAAATGTTAACTACAAGATCTAAAACTACAACTGACTGAAAATCTTAAATGAATTGTACTTGTGCTGAAGGAAGTGTTGGGAGCATTTAGATTGTCCACAGCAACTTATATTACTATTAACAGGCATTTATCAGTGTGGATTTTATTTTTTTCTTGCTGAATAGAACTGGAAATTCTAGAATTTATAATACATTGTTGTTTCCTCAAGATAGCATGCAGAAATCTGGTCCTACAATTTATCCAATCATCTGGGGAAATGCACAGCTTTAGCAGTGGTAAACATTCAGTTACAGGCAACTCTGAAAATGGCCCTCTGAAAGGATGACACTTGTTATGGTTTTACTGAAATTTGGAACTGGTTGACATCCTGGTTCCCTGATCTGAATTTATGGGTCAATAAATTTTTATCTCTGTTACTTAAAGACGTGGTGGTGTTTGTTTGCATCTATGCAGTTACCCAGTGTACGTGAATATGTTACTTGCGGATATTGGAATCAGAAGGGTGGGAATAGTCTAAGAAATTTATTAGATTAATTTCAAAGACAGATCATTGCAAAACGTGGTATATGTAAAAAATTTCTTAAGCAAGGGTACTCTTTATATTTAATCTCAGTGTACTTTCAAGCCTAGTCAACAAGAAAAGAGATTTAATCTGTGGATCAGAAAGCAGCCAACAGAGATCTAAGTGATGGCCAGGCCTTGGAAAGGCCTTGGTGACTTTTTGGCTGAATTGCCTTGTTGAGGTGTAGGGCCTGACAGGCTTCAGTGACCTCAGGCACAGGGCAGGTCAGCAAGGCTTGGGAACAAGGCTTGTCCACTGATGGTGGACACAAAGAAAGCAAAATTTATGGGCACACGGACATTTGGACAAATTCTCAAGATAAAGGAACAAACTGACAAAGCCAATGCAGCAACTGTGCTGAATCAGCTCTGGCAGGGTAAAAGGCCATTCCAGCAAGGGCAGACCATGGCCACCACTCAAGAACCATGACTGAGCATGTAGATGAATTAGCATGAGAAGTGAAAGGATCATTAACCAACTGCAGATTCTAAAAAATACTAATTATGAAGAGAACTTGCTAATTTGTAGTGAATGATCACTAATTACTTTTATTTACTGAAATATATAAATACATTAAAAAGTTGAAATGAAAAGTTGAAATTAAAAGTTCTGGTACTTATCATGCTGGCTTTGTGAATATTCCACTGAGGTGTCCCTTTGTGCACAGAACTGTAAATAATTACTTCCACTCAGTGCATGGGTCACCCTCCTGAGCACTGGATACAAGAACATGTTTTGAAACAACAAAGGGATGACAATCATGAGTGGAAGTACAAGATTGCCAGTGCTGGCAAATGTGTCTGTCCAGAGATGCAGTGGACAAGCTTCCATGATGCAATAAAAATAATCTCTTTGTACCATCCTTCACCTCCGCTTCCTTACCATCCTTGTTTTGCCTCTCTCGTATGAAGTTGTGAGTGCCACCTAAGGCCACCCCTCACCAATCAAACCAGTTTCTAAAGACCACATGGCCAACGTGGCTGAGGTCTCTCACCCCACATTCTTATTTCCACTGAATTCTGAGCAGTCCAGCCTGCCCTCTCAAGAGTTTCTTCATAGGAAGGCAGCATTCATTGTGAGTGTGGTGAGGTCCTGGAACAGGTTGCCCAGAGAAGCTGTGGCTGCCCCATTCCTGGAAGTGTCCAACGCCAGTTTGGATGGGATTTTGAGCAACCTGGTCTGGTGGAAGGTGTCCCTGCCCATGGCAGAGCATGTTAGATATCTTTACAGTCCCTTCCATCCCAAAACATCCTGTGATTCTATATAGTGTCTGTATGGAGAATAGCAGAAGGAATAAGGAGACAATTGGCATAGGTGTTAACCCCAATTGCTAAAATGGCTCTAAGAATGATGATTCATCTAAGAGTTTATTTATGGAAGTGGTAGGAAAAGCATGAGTGTGAGTGAACCTTCTCAGGTTTAAAATGTTCAGCTGGAGCCCCTCAATGAAAGTTCACCTTGTATGAGCTGATGAGCTGCAGGTTTTCCTTCTATAAAAAGACGCTTCTAGAATTGTCTCTCTTTTCCCAAATTACCAAGAAAGTTCATTTTTGTTTGAGTATTGATTATGCCATGTTTAAAAATTGAAGTGACTATCTCAGCTTAAGTAAAATAAACTTGATGTTTTGCCCAAACGAAGAACCTCAGCACACTGGTCACTGCTTATGGACCAAACCACACTGCAGATGTCAAGAAGAACCCTGAGATTTGTTTCATGATTGTTTTCTTTTAGCCTGGTGAAAATGAGGGTGGCAAAACACTGGCACAGTTGCCCAGAGAGTCACTGGGAGATACCATCCCTGGAAACAATCACAATCAGGTTGGATGGGCCTTTTAGCAACACCATCTGGCTGGAGACATCCCTGGTTTTTGAAGGGGTTTTGGACTTTTAATTGTGTCTTCCAACCCAAACTGGTCTATGCAAAACAGATATGGCAAACCACCCTCCCTATACACTCAGGGTTTACCCCCAGCTGCAAAAGTGATTGCGTGAAGAGCTCTGCCTTCCCTTAATGGAAGAATGACTAAAAGGGTGCCTGAGAATGCTCTTAGTGGCCTCCCATAAATCCTCACCAGCAAACCTAAAATTGTGCTGATGGAATGAGTTTGTACACTCCGCTTCCAAGCAATACTCAGGATAAAAGTAATTGACAAAGTAGTTGCCCTGGGGAAGCACTTCATGTTAGAGCTGTGCTTTATCTCAATTGTTTGTTTCTATTTTCATTTTTTTTCATCTAGCTGCAGGGGAAATTCTAGTAGTATTGGATCATCTTTTCTGTCCACACAGAAAGCAAACTTTCAAAACAAGCATGTTTGGTTAATTTAAATAGTTACTATGTTTCATTCCAAAATTTATTTTGTATTCACAATTAAAAAAATGATTGTATTTATTAATAAAAATATTCAATCGCATCAAGGCTTATCTAGTACACACCAACAGAAATTAATGTATTCCTGCAGAGATATTCAGTTTTAAATAGAAGAGGGAAGCATTTTCCCAGGGAAATGTAAAAATTTTTAGAAGTTTTAGATCTCATCTTCAAATCCTTGAAGCATTCAGAATTTCATTTTATTAACTTCAGCCATTTCAAAATAATTTGAGTTACTACTGCCTCTGCAGCCCCGATTTTCCTCAGCTAGGGATTCTGTGGAAAATAAGAAAATTTCACCTTGAATTCACAGCCTTCCCCCTCTTTTTCTCATAATTTTTGCCTTTCATTCCTGGATTTTCTCTTTGCCATAGTCTGAGAAACTCTTACAGTAAATATCCTTCTGCCCAGTTCTTCCACTGAAGATGATTGTGCCTGAATCCCTGGAGACTTTCTGTGAAGCTTTCCATTGCTGCTTCTCAGGGACCAGGAAACTCTTGGTGGCATAAATCATCTGCATTTTACAGATTCCCAGACATCAGGGATGCAATTTCCAGGAGACAGGAGGGGGGGAGGTCTTCCTTCATTTTTCAAAACCTTGCAGTAGAATATAGTTATTAATGGGTTTCCTTTCCCTTTCATATTGGAACAAGCCTTTAAAGGGAGCATGTTTTGCATTCAGATTAGAGATCTGTCATTAACTGATATAGGGAGAGACTGCTTTTTCAATACATCTGCTGTGGCTATTATTTTTAATTACACTCCCATGCTGTAAATCGGTTGTGATTTGTAACCACAATATTTTAAAACAGAAGGTGAAACATGGGATATAGAGAGGTGCTAGAAAACACTAAGACATTGGTACCAGCAGGAAATAAAATGTTCACCTTAAACAACAGTTTTGGTATTATAAAGGTAAAACAAACAGTATGTGACAACATCACCAAATGCAGACTAAATTAGAAACTAAATTATGTATGATGTGTGAGCAGGCAAGATGGGCTTCCAACTGGATTTCACTTCCCTGAGAATCTGAACTTAGTGCCTGGTGACTGCAAATGGTGCTAAAATACCATTAATACCATTATCCGTTCCCTTTTACTTCTGCCTAATTTGGAAGCAATCTGAAATTGGATCAGTTCAATATCTTTACCACTGGACACACCTGGGAAATAACTCAATAAAAAGCACATGGTATGATTTCAGGGATGCACTTTCTGGATGATCTTTCTGGACTTTATGAGATCCAAATGACTGATTCATCCAAGAGGGGATTCAGGACCACAAAACAACAACAAAATTTTCAGTCTTATCAGGGTGAGATTTTAAAACTTTATATTTAGCCACACCTGCCAGCAATGACTTCAGATATACCATACCTGCATGCAGTCTTATTTTCAGAATCACTCTGTTCAACTGGGAAAAGTCCAGCATTCCAGGACTTAGTTTTTCTTAGTTAAATTTCACATTATTCTTTCCTCTAGGAAAAAAATTACCACTATATCATGGTCAGACCTAAAATACTTTTTTTTTTTGACAAAAAGAGATTCTGACAGCAGACCACACACAGCCATTTTGCATGGAAACCTCCCCATCAAACATCTGATGCTTCATCCCTCTTAATGAAGATTAGACCAGATGGAATTCTTATGTCCAGACTGGGTGAAATGAAGCACAGATCTGAATTTAGCAACTGATCTGAATTTAGCAATACTTTAGCTCTAACTTACAGAAGCTTAGTCCTGTTTCTTTGTTTCAGCTTTTTTTTCCTTTATCACTTGTTCTTCAAGTAGTTGAATAGATACATTTTTAAAAAGCCTTCAGGGAAAAGTACAAATGTGTATGCTGACTTACGTGATTCAGATGGGTATTGTCTTCTTAAATCAACTGTATGCTCACCAGGAATACAACACTCTTCTCTTGACCATGCTGTGCAAGCTTTAATGGTGATAAACATCTAACCAGTTTTTCTATTTTCTTTTTTTTTTTTTTTGCTTCAGTCAATGGTTATTGAATCTGGTCAGTGACTGCCAGTACCACCAGGCATTTATTATAGTTTACTCTGTAAATACAGATGAGCAATGAACCACAACGCTGGATTCAATGACACCATAACACAGGAAAAGTCTAAATTTGATTCAAGCTTTGCCACATGAGTCCACATGAGCAGCAATAAATATATGTGATCTATCATGTCTGGCAAGGGAATTAAACAATATTTCTACATGCAAAGTTCTACATCTCTGAGCTGAGGCCTAAAGAGCTCACCAGAGATTTTCTTTTCTTGTGGAAAAAGCCAAACCAACACAAAACCATGAAAAAAATGAAAAAAGCACCTTCCTTGTCACAGAATGGGTGTGTTTGGGTAGGAACATTGGAGCCATCTATTCCTGCTCCAGCACAGTGCATTGCTTGGAGTTGCGCTAGGATGGCACTTACATCTTGTTTGCATTCTCAGAAGTGATGAGCACACACTGCAGAGGCTGAGAGAGGTGCCAGAAGTTCATTGCTCGGGTTACAAGGGACACAAGGTCCCAGATCTCTTTCTCTGACATGTACAACCACAAAATTATAGCAACATGGAATGGTTTGGGCCAAAAGGGACCTTAAAGACCACCTAAGTGCAAGCTCCCTGCCGTGGGACACCTCCCACTAGAGAAGGTTGCTCAAAGCCTCATCCAGACTGATGTTGAATGGTGTTTGAGAGCAGGCACGTCAGAGTTTTAATGAGTTCAGTCTGTCTTGCCAGTCTGTCCTGTCTGTCAGTGCCCTCAGAGGCCATGGCTGCCCTGCGTGTGGCACTGGTGGTGTCGGGGGTGACAGCGCATGGATAAATGTCCCAGACACCTCCTGGCCCAGGTTTCTCTTTCTCCACAGAGCTTCCCTGTTGAAATGCTGCCAGCCCAGGCCACGCGTGATCCATGCAGCTGGAGGATTGGCAGGGAGGATGGAGCTCTGGCCGTGAGGCCGTGACTGCCAGCAGCGGCCTCCAGGCCCAGCCGCTTTCCATCTGCCAGGGGCGGCCTCGGTGGCAGGAACTGCAACAGCAGTTCCCGGGGAAGCAACCCAGGGCCCCAATGGAACATATGGAAACTGCATTAAAACAAGGAATGGAGGGAGTCAAGCTGGGGCTCTGCAGAGCACTGAGCTGGATGTCCCACACCCATTTGTCCTCTGCTGCATCTAGATTCCCTCTCTGGCCCAGCCCTGCATGTTTGAGCTTAGCTCACTCTGTTGAGCACTGCCTGTTTTTATGGGGCAGCCTCATTTGCTGTTAATACAATTCTGCAGCCTATTTGATTTTATTGCTTTTTGGTTGTTTTTTTTTTTGGTTTTTTTTTTTTTTTTTTTTTAATACCTGCTTGGCTGGGCACTGCAGCATACAGCAGCCAGAGCTCTGGCAGACTTCAGACAGCTTTTGTCTTTATTCTGGTAGCTGAGGAGAAGGGAAGGGGGAGCAGAGCTGCAGCAGCAGCAGCTGTAGAAGGGGATCACAAAGGATCTTCACCGACTCCCAGGCACTGACTGAGATCACCAATTCTCAGTACCAGTTACTAAATGCCTGTAGTACACCTTCAATGAATATAGCTACAGAGAGGGTAAAAATAAGAAGGGGAGGTTTATTGGAGTGATTTTCCATCCCTTTCAGAATTTAAAGCATCAGATACCCATGAGCTCAATGGTACAAGAAAAGTCTTTGGGAAAGAACAGTGCTACATGCAGGTTTCTCAGTCTGAGCTGGGCTATATGTGCATTCCTCTTTAGGACACATTCCCAAGATTTATCGTGATGCTCCAGAGCTATAATAAAGGGATAAAAAAAAAAAATCCAAACCCAATACAAAAAACCCCGCAACACTTTCCCCCCAAAATAACCAGAAAAAACACCTTTTTTAAAATCTGAAGAAATGATAAAAACAATTTAAACTATGATTCAACGGTTTGTCTGTTTAGCATAGCCATGACAAATTTTTGCACAACATGATAATTTTTGCACAAAAGCATGTATTTTAATTTAGTTCTCAAGTAGTCACCCACTTTATATTGCAGTCCAGCAGACATTCTAAAAAAGTCCAAGCCAAATATGAAATTTACAAGGGAAGGGAAGGGAAGGGAAGGGAAGGGAAGGGAAGGGAAGGGAAGGGAAGGGAAGGGAAGGGAAGGGAAGGGAAGGGAAGGGAAGGGAAGGGAAGGGAAGGGAAGGGAAGGGAAGGGAAGGGAAGGGAAGGGAAGGGAACCTTTCCAAGTTACTTTGGATTCTGCAATAAAACAAATAAAAATTTATCTGTTTTGTCTGTCAGTGAAACTGCAGTTGAACACTGGGAGCTTATCAAGTTAAAGATCAAATGGCAGAAATTAATTGAGAATATAAGAGCTTCTTAGAAACCTCATGAATCATTAGAACCTTATGGATTCTTGTGAAACTCTTATTTTTTACTTATATTTAACTTGACTGATACTGTTTGTTAAAATCAAACTACAGAATTTAGTATTTCAAAATGTTGTGTTTCTCTTTTTAACACAACTCTTCTTGAAACCTTCGTTTTACAGGAAAGTGCATGAGGAGATGTTCCCAATATTTCCAGTGGCTGAATAACATACAGCATAGGATGTTACTCAGAGATTCTTGTGTTACAACATTTAAAAATTTATTTTACATCCGTAGATGGTGTGTTACATAGGCATCCATATCTTGGAGGCTATTTCACAACATTTTGCGGTGAACAAGCAACGCCAGGAGAAACTCAGAGAAACTAAACTTCTGGGTTTGGGCTTTATCACTCAAACCAGGGCCAGTGGGGCTGCACTTCTGCCAGGGCCCTCCATGATGCCTCTCTGTGCTCATTTCCCATAAAAAAGGAGGTCAGGGTGGGAGCAGAGCCAGCAGACAAATTATCCAAAAGCTGATGCTCACAAGCAGCACCAACAGGCTCCTCTGTCCAGAGTGGGTTGGGCTGCACAGAGGGGACTCCAGCAGTGACCTCCTGGATGAAGGCAGCCACACAGCCCACACCAGCCAGGGCCACCATGAGCATCATTAGACCCTTCCTCGGGTGCTGTATCCTGCTCTGGAGTTCCCAGAATTAGAAGCACATGGACCTGTTGGGGTGGGTCCAGAGGCCATAGAGATGATCCCGGGCTGGAGCATCCCTGCTGTGGAGACAGGCTGAGAGAACTGGGGTTGTTCAGCCTGGAGAAGTGAGGGCTCCAGGGAGAGCTCACTGCCCTTTCCAGCACCCAGAGGGATTCCCAGTGAGCTGGAGAGGGACTTTTGAGAAGGGAATATAGGGACAGAACAAGGGGCAATGGCTTGAAAGTGAGACTAGCTTTAAATTAGATTTAAGGAAGAAATCCTTCTGTGTGAAGGTGGTGAGACATTGCCCAGAGAGGCTGTGGAATCCCCATCCCTGGAAGTGTTCCAGGCCAGGTTGAATGGGACTCTGAGTTACTGTATTTGCAGGGTACTGTGACAAAGGAAGGAACAATGAATCTGACTTCATGTTCTCAGAAGACTAATTTATTATTTTAGGACACTCTATTATATTAAAGAGTACTAAACTAAACTATACTTAAGAATACAGAAAGGATACTTGCAGGAGGCTAAAAAGATAATAACAAAAATTTGTGACTCTCTCTCCAGAGCCCGACACAGCTTGATCCTGATTGGCCAATCAATCAAAATAATTCACATCAGAAACCAATGAGAAAATCACCTGTTGGATAAACAATCTCCAGACACATTCCACATGTGAGCACAACACAGGAGAAGCAAATGAGATAAGAATTTGTTTTCCTTTCTTTCTGAGGTTTCACAGCTTCCCAGGAAAAAAATCCTGGGCGAAGGGATTTTTCAGAAAATGTCAATGCCACACTGAGCATCCTGGACTAGCAGAAGATGCACCTGACCCCAGCAGGTGTTTTGGAATGTGATAACTTTTTCAAAGGTGCCTTTTAACACAAACCATCCTGTGATGCTGGGATTCTGTGATTTGTCCCAGCGATAAATAATACAGAGAGCACAAGGCAATCTAAATATAGCGACGGCACAGCCACTAAATTGCAGTGCTCGGAGAGGAGCAGCTGAGACGTGTGTGTGAGCAAGGCCGGGCCCCAGAGATGCTCTTGGCAATGGAAACAGTTGCCATGGAGACAACAAAGGGAGGCCGACCAAAGGAATTGCCAGCCAGCGTCACTCCAAGGGTGCCTGGTGCTGAATAATGCACAGTGCTGAATAATGCACAGTGCTCGGCCCAGGGAGAGCTGAGCAGGAACCTCCTGGTTTGCTCTGCTGCAGATGCTGCCCCAGTGCTTTTTTATAGGCATTTGCAATTAGCAACACCAGCCAAACAAACAAACAAACAAAAAAATTTCAAAGGAAGCAGCAGAAATAAATGGAGTTAACACCCTAAAACTGAATGGTTCCCCATGCCTGTAGTGGAAGAAGGATTTCTGCTGATGCTGTTTCTTAGCATTTAACTCACAGAAAACTATCTTGGCATGAGCAAAGGAGAGAAGGAAAATCAATAATGCTTGATCACTGGGAAGCTAAAACCATTAGGAGCACATGGAAGATTGGAGTTCTCATTAAGGCAGGTGCTGCTCCTCCCTGCACATCTGCTTCTCTGCTTTTTCAGTTTCAAGGTCACATGCAGTGAGAGGCTGCACAGCACTGTTGAGCCAGTCCTGGGTTTTTACCTGGGCCAAAATCCGTCAATAATGTAAAAGACAAAAATGAAATCCCATGTTACAAAATAAAAGGGGGAAAAAAAGTATCACAGAAACCTCCCGTATGCAGCAATGACAATAGTTTTATGTTACACAAAAAATAAGAAGTTCACATTCACATCAATTCTGCAGTAGATTGTTGCCATCCTTCCAAAAAAAAAAAAAAAAAAAGAAAATGATTTTAAAATTTTACTCAATAACTTTTCTGCCCAGCATTATTACTAGCTTAGGATGCCTGGAAAAAAAGTCATATCCCTGTTTTTAGGATGTTGTCATGGATGGGAGGACTTTGAGGATGTCTTTTTGCTTTACTTGGAGTAAAGACAGTTCAAAAAGAGAAGCTGCTGCTTTCACAGAGAAAATATGGAGATTTTTCTGCTGAACAGCAAATATTAATTCAGTATTAATTTGTGTTGTATTGTCTGTAGCACAGCTTTAAAAAAAAGGTGTTCACACAGCTTTTCATAGGAAAGTGCAAGTGCCTACAAGGTTTTGAAATATCCTGTTAACTAAACACATGACACAAAATGTGCATTCTATTTAAAAAATTCATATACAGCAAAGTAACTCATGCATAACTTAAGACAGAAAATTAAAACAACAATATATCAGTGCTTGACTTCCCTGTATTCCTTTGAGAATAATCTATAACTCAACAACAAATATTTTTAGTATATGTACTACTGTAGCAAAAGTACTAAAGTAGCAAAACACTTTTGAAGAAGGAACTTTAGGGCCATCCTTTTTGGTATTAAGTCACTTGTTGCTTGCAAAGATACCAAAGTAAGGACTTTGGTTGGGCTTACATGGGTATAACCTCTAGCTTGGAAACTGGATGCTGGGCAATTAGAATTGCTTCACAGCCCTTTGCTTTGCTGACATCAACCCCTTCCCTTGGGAGAGACAGAAAATTAAATTAATACTTTTGAAGAGTTGTGGAGCTCCTGTTAAGATAAGCTATAATGCCATAAATGTGCAATATAATTAATATAAACACAATAGGATTTTTATTCACCTAAAGGCTAAAATTATACAGCAGTAATGAAAGAAATATATTGTTCCAAGAAAATATGTTGATAGTCATTCATAATTCATACATTCCCTAAACTGTCTCTTAATAGGACTTACGTGGTTCTAGAAAATACACAGCAAGATTTTTTTTTAATGGTCTTTTTTATTTTTTCTGGAATTTAAGTTCTAATTATCCTCTTGTTTGGGGGGGGAACAAAAAACCTCAAACTAGGTCACTCCTCTAGATGCTCTGTGGTTGCTGTGGGCTGAGCAAGGCCAGCACCCACAGAGCCACTTCCATGGAGGGTGCAAACCCATGGGCCAAGGTAAATCCCATTTAATAAGAATGAAGCTTGCTTTTGGTTTTCTTTAAGTGATACAACCACCTGTCCTTAGCAGATAAATGCCTGGTCAATCTCTGGGCAATGGCAGCTGTGGCAAGAGCAGCCCTCCAGTATTACCCATGACCCTGGTGTTGTATGATATGGAATATCCCTTGGCAAGAGGCTTAAGCTTGTTTGCTTAAAAATTTTGCTTTTCCAACCACCATTTTAAATAATAATTGTGCCTACAAATGTGCCTTCCTCCTATTCTAAAGACTGTTAACAAATACCATGTCTGGAAATCCAAATGTATCTGTAGAGAACTAAAATGCTGAAGTCTAGAAATACTTCTTATTTAGCGTTTCATTCCCACTACTAAAATCTGAATTCTCACTATTGAAATCTGCATTTTGAATGCAAAACAGTGTAGTGAAGGTTAAAATGACAATTTGATACACAGCTACTGAAGGCAGCATATGCCTAAAATTATTCTGAAAACTGGCATCAAAGGAAAGCACGTGTGTGAGGGGGATGGTGGTGTTGCATAGCATCACAAGGCTGCTTAAACAGCTACTTCTAATGGCATTAATCAATCCCAGTGCAGATGAGTCAAGTCAGAATCTTCAGATACTGCATTACAAGATATTTAAGCTTTTCACAGTTTTGCACTAAGATGTCTCCTAAATTCCTTTTCAGGCTTTTCCTGAAATTTTCTGGTTCTGGCAGGAAACAAGTGTTTATTACAATTTCCAGAGTGTTGCCACTTTCAAAGCTGCCTCCTTCATTTTGCAGTCTTGTGATAATCACCTGCCTTCACTCAGTTCAGCAGAATGTTTTCAGAGAGCTTCAGGTGTCTTCCTGAACTTCAGTCACTGAATACAGATGGAATTTTATCTTTTGTGCTCATCTGAAAACTTCACTTACAAATCATCTGTATTTTGTTTTTTATAATCTTCAGCAATCTGGTTTTAATGTCAGTAAATACCTGTCAACTGTAACACAGAAACAGTTCAACATTCCTTTCTAAAATGCTGGGGAGAGGATAATTTATTTGTATATGAAATTCCTTAAGACAAGTGGCTTAGTAGGTTGGAAAGACATTTTGAAAAAAGCTCAAGTCTTTCTAAAAAAATAAGTGTACTATTTCAAATACTGAAAATTTTAGTTGTGATTTATTTATCTATTTAAGCCATAATTAAAAAGTACTTGTAAAACAAGGCAAATATTTTACAATCATGCTTAATTTAGACTGATGAATTTTCATTGAGAATAAATTTATTCTTAGCTTATTCTCCAACATCCATTCCACTTTCAGAACAACTCAACCCGATATGTAAAAAAACCACAGTTCCTGTTCTTGTTATGTTAGTCTTTGCTGTGACTCCATATGATGTCTCTGTGGATAAACTGTTGAAACATATTTTCCCACCCAAATCCAAATGAACCATCAGTTTCCTAATACTGTTCTTATTTATTTCCAAAGGAAATATTATATTCTTGAACTGAAAAAGTTTGAGAGAAATGGCTCATGCTCTTCCAACAAGCACACAGAATGATCACAGGGCATAAATAAAAACAAATTAAAACCCATTTTATCCTCTTTTGAGTATTAATATTAAGTATTCGATATACATTTCATCCCACTATTAAAATACCCCTCCAAAACTCAAAGAAATTCAAGCAAAAAAGAGATGATTGCTGAGAAATTCAGTACAGCTGTGACAGAATTGTCAGTTTGACTCATTTGACTCAAAAATGAATAATTTACCTATAGGGACATATTTGGGCTGTATTTTCTCATGGTGAAGATATGTCATGCAAAGAAATATCAGCCACTGGTATCAATCCACTCTCCACAGCGGACAATTAGAGCAAGTTCACAAATACCACCTATTATAATTTCTGTAACTGATATTGAAATGCTATGAAGATCTAGGTAGCCTTTAAAATTTAGGTGAGGGAGATTTGAACACCTATTCTGCAACACAGTTTGGAGGAGTCAGGTCTCCTCATTCTTGCTCTGTGGCAAGCAGGAAATTGTCAAGGATCACCTTGGCTCCAAACCAGCAAAGATCTATGAGACTGATATTGCTATTTGTCTTATGGAAGGGAATATACAGCCTTCACTTCCAAGGTTAGCAAATCTGAGATGGAGCACTAGTTACACTTATTATTTTAGAAGAAAGGAAGGAATGAAATGTCACTACTCTCAGAAAAAAAAAATAAAAATCTTCAGTTATATCTGCTTGTGACAGTTCTGCCCACAAAGTGTGGGAGTATCTGACAGAAAATCAGCTTCCAAGATTCAAGTGATACGTCCTCATCAACAGCTTTGCCAAGAAAGTGGTAACCCTTTATGTTTGTTTTTCCACTGTACCCATTAGTCTTTGTAGCTTTTGGCGGTATTGGCAGCTGGCAAAGTTTGAGAGGCAACCCAATTAATTCATTTGGCAACACAGATCTTGTACTTACACTGGGAATCTGCAAGTGTTCAGACTGCCTGAAGCAATGTGAAAGAACAGGATAAAAAAAGTCTGGCGATAGAAACACTGGCAAAGGCAGCACACAACTTTACTAGCTCAGCCTTAAAATAGCTCTTCAGAGCAGAAAACAATTATCAACAGGAGTTGACAAACTTTTGGAAGTAAAACTCTGCATTTTAAGTGCAGTTATAAAAACTAAGTGCAGTTATAATCCATGACATTTATCCATCAGTCAAAAAGCTGTCCCAAACTTTCTTTATAACAAGGTACTTATTTTAAGATCTCTTCTTTGGTGATACCATGTGCTAGACTCCATGTAGGCTCATAGACTCCATTCAGGCTTCTAGGAGCTATTTTGTTCTTGAAGCTGTTGAGGTTCTTCCTCAAATTTGGGAAGAAGAGTTTGAGTGAGAGTAGGAAAACCACATTTGAGCAGAGTTGCAAACAAAATAGATCTGTGGAGATAGTTCAGGTTTGGGTATATAGGAATGGTCCCATGGCCCAGGAGTGGAAGTGCTGCCTTTGAGCAGCAAAAGTAAAAAAGGTTCTTTTGGATTTTTTTCCCTAATTCCACCTACCACATATTTGCTTAAGTTGCAAGGGTAAGGACTTTGGCTTTTTGTTTTCATTTCAAGTGTTAGAGAAGTGGTTTTATAAGGGCTTTTTATTTCTTTCCTTTTTTAAATTTTTTTTCACCTGAGTACTCCTTATGCCAGGATGATGTCTCTTGCTATGAAATTCAGCGCATTACACTGATTGCCATATATGTTAAAAAGATTTTTGTTTTCCATTGAGTCATCCTCACAAATTAGTTACATGGCATAGAACATTAATCTAAAACCTCTTGTTCCCACAATGAAAAAGATCTGTATTTACAGTCAAGAGACAAAGGGTTTTTTTCAGTAATTTATGATTTTCAAATGACCAATTGTTCCTCAGGAACAAAATGCAAACAATGGTTATCTGCTGCTGTGGAATGCAACAGGTGCATCTGTGATTGGCCCATGTTGGATGTTCGTAATTAATGGCCAATCACAGTCAGCTGGCTCGGACAGAGAGCTGAGCTATAAACCTTTGCTATCATTCTTTGCTAGCCTTCTGATGAAACTTTTTCTTCTATTCTTTTAGTATAGTTTTAATGTAATATATGTCATATAATAACAAATCAAGCATTCTGAAATGTGGAGTCAGATCCTTTTCTCTTCCCCAATCTGAAAACCCCTGTGAACACCATCACAGACATTCTTCATGGCAGCCTGGGTTACACAACAGAGAGATGGATCTATTGGAGAAGGACCTGTCATGAGAAGACAAAAGGGAATAGTTTTATGGAGGAGGGTCACTATAGATTAGGTATGAAGAAGTTTTTTACAATGAGGGCAGTAAAACACTGGCACAGGTTGCCCAGAGAGTTGGTGGCTACCCCATCCATGGAGACAAACAAGGCTGGGTTGGACGGGGCTCTGGGCAACCTGATCTCACTGAGAGTGTCTCTGCTCATTGGGGAGGGAAGGACTAGATGACCATTAAAAGTCCCTTCCAACCACAGCTATTTCTATGATAATATAAATCCTCACATCCATGTATCTATTTGGAGTCCAAGCTAGAGAAGCTCTTTGCAGGTCAGGATTCAGGTACAAAACCAAATCAAAGTGTCTCACAAATAAGGGATTAATTATTTGCCCTTTATATCAGAACTTCTGGAGTGTGATTGAGTCATCCTCACAGGTTGTAACATTTGGCTCCAGCAACCTTGAAGGGTGAGCACCAGTGATACACCAGTTTCCCTGTATTAGCACAGGTACCCTTCTCCAGCTGGCAGACACAACATTCATGGGATCATTTTGTAATCCTGCTTGAAGCTGATATTTTGAAGTCCTTGGCTGAGGTGCCTTGGTGGCACAGAACACAGAAGTCAAGCTCCCAGTACTGTCACTTTCCCCCTGCTACTGAATGTTGAGCTTTCTTTCAAATCCCAGAGCTCAATGATTTTGAGCAAAATAACTTTCTTCTGGAGTGAAGAGAGAGACAAGAGCATGTCAGAGCTGCCTGCAGTGGGGAAGGGATGAGCATGTCAGTGTACACTGGAAAATCCTCAATCAGCCAAACTCTGGTAAAGGTGGGAATGATGGCGAAAGAGGGTAGGAATCTGGGGATGTAGTGATAGATTTGGAGGCAGGGTAGAACGTTCAGTTATGCCCTTGTGAACTCACTGGCTTTGGTAAACAGGCTGGAGAGGCAGTGATGGGAATCTAGAGTTTCACTGAGGGCTGGACTACAGCAGCATGAAGAAAAAGCTCTGTGGTGGCACTGCCACATCATTGGGGAAGGAAAAATTCAGGAGAGAACAGGCAACTGGTAGCTTTGGAGTGAGTTAATGGCCTTATAACTTAGATGGTCTGTGTCTCTGGGCAGATTTGTTCCGTGCTTTCATGCAGAGATGCACTGACACATCTGAAACATGGAAATATTTTATGCATCTGGAAGTGTCATATCACATCAAGCTGTGCATAGCAGAGCAGTTCATCTGGCAAAGGCGCAGAAAACGTGTCCTTGTCCTAATGCACATAGAAGAAGGGGAAGAGCATCCTAATTTGAAGAGCTGAACAATGAGATAATTGACTGCAATTGGGGGCTGGAAATTAAATATTTGAGGAAAGAGATTCCCTTCCAGCTTGCATTGCTATAACAGACCTGAGACAAAGACAAACACATTTTGGCTTGTCATTTTTATGCCTCCAGATTTTGCTCTTCATTCTGTATTTACAGAGCTGCAGAAGTTTACTGGCCAATACTTATTCCAAATTAAGTGTCTGTCCTCTTGAAAACTAGACCAAACTAGGAGAGGAGAGGGGCTGCTTTGTCTCAAATCTGTGTAGGATTTCAGTCACAGATCCTGATCACAAAGTTTTTTTGCTGTTCCTAATAGAAATTAATAAAATACAAAATCTCTCATATTTCAAAGCAGACAGAAGGAAGCTTTGCGGTTTGGTTTATCAGAAAGCATCAAGTAAATGAGGAGATGAGGAAAGAATTGTTATATTTGAGTGATGGACATTTTCCCACTGTCACATTTCAGAATGAAAAATTTTGAACCTTCCCCCTGTCTTTTGGGTGCTAACAAACATCTCAGTGACTTGACATTGTGAAGGGCTGCTTTTATGCAAAGGCTTCTACCCTGGAAAGATCAATTTTGTCACCACCAGCTGAGAAGGAAACTATTATGACATCAGGAGAGAATCTGAGTTTTGATTAAACAATTCTAAAGTGAAATCCTCCCTGGAGAAATGACACACAGGAAAATCAAGAAGAAGCTGAGAACAATTTAAAAACAGTTTAGTGGGATGGTTGTCGCCAATGACAGAATTATTACAGAGCAGCCCAGTGCAAGAAATAACAGAGGAAAGCTGAAGTTTGCATTTATTGCAAGAGTTTTTCATTTCTCTCTCTTCCACTTCACCCCATACTACCATATGTGGAATGAAAAGACATTTTCAATCTATTTTCAAAGTGCTTCATCTAGTGCTTTTAGCTCAGTTGTAGCTGTTACAGAATATGGATAGCCCCATAAATGTGCAAATGGACAATTAATGCTGTCACTTCTGCTGAGCAAACAGCTAAATTGTGCTTTATCACTTATTTCATACAACATCTCTCAAAATGTGCATATGTGGGGCGAAGTTAATAAGAATTTGGTAACAGGAGAAAAACAGAAATTGGTGAGAATAATAATCTGGACACAAACCCAACTATTTAATAAAAGTTGAAAGCATTTAAAAATAAATCTCTTCCAAGGGATGAGGGGATGGGGGAAGCCACAGGGCATAAAAAGTTAAAACGAATATCAGTAAGACAGTAAAGCAACAAGAAAGTTTAAAATGGAAGAAAAGTTATCAACTTGTATGTTGATAAATTTAGTACTGGTTGATAACATGGAAATCTAGCAGTGAGTGCTCTTCGACTTTTTGCGGAGTTACAAAACACTGCAAATTTTGATTATGTGTCAAGGAGGCTGATTTTTTTCCCTGTCAGTGATCAAAATGCTAGGCTATTTCTTTCAGACACAGAAAACATACTATCTGGGCAGAACCTTGTTGTTCAGAGTATGTACAGTAGCTATCACTGTAGCTAGTGATAGCTACTGAAGAGTGAAGAAGGGCAATTCAGCAGAGATTGAGCAGGTCATAAATTGTGGGCACTGAACCAGGCTGTGGTGGTCAGGGTCAAAAGCATTTTCCTGCACAAAAGTTACAGTCAGACACCACCATCAGAGATGTTTCAGAGTGTATGTGGGTTTAAATCTATTTCTGCAGTAAAAAGAAAGAAAACTCTGTATGTTCCACCAGAGCAGTTACTGGCTGAGGAAGGAGGCAAAGTGGGGAGAGAGAGAAAGGGAGGAATTCAACCAGACCAACACCTCTTTAAGTGTCTGCCCTCAAGTTCATTAGGGTAATGTCTAAAATCCCTGCCTAATGAAGGCCATGGGTAGAAAAAGGTCTGTACCTCCAGGAAATGCTCCTGTGGACCTAAAGGGATAACTCGTGTCCTCAGTGCATTCCTGAGAGGAAGCAGAGGAGAATCCCTGGAGCCCATGGGACAGTTTCAAATTCAGACTGAATATCTAAACACCTGATCATATGACTTGATCCTAGAGGTCTTTTCCGGCATAAATTATTGGATGAGTTTGCAGCAAGCTAAGCAAGCTGGTGGTAAGTTTGTTATGGGAACCACACGCTCACTCAGGGGCTTCAGAGTCAGCACATCCTGAGGCAGAGATCACCTCAGATTGTGATTTGGGATGAGCTGACTCAGATACAGGAGCCATAGCAGGGTATAAGCTTGGTTTTCATCAAATCATGGCATCATTAAGGTTGGAAAAAGCCTCTAAGACAATCAAGACAATCCAACCACTAGCCCATTACTGTCAAGGCCACCACCAAGGTGTGTCCCCTAGTGACATACTTCCAGGAATGGTGACTCCAGTACAGTCCTGGGCATCTTGCTCCACTGCTTGACAATCTTTTCATAAAGTGCTTTTTCTTAATATCTTATCTAAACCTCCCCTGGTGCTGCTTGGGGCTGTCTCCTCTTGTCCTATCACTTGTTGCCTGGGATAAGAGCCTGACCCCCACCTGGCTGCAATCTCCTCTTAGGGATTTGTGGAGGGCAATAAGATATTCCCAAGCCTCATTTCTTCCAGACTAAACAACCCCATCTCCCTCAGTCACTCCTCACAGGACCTGTGCTCTGTTGTCCTTCTCTGGATGTGGGTTTGAGGAAAACCCTGATTTTCTGAGTGCAGAAGCTGCAGGGTCTCAGCTCTCCCACAGCTTGCTGAACACAGGGCTGGGCACTGAGGACAACCTGACACAAAGTGAGACACCATCCTTAAAAATGCTGTCGTGTTTCTGTGCAGAAACTGACAGGAAACCTCAGAAGAGAAACACCCAGAAGCAAAATGCCTTTGTCAGAAAATAAAAAAGAAACCAGTCCATGGCTACCCAGGGTTGGCCCCTCTTCTTGGCCAGAGTGTTTACACAGCAAGGGCATTCTCAAGCACAAAAAGAGACATTTTTAAATGGTGCTGCACTATATTTGAGAGTGCTTCAGTGAGGCTACAAATCAGAAATGCAATCCATGCCATAGGAAGAGGGGATCTGGGGTCACATTCTGCCTGTGCAAGGTTTGTCCCAGGGCTGACACATGGCATAGGAGATGGGTGAATCAGATGAAATAGTGGGAAAGGAAGGAGGCACCCAGTGTGTTTGCCTTGTCCCTCAATATCTTTGTTTGGTTTGCTGTGAGGTACAGTCTGAGCTCTTTCCATTGTGATTGTGGCAGCCTTTGCCCTGTGTTTGCAGTTTTTTTCTTATTCAAAGAGCAGCAAATGAATCTTGTGAAGCCTTTGATGTTCCCTCTGTACTTTAAATAGCTATCAGTTAATCTGTGATACACACATGGGATGCTTTGTTATGCATACTGAATTCAGAGGAGAGATGATTCTGAGGGTTGCCACTAAAAACCAGCTTGAAAATCATATGATTTTTCTCTACAAAACACACCAGAGCAGGGTGTAAAAGGATTATAGTTTTTTCTCAGTCATCATTTTACTTTCCTAATTCCACAAAAATCTTGACTGAATTAATTTAAAATATAAATGCTTGAGAGTATTTTCTTATGATAAGAAGAAAAAATTCAGGTTAGTTTGTTAGCTTAGTACACTACCTATTTTTATTTTCCATGGTATGCTAATGAACTTGTTCACTGGCAAGAATTTGCAAGAAAACAGGATCTTTTATCTTTTTAAAAAATCATGAACTCAAATTCTGAATGTGCAAGTGCAGGAATTTCTGCAGTCAAAGGAGAGAAACATACAGCAGCACATATAAACCACAGGCATTCAATGAAAATCATCTGGTCTCAGTATGAATATTAAAGACTCGAAATAAGCAGTCCATAAATCCTATCCAGAAATAATCCACTGTGCAGTTTTCAATAATTAAATGTAGTATAACCAGGGTCTTGCTGAAGCAATTTGTGACTAACAGTACACAAAATTTCTAAATGCATTGTTTTTAAAAAACAGTGCTTTAAATTAATTGAGCAAAAATGCAAGAAGTTTTAAAATATCTCAACCTTCTTTCTTCCTTTCTTCCTTTGTGATAAAAACCGTGGTCACCTAAATAGCAGGGATTTTTCCCAAGTCAAAACTTAGCTCAAGATATTCCTATTTACATAGATACTTGCCACTCTGAGCCTGTGGCAGCGTGTAACCCTTTCCCAGAGCTCATCCTCCAGCAGCACATCCTTGCCCACACCTGGGGGTGGCAGCCCTGAGGAGTCTGGTGCAGCCAGGCTGTGCGAGGGAGCCAAATGCTCTGCGCAAACACAACTGGCTTTTCCAGCCCTCTCTGGAGACTTGCAAGTCTCAATTGTCTGCAGCTGCACCACAAAGCACAGAGCACCTGAGGACCCTGAATATTTTGCGTCACGGAGTCTTGAATGTCACCTCATTTAACTGTATAAGGAGCAACTTTAGAGCTTGATGGCTGCTGGCTGCACTCAGCCCTTCTCTTAGCCTGTAGAATATTTACAAGGCAGGGTTTTTATAATGAGGCTGGTAAAAGAGTGGCACAGGTTGCTCAGAAAAGTGGCAGGTGCCCCATCCCTGGGAGTATTTGAGGTCAGTCAGGACTCAGTGCAACCTGATCTACTTGAAGATGTCTCTCCCTATGGCAACAGGGGTAAAAGTGACTGGCCTTTAAAGGCTCCTTGTAACCAAAAATATTCTATGATGACTCCATTGCTCCTATCTCAGAACCAACCCCAGAAATGCTGTCATTATTTCTGTTTTCATCGCAGCATAGGTGGCTGTTGACATGCTGTGTTGAAATGCTTGAACTGCTAGTCCCTGTCCACAGTGTGATGATTGGCTCACTATTTTCACTTCAGAATTGCCAGGGTGACCAACTTCATGAGGAGAACACATCAGACAGGGAAAAAATACTCAGCAGACACCCACAGATTCATAGAATCATGGACTGGTTATTGTTCAGCTTAGATACAAAGCATGATCTTTGCACTTGTGGCAAATTCACACTCAGAACCTCAGTGGCTCTGTAAATATAATATTCTTTTATGTCCACTAATGTTACTGTCTTCAAATGACAAAATCCATAGATCACTATGAATTGCACAGGAAAAATGCTCTTATTTCTCTATTTCTTTGTTTGTGCTCTTTTTTTTGCATTTCTTTGGGGGTGTCTTAAAAACCCTACGTACAGTAGAAAATACAACATTAAGTGGAATAGATCTGAAAGCTGTAATGAAAGTAAACCAAAAATTTCCATAAGCAGGTAGTGTCCCACCCTACAATGCACAGGAATGCAAGAGCAGAAACAGGTGGAAATCATTGTCAGGGTTCACTTTGACCCGTAGCTAATGCTGATCAAAACATTGCATCTGCTTTCCCACACATACCCAGGTGAAACTGGATCAGTGGCTGAAATATTCATGAGCACACTGCTCATGCTCGGTGTGAACGACATGGATTCCTCAGCAGGCACAGCAGCATTTCTGAAAGTGCCATTCTGTTTGTTGTGCTAAAAACAAGCATGTGTTACTAAGAGGAAATAAAAAGGAAAATGTCCTTTTATTGGATTCCAAAGCATGATACCTCCTCTGCAGTGGGATATCAGTTTGGCATGATTAACAAAAGTGAAACTTTTTTGAGCAAGTGGAGACAATGATACACTTCCCTAGGATAAATCAACTACCCATGAGATACCCTATGTATACATACTGTAGTTAAAAACTCCAGAGCTTTTTTGCCATGAAGAATCCTTACTAACACAGTTAATTTGCAGGAGTTACTTCTCATTTTTCCTGGCAATAGGACTCACCTAAAAATATACCCAAAGACATAGAGGGCATCTGCAGCTGAGTGATCATGTGCTTTTCATGTGCCCATAAAGCACTCTAAACTTGAATTATCATTTCTTTGATGAAAATAGTAGTAAAACAACCCCTATCAGACATATCTAGTTACTGAGTGCATTTAACTGTTTCCACACCAACTTTTAGAGGAATTTAGTATACTTTGAAGTTTATTTGGGTAGAAAAAGTAAGATTTAGCTATATTTTACTGCAAAAATTTTCTTTTGTTAGCCTTGCAATTCGACAAAATATCTTTTAAATCTCTCTCTTTATAGGACCTTTTAGCAGAGTAGGGTGCAATTCAATTTGAGGAGAATTTAACTGTTTTATAGGGTAAAATTCTCACTGTCAAGTGCACGATGATTCAGTGTTTAACTTAATTTATTACAATAATATCCAAAGGTGGCAACATATAATGACATTGTCACTTGAGCCAGGACATTGGAATGAAATGAGCATACCATAAAGCCAGATGAAGGATATCCATGTCCATCAAGTACCTCAAACATTTGCAAACTGCTTTTTTGAAGCCACCAATGCACTTTCATGCTGATTTAGCAGACATTCTCAGTGCCACTGTTCTCCACAGAACCCCGAGTCTCTGAGCTTTGCTTATAAATGGATATATTTTGTTGAAGTGTGGAGATGAAATAGGGTTGTCCTGCTGTCCTTAAGGTCGTCCTTAATATGTCTGTGTCTCTATTCCACCGTGCCCTGAGTCTTTGCATCATCACATTCCTCACATGTCCTAGTAATGAGCTTTCTTTCACCTGCAGTACAAATTTGAGAGAGGCATTTCAGAGGTGCCCATTTTCAAATGCACCTTATGTCCTGCAGAAACTGAGAACTGCCTCCAGATTGTTACTCCATCTTCAAAATGTTGTTTTATGGCAATGCTAATAGTTGGCTGCCTGGGCCCTGACCAGATGGATCACAACATGTAGCTGGCCTAGTTTAATGATACCTTTTACTCAAAAACATTATGATCTGATGCTTCAAGGGGTTTGGTGTATGAATATTGCCACAACATGACATCCATGTGCATCTTTCACATAAAATTGGGATTAAAGTGTTGTAAATCAGGAGTAAATTAACACCAATTTCTGGTAACTGCTAAGATGCATTTAGCAGGCTGTGTGTCTTGATCTTGAAGAGTAAAAAATAAAACCTCTTGTAGGTGTGGTTTGGAAATAAGAAACTCTCACAACCCTGTGTTATGCTGTGTCAAATGCTACTCTGGACAGAGACTCAGCTCTACCATCAAAAATGGATCTCCTTCTGTTCAATGAGAACATTTAACTAAGCAGCAGAAGACTTTCTTGTCCTCATTTCTGAGCTTGTTGTGTGCCACCTTATGCTTATCTCCAGGAACCCCAACAATGATATTTGTCCCTTTGAACAATGATATCTGTCCCTTTGAGCTGCCCTATCTCTGCTGGCTCCCCTTTCACAGCCAAATCCTGTTTTTTCTCATGGCTGTGTTAACAACAACAGAACTTGGTGGTTACAAACAATCCCTGTTTGCCAAGGCCAGCAGCCCTTGCTGGGCTCCATGGCCTCCAGTTAACGTGTTTGGGACACACATTATCCCCTTATCTTCTGGAATTCTGGAACACTCAGCTGCTCCAGCTTACCTTGCTGTGAAAGAAACACTCACTTATTTCCCACAGAGCAGAAGAAGGGTTGGCCTTATACTCAAGGTCCTGCTGGCAATGCAGCTCTTTTTCCACCTTCACTAATATAACATTGCCATCACTCCTTGTGCTGTTTATCCTACAGTGCTTTGAGCCTCCAAATAACCAACTCCTGACTTTCATCCATTGAGCCTTCTGGGAAACAGTATTTTTAAGTCCAGTGCCTGAATCCTTGACTAAAACACTGCTAAAACCACAATCAGGGTAAGACTAATAAGAAATAGTATTTTTGCAAGCGTTTTCTTTCCAAGAGCATTGAATTTCAAGCAAGATTTTTCAGAAGTCTCCCGTGGTTTGGGTCCTAGGAAGTGTACATTTTTCAGGAGGTGTGCCAGTCCAACTCTTCCAAGAATCCTGAGCCTGCGTGACAGCTTCCATGTACTCTTCACTTTATTTCATCCTCTAAATTTACCCAGAATGAAATGTATCTCAGTTGAACCTGCTGGAGAGGCATTATTTACTGATGTCTTTAGCAGTAATATTAGAATAAGAAGTTCCTGCCTGCACCATCATCTATTCACTGGTAGGTGGTGTTCCACACCAGGTGTTGCCCTGGTGCACCTCCAGTTGTGTGGAAAGAACTGACTGCCCCAGCCTGGTTTGGCCTCAAAAGGGGAGAAATTCAAGAGTTTTCAGAGAATAGCAGGTTGGTTGTGGCTGGAAGGGACCTCTGCAGTTCATCTGAAACCTCCTTGCTCAAGCAGGGACACCAGGAGTGTTCCTGGATGGCTTTTCAGTATCCAAGGATGGAGAATCTACAACCTCTCTGTACAACTTATTCCAGCATTAACTTTTAAAACAGGTAGCAGCCACTCTGACAGCATTAGAATTCTGACAGTTTCTCTTTTGAGGTAGAAAATGGAAGTAGAGGCAAAATGTGTAGGTAACTACAAGCACTTGAGGCTGTCTTTGTCATCAAGCCTTTTTATGGTGTGGGATATAAAGTTTAATTTGCACTCTATTTTTTACCAAGTTCTTCTGTGCAGCTGGAGAAGGAGTCAAAACAGAAAGGAAGCAACTTAAATAGAACATCTGAACAGCTGCATTTCATGCCCCTTCAAAGTAATTTGCTTATCTACCTTAGTTCAGATAGATTTTGTGAGGAATTAATCACAAACATATCGTATTTTCAGTAGATATGCTTTACCAATTTATTTTCAAAAGAGAGATAATCCACAGTCTGACTTCCTACTGTTTATGTTTTGAGTTTTCTTTGCACTGAGGGCAAAAAAAGGAAGACAATGCTATTCCTATTCAGTAATACTGAAAAGCATTCCAAAACTGCCATTAAGTAATGTATATGTGGAAAAATAGCCAATATACAAATTGGTACTTCCACCTCTGCGTGAACGAAGGGCATCTCTCATAGCAGAGTCTCTTTTCCATGTAGGCACTGTCATGAGAGACCAGCTTTTGAAAAAACTATGGATAGCTGATGTCCAGCGGGTGGGAACATTTCTGACAAAAGGATGGCTATTCAGAATTTGAAGCAGATGAGAAATGCTTTTACATCTCTGAGGACCTGGTCTAGTCTGGCCATAAATTCTTCTGCCTAAAATATGTTAACTCCAAAAAAATTCATCTTTTTTTAAATTCTGAAACAGGAACCAATCTTTTGGGAAAACCTGGCTTTCATCTGAGTAAATTAGAAAATAGTTTCAGACTCCAAATTAGAACTGCAGGAGGAACTTTGAGCATGTTCCATTTAATACAGCAATACTTTCTTTGCAGGCTGTGCCATTCCCGTGGCTGCTCAAACACAAAGGAACTTATTTACAGAACACAGTTATCCCCTTTTCCTTTATTTTTCACAAAAAGGGCAGAAGTCGTAACAAAAGGTGCACGTGTGTAAAACCTCTCACAGCCTAGCAGACATGCACACACACATCCACATTATATATGAATATAACACACATGCAGGATTCTTAGACAAGAGCTGCCACCACCTGAACAGATGGCAAAGCCACAGGCAGCTTTGCATTCGGAAGAAATAGAGGTCAGTAGCAAACAGAGTAATGCTCAGGGGAGTTTTGCAGCCTAGACAGCTTGTCAGTGCCAGGGACAACCTGCACCCACCAGAGAAACAAAGGTGCCTGCTGCCAGCCATGCAATGGCATTGGAGGTGGCTGGGGGCACAGGCCAGCCCCATGCAGCTCCAGCAGTGCCAGCATCAGTAAATCTGGAAGGCAGAAAGGCCACTCGTGAATGTCAGGTGGGTGTGTTTCAGGGCCTGGTTCAAGCAGAGCCGGGGGAATATCAGCTGGTAGGAAACGCTGCTGTGCTTTTTCAAACAGCGGAGTTATCTGATCAAAGATGCAGGGAGAGCTGAGTGCCTCAGGCTCACCCTCACCCTCCTCAGGTGAGGAAAACACAGAGTCCCACCACTTGCTCTCACCCTTTTCACTCCACCTCTGATGGGGGCAGATGGCAGAAGAAAGCCAGCAGAATTGTGAAGCTATAACAGAAATATTTTCAGCACTAAAATAAGTTAAAAATTCATAAATGGGTGGGAAAATGCAATCCCATTGCTAATGCTTTTCCTGCAGTGCTAAAAATTTTATTTTAGCCTCTTAAAAAAAAAAAAAGCTCATTCTCTTCAGGAGTTCAAATCAACCACTCCAGCAGTGGGAGTTGAAAGCCACTTTAAAGCCCAGATATGCACTAAAGAACCTGCACAACCCCAACCTGTCAGCAGCTAAGCTTAGCTTAGAAATGACATTTCAGTGGAGCAGATGTGATAGGAGTCACTGAAGTACAAGCTCAGTCCTGCCCCCAGGGTGCTGTGCCTGAGATTATGGAGCCATGGAAAAAAACCTCTTTTGTCATTGCCTTACATATTTTCTTAGAAGGTTCCTGCCCAATAAACAGAAAACAGATGCCATTGAATATTTGATTACTTTTCTCACCCCTCAGAATCCACATGTGCTTTGTAATTAATGGGCCCAGAAAAAAACCCAACATTAAATCCCCCTGCTTTTGATCCAGCAAGATATGGATATGTTTAATGCCCTGTGACAGAAGACATTTATATGTAAAGTTCCTTTTTCTTAAAGAAGAAGAAGGAGAAATAAGGAAAATCCAACTGGAAGATCACTGAAAACCAGATAAGAAGGAATTCAAGCTTGAGGTGAATCACAACCCAGCAATTTTGCAGACTTGGAACATAAAAATAGGAGTAAAATTACTAAATTAATAAAATGAAAAACATTGCTAAAAACACCTTTGTAAGAAAATACTGCTAGTAAGGTTTCTTATATATACTTTGGGGTTTTCTTTTTTTTGTAATCTTTCTTAATAGAGTCTTTATCCTGAGCCCATCTCTGACATTAGAATGGGTCAAATGTATTGTCTTTCACAAACAGTACCCAAGTTTCCTCACCAAGCCTCTCCCCAAAATTTTTTTCCAATTTTGTTGGACACCCAGATCCAGACTCTCCTGTCACTGTCCTGCAGTGTGTGGCAGGAGCAATCCTCACAGTCCAGTTCTTGCTGCCCAAGGAAAGTTTGACTTCCCTCAAAAAGTAAAATCCAAGAAAATACTTTCTTTCCTAAAGTTTCTCCTGAACAGCATTCTCTCTACACTACTAAGTGGATCTCAAATAAAAACAAGCATTTTGCTATGCAAATACAAAGATTTATTACCTGCTCCCATCCACAGGGTTACATGGGCAGAATTCACTGCCTGGACTGTAGGAAAGCCTTGGGAGTTGATGATTAGTCCGCTGCAAACATCCCTCATGACTAGTTTATCCATCAATCCAGAGGGAAGTACTTTTGACAATCTGAGTTTGAGCTCATCTGCTGCACTGCCAGGGAGGTGGAGCTGCAGTGTGGGACAAGGCTGTGTGAAGAGAGAAATTCACACTTTGACAAGTGCTGCAAAAGAATAGCACGTGAATCCAAACCCCAGTATTTTTTTTACCTGCTCTAAAGTTGCTGATACGGACTGTGCTGATCACCATCTTAAACCTGATCTTCCTCACAGGATTTGGGAAAAATCACAGAAGACGTGAGTGCAGGTGACCTCTGGTTCAACCTTTTGCTCAAAGCAAGGTTGGTGCTGCAGCTAGACAAAGTACTCAGGGCTTTGTCCAGCTGGGGCATGAAGCTCCCAAACAGAGGTGTCAAAAACCTTGCTGGGAAACCTCATCCCTGCCAGACAATCCTCATGAGAAAAAGGATTGGGTCTCCAGTATGAGCTCCCCAGTTTTAGCTGATATCATGTGCCTGCAGGGGCAGAAGGACTTCAGTGACAGCACAGGGATGTGGCGGCTGCTGCCACCAAGCTGTGTGACATCATGGGCAGATGGATTGGGAACTCTTATACCTCACTGCTTAAATTCTGATTCAAAAGAGCCTGGGCCAGTCTGGCTCCAGCCTGAAGTCCGTCCAAGCAACATTGTGGAGTGGAGGATCAATGCAGGCTGCTCTAGCGCTGGGTGGTGGCTGTTACTGCCAGATCCTGGTGCCAGTCTCAGAGCCATCACTCCTGTTTCACTGCCTTGCCTGCTTCAGGCAGCCAAGCACTGCAGATGCAGCACTGAGGGTGAGCTGTGAAGGAAAATGTCCCTCTGGGGTGGCTGTGAGGTGGGTGACGGGACTCAGGGAGCTGGGAGGGTGGCCTTCACCAGGGGCCTGGCCACTTCTTCCTCCCTGCCCCAGGACAGCCAGTGCCCATGGCCTCTCCCTCCTGCAGGAGGTGACACAGTGAGGGCAAACAGCCCTCACTTATCCTTATCTCTCCACAAGCGTGCTGCAGAGCACAAAAATGTCCACAGAGAGCAACAGCAACTGCGCCATCTGCCAGGACACTTGTGAGGACGTGGCTTC
The DNA here is from genome assembly GCF_047830755.1 of Zonotrichia albicollis. Classification (NCBI taxonomy): domain Eukaryota; kingdom Metazoa; phylum Chordata; class Aves; order Passeriformes; family Passerellidae; genus Zonotrichia; species Zonotrichia albicollis. The sequence goes on from NC_133860.1 coordinate 76,520,134, forward strand.
TACTCTGCCCTGTCACCACCAGTTTTGCCTGGGCTGTATCCTGCGGTGGACACAGAGAAATCCAGTGTGCCCGCTCTGCACAAGAACAATAGTGACTGTCCGATTTTCTGATTATGGAGAAGACAACTATCTGGAGACATCCATCACAGTCCCTGAGGAGCTGCTGGATGGCAGCAGCCAGGGAGGGAGAGCTCTCGGCAGCCTGGATGAGAACAGCTCCCATCCTCCTGTGGCGTCCTCTCCATCTCCTGCATGGGACTCACCATTCCAGGCCATGGGCATTGTCCTGCCTGAGGTGTGGGCAGAACTTTTCCATCAACAGCAGCATGTACTGGCCCCTGTGTGGACTTGGCTGCAGCAGAGAATGGAGAGCATGTATGGGGACCAATGGTGGCTGACAGAGGGCACATTGTGCTTCATCATGCACTGCCTCTGCACTCATGGCCCAGACCAGGCGGTCATGATCCAGAGTTTGCAGGGCATCCTGGAGGAGCACACAGTGCCACTGGTCCAGGGCACCATTGGCATCATTGTGACACACTGCAGCCCAGGGGCCCAGGGGCTGCTGCACTCCCTCACTGCCACGGGTGAGGATGAGGATGACAGCCCAGCAGCCAGCAGCAGCTCCAGCAGCTCCAGATCCTCCAGCTCCTACTCATGGATGGCCATGGATGCTCCCACCAGCAGCCCTACAGTTTCTGTGGAGAAGGAAGAAGCTGGCACAAGGGAGGCTGCCCTTTGTGAGGGTCCCCACTATTCTCCACCTCTGCCTGTCCCCCCAGAGTGGGACCAGCCCCAGGAGGATCTGGGGCAGGAGGAGGGGCTGGCGGCAGGTCCCTCTGCCCAGGGCAGCCCCTCCACGCCCTGACAGGGCAGGGACAGCTCACCTGGACAGTTCCAGTGTCCCCCAAAGAGAAGGGACCCCAGACGCCAGGCCTCTCCCCAGGCCTGCAAGAGGCCCCCCTGACAGCATCACTAGCAGGCCTACTGCGTTATTTCTCCTAATTTTTGGAGAAAAAGGAAATAAACTGTTTCCCCCACCCAGTCTCTGGGCACTGCTTTCTCCTCCTCATGATGTCTTTCCCCTTCCCCTCTTTGCCTCAAGCCTGTGCCCTCACATTCTGCTAAAATTCCTGCAATTTTAATACAACAAGGACTTGGGTATGGAATTATCCTATTCCAGGCTGAACCCTATCCCAGTACCTCCAAAAGAGAGTACAGTGCTTGTTGTGTGGGTTGGCTTGGCTTGATTCTGCTGGGTTGGTTTTAGCTGGTTTTTGGTCAAAGGGTGCCATCAATCAATGCCATCAGGACAGCCAGCTCTATTCTTGTCCCTCCTGAGTCCTTCCAAGCTCCTCACCCTCCGGAGGTATTTTTGAGCCGAGATCTGCTGGGGTTTTGTCACTGGTTTGCTTTTCAGAAACAATTACTGCAGCCAGAGAGCGCTTTTTAAAACCATATGATTTGTCATCCTCCAGGGATAAGCACAGCCATCTTGACTGTTGTTTCTTCCTGCCAGCCTTGTAGTGATCTAAGGATTATCATTTGGTGATGCAGGAAAATCTAGCCCAAGCACCAGATCCAAAAGCAGCCTGATTCTGTTCTGGAGTGGGCACAATCACAGCCTGCACTGTGACTAATCCTGCCAAGCACATTTTCCTTGAAATCTCTGATAAGGAGCTGGACCATCTCCTGGTTGCAAACAAGATAGCGCTATTTCCATGCCTTTTCCTTTGCGTGCTGTAGACTGTGTGGTCACACAAAGTACAAACAGTACACATGACAGTATTTGCCCAACTGAAAGTCAGTGCTTGCCACAATATGGTTTAGTCATCAATTAATAGTTCAGATAATTAGTGGCCCCATTGACTAGTCTGTTTGTTTCTGGATGGAATAAGGTTCTACACAGGCTTGTTCAGGGAATGCCAGTGTCTCTAGACTGGACAGAGTAATTCAATAATCATTTAAAAGGAAAAGTTAACCTGTCCACAAATGAAATGGTGAGTCACAGGAGTAACTGGGAGGAAAGGAGCTTTTAAACCTTGGTAAGATCTGGGCATTTAAAGATGGAAATTTTCTTTAAGTGAAGATCTTCTTTATTAAACACTGAACTTGGGTTAGTGCTCTGAGGCACTAAACCCAGGCACAAACTCCTGCAAGGACAGGCTGTTAGTTGTGTGACAGAGTGAATGACCTCTCTGTCATCTCAGGGACTGCTGGGAAGCATGCACAGACAGAAGCAGGGGTTTTATTTTTGTATGACTATTTCTGAGTCAGCTCCTTTGGTGTCCAGCCTAATTATTAAGAATTCATTCTAAAGAATTTCTCAATTCTGAAAAAATAGGACAATATGAGGAACAGAACTTCTGTTCCCAGATGCCAGATGACAGTAAACCTTAATGAACAGATCTGGTGAAGAAGCTTTAGCATACACCTACCATTGTTTTAAAAGCAGTGTTAATATTATAGAGCTGGGGAAGTGTAAGGTGACCTTCAAAGCCATGGGTGACACCTGGAAATCACATGTTTCTTAATTTCCAGAAATTCTGATTAACTATTGCATTCTTGCCTTTCAGAAAAAATTCTCCCTATTAGTGTATCCATAAAGAATACTTGGCCCACTTTTCTATCAATATATATTTGACTCTCAAGCTATAGCTCCACTTCATCAAATGCTCTTTTTCTTTCCTTTAATTTAATTTCTGACACATGTGTCCATCCTACAGTTCATTAAAGCTTTTAAATTTTAACAGTGCTCTTGGGCTGAAGGCATGAAAAAGGGAAGACTTAGGCATTTGTCATTCTGCTCTTACTGAAAAGACTGTCTTGGCTATCCATCTTTGATTCATTTTTGGACATGAATGCTCCTAAAAGAAACAATTTGGCTGTGGTTTATCTTCCCAGGTGGCCAGGGTACACCATCACTTCATGCCTTGAAAAAGACTTTGTTTCTACAGCATGTAGAAACATGTACAGCATGTTCACAGCTCCAAGGCTTTCAAGTATATATACCAGCAAAATGGGCTTGGGAAAATGCATTTGCACATATTTATGGATTTATCCACTGTTCCACCTCTCAGAATTAAATGTTTTGAGGGAATTAATTACTAACCAGGGACTATATCCTCTGAAGGTAATTAAGGACCTGATGCTCACTGGCTCCAATGGAGCTACACGTTGTAACAATAAGCAACGTTATGCTGTGGCAAGAAAATGCTAGAAATAGCTTCCATTTGACACAGTTTGGCTTCAATTCATGTTTTCTGTGGCAAACTGTGTGTGCCACAGCCCATCTATGGGAATAACCTCTGAGTGCTGCTCTGCTACAGCTGCCTGGATCTGCAGGCTGAGGGGCTGGAGGCAGCACCTGAGGTGATGTGGTGAAGGTGAGTAATGCACCAAACTGTGGAAGGGGATGCAGGAAAGGAGGCACAGGGGTCAAAAAATGATATAAAGAAGGATCAGCCCATGTGGAAAACCATAGCAGTTGCAACGAAAGTAATGAAAATAGCCAACACTGACTCATGCAACTTCCATGAAGTCCATAAAAGCAAGTATGTTGTCAGAGAAACAACAAAGCAGCCATGTGATTTTCAAAAAGCAATGGAAAGGTCACTTTCAGCACAGTACTGAAACATTCATAATAAGGATTACAATTTAGGCAGTCTTGCATTCTATGCTCTGTTTTCTTCCTGAAATATAAGAAATTGCTCTCATGGACAGAAGGGATTTAAAATTGCTTTAAATTGGAGCATCACCAATGTTTCTTTGCTTACCAGTGCAAAATTTTCATCCTTCATTGTTGAATAAGAGCCACTTTGCATATTATTACATGTGGCAAGACTTAATTAGGGACCATTCAGGCTTTACAGTCATATTGGTTCAACAAAATCAGACAATCTGAAAGAGTTTCATCAAATTTGAACATAGTAAAAATGAACAAACAAACAAATAAATTAAATGCTGATGATGGGATGGGGGAAAAGAATTCCTGTTAGCTGAGATAACTGGGGAAGAATCAAAATAACCTTCCTAATGGATTACTTGGTAAGTGTTTGAAACTGGTGACAAATTTAAAGCTGGTGGCTGTAACATCAGAAGAATGCCTGAGCATTATTTTGTCAGTGTGAGTGCAGAAGCACCACCACCAACCAGCAGGTTTCCTTTATGGCTTTTCCAGAACAAAAAAAAAAAAAAAAAAAAAAAAAAAAAAAAAAAAAAGGGTGGAGTGGAAGCGCCAGAATCCGAAAAGTTTGGAAATTACAGTCAGCACTGGAAATCTGGAGTCAAAACCGACATGTCAGTTTTCCCTTGCTTCCCGCCTTTGGCGCTTTCCTCTGAAGGAATCTGGCAGTGGCTCCATGGCAGGACAGCTCCAGACCCCGGGCCTGCCCAGCGTTGTTGAGCTCCACTGAGTTGTAACAGCAGTGACAGTCATCAGGGCCTGCAGAAATATCAATAACCCTGTGGAAATGACACATGCCAAGAGGGCAGGAGCAGACAATTGCATTTCCCCCAGGCCATTTACATAACTCCAATACTCCTCTGAGGCTGTGTGATTTATTTCGTGGCAGAGAAAGCTGTTGAGCTGATGTTTTCTGTTTCTTCTCAATCAAGAAGCTTTTAGGGCTAGGACTGTGCCAGCAAAGGGTGGTCTTAAATACTTCAAAGCATGAAGATTCATTTGCCTCAAACAACATTAAAATAAATTTTATGTGTGTTTTCCCAAGGAAATTTGTATCCAGTATTGCCCATATATTTCTTCTATCTTGTTTTCTCTCGACATTTTCCAAATTTTACATTTGTGCATGCTGCCTTCCTGTCATAGAGGAAAAAACATGATGAAATCTGTCACTGTCAGGAATAAAACAACTGAGAACTAAATTTTAAAATGGCTAGAAAACCCAACAACAGCAACAAAAAAAACCACCTCTCCCCAGAGAAATAAAAACAAAACCAAAACCATAAAAACCCAAAAAACCTAAAGAAACAAAAAAGTCCTGGTCAACCATTGTTTTAAATAAAAAAAAATTTGCAACATCTGAGGTGTGTGCCACTCCCAGCCAGTAAGCCAAGACCTCACTTGCATCTCATCCTTCTCCTCAAATATCACCATGCCAGCTCACCTGGGTGCCAGACCTGCTCCAGCTCAGCAGGAACAGGACGGTCACACTGAAGCTGCTGCACAAGAGGATGGTTGCTATGAAATCTGACCTCTTTCTTAATTAACAGCATTTTAATATGGTTCAGATTGCACAATATAAGAAAACAGAATTCTCAGTATTTCTTCCAAAGCTGAGGCATTTTCTGGGTGCTGTTACTGAGGAAGTTTTGACGCTTTCTTGTGCAGAGTGGTGCTGAGCTCTAGAGAAGGGCACAGGTGAAGGCAGCAGGCCAAGGACTGTGTCTGGAGGCAATGGGAGATTTGCAAACCTCTTGCTGAGGGACATTTATTCCTCTGAAGGATTCAAACAAAATAGACTAGTGCCAGCCAATCTGATAATTGGTCATTGTTTCCCAGTAGAAACTGACTTCAAAAAAATTATCAGAAATCAGTTTAGTTGGAAAATAATAATCCTATTCTGCATTCCATACACCACTGCTGATTTTCATTCTCTTCGGGCCTAAGTTTTTTTTTAAATTTAAGCACCTTCCTTACATGTACAGCTTGATGTTAATTACATCTTTGGTCTATGTTAGAGACAATCATGAATTCTCCTTTTGCCTTCCATCAACTTTGTTAAATATTTTCTTTCATATAAAACTGCATGCAAAATCCCTTTTGTCAAAGTCCAAAATCTTAAAAGAAGCTGTAACTTTCAACCTCTTTAAGGTTTTATCATCAGCCTTAAGTGGAAATTTGCTTTTTCTCTTTCAATTTTTTAAGCAAATTGCACCTCACTAAATCTGTAGTTTTGCATTTTCAGGTTCAAGTGTGTTGGAAATTTTTTCAGGGATGGCCTAGAAGGCAGCTGTGAGGAGCAGGTTCTCGCAGCCTGTTTCTGTGAACAGCAGAAGTTCTCAGGTTATTTTTAATTACAAGTAAAAGTGACAAACATGAAGGCCTTGAGAGCCTTGCACACCAGAGTTCTCAGACAGCTTTCTCATAACAAGTAGATGTTCTATCTTTAGCTGTTTTGAGAAAGCAAGAATAATTTTGAGAACCCAAATCTTAGTATTAGAAACATAAAGAGGAGTTAGTATGTTATCTCTGACCTGTTGTGAGCTCAGATTTTACAATATGCATAAAGTGAATTAACACTGTTATAAAAAGTACCTGATTGATGAATAAAGTAGAGTCCATGGCTGAACAATGCAAAGTGAGTCGTCTCCCTCCAACTTCAATACAAGTGCATCTTAAATGAAAGGCTGAAATTCCTGTTCAGAGGCCACCTTAACACTTCAGTGATCTGTATTTGGTCCACAGCTTTTCTGTGGGATAAAGCTCTTTGTCTCAACTTCAGCACTTCACAAATGGGGATGGGTTCTGACACCAGACAATGATCAGGAGGATGGGTGGGTCAGAGTCTAAGAAAGGGCTCAGGGCTGTTCAGGTACAAACTGCAGCTGATCAAGGGAGTTTCTAGCACAGGAAAATTGTAAATAGCTCTTTATCACTGACAGATAAACAGTATCCCTTACTGGAATATCTCTTTGGAAAAAAACACAATTGTTTTTCAAAATGCTGCTGCTGCGGGCTGCACTTTGGGATAAATGAAAATCAAATGGCTCTTGAGTCTGCTTTTGTAATTTTCAGTGACAAAATTCAATTAGGAGCTGTATATGTAAATGCTAAGACACTCTGTTGTGTTTAAGCTTGTGTGAATGTATAATCCACTTACAGTCTAGATGATTTAATAGTCACTCTGCTGAACAACTGCGCTTCTTTCCCCACAGGTAACACAAGTGAATACTGCAGCCCACAAACATGGGATTTAACTCATTTGGAGGCTTTAAACTAGACAGAGCTGGAATGGTGCCACTTGGAAAAAGTTATCTTCTGTGCACAAAATATTTATCATTTCAACCTCACCAAACACTTATGTGGAGACAGCTCTCTCAGAAACGAGTTCGGTGCACAGAACTAACACAAATCAAATTAGTGCACTGGAGCTAAAGAGGACATGTTTAATCTCATCTCTCAAAAGTTTTTCAGTAAGTCATTAAAAAGAAGTTCTACTTTTATATATGTAGATATCTTCCTAGGAATGACTAGGAAATTACAGCAATGAATTTCCAAGGATAAGAGTCAAAGAGCTCCATGCAGAGATAGGAAAAAATATCACCACCCAGTGGTTTATTTTTTTGAAATTCATCATCTCTGTTAAAAGATGGAAAAAATGGAGAGTAAAGAAATGTTTTTTTAATTGAAAATCCTGCCTATGTCCTGTTTGATTCCAGTCACACACTAGTTAATGTCATTCGCTTGGATAAAGGCACCAACTGGTTCTTGATTCAAGATGCAGTACCCAGGTGACTGCAGAGCACTGAGAAATCAAAGCATTTCTATTTTTAATGTAAACTGAGGCATTTTTTTAGTATTTTCCAGAGGAACCATCATTCTACAGATTTTTCATGCAGACTGTTTGGCTTTTTTCCCCCTCCAAAACTAATGGAGAATTTTAATCCTATCTCATTCCATCACAGTGCTCATTCATGCATGCAGAGATATTTATAATGCAGTACTGCTGCAGGAAACCAATAAAGACCTCAGGAGTTTTCCCCTCAACCAAAAATGCACTTTCATAGCTCAAAAGATGGATTTATCATTTGAAACTAACCAAATCTCTAAACTTAGCCTTCAGCAGTGTTTTCTTGGAGGAAAACACTAGCAGAGTAAGAGGCCAACATGTTCAGCCTATGCAGCATTTGGGGAGTAACACACAGCAAAGAGATATGAAAGCAGTGCAGAGAAAAGGGAAGGGGACTCCACCTTCCTCAAAATGAATCAATATATCATTTCTTTCAGGTAGCTCAATGCAAAGGTGCTCTAATCAGAAAAAATATACCTTATACACAAAATACTCATAATTTGAAGAGGGGAGAGTTCTCTGGGAGCTATAAAGAAGACCTTTGTAGAAGGAACTGAGTCTATATTTTCCAGATGCCAACATTTTTTTCCCCTTTCAAGTATAAATTTTGCTTTATATTTTTCCATTTCAAAGAACAATGCACTACGAAAATCATATGTTTCTACTTCTTATATCTAATTAATATTTCATAATTTTTTTTTCACAGTGTTAAAGCAGTTGGCATTGTTTTACATTCTTACTTTCCCCCCAGAGAAGTGACAATTTTCTAACCTTCATAACTCTAGGTAAAACTCAATATATCAACAGCACCAGCTTGAAATCCTGGAGGCATAGAGGAACAGAACAATTCTTTTAAAAAGTCATATGTTTGAGTATTTAGTTCACAATATTTAATAACTGGGGACTGGAAATCTTGAAACAACTGAACTAGAAGTGATCATCTGAAGTGAGATTTTTTAAAAAGATAACTTTATGCAGTGAATTATTTAAAAAGCAAGCTCCATTAATGCTTTAAATGGCAGCTTAGGCCTCTGAGCAGACCTCTAGGTAGTTACTTTATGGGTTATGTGAGAGAAGCATGGATAAATGAACAGTAACTTCAAATTTACCAAGGAGTTCCAAAACCATTAGTGTTGGAAGATGCTCCACCAGTGGAAGATTTTACTGAAAGCACTGTCCCAAGTTCCCCATGGCATTTTGATGAAAAAGAGTGACAATTTTAGAGTTTTCCCACTGTAAACATTCAGCTCAGTTAAGCAGAAGAAGCAGTACAACTCTCTGATGTATTGAGCATTTGTCCAAACAGCAATGAATAATAAAATAGAGAAAAATTACACACCACAAACACAATTGACCTTAACCTTTCATCATTTGCTCCCAGCTCTGCATTTCTGGTGCTGTGAGGAGGCTTTAATGTATTTCAGGTGTTCATGGGTCCCATTTGGTATCACAGAGAGTTCTGCTCCTGCAGGTGCAAGGTCGGATTTCACAGGCAAAAAAGCAAAACCAGACAATTCCTGCTTCCCAGCTGCCATCCCCTCCAAGCACAGGAGAACCTTCAATCTGCTAGTCTCTTTTCCAGCCAACAGCTCTTGGCAGCCTCTTCACAAGTACCTTTAGAGTGGAGGGGAGCAACTCCAGCCCGGACATTTGGGAATTGCTTCCAACACCAGTCCTTGGGATTACACTTGTTTGGGAATACACATATATATATATTTATGTGAGGGTGTTGAAACACTGGCACATGTTGCCTGGAGAGGTGGTGGATGCCCCATCCCTAAAAACATTCCAGTTCAGCTTGTACAGGGCTCTGAGAATCCTCATCTGTTTGAAGAAGTTCCTGCTCATGGCAGGGGGACCCAAAACCTTCTATGATTCTGTGAAAAGATTAGACTGAAGTTGTTTGATTATTGTAAGCTGTAAGACAGCTTTCCATTTTAATAATTAATTGCCTTTGTTTCCCCAGCACTAAAACTAAAACTGTTTTTCCTCCTCTGATTGCTGCCTTATTCATGACCACCTTGCTGTGGATGTGTTTGTTACAGCATCAACACACTCCTTCTTCCCTCAGGGAGCTCAGCAGGAGCAACCTATGCTCTGTTTAAACCATCCAAGCAAGATAACCACTTGTTGCTCTTGGCAATTTTCTGGGCTTGTGACATAAAATTCTCTTTAAAAACCAGTTGGACATGGGCATTGGAGAAGAATAGTAACAACAATAATCATGAGGAAAATAATTTTCTTCTCACTTTTTTGAACTTGGTTGTGATGCTGCCTCTTCCAAATGAAACTACTTAGATGAGGGTCTGTGTGAGTTTTCTGCTAAACTTTTGATTAAACATCCATAGCAACCATACAATATGTTTTTCTCTATATAAAAGAGAAGGTATAGTAAAGAAATTGAGTAAATGCATTTTATAAGAGAAGAGTTTGTCTCCAAAAGTTTTGTCTAAACCTTTGTTTCCATGTTCCATTTCAACCCCTGTTTTCATTCCTTACAGTTGTATGCCTAGAAAAACATTCTACTTTCATGTCTGTAGCTCACAGTTTATGTTTGTAAAGTGGTTGATAGATACCCCTGGTCAGGCTTTTGCTATGGGTTTAAAATTAGCAACACTTTTTTTTGTTGAGGTCTGAGCGAATCAGCTCTTTTTGCTGTCATTGTTGCTTGGAAGTAAAGATTGATGACAAAAATCTAATAAAAATTTGTGGTTCAGACTGCTAGAAGGGGAAGTCATGGTCAGTTTAGCAGAGTGGGCAAGCGGATCTGTTGGCACAGTCCCTGTAAGTCCAGACTGGGCTTGAAAAAGGGACAGACCTTGCTGTGGTGGATGGGAAGAGCCTGTCCTCACTGCCTTGCTAGAGAGGGACTGAGGAGAGGCAGGTGGAAAGCAAGAAACGATCATGCACCAGTATCTACTACTGTACAAACAATATGTTAGGGCAGGTCTCTCTGGCAAATACAAATGGAAAATGCTATTATTAAAAGGCTACCTGCCCTGAAGGGGGCTTATTAGGAATATCTGCCAAATGAAATGGACATTTGAACCATACCCAAGCATGGTGATTGGAGATTGTTATCACATCTGTTGGCAGTTTCATTCCGGAATTGGGCAGATGCCCAGGAGAAACATCACATACAGGACATAATTCTCGCAGCAAAGTTGTCATTTAATACTGCAGAGTGACCAGTGGTCTCATAAAAACAGACAGAAAGTGCTGACTTTTAGAAAGGCTGTTGATTCCTCCAGCAGCCATTTCTTCATGCCTCGGCATAAAATGTTAATGCCATGACATTTGTTGTAGGCTTAAATCATCCTAATGAAACAGAAAGTGTTGCTGAACTAATTCGTCCCAGCGTCTTCCACTGCAGATATTTTATCAGCAGTTTTAAGATAATGAAATTAGAACAAGAGAAATGTTTTCTAGTGAGATTTGACCATATGCAGATTTTTATGTCTGTTAAAGAAAGTGTATCACATACAATCTCTACTTAGAATTTGTATTTAGGAAGGGAAATTAGTTTTATTTCGTTGACAAATCTTTTTTTTTTCCTACCTTGGCACAAAGGTGAAATATTTCAGAATTTCTTCAGTGGTAGAGAGATTCAATGATAACAGGACTGTTCAGAGAACTCCCTAAACAACTGAAAGAAACTAAATGAGATGGGAAAGATCATTCTGGCATGATTAGAGGTACCCTTAGTTTCATGAAGTAAATGATGAAGAAGCCAGTTCATCTGTGCAAATAAAGAAACAAAATCTGGAAGAGAAAGAACTGATAACATGCAGTTTTTTCCTCAGTCAATCTGAACTTGCATAAAATTTTTGGGAAATTAATAGATTCACATAAGTGAGTTAAACTGGATGGATTTGTTACTACTTCACTGAGGTGTGAGGTAATAATAATTCTCTCATTGTATATTAAAAAATGCCCTTCTTGTTCTGAGTAAGAGGTGAAGAGATCCCTACTCCAAGATATTCCGTAAAAAATTACTTTGCTATCAATAGGGTTTGTATGTTTATCTTTTCGGGTTTTTTTTTTTTTTTCATCTTCTGTGCAAAAATACACATCAGAAATTTCTTCAGGGCACTGCTGAGATTAAAATATAGGAAACCCTACTCAAAAGATTGCTGTTTATCAAATAGTAGCAACTGTTACAACAAAGGGTTTTGGCCAAGTCACTGCTATAACAAAATCTTAATTGAAAACCATAAAAATCTGCAGAGTGAGAAGAGATGCAGTCACAGTTTTACTCCCAGCTGTCTTGCATTTCTTATCTGTGATGCTCAATGTCAAATATAATGCAGCAAGAAAAGCTAGAATGTCATAAATATTTGTGTGTGTGCGCATAAATAGGAGACCCAAGACTGGCTTTTCCTCACCCATGAGTGTGTATATATAGGTATATATGTATATGTACATGTACACATGTACATATACATATATAAATATATATTTATATTATAACTATATTATAATATAAATATACACATTATATATAAAATATTATTTATATTATACATATATATGTATGTATATATGTATTTATATATGTATACATATGTAAATATACAAACCATATATATATATGTGTGCATATATTTTTTTTAATATATGCATGTGCATTTGTGTGTGACACATTTCTGTGTTTCATTATGAATATGAAACCTACTCACAAACATCAGCCCTTAGGGCTAGGAGGTGTGAGGAAACAACAAAAATGCTAACCAGATTCTCAATTGAAAACATTTAAAGGAATTGTCCTAGCAAACTACCAGAGCAGTTGCAGGCAGAGAATTCCACTGGGCTGCTGCAAGAGACAAGGGAGAATCCCAAATCAGAGCCCATGTGGTGCCATTGCTCCCCTCCAGAGGCCCAGTCTCCAGTCAGTGCCACCAACACTGCTGTGGCACTGCCCCAGCAGCAAGGGATCCTTTCTGCAATAAACACAGACACAGAGAAATAAATTGCTGTGGAAAGAGCGGCTCTGCTTTCCACTTGCAGCATGCTGAAATTCAGCTTTCCAGAGCGAGTCCAGGTAAGGAGGAATATCAGAGATCTGTCTGCTGAGCAGGTTAGAGGCACCCCATCAGCCGTGCTGGCTCCACAAGCTGCACGGCAAGTGTGTGACACGGTCAGCAGAGGAACCAGAGAAGGAGAGCAGAGCCCAGGGCTGCATTTCAGGCTTGGGGCTGTGACCACTTCCCTGGAGAGCCTGTTCCAAAGCCCAATCACCCTGTAGAGGAAGAACCTTCTCTTGATATCCAACCTAATGTGGAGGCACAGAATGTAAGAGAATAGTGCAGAAGGCAATCTCACCCCTGAGGAGTTGCAGCTGTACTAATCACCAAAGATTAGGAACAGGCCTGCCCCTAATAGGCCACAGCTGTGTCCAATGAGAAGATGAGTGCTACAAAAGAGTGGGTTAGTTAGGTGAGGAGAGAGATTGAGTTTGTTGGCTGTGTGGAAGCAGGAGTCAGTGCTGTGAGGAGCTTCCCATGAAAATCATGGAGAAGGTATGGAACTTTTGCAATAAGATGACAACAACCTAAGCCTCCCCTAACACAGGCCATTCCCTCAGGTCCTGGACACCACGGAGAAGAGATCAGTGTCTGCCCCTCCTCTTTCCCCTCATGAGGAAGTTGCAGACCCCAGTGAGGTCTCATCTCCGACCCCTCCAGGCTGAACAGGCCAAGTGCCCTCAGCCAATGCTCATACAGCTTTCCCTCAAGGCCATTCACCATCCTCACAGCTTCCTTTAGACACTCTCTGATAGTTGAGTATCCTTCTTATACTGTAGTGCCCCAAACTGCCCCCGGCACTCGAGGTGAGGCCACCACAGTGCAGATCAGAGTGGGACAATCCCATCTTTATCCCTGCTGGTGATGCTGTGCCTGAGACCCCCCAGGACATGGTTGTTCCTCCTGGCTGACAGGACACTGCTGACCCATACCCACCTTGCCACTGAGCAGGACCCCCAGGTCCCTTTCCTTGGCATTGCTCTCCTGCCTCTCATTCCTCCATCTCTCTGTACACTCAGGGTTACCCTGCCCCAGCCTCAGAATCTGGCACTTTCCTTTGTTGAACTCCATATGGTTGGTGATTGCCCATCTCTCAAATTTTTTGGTCTCTCTCTGACCCAGTCCTGTGCAGGGCCAGGATTTGAACTCAGTGATTCCAGTGAGTCCCTTCCAGCTGAGCATATTCCAGGATTCTGGAATTTAAGTCAGTTTGATTTATCAATCCACACCTGAAAATCTGGGTCACGCTTTCATTCTGCCACACACACCTTTCTCAAAATAACCATGGGTATATCTCCAACCATACTCCCATAGCTCCTGTTGTTGATCTGTTTCATTAATCAATGCCAAATGCTAAATCTTTCTTAGAAAATGAGATCTTTAATATCTTGGACCAAGTGAAACATCTTTTTTGATCTAAGACTTACATTCAAAGAATTAAATTAAATCCCTGCCTTCCTTGGCCTAGCTCCTAAATCTTACAAATTGCAAATGTTCCCATTTGATTTACTTCCACAGCATTTCTTGGAAAATAGATTATTTTATTTCTATAAGCTTCATGTCCACCAAATTCACCCTTGGCTTCTCTCAAGAGACTGTTTAGACTGACTTACAGTAATGGGACAATACCATCTCACAGTCTAGAGCAACACTTCTACTATGTCAATGAAAGAGTAGCTGAGTGATGAACTGTGAAGCAAACTCTTGACCCTGTCTGCCATCTAACAGAAGACATGAAAAATTTCTCACTACTCTGCAAGAGTTCTATATCTAAAAGTGCCTCTCTGCTGAGTTTTAACATCTTGTTTTAATTTGCATAAAGATCACTGCTATGCCACAGCCTCATAAGAATTTCAAAGGCTTTGGCAGAGTAAGTGAATTGAGCGCAAACTCCCGCATCTTCCCCAAGGCATTGGAGTTCCCACTCCAGGAGCCCCTGCACCAGCCAAGCCAGGTCTGGAGCAAAGGGCTCACTGCTTGTGTGATGGTTCCACTTGATATGTGCCTGCACTCAGCAGCAGGCAGTGATGCCACACCAGTCTGGCCAAAAGGGAGCCCTGTGGAGAGAAATGGCAGCTACAGTTTCTGTAATTATGAGCTTAAGCTGTCATTGCGTCCATTTTTGACAGCACCGTGCTCAGTGAGCTACACAGAGGGAATAACTCCTACTTGAGACTCTGTATGCCACATCTAGGTGCTCTGAACTCCAGTAGTAAGATGTTTGTAGGCGTGGGAGGCAACTTTTAGTCAAGCTGAAATTAGATTTACTACACTTTAGATATATCTGTTTAGTCAAACCAACTTTGTAAAATAAGAGAGTAGACAGGCTGTGGCTTCTCCTATGAAGCAGTGGAGGTAAATGCAGGTAGGAACAATTAATGCAGATTTATTCATGTCAGAACAAAGTATCTAGACAGGTGGATAAATTACAGAACCATAGAATCATTACATTTGGAAAAGACTTCCAAGTTCATAAAGTCCAACTGTTAATCTTAGCCCCGCCATCTTCACCATTAAACCATGTCCCCAAGTGACACATCTACACATTTTCTAAATATCTCCAGCAATGCTGACTTCATCACTGCCCTAAGAAGCCTGTTCCAGTGCTTGAAAACACTTTTGGTGAAGAAGATTTTTGTAATACCCAAACATTTTCCTCTTGTCCAGTCACTTTTTAACAAAGGGGCTTATCACCACCTGACTGCAGCCTCCTGTCAGGGAGTCATAGAGAGGGACAAGGTCCCCCCTGAGCCTCTTTTTCTCCAGGCTGATCAACCCCAGCTCCCTCAGCTGCTCCTCATCAGACTTGTGCCCCAAACCATTCACCAGCTCCCTTGGCCTTTTCTGGACACGTTCCAGCCCCTCAGTGTCTTTCCTGTAGTGAGTGGCCCAAAAGCAAGCCCAGCATTTGAGGTGCAGGCTCTCTGGTGCCAGTACAAGGAGATCATTGCCCTGGCCCTGCTGGTGACACAATTCCTGATCCGTAACAGCTTTTGAGCAGGAACCACGTGTGGGTGCTGGAACAGATTCTATCACTCTGAGCCACATTTCAGTGTTGTCTCTCATGATGCAAGACACAAAAATTCCTCAAGGAGAGCTATTGTTGTCTTGTCTTGGTGGCGGAAAGTGAAGTGAAAACAACCAAATTAATCCAGCTGCAAAGGAAATGCATCAGTTTGAGCCTGGGTTTCCTCATCAGGGACACGCTGCAGGCACAGGGTAACTCTGACATGTTACCCAGCACAACAGATTAGAGGGGGTGCTTTAACTTTGAACAATGCTTCTGTCTGAGGCCACCCTGAATCCCCAGCTGTCAGAACCTTTAGAGGTTTCTGACACTGAATTTTTTGATCTACAGTCTCCAGCATTTCGAAAATAAATGTAGGAAGTATCGTAAAACTACTGACGTTTCTCTTTCTTTATTAATTTTACAGGTTATATAGGGATATATACCTGTATAAAATAACTGCCCATAAATAATGATGTGTGGAATATCAAAATATAGCTGTCAGCTCCTGCAGTGTCTCACCAACTAAAATGATGAATAGCCCAAATTAATAAAAAGAACGCAACTGCAGAGGCTGGCTGTACCTAAACTGCACAATCCAGACAGGAGTAGCTGTTGAACTGCCACATTCTGCAGGATCTGCAGCCAGAATTGGAACCAACACTCATATCCAGAGCCCCAGAGGATACACAGAGGTCCACAGAGCACTCTACCTTCACTGAACCCTTCTCTATTTTGAGAAAAGAGTCATTCTGACTCCTGGCACAGGTGGAAATTCAGGGGTGGCATTGCCTACACCGTGAGAAATGTGCAGCCCCAACACTCTCCAACAAAGCTGAATGGGTAGGAAGGTCCAACATCCTTCCTGCTCACTAGATATGGATATAAATTCATAGATATATAACCTGGGCAACTTCAACCCTTCTCAAGTGGGGAAAAGGGGTGTTGGTATCAATGAATTTGTGTGAAAGCAAGAGAAAAGTCTACCTTGAAATATGGTTCCCCAACTAGAAAAGTTGAAAGAAAGCACAGAGCTAAAAAAAGATCTGTCCTCCTTGGATTTGCAGAAAAGATGGTAATAACAGATTTGCAAATTTATAAGCTGAGTAATAGAATCTAAGGCTTTTAAAGAGATCTGAGCCTCAAAAAAAAAAAGTGGATCAAACTCTTCTCTGGTTTGATGTTTCTGTAGCAATACTGAATTCATTTAAAAATATAGATTTGTTACTAAAACAACAGTAAATCTATTAACATTTAACTAATTCCAACAAAATTCTTATGCAAATGACAGCAGAATTCTTTATTCTTTGAAATTAAGAAAAACAGGAAAATATTTCATTTTATCATGTACTGTCCAGTCAATGTCACCAGAAGATTCTGTAACCTCAGGGGCCACTGACATTTCTCACTTTCATGGAGCACAGTAAGAATGAGTTTTAAAGTTTAACTAAGTTCAAGGCCAGGTTTGCTTGATACCTATATCCCAAGAGGAGATTAATTAAATATAACTTCTTATGATCTTGACTTTCTCTACATTACTATCACTACCACTAATTTAATATTCACTGTAGCTTAGCAAAAAACCCATGCATGGGAATCACAAAAGGATCATTGCTTTCTTCTGCTTTCACATTTTCAGATTTTTGGAAGTTTTTATTCCTCCTTCACCTTATATTCTAAATCTTCTCAAGAAAAATCATGCTTAGCTGTAATCCCTCATTGGATTTAGCAAGGGCTTGTGGAATTTTTGTTGATATTTTGACCAAAGGCCCTCTGGGTCAATGTCTTCCAGCATGCTGCAGTTTAATCTCGATGAAGAGTCAGGTTTAACAAGGGTATTTAAGTACTCCTTGTAAGACAACATAGCTGGCCAAGGACAGCACAGCAAAACATCTTCCTCAAAACAAATGCAAATGACTTTTGATGGGGTTAATGTGACTTGCAGTGTGAGGCTCTGGTCCAGCCCACCAGTTCTTGGGGCTGCGGAGGCTCAGTAAGGCTCTCACTCCTCAGAGACCCTGAAGGTGCCACTTCATAGCTAATCTCTTTCTCATTCCTATACTCTTTTAATCTATGTCATACAAAATATTGTATTTAATATTTAATTAGAAAGTCCAGCAGAGGTATTTGTCTGTTAAATCTCTTTTTCAATTTACTTGGTGTCTATTGACCTTTAACAGTTTGGGGTTTTTTTAAAGTCCTGAATTGCATCTCATTACCAAAAGACAGAAGGAAATGGAGGGGAAACCATCAGAGAAAACTGAAGAAGGTCTTGGGGAAGAGATTAAAAACATGCACATAAATTTGTCAGTTCTAAAAACACCCACTGGAAAAACAGATGAGACATTTTGTTTACTGCTGACTATTAATGACTGTTGCTCTTGCAGCTGGACTCAAGAACTGCTGAAAACTGCTGGGGGTTTTCAGAAGCCATGGTATACATTTATTTTTTTTTTGCTAAAGACAATCCCAATTGATTTACTCTGAAGAATGAATTAAGTGGAGTGGGCTTGTTGAGTGCCATGTCATTTGACCTTCTGATTATGTACTTGAAAAACAGATAGTGCTTTAGAAATTGGTTGTGTAATGACAAGATTGGCCTTTTTTCCTGGAAAAAAGGAACAGGACTGCATCTCAGCTAGCACACACTGCAAGAAAGATAATGATACTGTTTGACCCCAAGCGTGTGCATCTGATGCATTTTGTTTGCCCTACAGAGAGATGCTGCTACAATTCCCTCTCCATCTGTACATTTTCCATGGTAGGGAAGAGCTTTCATTTAGCAATTAGAGCAGTTTGAGCAATTAGTTTGCATTTCATTCTCAGCTCTGTTACTGACTTATTAATAAGTTGTTTCCGCATCGTGCACATAACTGTGCTGCAAAGGTTTCAACATCTATAAAATGTTAAGAAATATAAAATTGGATTGAGCTACATTAAAATTCTACATATCTCACTTTAAAAGTCAGCCTATAACTGACTTAGGAGAAATGCTGAAGTATAGAGAATAGGTTTTATCATGGTCTTTAGAAGATTTGGAAACAGAAACTCCTATTTTTTACCACTGAGATTTCATGAAAACACAACTGAGAGCATCAATCAGCTGCTCAAAGATGGATGGTGAATTTAACTAAGGCATACAATAAGTAAGGTTTAGAATGTTGTCTGGCAAGCTTTAGAAACCTATGCACTCAAGAGTAGTAATTTTATCTTTTGTAACTGGAACAGTTTCAATTTCCTTGCCAGAAGGACTTAAGTGTTTGTAGTGTGCATAACCACAGTTCAGGAATCCACTTACCTAAAGAACTTGTATTTCACAAATCAAAACTTGAGGGAAGAACAAAAATATCCAGCTTTCATGAGTGGAGCTAGGACAGCACAGCCATTAAAGTAATGCACTATTATACATAGTGATATTTCTGATGACATAAGTTCCAAAATCCCCACAGAATTTACCTACTTCTAGCAAAACAAAAGAACAAGATTTCTACATATCCTCCTCTGAGTTTATCTTCCTCGGGAGAATTCCATATGGGCTGTTAATTTTTGCCAGCATCCATAAATGTTTTATCGTTTTTTATAAATTCCTGCTTTCATTTTTACACTGCTTTTTGAGTACTCCTCAATACTGACCTCCTGCTTCTTTTGCAGTCAAAACACTGCGGGGGTGGTTGGGTCTGTTTATAGTCCGTAGGCATCTGCACTTCTATAGAAATATGTACTCATATATGTAGTATTATTTCTACAAGAGTGATAATCTTATGTATTTCATGTCAATCATAGCAAAATGTCAGAATGTGGCATACAAGTATTTCTCTGTGTATAAGATAACACACAATAGTCCCCAATGTAAAAAGCTTGTCTAAAGAGCCATCCTGTCATCCAAAAATAGCTTAGAATTTATCATCCATGTACAAAGCTAGCTCTCAGATCTGAGGGAAAAAATCCCCAAAACATGATTAGAGAATGGGCTTTCCTTTTGCATAAGAAATATTTTTGGGAAACAAAACTTGACTGAAAACCCTGAACAGCTCTTGACATAAGTCGGCAACCTTTAATAAAATGATATCGTGAACATAAGGCCCCATGCCAAAATCTTCCCTTGAAAAGACTAAAAATGGCAACTTCTTCCTCTTCATCAAGAAGGTATTATTTCACAGCTGCACTTTTGGTTTCAAACCAGGTAGTCACTTTCTCCCAGCCTTTCTGAATGTGATGAAGAGTAATAGAAGTTTAAAAGGTGTGAGTGGAGAGACTCTGCTTATGGACAGCACAGTGTCTGAAAACAGCTGTAGGTCAGGCAAGTTTGGGGAGATAAGAGAGGGGAAGAATAAGGCTTGATCCTGCAGCCAGGAAAAGAAAAGGGAAATGAAGTCACACTGGGACTGCTGAGACCGAAGCCCCTGTGCATTGGTGGCTCCAGTGACTTGACAAGTGCCCCCTTGATTCTCTGAACACTCCCAGTCAGACAAGTTTCTCAGTAAGTTTCTCTTACTTTCCCACCACACCAGAGTCCCATACACCTGGCTCCTTTGATTCATTTAACCATGATCAGCAACACATTTAAAAATACCTTGAGCTAGTATCTCCAGGGAGGCACCCCCAATAAAGTCACCTCTGGACTTTTATACCCTCAAAATCTGCACATCTCTTCCAGCAGTGTTTTTGTGTCTGGGGTCTTCTGCTGCTCACCGGCTCCTGCAGAGCCTCTGGGCGACCCCCAGCCTGTCCCTGGCCAATGCTCCAGGCGCCCATGCCCCTTGTGCAAAGGTCAGCCCTGATTCCTGGCTCCTTGCCTGGAGCTCCAGCCTTTTCCCCCCACCCAGGGCACAACCTAGGGCTCACACTGCATCTGCACACCCAGCTACCTGCACTGGGCGTGCTAATCAGCAAGGCTCAAGCCCCACTCCGAAGCAGAAGGCAGGCCTACTTTCACAACACTACGAAGTGAGCTCTGTGTCCCTGCCTTAAGAAAGATTTGGTTCCTATAAAAACCCTTCTTTTTACTTGCAAGAGTGACTACAAAAACTAAGTGTTGGCTTCTCAGCTTGCTGTATGAGTTACGTTCTGATTTGTGTCCACGTTAGCAAAGCACTAAAGCCACGTCTTCCCCACCTCCAAACTGGAAACACTTAGCAAAAGTTCTGAGATCATTAAGCCTTGTAAGGAGATTCTCTTGGAATAAAAGCACATCCTCTCATCATAAATCAATGGAAGAGCCTCCACAAAAGCTAACACTGTATCAACATTTTAGGATGAGACTAAAACTGGTCTGGTAGTAGCGATTAAGAATTTTGTTCATTGGCATTGACAGTCAGTTCCAAGAGAGGCTGGTGGAGCTGCTTGACTGGTTTCTTTCTGTTGTCTTCTCAGTCACTCCACATTCCCAAAGCTATTTATGCCAACATTAAGGCATAGGAAATACTGGAACTAAGGTACTATGTTCCTTCAGTCACGGTCTCTTAATTAAATTTATAAAAGAAGATCAAGTATTTTGTTCAACTGCTTTAAAAGTTTGTGTCATGTAATGCAATGACTGCAGATCTCCAACCTCCCTAACATCTCCCCGCTCATTAACACAGCTGAAAGGCAAGAACAGCTGGAATCCATGGGACTCATTTGCTGCTGGCTCTCTTGAGTGGCACAGTCCCATTTAGAAAGCTATTGAAAATATGGACTTTCCAGAATAATCATAGCGTCAGCACAAACTCCCCAATTGTTTTCCTCTGAAGAGAAACTCACAGACTGCTTAAAACCACTATATGACCCCACACAGGTTTATTTGAAAACACCTTGTTTCCAATCTATATGGTGTTATGTTTAATAAGATGATGAGAAGCAGACCATAAAATCATTATCTACTTCTAGTATAATCTAATTAGGGGTAAAGGTTTGTGTGCAGTATCCACAAACCCGTTTATAAACTCATAAGGTGCTTCAGTCAGAGACTGAATGAGTCAAATCACATCTGTCCTTGGGAAGTTTTATTCTTATACACTCAGCAACTGTGTAAAAAATAAAGCTAAAACTCTTATATTTGTTCAATAATGGAAGTCAGCAGCAGGAGTAGTTAGTATTACTGTGTATCCTGACACTCCTTACTATTCTAACAATTCCAGATTACACTATTTTTAAATTCTATAATTATCAAATATTCTTTTTAACTCATTAATTGAAAACAAAAAAGCCCAGAATAAATTAATTTTATCTTTGACAACTTTAAATATTTTGTTTCTCTTTTATTGTGCAGAAGCTACATTGATTTTTTTATTTCTATGGTTCTTAACTCCCAAGCAAAAATTCTTGAACAATCAATTCATATAGCTATACAGACACATATATAGCTATATTACTATTATATATAACTATTATATAGTTATCACTGAAAGTATTGCCATTTAATAATATAATACTTATGGTATTCACTTACTGATCTCAGGTTTGTACAAAAGTATGTAACATTTCATAAGTACATAAAAAAGTATGTAACTTTTTATTTTTTTCCATAATGGTACATATACCAAGTTGTTGTTTATTTATTTACTTGCTTATTTATTTATTATAAGACCTTCCCTGGGTCGAGAAAGAATTCTTTCTCCGTTGTGGAAGTATTTTGCCTTCTGAAGACAAAGGGCTGCACCTACCAGAGTTTGGTATGCCTGCCACAATTTCAGTCACGGCTTTTCCAGCCCTCTTCCAGAGATCAGATCTCTCCCAGTGCAATGGGTGCATGTTTAAACTGTTTTATCCCACAATTTGAGTTCTGTGTTGCAGAAGGCTCTACAGCAGGAGCTATTCAATCCAGCAGAGGACAAGGCTCTCAAGAAACCAGGAAAGGGTAGTGGTAGCCCAAGCTAAGCTGGCTTTGCATCTCAAAAACTCCACAAGACACACAATACCTCCCATCCTGAGTGACCACCACAAGAAATGGAGCCCAAGTCAGGGGCTAAATTAATCTTTTTATTTATAGACATTTGATTAAGGTGGTTCACAAAGTAAAGTAAGGGTACAGGAATATAGTAGAAAGGATGGAAAAGGGGTGATGGCTGATGGGTATCTGTTAGGTAGTGGAGGACCTGAACATGATGCAAATGGTTCAGAACAGAAGGTGGAGATTTTACAGGGTCTGTCTGGGACAGAGTTAATTTTCTTCACAGCAGTCCATAGGGTGCTATGTTAAGGTTTTGTTCCCAGAACAGCCTCCACAGCAGACTGTGTTGATTGCTGCCAAGCAGTGCTTTCACAGGGTCACGGCTTTCTCTGCTCCTCAGGTTCCCACCTTGCCCTCCCTTGGGCAGGGCACACAGTGGGTATTGGAATGGGAATCCCAATATCACCAGTTAGATTGTGCTTGGGCCATTCTGACCCTCGCTGCTGGGCCAAAGGCGGCACTGTGGTGTAAATCACCCCAGAGATACCTTGGCTGCTGGAGATTGCAGCAGGGCACTGAACAAGTCCAGGCTTGTCAGGAACTCCGTTTACCTCAGGAGAGAGAGCTTCTGGCAATGGTGAAGAGAGAAAGGAGAGGATTCCGCTGGAGGGTTTAATGTCCAGATGTTTATTCCATGGTTACAGAGGTCTGACCCGGGGCAACTGCTCCAACAGAATCCCGGCCGCATGGTCTCATTAACCTTTTAAGCTCAGGGACAGGGGAAGGGGAGGGGACAGGTGAGCTACCAACCAGGTGAAAGGGGCAGGGTCTCAAGGGACTAGGGACACCTATATGGGCCAATGTCCCCCAGGCCTGAGGAGCATCCTTTGAAATTGACCAACCACACGACGCCTTGCTGGAATGTTAAGCCTGATTGACAGGGAACACTCAGCAAGGGGCGAGGGGGAAGGGAGAAGGGAATATTGGCACATCTGAGGAAGGGACCTGGAAGCTAAAAACACACCACAACAAGCGGGGACAGTGATGGGCATGGATCACAGCAACACTCCGGACTATGTAATCCTGTAACCTGCAATGAAGGCTCAAGGAAAAGAGGAGGCAGCAACAATACTCATGCTTATGGCCTTTGTCCTCCGCTTGCCAAGCATCCATCACATCTGCTGTCCAGCAAGTGGCTGAACTTCTGCCTGCTAATGGGAAGTAGGGAATAAATCCCTTCTTTGCTTTCCTGGTGCACACAGCTTTTGCTCCACCTCTCTCTCAGTGCATGAGGGTTTTTGCCTTCCTTCTAATTTCTCCCCAGCCCATGAGTGTGTGAGCAGCTGTGAGGGTACTTAGGTTCTGGCCCTGCTCAAGAACATCCAGAAAATTCAGAGAGTCATATATTGTCATGGGACAAGGCAGATCCCAAGAAATGAAATCCAAGTGAACCAACTCAGAAAGGTTCATGATTTATTCCATCTTATAATGATCTTTGCTAGGATGCCCAATAAGGCTTTTGCATGCATTGGCACTTCCAGATCAGTGGGAATTCCTGTCTAGATTTTTCAGACGGATTTTTCATATTTCCTCTGTTACTTCTCTATCTTCAAGTTATTTTAAAAATCTGGTCTTTTCCAAAGACTCCTGAACCTCTGTGCTTAACCCCACCTCTGTCAAAAGGAGAGATGAACACTGAAAGAACAGTGTTTTGAGGGAAAACCAGTCAAGACTTGAAAAGATATGTAGCCTGTGATTACTTTATGCAGCTACTCCACACTTTACTCCACTTTTTCAATTAACAAGAAAACCCCCAACAAACAAAAACAAGCACAGACAAAACAAATGAAAGCCACCTGCAGTATAAAACTCCTTTTGGAAGACCTGAAGGAGGGATATGTGGGAGTGCAGAGAACAGGAACTGGGCAGTTTTGTCCTCATTTGGTGAAAAGAATGTCATCTGTCCAGAGAAAGTTCTTTCTTGGGGCTCTTTTGAGATAATTAATCTGGGTGCCTAGCTTTCATGTTTTACAATTTCACAGCACAGAACAGCGTAATTATAATTACAATGCATGGCACACCTTGCTCAAGCAATGAGACATGACAAGCTATGAATTTTTGTGAGATTATTAGCACACTGTGAACAATGTGACAACATGAAAGGCCAAAGGTGAAAGGCAGAACCACTTTAATCACTCAGAAAGTATCATAATTACCCTGAAGTGCATTTCCTGTTCTTACTGCTGTGAAACAGAACGGGTTTGGGCAAAGAAAGTTCAAGTATTTTCTGGCCATCCGGGATGCTGCACCTCACCTCCCCAGCTGCCAGTAAAGCACTCTTTCACTACCACTGTCCCAAGCTAAATCACAGTTTGTGTTACTAACATAGTTTACACAACAAAAGGTTCACATTCTTACAAACAAAATTGTATTTATGGTTGGCTATCTGTTTTCCTTCCTTTACCAGCATGAAATATCCAAAAGTAGCCTCTTCTGGTGCTAGACTTAAAATATTTTTGTCATCACTTAATATAGGAGAAAAAAGCTACATGCAACAGACTGTAGACTGATAATTAGTCATATTAGCAGTATAATATGTGTCTTTGGAGAATTCATTCAGTATTTAGCTGAAGCATGTGATAAAAATATGCCAAGAAAAATCCATAAACACCTTCCAGTGTCAGTATTGCCTTATGTAATGCTGCATTGCCATCAGTGTTACCATTACTTCACCTTATGCTGTGACCATTCAGACCTCCACTGCAGCATCAGCTCTAGGACACAATTCTGTCCTTCATTACAAAACAAGAATCTGTGCTTATTTATGAGACTTGAGAGAGGCATCAAATAAGGATGTGCAGTGCAATCAGATTAATTCCTGCAGACAGCAGTGCAGCTTGGTCACTAGTTTGGCAGAATGCATCAGATTTTTAAATCTGTGAATCTAAACTCCATAAGAGATTAGGATTTCTTACTTTGCTGCATCCATGTTTTTGTGCAATCCAAATACCTAATTCTTCTGGCAGCTATTTATTAAATTGTTATATACAGAAGCTTACATTTTAGACATGTTTGTGCCCACTGCAAAACAAGGTGGTGCAAGAACTTTCATCTTTTTGAATACGAGAAAATGTGGGTTTTGTGTGGCCTACATATGAGAAGATTTGAGAAATGTTTTGAAATTTGAAGGTTTTTAGAAATGTTTAGTTCTATTCAAGAAGGGCAAGGTGGAAGAAAATTTTCTTCAGAAGACAGAAGTGAATACTCTCTGAGGAACTCTATTGGCCAAAGGCAAGAGATTTGAACCTTCCAACCTTGTGCTTTGCCAAAGGATGAAGCTAATCAAAGCAGGTTTTGCACAGGTACACTTAGCTGTTAGATGTCGTCCAAAGGAAGTCTCATGTTGGCAGGATGACTGTGCTACTCCTGGAGAATGCTCAGGCTCCTCTGGCACAAAATCATCCAGAGCAACTCTCACTTCCTATGGGCTCAGCAGAGTGCAAGAACAGTGTAACGTAATTGCTAATTAATTTAGTGTAAAAATCTTAAATAAAAAACACCTTACTGCCAATTTGTTAAATTTGGCAGACTGATGTGTCAAAACAGAAGCCAGCTGTGCCTTCTCCTGTGCCGTCTCCTTGCAAGCTGTAAATTACTGATATACTCTCTGCATCCTTTGTGGCTGGAGATGAATAATGCATTCCCTTGCTGTACTTCTCCTGGTGAAAATTGCTTATAGCTTAAAACGCTGTTTTCCTTGTCACTCTTCAATGCCTGTTCTTCACTCACAACTTGACTTCCTTGCTACTACTTTAAATACCATTCCTAATGCCATTTTGAGCAGAAAAGAAAGAAAGGGAAATAAACCAAACAAACAAAAACCAAGAAAACCAAACAAGTTGATAAGCAAAGGAGCAAAAAATATTTCCTAGGAAAATTCACCCAACATGTCCAGCACATGCTGGGATTAGAAAATTGGCAAACTCTGACTGAGGAATCAGACCTGGGCAGCTAGCCTTGCTGTTGCTGAATTTGTACCATGGCAAGTAATGGAATTACACTAGGATATTCTCCTTTATTAAATGTCAGCCTTGGCTACCTTTAAACCCACAGTTTTGTCTAACCAACCTTGTTGCCACATCCACCCCTGTGGCAATCCTGGACCTGTGCAATGTGAATTACAGCCCTGCTACACCAGCTGGCTCATCAGCATCCCAAAAGACACCAGTGTCCACTGAGAGAGAGGTTTGCAGAAATGATGTAAAGCTGCTAAAACTTCTCCTCAATTCTCTAAACACCACAAGTGATTTTGCAATAGATGAAAAGTGACTGGAGATGCTGTTTTCTGACAAACACTCCTTATGAACCTGGCACAGTACATTTATACCACTGACAACTCTTCTTCTTCAAAATAAATTGTTTTCTGTCCGGTGGTATATTGAGGCAAGAAGCTTTGCCAAGCAGAAGGAACTGGAGGAATCTTTCCATTTTGAATAATGGAGGAGAATGGATCACAGGGAATGTTAAGTAAGTACTCATGGAGGTCAGGTAAAGTTTTGCCCAAGCAACCTTCTTTTTTGCTTATGCTGGCTACCACTGTTTGTATGCAACGGATGGGCCAGTGACAAATGTTTATGTATTGCTCTGGCACACACACTCCCACAAAAAATTAATTTATTCTGGCAGGGTGGTAAAAAACTGTTTTTCTTCTTCTCACTTACTTAATTGGATTTTAGTTACTCTAAGATGAGAAAATATTTTTAGAACCAGTCTGTTAAGATTTTTCAGGAGAGGATGAACCTGTCATTTAAAGCTGCAGTACAATGCATCCATGCACAGAAACTGAGACACAGCAGAGATCTATGCTGGAAAAGCAGGAGGCAAGAGGGATAACACCCAGGATATATCCAGTCCACCTACTTTAGATACAACAAATCCAGAAAAGCTTAAATTTTAAAGGAACTATCCTCGGGAAGTCAGGCTGCTTTGCACATGGTAGCATGGACAGTTCAAGAACACAAGGATAACATATTATGCTTTAAACTTTACTATTTTACACCATTGCCAAATATTGTCCCCTTCCCAGATTAAGTGGGGTAACTTTCACTAGTTTTAGAGATATTAGTCAGAGTGATGACATTAATGCCATGATTAGCAATAAGGAAGGAAGTTCTCTTTCTTCTGCATGGGTGTGCAAGGCCTCACCTGTGAGAGGTGCTGAAAGGATGGTGGCACCTCAGGGGTCAGTCTCTGTTTCCTAAAAGCCAACACTAAAGTGGAGATTAGTGGGATAAATCATGGCAGGATACCCACAACCCCATCCTTGGAAACATTCGCAGTCAGATTGGATGAGACTCTGGGCAGCCTGGTCTGTCACTGGTGTCAGTGCTCACGGCAGGTGGGTTAGAGGCACCTCCCAACCCCAAACTAAACTGGGATTTGGGACATCTGCACGGCACTGGACATCACCAGTTCTGCATTCCATTCACTGTCACAGGATTTTCAGGATGACAGTTTCCCTCTTCTGTTTGTACCATAGTAAGTTCAGCTTCCCATTGCTGAAACAGCAAAGGTCCTTACGGAGGTTCTTGTGAAGAAGGTTAATAAAAAACCTCACACCACCTTTTTTGCACCTGCATTTGGATAGGGAATAGGTGCCTGGCTGTTGGCCACATCAACAAAGTTGGGCTGCAGCCATTTCAAATCCCAGCACAGTAACAATCTCCTCTCTTCCCTGCCAGCCTTTGCGTCTGCACAAGCTGTCAGGGTAAAGTGACATTCTGCTTTTCTTCTCCCCAGCATGCACTCCTGAGATATAGAAGATATATAAAGATATATCTGTCCTGAGGTATTCAGGGGATCTGGAAATCCCTGCAAACAACAGGGACATAAGATAGACACCAATAGGTGTCACAATAGATGGTCACAAAATTAAAATTTTGCAATCTGCTATTTTCAAGCTCTCGGCTGAAAATCAGCAAGGAGCATCCAGACAAAGGTGTTTTAGAGACTTTCACTGCATCCAAAACAGAGAGCTAGACTTCTGAAATGTCAGAACTGTGAATGAATAATTCCTCCTCTAAAAAATTACTTATTCTGTGAACCACATAGTAAGGCATGAAAGAGTTTTGACAGTTTATTCATCAGCTCTACCAACAAAACAAAATAATGTTTCACTGAAATACAACACTCATATCTCTTAGCATCTAGGTGGGTTTTTCTTACTGACTGTCTCAGGTTAAACAAATGCACTTTATTCCCACTCATTAGCTATCAGATACCTGAAATTCTGTCAGAGCAGTTACAAATCCAAATATTAGGACACACTGTTCACTTCTGAGAAAAAAAAGTGTTACATTTATGATGAAAAGAAATCTAATAAACAGTAAAACCACAGAGAGGAGAAAGTTAGAGGGAACACACAGCATGTATCTCAGGGAATGAATAAAACCCCAAACACACAAGTGTGTTTAGAGCTGTGAAATTTTAAAATGATACAATATGTGTATGTCACACTCAAGCTGTGGCATTCATGTGCTAATAGCAATTATCAGACCTTGATGATAACATCAGTCCTACCGAAGAAAAAGAAAGTGTGTTTGTAATCGTTTGATGAGGATTCACTTGACTGTCAACAAATTATTTCCTCCCTAGGATCTGATTTTGGGGGATAAAAGCCCTGATTTCAGAAGACGTTTGGAATGACAGAATCAGAGAATGGCTTGGGTTGGAAGGGAACTTAAAAGACCATCTAGTTCCATCTCCCTGCCAGGAGCAGGGACATCTTCCACTAGACCATTAGGAATTGCTCAGAGCCCAGTCTGGCCCTGAACAATTCCAGGGATGAAGCATTCACAGATCCTCTGGGAAACTTGTGCCAGCGTCTCACCACTCTCACAGTCAAGAATTTCTTCCTGATATATAATCTAAAAATACCTTCTTCCAGTACTTTATTTCAGTTAGAAGTTGTTTTTCAGAGTCTGTGAAAACTCGTTTTCAAAAGGTATGAAGTGCAAAAAACACATGGACTGGATAGCTCAGAGAAAGGAGAAACAGTTCTTTAAACTGAGGGGACCAAACAGAAAGAAGGTGAGGCCTCTGGGGACTGATTTGAAGAAACTTGGTTGTTCTCAGCTCTGGCCATGCACCAGTGTCTTTGGTGTCACTGCCTATGTGGATAGTTTTTCCCGGAGCAATTTTTTTCTCTTATATGAATTGAGAGACCCCTGCCCTCAGCAAAATCATGACACACAATATTGCCTTCCCCAGCTATTGTAGTGATACTTTTTACAGAGGTTTTAAAAAGAGATATCCTTATTTGCCGGTGGAAATTGAAGAAAAGAAGTTTAAATAATCCCTCCCCTTGTCCATGCAGTGAATTCTTACTGCAGAGAAAGTTGCTCTGTGTCCCAGCTGAGATGAATGATCATGCCAGTTTAAAGGCAGTTAAATGAGAAGTTGTCATTAATTAAACCAAAACTAGGGGTAACACTAAGCAAGTCATGGCAGAGAAAAGTTGCTACTGAGAAAATAATATCTCCAGTGAGTAAACCACAATTAGGAAAAAAAAATCCTGAAATGAGAGCTTGGTCATAACCTCTCTATTGCCTAACCCATCAAATATTCCTTGTTTTTCCCTGGATAGCTGATATTCCATTTTTTCTTTAAACTATAAAAAAGCCAGTGTCCTTACACAGCAGATGGCAAATGCTACTCCATTATCTTTTCTCACACACAGTGGAATATTTTGACCATGCTTTAGCTTACAGGATTTGGCAGACCACCAGGAAAAAAAAAAATCACCTTAAGACTAAGGCTTTCATTTTTAACAATTGGTTTCACAAGATCAGAATCTTCAGACTAGGTTATCAGAAAATTGCTTGACAGAGAAAAGGAGACAAATCCACAGGCATCCAAGAGAAGGTATTCAGCTCAAAACTAGGTGAATGAAAAATGCAGAAGACCTGTTAAATTGTGTCATCATTTGGGTGATGCTGTAATTTTTCCAACTACTTCCAGGATATGTGTAGAGAAGGCAGAGCTAGACTCACCCACCTGGGGGAAAGGAGATCTCTAGTCACCATGAAAGAGAACAGGACAGGAGCCCAGAGAGCTTGTAAAGTTTCCAGCCTTGCAGGAATTTGAACCCAGCAGCCCAAAGCAACCTGAATCAGATGGTCCTGCTCCAAAAGGCAAATTTGTACCACAAAAAGGACCAGAGACCTCAGGGGTCCTCTCCAACCTGCATAGCTTGACTGATTCCACCTCTTACATTCAATTAATGCATGCATCCATCAATGCATAATGGAGTATAATTCTATAATTTCTCCTTTTTTAATCATAACACTCATTTTAAGGGCACGAATTTTGCCTTAGCAACATTCAGTGAAACACCAGGGTTGATCAATAAAGTACATAAATAAATAACTCTCACAAGTAGATTCAGTTCCTCCTCCCTTGTTGTCTTATTTTATGGAAAGAATCAATTCACTAGGAAACACCTTCAGAGGGTCCAATTTTTTCAGTTTTTTTTTTAAATCCCATATTTTCAAGGAGCTTTTCTCAGGTAAATCTATGTTGGCAGATTTTTTTGAGGGAATAGTAATTTTTCCAAACACTTTAGCTAACAAGCTGCTGGCTGAGAATCAACATTCCTGAATAATTTATTGCTGTTAAGCTATTTTACCACCTGCATCTATTATTCTCCCACTTCAACAACAGTGTTCATTCACCAGGGCAAGCCAAAAACCAAGCTCCCTGCTTATCCTTGTGCAAACAACAGGAGGTTTTTGCTACTCATTTTTACATGTACCACTCAAATCATTAATATGTTTCATTTCCTGGACTGTGACATCGGTATCACAGCATGCATTCCTGTGAGTAAAATGCTAGGACCACACAGCAGGAGGCAAAATTGTGTGCTGAATTACTGAGAGTACATCATATGTTGGCATGATGTTCTGACACTGCAAAGCAGACTGAAGCAGGCCAAGGCACCCATTTGTCCTAAAAAAACCACCTTCTACCCAAGTCTCATTAAAACATTTTTGGACAGATGATCAGAACCATTACAAACTCCAAATCAAAACTACAAACTCAGAACCACCAGAATGTGCTGTGCAGAGTCTTTGGCAGTACTGGCACAGCAATTCTCCCTTCTCCAAAGCCCACTGCTCTTTTAGCCTGGCTTTCAGAAGTCACAGCCCTGCCACCCATTTCCTCTGTGACCTAAAAGAAATGTTTGCTTCCCCTGCTGTCTCCATCCTCAGTCTCCCAATACCAAGAGACACATCCTCTGTCCTGCTGGCTTTGGGT
Organism: Zonotrichia albicollis; assembly: GCF_047830755.1. Taxonomy (NCBI): domain Eukaryota; kingdom Metazoa; phylum Chordata; class Aves; order Passeriformes; family Passerellidae; genus Zonotrichia; species Zonotrichia albicollis. The sequence continues at coordinate 76,551,883 of NC_133860.1, forward strand.
TGGGCTGCTATAAATCAGTAACCAGCCACCCTCCCCTGTCCATCAGCTTTGGAGATCCTTTAGAAACTGTCCATTTTATCCTGCAGGATGCAATTTGAATGGTTTTGTCAGGACACAGGCCTATGCCAACTCCCTTGCTATGGCCACCCAAAGGAACCTCTCTGCTTCCAACCTTGAACTGATCTTTTATCTCTTTGACTCATTAACAGCCCCCAACAAAAGTAATGTGAACTTTTCACCATATGGTTAGCAGCATCTGAGGATAAATAAGTCAAGCTTCACTGCATGTTAGCACTTTACAAATGAAAGCCTTCTTTAGGGAAAATTAATCAATCCACATTTCTCATCCTGTCTGCCTTCTGCTAGTGGCTTTCAAAATCATTCAGGAGCTTTGCAGTCAAATATGTAATTTTCTGAAAAATGAAGCTACACAGATGCAGAAAATACCACTGTCATAATACTCAAAAGTCATTGAATAAAGGTGAGAATGTTCCTGATTTGAGACAGGTTTCAGGTTCTTTGTTTATACTAGCAGATACCTCAGCAAGGCTCCTTGAATGGTGTGAGAATGCTCAGGCAGAAGCATTGCTTTAGGCACCTGTATATTTGCTTAGAATCTGTTTGATTAAAAGGAATCCTTCAATTAATAACTAAATGGAAAGGCAGTTTTCCCCCCATTGTGGTTCACTCTCCTTTTTTCACCTGCCTGTATCAAACAGCTCCTAGTTATTGTCTCACAGTAGATTGTCCTGCACTGGAGATCAGGTCATTGCTTTTGGGAGAAAAGTTGTTTGCTATTAATCAGTTTTTTACTTCTTGCTAAGGTACTCGACTGCTGGCCAAGGCATTGCCCCATCCCACCACACTGTGATATTGCTCTTCAGTCACTTAGTGCCCGAATCAGCAGTACCCTTCTCTGCAGCTAGCAATTTCATATAAAAAGGTTTCATTCTTCTCTGACATTAAAATATGCTCTCACTTTTTCAAGTCCACACTGAAAAAGTTTTATTCAGTCAGTCTTTTTTTTCCTGTGAATGCAGAATGGCATTACCACTCTCTGGCTGCTCACACTCACCACAAAATAACCAGAGTGAAGTTCTCCTGCCTCACCTGCAGTGGTGCAAATCCCATAAAAGTAGATAGCTATGGCAAATCATGAACTTGATTTCTTTGCAGCAGCTTGCATCCCTCACCTCCCATTGCTTGGCCTTTGAAAAGCTCTTATAACATAGACTCAGTTGTGACCTGATGGGGGTGACTGAGTCCTCCCTGATTTGAGAGAATCTCCCCAAGTTTCCATGTGGGTGAGGTGCAGAGCAGGAGGTGGCTCTGCTCACCCTCCCTCCAGAGCAAGGAGGGAGAGAAGCCTCTGCTACAGCCAGAGACATGCTCAGCACACAGGAGGCTCCCCAGAGGAAGGACCACCCTCAGAAATGCTTAAATGCATCCTCTTCATCCCAACCATGGCAGCCTCTGAGCTCCCTGAACATTTCCTGATCCAGAGCGCTGCTGGGACAGAGTTAATTTTCTTCACAGGGGGCTGCGTTAGAATTTGTGCAGAAAACAGAGCTGATAACACAGGGATGTTTTCATTACTGCCCTGAGCCAAGGCCTTCTCTGCTCCTCAATCTACTCCACCAGTGAGCAGATAAGCAACCAGCTGCATTTGTTACTGAGAGGCCAAACACTGCCTGCGGAACCTCACGTGCAGTGGATCTTTGGCTTGGCAGAGTTTCATGCTGTGTGAAGGGCACAGATCAGCTTGTGAGGGAGATTCCTCATAATATCAGGTGTGTCACACAACCCTGAAAAATGGAACACAGATAAGTATTAAAGGTCAAGAAAAATATACCAACCCTTCAATTTCCATGCAAAAACATGATAGGTGCTGAAAATACAAAAGCCTTCTGCTGAAGTCCTGTAAATATCCCTTTTACTCACAGATAAGGAATTTAGCAATTTCATCTTAAAATTGTATGTTTTAGCATACAAACAGGTCTCCTGGGACCTCACACAATGTTAATAAAATCCTGCTCTATTCTGGACAAAATGTCAGAAATGAATATGTTCCAAAAGACAAGAAGTTTATCTTGTCCATACCAAGAGTCACCACCTTAGACAAAAGCTGTATGCCCAAAAGAAAAAGCTTTCCCATTTGTATTAAATTGCCCATAAAGAAGCTTAACATTATAACTTAGTCTAGGCCTGTTGGATTTTCGGTATATCAAAAGTTATTACATACTTCAGAGCACTTTTTGCATGAGGCAGTGACTTGTCTCCTTTGGAGGTATATTTAAACATTCACACACACTGGAGAATTACATTATTAAATATGCTGCAGAGAATATTAAAAATTGAGTGCTGACAAAAGTTTGTTTGGTTTGCATAGAAAATTCTGACTCCTGCTCATGATCATTGCTATGACTTCAGTCTGAATCACACAAGGTAACCTGTTGGAGCAAGTCCAAAGGAGTCTGCAAAGATGCTGAGAAGGCTGAGAGAGCTGGGGTTGTCCAGTCTGGAAAAGAGAAGGCTCCAGAGAGACCTCAGAGACCCTTCCAGTACCTAAAGGGGCTCCATGAGAACTGGGGAGGGAGCTGTAGGACAAGCGCATGCTAGGAAGAGGGGTGATGGCTTCAAACTGACAGAGAGCAGGTTTAGATTAAATACAAGGAAGAAATTATTGACTGTGAGGATGGTGAGGTCTGGAACACATTGCCCAGAAAAGTTGTGGCTGTCCCATCCCTGAAAGTGTCCAAAGCCAGGTTGGATGACCCCATAAACAATCTGGTCTAGCAGAAGTTGCCCCTGCCCCAAGGCAGTGGGATTAGAACAGAGTGGTCTTCAAAGACCATTCCAACCCAAATGGTTTAATATTTCTGTGATTCTCTGATTATCTGCTAAAGGAACACTGTGGTCTTTGCCACTGGCTGGAGTGCATTAAAACAGTAGCTTTTTCCTTTTCTGTTATACTTCCTGCCACCTAAAAATAACACCCAGCACAATTTGAGATATTGTCCAGCACTCCTTTCTCAGGAGACTGACAATCCTCAGACATGAAACCCCAATCATAAAACCAGACCAATGTGATTAAACATGGTAGGCAGATTCTCAAGAAACAGAAATCAATACAACGCTGCTGAAATCCTTGAAACTGAGCCAACAAATTAAGTAAAAGTTGAAGGACCTGATCCACAGGCCAAACACAACGCTCTTTTTTAATCTCCTCTTTGAAGGGGTAGAATGTGGAGTTCAGCACTGAGAGATGTTATGTGTGTTTTAAAATGTCCATTTCTTCACATCACCTGCATTCCCTACATTCCCTAACATTTCCCTGGATACCACAAAGCCCCTTCTATCAAAAATCCTCATTTTAGAGAGTTACTTTGGTTCACTTTAGAGAACCAAAGTGACTCTCTAAAGTGAACCAAAGCTTCTCAAAACAGCCACAGGGTTCTCTAAACCTTCTCAAACAGCCACAGAGATTTGCAGAACACTGTTGGAAGAGATTTTGAAGAAGCTACCACAAAAGTGTGCTGCCTCATAATTTGGTTGATGAAGTACCTATTCCTCAAGACTGTTGATCAGACAAGGTTTTGTGGAAATGAGAGATATGCAGGCCTGAGCATACTAACAAGAGATCTCTGCTGCACTCATAGCAGAGAGAACACTATATATTCACATCTAGGATTTCTGGCTGCATGTATCAATGTTCCTCCATCTCCACCAGCTGGAGTAGTACTGCACACCAGGTGACCATGTGTGATGGGGTGTCTGTGTGTCACATTCTCCATGCAAAAATACTACTTCTACATTTGCCAAAAAAGAAACCAAAAACCTGGGTCTGTTTTCTCCTCAATTTCACTCAGCTAGAATATAAACCCCAGACCCAGGACAAAACTTGGCGAGCCATTAATAGAACACAGAAAGTGACAGATCTCTAAAAGAGAGCTTCAGTTTATGAAAAATCACTGTGTAGGGAAGAAATGCAAAATGTAAAGATGCTTCAGGATGCAGTTGATAGCGCGCGTGGCAGAAGGACAGAGGTTTGACATTTTCAAGACATCATATTTAGGGCAATCAACACCTCCAGTCCTCCAGCACTGAAACTTGAGATGCCAGAAAGCCGCATGAGCATCAAAATTATCAGAAACTGCATAATCAAGGCAGGTTGGTACAAGTCTATCACAGCTTTACACCTGAAATTGATGGTGTGAGTTCATGTGGTGCTAACGGCTCACTAGCACATGCTAGAAAAGGTGGGCATGAAATGCAAGATGTCTGCATGATAGAAGTCCAAGGGGCTGTTCATAGGATAAGCGTTATTTGGATGAGCAGGAATTAGCATTAATTGTCTTCCTGGAAGACAGAATCATAGAATGGTTAAGGATGGAAAAGACCTCCAAGTTCATTGGGCTAGTGCAGCACTGCTTTGTTAACCACTAAGCCATGTCCCCATCCACACACCCCTGCAACAATTCCAGAGACAGTGATTCCAGGGGCAGTCTCCTCCAATGCATGACTACACATTCAGTAAAGAATTCTTTTTCCTAATATTGATACTAAACCCCCCCTTGATGCAACTTGAGGCCATTTCCTCTTGTCCTTTCACCCTGCAGTGGATTAGACAAATTACAGGGTCCAGGTCTTGCACACGAGTGTGGAACATTTTGATGAAGTGAAAACCCTGCAGAGAAATCCTGATGAAGGAGAGATACACACCTGTACTGCTGAAGATCCCTAAGCCTTGTCTGTGCATTTAAATGTTTCCTCCTGCTGATACCTATCTCTAACAAAGAAGAAAAATAAACCTCGTTCTGAGGAGATTAATGTAAGAACACACAACACACTTTGCCCTTTATTCACATCTGCCACTACCACATGTGAGAAGATTGTGATCCAAATTATCTCATCAGAATCAGCTTTTAATTTCATAGTGATTAATTTTGCAATGTAGCAGTCTATGTTCTGTTTAACAGCTGATTTCTGCTTTGCAATAATTTGTTTTTATGATAAGAAATCTTCAAGGTGAACAAAATCAGGAAGAAATGTTAAAATAATTTAGAATATTAATTTGAAAGTAAAATGTATGAACAACAAACAAATTTCTCACAGTTTTGTTTTGGTAGAGTGTAGACACATTTCTTGCCTTGTCACTTGCAGGCTGACAGCATCTATACCATATTTTCCTCAGCAAAGAGCAGGATGGGAGCTGGAATTACTATTTGTTTGGGTCTTTTTTCCAAGCTAGTTTTATATAGCACACACCCAAAAGGCATGCATAAACTCAAATCTATAAAAAAACCTTGATTTTCATCTCCTTTTCCAATGCAAATCCCGTTTCAGATTTATCACCACTTAACATCAGGAGAACAGAACACTCAGAATGCTGTGCATGGCACTCGTCTGTTTGCCAGTAGCAAAGGTAGCCAGCTTTAACCAGGAGCTAAAGAAGGAACTTTTAGAGATGGGCTTCACTCTGGCACCAGCCTGGTAGGTATCAGATTTAGCCTTTGCTGGCCGGTACATTTTACTAAAGGTTGCTCATTTATTGCCTCTCTATTGGGTTTTTTTGGGGTTGTTTTTTTTTTGTTCTAGTGCTTTGGGATAGCAGGGACAGCTGGCTTCCTCCTCAGCAGCCACAGTGCTCATGTGTTTAGGTCTTAATGCACTTCTCTGGCTTCAGAAAGGCTACCCCAGTTTTAGTCTTCAGTGGAAACCCAGTTGTACAGCTAGCTGTTCATGCAAAGTGCATTCTGCTCCCCTCTCTGCAATATGGGGAAGGTTCTAGACATCACCCTCCATGGGATTTTAAGTTTTTTCTGCTCATTGTGTCTGGGGCAGAATTATTTTCTTGCCAAGGACTGGTACCAGGCTGTGTTTTGGATTTGTGCTGGGCACAGAGCTGATAATACAGAGATGTTTTTGTTATTGCTGAGCAGAGCCAAGGCCTTTTCTGCTCCTCCTGGGGAGGCCCGTGGGAGTACCTGGGAGTGTAGGAGGGGACAGAGCCAGGACAGGATATGCAAACAGTCCAAAGGGACTTTCCAGACCATATGGCATCATGCTCAGCGTGGGGGAGAAGAAGGAAGTGGGGGACATTTGGAGTAATGATGTTTGTCTTGTGTTTGTCTTGTTTTTATCTTCCCAAGTCACCATTACATGCAACAGGGCCCAGCTCGACCTGCCTGTGGGGAGCAGGGAGTTAAACTCTTGTTTTGCCCTACTTGTGTGCATGGGTTTTGCTTTCCCTATCAAACCATCTGTATGTCAAGCCATGAGTTTTCCAGCTTTTACACTTTTGATTCTTTTCCTTGATTCCTCTGGCAGGGGAGTGAGTGAGCTGCTGTGTGGGTCTGGACTGCTGGCAGGGGTTAAACCACAACACCTCCTCAAACTGCTTTCAACAAGTCCATCAGTGTCACCCACAGCTTAAATCCCACCTGCTTCACACTCATTTTTTTGGTTGGTTTGTGTTTGACTTTTCCATCTGATGCAATTTATAGTCAGATTCTGACACCCTGGCTCTGGCTGACCTCACCTTCACTCATGGGTTTGTGCCACTCCTTGCAATAACACAAGTAAAGAGCTCACATGATCACTCATGCTCATTAAGGACACCCTCCTTTCACCCTGAATCCTTTAGGTAATCCAATTCAACTGCTCACTTTAATACCCTTGATTTGATTGTGTCATTTGAATGGCACTAAACCAATGTTCTGCTTCCAGGGAAAATTCCCATTAAGATCAAAATAATTGTTCATGATTCCTTACTCTCTTCTACACAATAATAATAAAGAGTTCAAGGCACACTAATTTATTTTCCTTCCTTTAGTTGCCTCTGCCTGATGAATCACAGAGGACCCCTAAAGACCAGAAAGAAAAAGCAAGGTAGCAACGAAACACAATCAGGTTTTGATTTTTTGCTTGCGCCTAGTCCAAACATATCTATCTACCTCCTATGCTTCCACTCTGTCTACCCTAGCTACAAAAATGAGGGCTGTGGATGGCTCCCTGAGGACCTCTGCATCCATCATAATTTTTAGTTTGGTAGGAGAGAAAAAAAGGTGCCAATCCACTAGTAGATGTCTGTGCAGGAGAGAGAAATCACAAAGCCCCTGATAAAAGGATGCTGACTGCCGGAAAAACATGATAAAGCAATATCCAGGTGGTAAGAAAATTCTGTAAATACTCTTAATTTCTAACCAATCTGTCACCAGCACTTGTGTTATCATGCCTATCTGCATCAATCACCTGGAGAGAAACACTCAGGAACATAGCTCTGCTAATTCCTCTGTTTACTGAACTATTCACTTGTTTGCAAAATGCTGCCTGCACCTGTCTTGAACTGCAGCTCCCAGGGACAAGCCCCCACTTTATTCTGTTTGTACAGCAATAAGCACTGAAAAGAACCCAAAACAAACAAATGAACAAAAAAAAAAAAATTTAAAATCCCACACAAAATAAAACCAAAACCAAAAAACACACACACAAAAAAAATACACATAAAAAATCCACCAAACCTGTAAACCCCCTGGCTAACATTCTCTGTCAGGGAGATCTGGGATGCAACCCAAATAAACCCCTGAATCCAGATCCACATCTCAATTATCAGGGAAGTTTTGGCAGGCTTCAGACACAACCTCCTCCTGCCAAAGCACAGAGCAGCTACAGAAGTCAGAGCTGAGGTTCAGAAGGAAAATTTCCCTTTCAGGCCTGTGTATCTTTCCAGGCAATAAGATGGTCACACAAATCTGCAAAAATGGATGAAAACGTAATGCCAAGCCAACAGATTAATTTATTCGCAAGGCATTTCCTGCATGCTATGTTAATTCCAGCATGGAAAAGGCATTCTGAAAATTGGCACATGTGCTATGTGTGTTGTCTTAATTGCCTGTTAAGGTTAGAAGAACACCGCTTAGGAAACAGGTAAAGTGCTTGTTACTACCATGTGCAGCTTTCAGCTTCAGGCAGCTTCAGTGTAGGCTCTAATTACACATTTATTTACAGATATTACAGCAAACTTCCACAAGAAGGGGCCAGAAAGAAGAAAAAAACCTGGAACACTGTGTAAAGCAGCTTTTGTGCCAACACTGACAAACTGCTTAGCATTTTTCACTGCTGAGGTTAAGTGCTGGGGCATGTCAGAGCAAACCAAGAAACATTCTGAGGAGGCAGATCTCCATCAGGCTCCTTTGTTTCTCTAATTTTAACACCCAGGCAGAGAGGGTCAGAGAACAAAATGCTGCTTCAGGTGACCTGATATCCGTGAGACATTCAGTCTGAGAAACCTTCACAGGCTGTGTCCAGGGAGTAAAATTGAAGTCTGTAGGTAAAATCCCCATTGCTCTGACACCTGTGACTTCCTACCAGTGCTGATGCATGTGCTGCAGTCAAAATGATGGTGCCTTGCACCTGTATTTTTTATAAATATAAATGAAGACAACTGAAAAGGCAGTGGTGCTTTAGCCCTGTCCTAGGAGTGTCTCTGCTACACACCTCTTCCCAACTCAACATGAAGTGTAAAGAAGGAGGCAGAAACAAAAGAATACTCTGATGTACGCCTACATCAATAGCAGGCCTCTCTGTCAGATCTTTTGGTGTATTTCAATCTCTGTCATCTTGTCAGTTACATAAATCTATACTCACAGTAATTAAAATCAAATCCTTGCATTGCACTCTCCAAGTTGCATCAGACAGTGCTTTGCACATTTTTTACTGAGATGGCTCAAGGGCAGACATCCAGAGAGCTGCAAAAATGCAGCTTGTGGTTTAGGTAATCAGAGAAGTGACAGTGAGAAACTTGTCACTCCTCAGAGGAGAAAAACGTAGCCTGATTTTTCCAGCCCCTATTGAAAGAAGTAATTGCTGTTCTAGTGTTTAATGCATAAAATAGTTCTCTTTTCTGGAGACTAATCCATGGCAGATGGAGACACAGGTTTACAGCTTAGTGTATTAGTGATTCTTCATTGTGTCATCTGTGTGGTAATACCAAATGCAGAGCAAACACACCATGCATTGGTAGGACAGAACTAGTGAATAACAAAGCATTCAGGAAACACCTCAGAGACATAATTTTCTTTCACTTTATGTATGTTCTTGTTAGAGAGCTTCTGCTCCAGACTTTTCCCCACTGACCATAGCGAGTCTTTCTCACTACCTTGCTCTCCCATGGTCAGGTATTTCACTGTGTACTGCAGAATGTCAGAGCTGATTGACCTCTCCCTTTCTGAGAAGAACTAGTTTGTAAGTTATTAACACTGCATCCCTCTTCAGAACTGGTTAGCCAGTTACTGGATCTGAAGGAATCCTACTGTATTGAGAAATCTGGCCAAAATACTACTTTCACAGTTTGGTGAGGACTGTGCATTCCTAGAAGTACATTTCAGAACAATGAAAATAGAAGGAAAAATAAAAAGAAGGAAAAATGTCCTTCTTTAGCTTAATTACTTGATTCCACAACAAAAGAGATCTCTAAAAATAGGCATGCCTGTAGGTGATGTCTGCTGGTAGGTGGCAGCCAGCTCTGCAGCGGCAGGGAAGGGGATATTCGGATATTCCCAGACTGCTCCACTACTAGGTTTGCTTTTGCCTTTGCCATAGCATACAGAGAACTAAGATTTATAGTTAAAATAATTCTGAATCCACATGTTCCCTAGATTCCACAAATTCTTAATATTTTTTCCTCAAGATTACCCTAGATTTGTGAGTTTAAGCAGATCATGCAGCAGAATCAGCAAATAAGAAGATAATATTCTTTAAAAAGAACTGCTGAAAATGCTGCTGCTGAACATTTTCCTAAAATCAGAAGAAGCATAATGGACTTTGTGTTGTTGCTAGAAAATACTCTGAGTTTCACGAGAGTAAATTTCAGAGTAGGTTTGAACACGGCTCCTCTCCCACTGATTGCAGATGGTGTCACTGGTAACACACAGGCACTAAGGAAGCCAGAGGTGGCAACAGCCCTGGTGTCCCTGAGGAGCTGCAGCCACCTTCGTCAAGACACACTGGGCTTTAAGAACACCACCTTGTATTCAAAGTGGGGAAAAGTGCATTTTGGAAAGAGGTGGCAGCTCTCTTTACAACTTAACCTTTCTGTCAGTGCCTGAATGAGCATGAGCCAGGGTGAGCCCACATGGCAGCCTGGCCTGGGTCAGCAATGGTGTGGCCACCAGGACCAGGGCAGTGATTCCTTCCCAGGAAATGATTCCTTCCACTGTTTGGGCCACACCTCAAGTGCTGTGTCCAGTTCTTGGCCCCTCAGTTTGGGAAGGACACGAAGGGGCTGGAGCACATCCAGAGAAGAGCAACAAGGCTGGAGAAGGGGCTGGAGCGCAAGTGCTGTGAGCAGCTGAGGGAGCTGGGGGGGCTCAGCCTGGAGGAAAGGAGGCTCAGAGGAGATGTTATCTCTCTTTACAACTCCCTGATAGGAGGCTGCAGCCAGCTCAGGCTCTGCTCCCTGGTTACAAGGGACAAGAGGACACAGCCTTAAGCTGTACCAGGGAGGTTTAGGTTGGACATTAGGAAGAAATTCTTCACAGAAAGGGCGATCAGACATAGGAAGAGGCTGCTCAGGGAGGTGGTGGAGTCACTGTTCTTGGAGGTGTTCAGGAAAAGACTGAACTCAATGCCATGGTGTGGTTGATAAGGTGCTGTTGGGTCACAGGCTGGACGTGATGATCTCAAAAGTCTTTTTCAACCTAAATGACTCTGTGATTCTGTAAATGAGCAGATGTGCTTGGCACTGTGACTGGAGTGGATAATTACCAGTTTCTTTTCACTCTTATTGGTGGTGTCACTGTGTCAGGTTCTGCTGCAGGGCAGCTGCCAAGTTTCATGTGGACAGTCTGGGCTGCTTTCATGCTTTAATAAATTCTACCATCCCCCTAAAATGCCCAATGCATTTTTCAAAAAAATCTCTTTCAAAACCAGAAACTTGACCAGCAAAGTCGTACCATGCTGGGCAGGCTGTGTGCTCAGCCTGCAGTGATTCTTGGGAGCAGAAACAGAATACAAGGAAGAATTTCCTTGTATTTCCACAAGGAAATATAGCTCCAAATCCACGTACTCTTTCTCTCTAGATGTGACAAAGCTGTGGAAGAGGAAGCTGGGATTATTCAACCTGGAGAGGTCTCCAGGGAAACCTTCTTGCAGCCTCTCAGTACTTAAAGGGGGCTTGTAAGAATGATGAGGACTGTCTTTTTTGTAGGGCCTGTAAGGATAGACAAGAACTAATAATTTCAAGCTAAGAGAATGTAGATTTAGACTAGAGATAGGGAAAATATTTTTTATTATGTGGTTGGTGAAAAAGTTGCACAGATTGGTCAGAGAAGCTGTGGGTGACCATTCCCAGGAAACATTTAAGATCAGGCTGGATGGCAGTCCAAGCAACCTGAAGCAGTGAAGTGTCCCTGTCCTGTGGCTGGGGGTATGGCCTGATAGGACTCTAAAGGTTCCTTCCAGCCCATAAAAAACTATTTTATAATTCTATATGAGAATTTTTAGCTCTCATGGTTATCTGCAAAGAGTGGATGATCCAGCAAGTTTATTGGCAGGAGTGCAAACATCTGAAACAAGACAACTGGCTCCTCTCTCTGGCTGAGGCTCCTGCTGCACGCTGCCACAAGGTGACAGATCACAACCTCTGAGCCTGTGTTCCCCCTCAAAAGAGAAGCCAGAGTGCAGACCTGGGCTGAACTGACAAGCTGCATTTCAGCAGGGGTGCTAGCTCCAGCTGAGGGGCTCATCTCCCTGTTCCTGCCTCATGCTGCCACAGCAGTAAATCCTCCAAGGATGATGGTGTGGGCTTGGCAGGGCAGCCCAGGACAGATAGCCACAGTCTCATCACAGCGTGCTTGGGGTGCTGCACTAGGTGTGCTGACAGCAAGAGGCAGGGCAGCACGGAAAGGGCAGGAAATGCAAAAGGGCAGCTGAGAAAGCCACGGATGCCCCAGATGGGATCTGCACTTACCAACGCTAGAATGTTTCTTAGCCTGGTCCTGGGCAGTTTTCCTGCACAGCTCCTTGGCTGAACGCTGATTTCCGCCACGGTTTCACCCCCGCTCACGAGGTTACCATGGAAACTTCTATGCCTGAGAAGCCGGGAAGGCCGAGCTGTAGCCTGGAGAATACATAAATCAGTAAGCAGGCAAGTAAGGCAGAAACAAGCGAGGCCTTAGGAAGTGCACCTTTTTCAGGAAGCCAGAACACGTTAGAAAGGGGGAAAAAGGTGCTGTGCACTAGCAGATGCCTCCTGTTAGAGGGGCAGAGCACAGGCTAGTCAAAAGAAACTGAATTAAAATCTAGAGAGCACAAGGAAGAGACAAAATTCTCACATGAAAATGTTTCATTGTAAATATCATCCTAGAGTATGATCAACATGCAGCTTTTCCCAACTTGTCTCAGATAATGCTTTTGCCTTTCCCTCCTTTCCTAGCGGCTTAAACTAGTTTTAAACAGCATCTCATATAAGAATAACTGTCCTCTGTCTTTTTTTTCCTACACTGTTCTCATCCCCCGCTTTTTCCTAGATGCACTCCAATAAACAATAATTTGATTTGCTGCTTTGACCTAATATGTGCACATGGGGATGCACTATGTGGTAATATTTTTTTTCCCTAAAAGTGGGAGTCACATTGCACACAAAGAAGGGAATTCTGCCTCTGTCAAATGCACAGCTGTCAGACATTAGCAGCAGCGCAGTGTAGCTCATTCTCTATGGGTCAGACAAAAGACTGGGGAAGGTGTTGCAAAAGTGAACTTAATTCTGTTTACCACTATACTTACTATGAAAAAAAAAGTAGTGTCTCTGTCTCATAAATATGCTGAAATACTTTACACAGGCATCTTGATTAAGTCATGGATGCCCTTAAAATAATTAAGATGCATAAAGGATTAATGTACTTGCTTAGGAAAATACCTTCCTATCCATACCTGACTCTCAGCTGCAGCATCTTTACATCCTTCTGCTGGCTAGTAATCACATATTCACAGCATCAGCTGTATTGAGTAAACCTTGGACGCAGAACTAAGGAGTGCACTGAGAACTTAAACTATCCTGCTAAATGAATTGACCTTCAGGAAGGCAGCAGTTGCAGTGTAGTGCTCCCAAATTAAAACACATGCTCTTTTTGTCAAGGGTAGGGCACCATACAACCTTACTCAATGATGTCTCAGGAGACCGGAGGTTAAAATTATGCCATTTGCAATTACTCTTTGTAGGACATAACAGACACAGCCTGTGCTTAGACAAACAGAAAGCAATTACTTCTGTTGTTAACTAGGCCCTTTGATCATTTTAACAAGTCCACACCACGTTTCCTAACAAGTTGTTATTATGATTTTACTAACTGCCCTCAATCCTTTCCTGGGTTGTTCCTGCTACCATTGCTGTCCTAACAAAAAGACAGTTTGTCTTTCCAAAATTTTCTTTTCTTGTTCTGACTTTTTCCTGGTGTCAAGGTTGCATGTAAGTACTGAGGTTTTCATTAGACAGGTATTTGCACAGCGAAGCTCCTCTTTGAATTTATGCACAGGGGAGTTAGAAGCAGATATTTCCACCGAAGACAAAAGGAAAATGATAGCTGGCAATGTGAGAAAGACAGCTCACAGAGATTTCTGTCATCAGGAAAGTCAATTTGCAGCAAATCTCTGTGTCAGAGGAGGCACCGGACCAGGACTGCTTCATACGTGTGGCACCTGCATTTCTCCACTCTTACACATGGCATTTCAGTGACTCATTTCTGAATGCACCTTAAAGGAAAGGACCTTAAAGATCACCTCTTTCTAAAGATTCTGCCACTGGCATTCCTCCGAGGTATGACACATATTTAAAATAATTCTTCATCTCTTCCCAAAATGTGTGACGTTTTCATGCTGCTCACTCCTTTCCCCCCTATAAAATACACATTTGGGTTTTGAAGCCAGTAAAAGCAAGTTTGTCAAACTGCCTGCATTGACCCATCAGACCAATAACCTGTTCTCCCAGATCCAGTTAGAAAAGGAAATCTTTTGGAAAAGAGATTTTTTGATACTTTTGCTTTGTGTTGCATGCCAACATTTAGCACCTCCAGAGGACTGGCTCCTGCTTTTTGCTTTCAAGATACCAATGCTGGCAAAAATTAATGTGATTAAGGGTCCTTATAACTATTCTGACTATTAATAAATGATAGGTATCATTTTTTTAAGTGGAAGGAAGAAGCAGTTTAGGAAATTCAAGCAAATCAACACATGACTAATTTTGTGACCTGTTACCAAGTCACAGGTTTTGCAGGATATCCCTGCTGCCAACAGAGAGACTGATTTATGCATATATATAATTCCTCCATGGCATAGAAAGGAGACCTTTGAGAATTTTGGCAGAGATTGTCATGGAAGAAGTTTTATGTTCATCAGATGCAAAGCTGAAGCACAACAGGGACCTGGGTATCTTCAGCAGATCCATAGGGAAGCCTTCCTGACAACACAAATTTGCATGCCCTGAGGCAGCTTTATTATTCAGTAAAGGTTAGATCAGTCTCTGAGTATGGCTGGGTGGATAAAAAGCTGGATGGAGCCACTCTGGATGTCCAATATCAGTTTATCAGTTTCTAATGACCAAAAAGCTTGCCAAAGTAGCATCGAAGGGATGCTGACTAGAAATGGAGAAGAACCCCTGCATAAAATACAGTAAATTATTCTCTTTCATCTGTTCTGACAAAGATTTTAAATACTGTAAAAGTCCAAATACTGCTGTACAGGTAAATAATGTTGAAGAGTTGACATTGGTGAAAGGGGTGATGGCAAATGCAGGGAACAGCAGGAATTCTGCAAGAGTAAAGCACCACATTGAGGAACATTTCCAAGAGAAAAACCAAGTTCTACAAGAAGAATCAATGTGACCTGGAGCTCCAATTGCAAAGATTTCCCACAGCTTCCAAGAAAGGTGAAATGTGTTTCATTTTCTTTCAGCTCCTTGGCACTTTCTGGCTCTTCTCTTGAATCATCTACATTGATTTAAGCTATTTCAGCTGTAGAAATTAAATTTATATGCACCAAATGCTGTTGTCTGCTTACAGTAGTGTCTGAGTATCTTAACATTTATTTTAGGTTTGCTGGTTTCACTGCATGATTGAGTGTTTGAAATGGTGCCTTTTTTCAGTCTCAAGGGTTCATCATGGAAGATATTCACTGTTTGCACTCTGCAGTGCTTTGTTAAAGGGTTTCATTGGGGAGCAACAGGACCAGTTTTCTGGTGGAATTATTCTGAGTGCTACACTCCGAGGACTGAGTGGAAACCTCTGAACCTGCAAAACAGAGCTTCTCAAGGTAACCTGAGAGCTCAAAATGCAAGAATAGATGGGAAAATATCCAAGAATAGTGGGAAGGTGAGTTTACTTTCTTGGCATACTGAGAAAGAGTGTAGCACTATATGAAAATTCTTCTGACTCCAAAGCAATGAGATAGAAAGGCATGCATGTTAAAGGTTTGATACTCCATACTACTGTGTTATAAAACTTGAGCACATCGATCACTTTATTTTTTCTAGCATTTAAACTGTTGCCTCTGAAAGCTGCCTCTTCTGACTCCTCATTAAAATCAGTAGGGCTACTAAAAGACATCTCAGCAGTCTGACAATAAGGTCTTCATTGAAAAATGGAGATTTCAGGTAGCTCTATAACATGGGCACTAAACATTGCTGTTCATTCTAGGAGGCAGAAGTCACAAATTTTATTAATAGCCTTTCACAATCAAGCCCAAACATCTAATGAGATTTCACTTCAGGCCCTGAAGTTAACACTTCCAATTTTATGGCAAGCAACACCTTCCTCAATTCTCCTCAATAAACCAAAAATTGATTGAGCACATAGCTGAGATGTTCTCTGTCTTTCTGGCTCCAACATTTAAACCAGGTCTGAGCCACAGAGTCAGGAGCACAGAGCCTGTGCTGGTGCTGCAAACAGCTGGTAACATCTGCATGCCCACTTCTGTTTATTCTGAATTCTGTGAAAAAGGGACCAGTGTGGAATGGAAACACAGTGTCAGCCAAAGTGGCTAATGGCCTCCAGCTGCTGAGGCTGACCCAGCATCCCAGATCATGCCCAGCAGCAACACCTCATTTTTCAGTGTGCATGTTCTTGTGGACAAGTTTAAAAGGTCAGGGGGTTACACCAGGGTGAAAGGAAGAAATTCTATGCCTCAGGAGGAAGAGTCCAATATGTTTTCTAGGGTTAGAATCAGAGATTTGCTGACTGAACTCCTGAGAATGTATCCTCAAGGATTCAAAAAAATCCACTTTCTTTTTTGTCCAAAATTGTGGTGATTAGGAGGGCTCAGATATGTGCAACTCAAAAATGTGAAGCAAAACACTATTCATGATCAAAAAGTCAGTATGTATTAGAAGAGTTGCTAGACGAATCACTTTCCCATAGAACCTTACTGGAATATTGCTTCCCATAGAGTTCCCCTGTAAAAAACAAAGACTACAAATAAAATCAACTTAGACCAGTGTAAAGCCATTTGAATTCCAGCTTTAGGGATTTCTCCTCCTCTCTTTACTTGCACAGGTACAACTGAATGCCAAAACTGTACTTGCTGCTGTCCTCTCAAGATTTATCTCTTCTCCTGCTGGTACATGGATTTTCCAAACTCCCTGTCCAGTGCATCTGGTGGGGCATTGAACAAAAATAGATCCTCAGTCCTGAATCCTAAATCCTAAAATAGGTTGGATGGGGCCCCAGCCTAGTCTAGTGGGTGGCCCCAAGGTGGGGCACTGAATGGTGGTGGTAATTGGAACACAATGACCTTTAAAGAGCCTTCCAACCCCAACCATTCTGTGCTTCTGTGATTCCAAATGACAGAATCCTAGAGGAGCATCCTGGATTATAATCATTATATCAAATTATGAGGTCAGAAGCATCACATTCAGTGACAGACAACCTCTAGTTACAGAGACCATCATCTCCGCCCCCTTGAAGTTTCCTCAGTTACTTTCCTCAATAATGTATGTTTAATCAATAAGGAAAAATACAGCACTACAAAAGCTTGAAGTGGCATTAGGCTATCGAGTAATTTGCAGACAACAGCAAAGGTGCAATGATACTTTGATATCTTCTTCTGTGTGGACTTGGCTTAAGTAGCTGCTGAAGGGCACAACCTGTGTGGAGGCATAACCATAACATCATAATTCATGCTAAAGCTCAGCCAAAATGCCTCCACATCATTTTATTGGAACATTGAGTTCATGTATTATGTGACTTAAAAGTGCTTTTTTTGAAAAATACCTCTAAAATGAGTAAGAATAGGGTCTAGTTCTGGTTTAGTCTCTTCTCCACATTCATATCTTTTCTTTGAGTTGTTTTCAGGGTTTTTCTTGCCTGCTCCCTACCTGGCCCTATCTGTACCCCTAATAATGGGAAATACAATTCAGCCTCAGCCCACAGACATCAAAGAGGAAAAGGGAACTGGGAATGAAGTGGAAATTACTTCCAAGCACATCACAGAGCAGGGATTGTCTTATCAAATGCCAATTCACAAAAAGGTTTACTTGTCTGCTTTTTGTCTTTCCCCATCAAAACAGTCTAAGAGTTTTGGATTACCTGTATTTACAGTTCTAACAGCAGCTAAGTAGAAAGCACTTATAACTGAACTCTCAATAAAAAATTTAAATAATGTATCTTAAAAATATTTCAATGTCAGGATCAATGCCAGTTAAGGTTCATACAATTACTGAAAGGGACATCTCAATGTCATTGCCAGAGTCACAGAATACCTCCCCTTCCTTGTTAAGGTCAGGCTTTAGTCAATTTTTTTCCACAGGCATCAGTTTCCACTCATTCACACAGGTCTTTAATCAGCAAAACATTCACTGTTAAAGAGACAGTCTTGAAACTGTGGTGCAAGCTCTTAAGTAAGATAATCTGGCCTCTTTTGCAGCTGCTTCCCAGAGAGGTTTCAGCTCAGCTGCAGTCTGAGCAAATCCTCAATCAGAATTTCATGTTGCAGTTGCACCAATATTATTAATCCTGATATTTTATTTTTTGTTTAGAAGACACCATTTAAGCCCCTCATAACTGTTATTTCTAATAATCCTCTTAGGGGGATTTTTGGTGTGTTTTTTTTCTTTGTTTGGTTTGTTTGATTTTTATGTTTTGTTTTGGTTTGGGGATTTTTGGGTTTGTTTGATTGGTTGGTTGGTTGGTTGGTTTGGTTTTTTTGGTTTGCATTGCAGATGCCAAAGTTGTTGTTTGCCCTTTTCAAGACCTTTTGCTTTATGTTTTATATTTATATTATTGATTTACTCTCAGGTGGCTGAAACTGCCCTCGGGGCTAGCAGCTGACCTAGGCAGCAGCAGCAACCTGATTCTTGGAAGTGGCATTACATAAAAAACTGGGGAAGCATTTTATTAAAAATTCCTCCCCTCCCTCCATTCCTTATCTTCTTCCCACCCTCCATTCTGCCTGCCTCCCTTCTTCTTTTTTTCTCTTTTTTCTCTTTTTTCTCTTTTTTCTCTTTTTTCCTCTTTTTTCTCTGCTCCTTCCTTCCTTCCTTCCTTCCTTCCTTCCTTCCTTCCTTCCTTCCTTCCTTCCTTCCTTCCTTCCTTCCTTCCTTCCTTCCTTCCTTCCTCCCTTCCTCCCTTCCTCCCTTCCTCCCTTCCTCCCTTCCTCCCTTCCTCCCTTCCTTCCTCCCTCCCTTCCTCCCTCCCTTCCTTCCTTCCCTTCCTTCCGCCACTTCCTTCCGCCACTTCCTTCCGCCACTTCCTTCCTTCCTTCCCCCACTTCAGCCACTTCCGCCACTTCCTTCCGCCACTTCCACCCTCCGTCCCTCCAGATTTCTTTATCCCACATTACAAGGCAGTTACTCCACAAATGTTGTCACTGACTTGATTTTTTTCTCATTCCTCATAACAAAATTTACATTTTTTGTAACGTGGATGCATACACACACACACACACACACACACATCCATGCCCACACACACGACTACTCATATGTATGTTAGTCTGTTTTAGACAGAAAGAGAAGCCAAAAAGGATCCTTTTGGGAGAGAGTGGTGAGCAGGGTGTCCTGCCTGGCTGCATCCATCTGCAGCTGCCTGTCCCTGGGGCACAGCCATGGGGGACACTGCCATCACAGCCATGGGGACATTGCCATCACAGCCGTGGGGACATTGCCATCACAGCCGAGGGGGACACTGCCACCACAGCCCTGAGGGACACTGCCATCACAGCCATGGGGAAATTGCCATCACAGCCATGGGGACACTGCCATCACAGTCCTGGGGGACACTGCCACCACAGCCCAGGGGGACACTGCCATCACAGCCATGGGGACAGTGCCATCACAGCTGGCCACTGCTCCCAGCACTTTTCCCACCTGCACTGACACCTGTGAGCGCCCTGCTGTCCTTTGGGAGCACAGAGCAGCACGGAAATCCTGCCCCAGGGATGCCAGGGGGTGCCACTGCTGTACCTGTCATGGGTGTCCCTGTCACGGGTGTCCCTGTACAGCTATCCCTGCCACAGCTGTCCCCTCCACGGCTGTCCCTGCCACTGCTGTCCCTACCACAGCTGTTGCTGTCATGACTGTCCCCTGCCAAGGCTGTCCCTGTCACAGCTGTCCCCTGTCACAGGTTTCCCTGTCACGGCTGTCCCTGTCACGGCTGTCCCTGTCATGGGTGTCCCTGTCACCAGTTTCCCTTCACAACTGTCACCTCCACGGGTGTCCCTGTCACGGGTATCCCTTCTCACGGCTGCCCCTGTCACAGCTGTCCCCTATCACGGGTGTCACCTGCACAGCTGTCTCTTTCACAGATGTCCCCTCCACGGCTGTCCTTGGAGCAGGCACGGGGGGAAGCAAGGAGCCAGGGGCCACCTCCCTCTCTCCCTGCCTCCCACCCTGCCACTGCCTCTGTGACGCGGGGATGGTGTCACGACTCGGCACTGCAAAAGCCAGCACCAAACCCTGGCAGCCCCTCTTTAATTAGCTTTACTCCCTCTACGTCTCGGTTTTAATGCACAGCTCCCAGATTCCTTCACAGTCAGCTCTCCGTTTTATGCCTCCTGGAAAGCAATATATATAGCGCAGGGCTATAAATAAGACTAGCAATGTCATGGTAACCATGGCAACTGGTAGGCTTCAAACACAGATGTGTGTGAGATTTATAGGAGGCTGCCCTTGACTTTATAGCCAGATCATCTGTCCTCTTTAAAATTACCCTGCTTGGAATTTGGATTTGTCACCTGAATTTTTTCCTCCTTTTAAATAGATAACAAGTAACTGGAATTTTTTTCCCCTTTTTTAAAAAGAAATTGTTGCTGCAAAGAGGGCCTGAAAATTGATACTTTCTTTAGATGCTGATTCCAATGATGCTTAAAAAACTTTTTCTTTTCAGATGAAAGGAGCAGCCATCCTCGCTCACCATCCATTGTAGATGGTATCTCTCACCTCCCTCTGTGAGGGATAGTTCAATTCACTGCAAAGATGAAATGGATGAATTCTGATCTCTTGTTCTGGGCAGAACATGAAAGTTTCAGTTTCTTGAAAATAAATGCAGCAACTGAAATTCAAAGAAGATTTAACCAGGGTCTGCCAACATCAATGTAGTAAAAGGAGCTGCTCAGTCCCCCTGGAGTAACTTTTGACACAATTGGCAGCTGAGGCAGAGGAGGCTTTCAGATCCCTCCATATCCCTGCCTCTGGAGCAAAGCAGCCCTATCCATGTGGACAGGGCCTGTGGGCAGTATTGGTTTACGGGGGGGTGAGTACTGGTGTGCAGCTCTGGCCCACAGCACTCCCTGTGCCCCACCTCTCAGCAGAGCCCAGCTGTGTCTGCTGATTGTTGGTACTCCTGCAATCACAGGAGCTCGTCGTGGCCTGCACAAACTGGGCTGGGAAGCAGGGTGGATGCTTGAGGAGTTGCCTTTGCAACCTCCACATATCTGTCCTGTGACCTGTGCTGGTGGCACCCTTTTCTCTGTGTTGCAAGGACCTTCTCCCTGCCATCATGTCATCCAGCTGAAGAACAAAATGTGGCTTCAGTTTTGGAAAACTCTGAACCAAAACTTCACATCTAGTAAGGTGGTCACTGGTTTTTGCACCTAAATGGAGCAGAAGCTCCACATGTTTAGGAGTTTCATGGGCTGTTCAAGGAAATAGTGGTTGCTAAAGCAATTCTGCCAAAACCTGAATTTTAAATAGAAAACTAGAGGATTAGCTTCCTCTATAAATTATATTGTGATAAGAAGCTACTTTAAAATTGCAGGACCCTCTCTGTGATAATATTGTCATTTGACTGATAAACACGTTTGGACCTAACTTTCCTTCAGACCACTTTGTCATAGTAGTTTCAGCGCTTTGCTGTATCTCTCATCATAAGCTATTTTGCAGAATAAATAATTTTCTTTGGTATGAACTTATGTCTGGCTCTATAAAAGAGATGAAAATTATAAAGTATATCTGAGCAACTTGATCTAATGGAAGGCAACAGCAGGCAAGTTGGAACTGGATGGCATTTGAAGATTCCTTCCACGCTATGATTCCATGATTCTGTGATTCCATGATTCTGTGATTCCAAGAAAGCTTTTCTGAAGGATCAACTCAATTAACACAAAATGACAAAAACAATCAAAGGCGCCTATAAAACAATTTTCAAAATGCTAACAATTCTGAGTCTCCAGTGTCCAAACATTTTCTGGAGTGTCTTAGAGCTGGCAGGAGGGGTGCGGCATTTTCTTAGCATGGTTTTTCAGGAAACTGAGTCAGGAAAAGTTTCTTCAGCAAGGGCTGTTTCTCTGTCTCTTGTGGTAAAGTGGTCGGTTGTGATAGACTGTGCACAAGGCAGTGTAAGTGGTGGTGGGCCTGTTGGAAACTCCAAATAAAAATCATTACTTTAAGAAAAAGATGATTACTTTAGGGAAACTTTCCTTTCTTTCCCTCCTAATCACGCTCACTCTGGTATAATGAAGGAACTCAGAGGAAAGGGATTAGTGGAGGGAGGCCATGGGAGAGGGGAAAGGGTGGTAGGAATTTGTGGAAACATGAAAAAAGGGACAATAGGACAATGGAAAGGAAAAGGGGAAAGTGGGAGGGGGGCAGGAAGGCCGCAGGAATTGGGGAAGAGTATTAGAAGTGGGACTTATCGGACTGGAAAGTTCTTTCATTATTGACATGGGCTTTTGAATGCAGGACAGCTCGCCCATGTTCTGTGCTCTTCTTGCTTTTAGGCTGCTGGTGGGGCTTGATGGTTGTTGGTTTTAGTTTCTTTTTCCTTGGTAGGTGTGTGGAGGACTTCTATGATGTAGGTAATATTTTGCAGGTTTGTAGTCTGGTGCATATTTACTACCTTGCACTGGAACTCCACCAGGTCCTGTCACATCGGCTGCTTGGGGGCCTTTTCTTCCTTGTATTATATTAAATTCCACACAAGGGTTCCATGATTTATTACTCTGCCATTAGGGGAACACTGATATCAAAGTCTACAGAGAGGTCTCAACTAGTTGTAGGTATTGCAGCATGTCTGGGACCATTGGTGGAGAATGGCTCAGCATTCTCATTAAGCAGGGTGAACAATGGTAATTACAGGAGGGGATGTGAAGTTCTTCAAGGCAAATATAGAGGCTTCCCATGCTCGCACTTGGGTGGAGAGCCTTATGACATCTGTCTCCTCATCACTGCAGGGGAAGAGAATGGATTGTGCATGTTACTAAACAGCAGCTGAATGTGGGGAACGCTGTAAAATGGTTCCTGTCCCATGTACCTCAGTAGGAAGAAACCCATCCTCTGCTAGCTGAGCATTTGGTTCTACTGCATAGATGCTGCTTGGGAAAAACTATGAGCATGTCCCATTGTTTCATTCTCCCAGTGACAGTCCAGCTGCAACAGCTTAGAGGCAGATGCTGCAAAATGATGCTGCTCTCAAAAGGATTTGGGATGGCATCGGAAAAAAAAAAAAGTGATGCAACACTGTTCCGTAGTTTGGCTTTGTTGGCATCCCCTCAGGAATGGATGTGAGGAAGGAAACAATGAGCGGTGTGCGAATATTTCAGTCATGCAGCGTGGCTATGCTGCATGTGGAAACTTTGGTGAACTCCTAATGCTTCTCAGCCCACATATCAATGAAGAAATTTGAAAGATGACCCCAACTCCAGTGGGTTTCAGAAATTCCTTCCACAGATCTCTGATGTGTTTTTGAGTCAGCACAGATGCTCTGTGCTACTTTCCTACTTGAATGCAGCATCACCTGAAAAATTTTTGTAGCTGGAAATGAATGTGGTACAGGAGAAAATGCAGCTGGCACTTATTTTTTGCATCCATGCTAAAATGCATAGCGCTGAGGGAGAAGTCATGTGAGTCAGACTGTTCCTTTCCACCCTGTTGAGACCTGCCAAAGATCTGAGCTTACACAAATACACCACAGAAATTATTTCCTCTCCCAGCAGCGCACGAGGCGTGTGTGCTGCCTCTAGAGAAGCCATTGCCCCTGCTGTTTTTTGCTGCCTTCAGCAGGGAGCAGGCTCAGCAATGCCCACCTCAAGCACCTGCACTCCATCTGTCAGCAGCGAACGCTCTTGAGCTGACAAAGTGCCACCAGCGCGATTCACGGCGGAGCGCCGGAGCCCCGCTTCATCAGCCCAGTGACCCGAAACTATTGCTATAGATTTTCAATGAGAGCACGTTGGGGAGTCAAAATGACCGCGCTCCCCTTGATAAGCAAGGGCATGGAAAGGTGGCAAGGACACAGGAGATCAATAGGAGCTTTAAAAGTGCTCTGTGCAGATATCAAGCCTTGATCTCGCACGCAGGCACAAGGAAGCATTACAGCTATCCATTTCCCCATTTGCTCCAGCAGGATTCCTGGTGCCAGTAAAGTCCTTTGTCTGAAGTGCCAGCCCTGGGGTCTGTTGATCAAGGACTTAGAGCCTCTTGGTGGGCTTAGACTTCAGCCGCAGACAAAGTAGAACCATAGCATCACAAAACAGTTTGGATTGAAGGGACCTTCAAAGGTGATCTAACTGGACCCCCTTGCCACTGGCAGGCACATCTTCCACTAGAGCAGACTGCTCAGAGCCCCATCCAGTCTGCCCTTGAATGTTTCCAGGGATGGGGTATCCTTCACATATCCTTTATTACCTTCTTTGGCAGCTGTCGAACGTGCTGCTAGTTCTGAACTGCCAGACTCTTCCATGTTTTTTTCACTCTGGCACCAGAACATCTCCAGACTGGCTCCAAGCTTTTTTACCTATGAGAAAACACTAGTATGCCCTTGAACTTTACAGCATGGATTTGTGTTAGAATAACCTCTCTGCCACATCTGAGCAATTATTCCATCATATATTTTGAAACCTGCTTCCAGACAAAAGCAGAGTGATGTGTGACGCTGTGAACAACATCGGGACAAAGAAGAGTACAGTTATTTCTAAAAGACATCATATGCCTACTTTCCAGGCCCTTTCCATTACAATTCCTTGAAAAGCAAAAACAATAATCTCATACTGGTTTTCGGTTGATCTTGCCCAGCTGATTTCCACTGTCTGAGGCAGAAAAACTTACAAGTAGTGGGCGAAAGACAAGAAAACAGTGGTGGAGCATCTTTTCTTTCACTCTCACAATTTCTATGGTTCCACTCAGGCATCATAATTGTTCATGATATTTTTGTTTTCTTCTCTTATCATAGTATCAGACTAGAAATTTGTGTTCATCTACAATTCCCCAAGTTCTTATTTCATTGTGCAGCTGGCCGTGAAGCATTTATAGTGCTGCTTGTTTTCAGTGGCTTCTGGAGTCCACTCTGTAGCTGCAGTACGTTTACAAAGACCCCACTGTTGGAGGTGGGGAGCTTGAAAATTCTGTCTTACCCTACAGTATAAGGAGCTGGCAAAAAAACATGGCTGACTCCATGGTTAGGGACCCTGAGCTTGCCTCACCTTTGGCCTGGCACTTTTTCACTTGCATCAGGACAACTCCAGGCTGGAAAGAAATTAGAAGATTCACATCTGGTCTTCCAACTGCCCAAACAAGCAAAATGTTTTTGGTTTTTTTTTTTTTTATGTTAATGAGCTGCTGGCATTGACTGGCGCAGTGCATATTTATTATCTGGGTGCAAGAGGCCTGATCTGATAGATTGAGACACATCCCATTATGTTTGTGCCACCCAACACCTGCCCCTCATCATCTCCAGGCTTGCCATTATTTTGCTAGATGACAACTTTGATGCTGAAGGAAGTTTCTGGCAGGAGCTGAATTTTGTTATGTGGTCATGACACACAACAGTCACACACAACACCCGGCACAGCAGAGACCAGACTACTCTGGGCAATGCAAATCCTGAGCAATTCATATCTGGATCCACTTAGACTCCAGCAAAAAATAGGCTATTGATTTCCAGAAGTGTTCAGGCGCCTATTAAAGTGTGACTCTTCTTCTTGAATTGTACTAAGCATTTCTTTGCATCTTCTGAAACCAAGATCCTTTTAACAACGTAATCTGCATGTCTGAAAAATATCTGACTCCAGATTTGGAGAGGAGGCACAGCATAATTTTTCTCTGCAGTAAGCAGCAAACTCATTTCCATGGGGGAGAACACTTATGGGCAGGGTGGCAGAACGTTTTTGCAGCCGCAGCAGCTGAAGCAGAAGGAACTTCTCTGCATGGGCTTTCTGGACCCCAGGATGCTGATGGGAGGTGTGTGCAGGATCCTGATGCTTCTCAGGGCATTGCCTCCATGAACCATTTTCCCATTGTGTTAATCCTTGCCTGAACACCCTATCCCATGACCCTTCATTACATTCTGCTTCTTTTCCAGGTATTAATACATGCTGAAGCTCTGCTATATTGATGATAATAATTATCTTCATAATAAAGTTACTTGATCCAGGCAGACAGATGGATGGAAAAGTGAGAAAAGAACTAAAAAAGGGCACACAGATGAATAGTTTGGAAGGAAGGAGAAAGCAGATGGTGAGTGAATTCATTAGTTTAGAGCAATTGTATGCACCCCCTTCTTTCTTCCCAAGCTGCAGCTAAGTTTTGCTGCTCATATTTGTAATCTTCCTCCCCCTGACTGGCAGCTCCCTGTAATGCTTGCTATCCTTAGAGCACAGCCCTTGGTGCATACACACAGCAGTTCTGATCTACCTGTGACAAAGCAAAGCCACAGCCAAGCCATCTTCCTAGCTCTGCAATAAATCCAGGTGAGAATCCAAGGCACTGTGAGCCATTACTTGCTGGGCTCAGGCATGCAGAGAATGTTAGTTGGAAAACAGGATCAAGTGTCCTTTTGTTGCCCCAAAACCTTTGTGAGACACACGGGTATCAAGCTGCAAAGTTCAGGTCCCTCTGAAGCTCAAAGAGACTGAACTGGGTTTTGCTACAACGGCAACCAATTAAAGAAAAGTGCATTAAATGACAGGACAAGGGGATGTAGTTTCAAACCAACAAAGGGTGGATTTAGACTGGATATTGGAAATAAAATATTAACTGTGAGGGTAGAGAGTCACTAGCACAGGTTTCCCAGAGAAGTTGTAGATGCCCCCTCCCTGGAAGTGTTCAAGGCCAGATCGGATGGGGCTCTGAGCAACCTGGTCAAGTGCAAGGTGCCCCTGCCCATGGCACAGGGAGTGCCCTGCATGAACTTTTAAAGTCCTTTCAAACCCACATAATTCTGTGGTGAATGTACTGCTTCCCAAACAATGATCCAACCACTGCTGTCCCACACCAAGGGCTGCTGAAAGCAGCAGGAGTCCCTTGAGCATATGTATGAATTCAAACAATATCCCAGAGATTTCACACATGACACTGGCCTGGCCAGCAGTTCTGTGGCAGAGAAAATGCATGCATTGCAGTAGAAGGGGTTTCCAAGGCTCATTCATCCTGATGAGAATAGTAGAATTTGTCAGGGAGGCCCCTCTCAGCCACCAGCAATGGCTGTGTCCCTTTCCCAGCATGGATTGACTTCCAGAACTCCTCTTCCTCTGTGGGTTCACCTGCACACACAGAGGAGTCTGTCTTGCAGCTCCTTTGGAGAGGCTCAGCACACATTCCCCAGGGGTGGGACCCTCCCTGTGGGACCCTCCCTCTTTGTGACCCTCAAGGCAGTGCCAAATCCCAGAGGGGAAACTGGTCCCAAACCAAACGCAGGGGTGGGCCGAGGCACACTGAATCAAATGCTAAGTCAGTAATTAAGTTAATTGAGCTTTCGATCTGGCCCATAAATAGCTTTTACATTTTAGCATGATGATTTTGCCTGTTGCTAATTTGACTAATTAATTCGACTAATTCTACATGTTGTAGAACTGTTGGTATTGGGGAAACAAATGCTTAATTTAAAAGCTAATTGAGGAACAGGCTGCGGTCAAGAAATGCAGATGGATGAAATGGGTGCTTGCTGATCACTGAGTTTTCATCATTTTCAGTGGAGGAAGGCAGGCTTCGTAACCTTAAGGGAGAGATCTTATGCTTGAGTGAGAAGAACAAGAAATAAAAAATTTCTGACTGACATAACTAAAGCTGACTAGTTTTTTACCAAGCCATTGGTGAATTTTCCTCATTTCCTACAGTGAGCAACCACAATGTTAATTTTCCACCTTGTTTTAAAGGATTTCAGAATTTGTGGTTCAAAATGTTTGGAGTATTTAAATATAAGTGCTGATGCCTAGCCAAACACTTTTAAGCTGGCCATAAAACGTCACTTTGTGAGCGTACTAACTATGCTAAGATTGGATTGCATTTTCTAAGATGATGATTGGAAGTATTTCAGGAAATGCTGTTTGGGGTCTTCATTAGAAGGATATATAGGGATACTTCATACATGTGTGCACTTTCTTTCTGTGCACCACGCTGCATGTCTACACTCTCTATAATTAGCTATAGCAGTAAATTGTGCAGGCTATATTCCTTGTCCAGCTCTTAGTATCCATCAAACCAATTACCATGAGAAGTCAGAAGAATGCTTACGCTGCAGTTTGCAGAATTTATGTTTTCAGGATGCCAGGGCAGGGCAGTGTGTGTTAAGCATTCACCCCGGGTACAGATGCAGTCGCTCACTGAGATAAGCTGGGGAACAGGGAGATTTCTTTCACCTGGAGCTGCTGCACCAGAATATGTCACTGCCACTGGAGAGGGACCAGGGCCCAAGCCAAGGACAGGTTTCTGTGAACCTCATTTAGCAGTGTTTATCTTGATGACCTTAGTGTGCCTGGTGTTTATAAAAGCCTGTAATTAAAAGAACTCATTCTAATAATTTAGAATTGGGCTGAATGTGAGGTTATAGGCAGGGATCTGCTCTTCCCACCCGCTCTTCAGACACTTGACAGCAGAATGTGTTTCCATGTGGGGACTCTCAAGGCTGGTGAGGCCACAGAAATTAGGAATATAAAAGTGAAGTTGGGAATAAATAAACTGCCTCATGGCTGGGAGGGACTCCTGCTCTGCACAAAGACCTCTGTATATCCTTCATATGACTCACACAAGGTGTCAGAACAAGGTATTTTCCTATTGTATTTTGCAGTGGTAAATTTTCTCCTTATCTTTGTTACTTATTCACACCCACATTTATGGGGTCTGACCTGGGGTCCTTACAACTTAACTGAACTTATCTGGTTTACTTGGATTTTCTTTGCAAATAGTTATCTGGAAGGAATATAAAAAAAATTTAAAGGGCCAGTGGGAAATTTGGGCTTGCTTTTGACCTTTAAAAACACAAACAAAACCAGATTATTTTTTTCTTGAGAGAAATTCACTTACTTTCTAAATGTCTAGTCTGATTGAATGGGAATATAAACCCAGAAGACTTTAAAAACTGCAAAGCCTCTTTCAGCTGCAGAGGGACTGGGACATGCATCAAAGTAGTTTTTCTTGAAAATTTTTGATTTTTGATAGGTTATGCTTTCCACATTAAAAAAAGAGCATTTAATCTGATAATTACCGAGCAGCAAGCACAACAGTGGTGCACACAAATTGTGGTAGGGAGCTGCTGGCCCATGAGGAGACACTATTTTTTTTTTTTTGCTTTTCTTCTTCAGCAAGTGTGTGCTGCAACCCACATCTACACCATCAGGAAAGTGCCTGTGCAATAAAGTAATTTTTTCCCGTTTCCTTCATTTTTAATGGTGGAAATGGACAGGGTTACACTCCACTGGGATGAGCAGACCACACCACAGATCTTCCTGGCCTCTGATTTCTTTCCTGGCTCTGACATCACCAATTTCTGCCAGAAGGCAGCTGTGGTGTGTTCTCCTTGATATGATAGAGTTCTTGAGACCCACGGGGCACGCATTTCTCTGGACTCTGAAATTAGGTTCAAGTTGTGCTTTGTGAGCATTTGCGCTTTAATTTAAAAGTTTGTAGAAAAGCTGAGGAGGTTACATTAAGGACACATCAGATAGCATTTAGGGGCTGCAGAAAATTTGTAAAGATGAGATGCTTACAGGAATCTGCCAGATTCACTTATCAAAAAGGAGTCTGATTTATGACATGGCTACAAAGTATTTTCGTGAGGAATTATTTCCATATACTAATGTTGCCTTTAATATAGCAGAGAAATGTGTAAAAAAACCCCAATTTCTGGAAGTTTATGTCCATTCAAACAGAAAAAAATAAAACCTTTTTAAATAGAAATGACAAATATCTTAATTACTTCCTGATGCAGAACAGGGGAAAATATTTGTCCTCTCAGCAATTTCCACAAGCTAGAAAAATTATTTTCCATGCCACTTGGAATGACAGGGGTCAGAACTACCCAGGGCCATGGGTTCTGTTTGGAGCCTTTAGGTTTTCTTTTCATGCTACCAGTGAAACAGAAGCTGCCTTCAACTGCTTTTACTTTTCCAAGTAAAAGTGTACTTCATCAAAAAAATAAATCTAGATCTCCCTAACTGATACTGTTACAGCACTGAGGGAATAAATTATATTGATTAAAAGCTTTGTGAAGGTTTTGTTTTTCAGTGCAATTTCTTTTAATATGAGATTAAAGCAGTGCTTCAGAAGTACAGAGGATGAAAGAGCTGTGACCTGTCTTTTTTTTTAAAAAAGCAAACAACATGGAATAACACCTGTTGCTCAGACTTACTGCCATGGTATAATTAGAAAATGTTCCAGCCTGTCTTATAAGGTTGGAGTGCTTATGATAGTGGGGCCCTGGGAAAATGTAAAAGATAGAATCTGAAAATGTTAGGCTTTGTGTTTTCCCAGATCAACTGCACCTGTGTAAACGGTATGATAAATGATATAATTGTTAGATGTGATGATTGTTTAGTAATTAAATATAATTATTGTATAATCATGAGAAGAATCATGAGAAACTATGCTGGAAATTTGAGGGGGAGCCACGAGGGGCCATGCTTGACTGAAGTCTATGTATACAATAGAACAATATAAGTTTAATAATTAACATGAAAGTTACATCACAATAGAATATAAAAACATGATCATCTTGAATGTATGGTCTGAGTCAGATTTGAGTTGAATACTCGTGACACCCAGAGCTCTTAATAAAAGCTCTTGCATATAATCGCTTTTGTGATTATGTGTTTCTGAATGCTAACATTTATGTCTAAAGATTTTCAATGCCAAGTACAACATTCAAATACCCTTTCTTCAATCACTAGTGATGGGACCTGGGCACAAGGGTGGCCTAGAAGGCTCCAGGAGAGTCCCTTTCTTTTCACATTAGGACTGATGGATGGCATCCACCCTGCCAGACACAGCTGTTGCCACAATTTTGTGCCTTTGCATCTTGGCAGGAGGCAGTAGCTGTACTGTAGTCCCTTGTGACTGTTTTCATAAATCACAGGGGGGAGGAGTGAGCGCTGGTTATGATTATTGATGAAGGTAATACCAAAAAAAGCAGCTTTGATACAGAGATTTTGGGGCATTTCTAATGCCATGTGTAACCCACACCAAAAAACCACCATTCAGGTAGCTCAGCGGGGCTTTTGATGTCCAAATAGGAGCCCAAACCCTACTCAGTACAGAATCTGTCATCAGGAGCCTTCTTAGCAATTAATCAGCCCCTTTATTTGAGATAGTTCTTTGCAGCTTGGTATTTCTGCAGCACACACATCAACCTCTCAGGCATAGGAATGGCCATAATAAAAACAGAAGTGCAACAGGTCACGTTTCTACACTTTAGCCTAACGGGATAATTTAATGTGCTTTTAATGGCTATAGATCTCTCCCACCCTCCTTAAACATAGATTTAACAATGTGAGATTTGAGGTAACAGAAGCCTCTGGTCTGGAGCTGTTATTTCTTTTTATAACTTGCTTTTGCCACTCTGCAGAGTGTAACATTCAAGATTAGTTTGGATAAGTGTAAGTACATCACAGAGATATTTTTAAGTGCTTCTTGCTCCTTTACAAAGTCCATTGGTGCCCAGCAAAATAAAAAGTGTAGTGAATTCATATATAATATTTAGGTGAATTTTTCAATCCCAATGCTTTTAAAGAACATTCATTGCAACACAACTTTTACACTTGAAAAATCTTGCAGCTTTTTTGGGGATTCTGAGCCTTTGACACAAATGAAGTATTTTTGGAGACCCTGTTTTATTCTGTTTTAATTTTGAGCACATACTAGAAAAGATTTTTTTATCAAAACAATATTTTTCTATAAAGGCAAGAAATCAACATCCATTCTATTCCTCTATTCAATTTACAGATGCACACAATACATGAAGTCTATGATCACTAAACAGTTGTTATATTTGCCCTTTTTAGCATAACCCTTGAAATTCCTGATAACTTGTAGTTTTTTCTTGCATGACTGACAACTTTTTCCATGTCTGCATAAGTAAAATATTCTGTTCTTTGGTCTAGAGGAATTTGCCTTTTGCCTTGCTTGGTACTAGAAAAATATGATCACAGTGTCAAAACCAAAATACAGTAATATTTCACAGCTATTTTGGTAGAGTGGTAAAGTCCTTGTCACAAGGACTTTTCATTTTGTTAAAGATTGATTTCTAGAGGAGTTTGATTCTCTCTGTAAACCATTGCACAGAAGATGCACTCTTGTGCAGTTACAGAACATGCAATTAATATTAAATAATAGAAAATGGCTCTTGGCTTTAGTATCACTTAATATAATTCTGAAGCTTTCAAGGACCTCTCTTAGCCACACTCTATGTTTATTTCTCAGAAAAGAATGATGGTTTCGGTTTTGTCTCCATTTATCCTCTAAAATTGAAAAATAATAAAGTCATCATACTGGCACTACAAACAAAGGGGTTTAGCAACTTCCCTGCAACTGTTCAACACACAGGGTAAATGCAGTCACAAATGAAAACATCACATCTTTTCTCAAAAAAGTTTCTCTGTATGAAAAGAGGAAAGGAAATATCTTCCTTTTCCAGATTAGCCCTTTCAGATTAGGACTTTCATTGTCCCTTTTTGGAACAAGTTTAGAGCTGGCCTCGTGTGCAGGAATAAAGCAAAAGGCACTGGACTACAGTGGAACTTTGGTCTTTGCACTGAGATATTTTGAAGCACTCATCACAGGAAAATTCACATCTGTGATGAACTTCTTCTACACTTCGGCTCTCTGCTGTCTTAAGTTGTGTTGAGGGAAGCCAGAACTGTACATTAATTAATTGAGAATGTACATATCATCCCTGACTGAATTAATAATATCCTTTTCCTATCTGGCTTCAAGGTCAGGTGTGTGTGTGTGTAGATGCACTCAGAATTCACAGGTCAAACTGGGTCTCACTGTGCAGAATGCTGATCAGCAGAGGCAGACTCCTTCCCAAATAATTGATAACCTGGATATCAGACAGAAAATAGCACATAAACAGAACGGATAAATGATCACAAAACAAAATGGGGGAAATGGGTGGATAAAATGGACACAGTGCTGTGAGCAAAATTTTGGCAAAACAGTTATTTTCTCACCAAAAACGCACGTAGTGTGAGCTCAGGTGTCACTTGACATACAGCAACTCACTTGTCAGGCATTTCTGCTACACTTGTTCTTTAAAATTAGGGGTTCACCATTCAGTGACGCCAGCACAATGAGGATGAGCTCTTCCTATCCAAAAGTGACTCTTCACAGGTAAAGCAGCATCTACTCCCACACCTGTCTGCTCTTGTCCCTGAGCAGCAGAGAAATGCTGCTTCCACCACAGTGCCAGGCTGCTGCGCAACAGAGGAACTGCCTCATGCAATGCAGAAAAAAAAGAGTCAGTCACTGACCAGCTGACACATTTTATTTTTTACAAGCTTTGAAAATGCAAACAAATGACAACTTCTTTTTGTATTGTTCAAATAATAAACCTCCAGCACAGAAATCTTAATTCATTTTCTCTTTTCCACGGTACTGACAAAGATATCACACAGCTGTATCCATTAAAACAATGACACCAGAAATTACAATACATCTTCTCTGTGTCATTCCCAAAAAGAACTCTTCCTAAGAAACAGAGGGAGAAAATAAGGGTGTCTGCATTAATGAATGGGTCATCCAGGATATCCAGCTGATCACTGCTCCGTGAATACTCCTTAGCAAAACTGGTAAGGGTTAGAAAAAGCATGCAAAATGTCATAGGCTATTTCTGCACCTTGATAACACTGAATATGTGCAATCATAGATAAATCAGAATTGAAAAATGATACAAATAATAAGTGCTGGGAGCTGTCTTGCTTATCTCCAGAGCATTAAAAAAGGAAGTAACTCCAGAAAAATGATTATACTTGGAATGTGTTTTAGTGTAAAAGCACAGGGAAGCCTTATAAACATCAGTTTAACAGTCAATTCAGTTACAGCTGCATTAAGAAAAAATAGGGCCTTATAATGATAGATTTGAGGAAGTGAGAAAATCTGCTTCGAACAACTCAGAAGAGATTTGTCTTCACTTCCTGGGCCTTTGTTTGAAGTGTGATCAATAGGAAGGTGCCAGTGTGTCTGAAATTCCTGGAGCAAAACTTTAGCTGCTATAAATCAGTGCTGAACCCTCCCAGCTGCTCTGCACTGCTGGCAGTGGTGATGGCACAGTGATAATGAGAGATCAGCAAGAACAACACACAAGGTCAGTGTCAAAGAGGTGGGAGATGTCCAGGGGCACTGTCCAGTCATGAATAAATCTTGATTGTGTGAATTGTAGACTCATTTAGGTTGGAAAAGATCATCATTTTGTACAGCCACTGGCCCAGCACTGCCAAGCCCACCACCCAGCCCTGTCTCTTTGACTTGCTCTCATTTGGTCTTGGCATCTTCTGGCCTGGGAATTATTCTTCTAAACCAGCTCTGCAGCTCATGAAGTTCTGTGGCATTTTCTTGCTGTTGTCTGCAGAAATAAGTATTTGCATATAAAAGTACTTTATAAATACATTTATGAGGGAGATGCTTGGTCTGGTATGGAATTATAAAATGTTCCCATTCAACAAATCACGCAGAATCAATAAATATGGACTTAATGAATGTGAACAGCAGAGCAAAACAAATATTGTTGGTATAAACAAACTTGAGATTCCAGCTCTGGCTGATTACATTTTTGGAAAATGCATAATGTCAGTCTTTTCATTTCAAAAGAAATGGTATTCCAGAGTCTGGTGTCTTATTCTGTAACTAGAAGAAAAATAAATCCATACATTTACACTGCTTCATGTTCTGCCAGAAAAATCTCCAATCTCTTCTAGAAATCTCTGCATTAATCTATATAGGAGGAAGGAAATAGTCATATATGTGTCATCCTCTGATTTCCAGAATAGACTAATCAATATTGACTAAAAAAGCATACCATTAGTATCAAAAAGGGCATGGAATTTTTGTTCCACTATAGCCATGTCAGGTCTAATACAGAGGGACCACTTAGGTGATGCATATTTTCAGACAACTTGCTGGGCCAAAACTGAGTGCCAAACATTCCAAACCTGTCCCCACTCAATCTAGCCTGTGGCAGCAAATTAATTATGAAAACCAAAAAAGGCAAATGTATGAAACAACATCCATTCAACAAGTCAGAAACATCCAATTAAGAACAGAAAGCAGTGCTACCACAAGGGTGATGACACATGATAAAGATGAGATGACTTATTTCCTACCTCTAGCTGGAAGAAGATTACATGGTAACAACATCTGCACTGTTTCCTGTCTGACTTTCAATTGCACAATATTATCCTTAGAGATAAGATGTACTAATGAGACTTCCTGTTTTTCACATGCCTGCTGGGGGATCATTGCTTTTAGCTTCATGTCTGCCCTTCAAAGTTCTCCCTGTTCCCCCTTCTGAGCATGTGGGAACTCAGTGCATCCCTCTGGGTGTCCAGAGTTGCTGAGGACCCCGCTGGGGGGCTTGGAGACCCTGGCATGTGCCCACCTGGGGATTTGATTTTGACCCCTGGAGCAAGTTGTCAGCTTTGTATGAGGATGTGACAGTCACACAGGTTTGAATGGTGTAATAATAGAGTATTCACAGGGTGAAAATGTAGATTTTAGGATTTTTGGTATGGGGGTTGTGGGAACAAGATGGAGGAACTTGGGCATGTCTAGCCTTTCTTCTTCTTCTTCTTCTTGTCCATTTTCTGCAGTGATGTTGGCAATTTGGGATTGGTCTAGAACAGAAGTGCACTGTCTAACATAGGTGATAGATATTGGGAATTAAGTATAAATTTGTTATACGTAGTTTGTAGTATAAAAGGGCGACACCGCCTCGGGGGCAGTCAGAGTGCCTGTGGCTGCCCTGCTGAGCAGATCTCAGCTGGACAGAGAGAAAATTTTATAGATAAGAGTTAATAAACAATCTCAAGACTGAAACGCGAAGAGTCCAGACTCGTTCTTCAGTTGCGCGGGCCGAAGCAGAGACACCCTGCACATCTTGGGGCAGCGATTATCAACAGCAACCTGAGATGAGCAGAGGTCACCTCACAGCTGGGAAGCCATGGGATGTCGGCTGATAAAAGCCACCACAGCTGGCCCAGGAAGATCCACTGGGTTTGGCCCAGCTGAAGGTAATTGCTTCTGTTCCAGGTGGGGTCAACAACAAACAGCGGGGGAAGATCACCCAGTCCTCCTGTGAACCCTTCAGAGAGGAGAGGGAGTGGTGAGGATGCTCTTTTGGGGAGACACTTGGGAAAAACAAGGAATGGAGCAGGCTGTGGCTGAGGAGGCAGCTTTCCACTGAGTGGGAATATCCTGATGAAAGGGATTTGATACAATGGATTTATTTTCCTTGGAGAAATTATAATGAATATTCAAAGGGAAGAGTTTCGGCTGAGCTGGAGAGTGCCTTTCACTGCCTAATATTGACAATTTCTTCTACCTGGTACTTCTCATGAAGAATACAACTGTTCCTCCCTGACACTTAGAAGACAGCTGGGAAAGGTTTCATAGTCAGAAAATCATATCCCTACTATGGTACCAAGCCTTCTGATTCTGGAAATTTGGGGGTACAATGGGGTTACAACCCCAACAACTTCCATTCTATCTTAAGGCTCCTCAACATAAACTAGGAAGGAGTTAAGACAAAACTATTGGATTGGAAGATGATCCTGAGTTTCAAAATTTAAAAAATACTAACTAATGAAGTAACATAGAGAGAGGCTTATCCTGAAGGTCATGAGAAGCCTCATGCCAAAGCATATTATGTTCTCAAAGAGTACTTGAGGAAAACGTTTCAAACACTCTATACTGAGGAGCAGCAGAAATTCTGGTTCAGCTGGGGAGATTCCAGACATTTCCAAGCAAAGGACATTGGGGCCTTTTTTTAATATTTTATAGATATACATTATATATATAAGATATGATATAATTTCATTTCATATGATGTATTATTATAAACACATACATATGTTTTATTAAAAACATTTTTTATAGCAGCCCATACTTAGATTACAATATATATTATTTCTGTTTTGTTCAAACTGCTGGTATATAATGAATACTTTAAATTTGCAAGTAGCAAAGATGTTTTGAGGTCATGGGGGCATTTTATGCATAGAGAAAAGAAGCATCTTTTTGCAAACTTGCATGCACAAGAGACCCAAAGGTAAATATTCCTCTCCTCCCAAGGGCAGCACAAATAGCCTCACTCTGCATTTTGCTCTCATTTAAAGTTGTTTTATAACAGGTGAACCATCCACTTGCACTGTGAACCCATCTGCATGTCTGTTTATTCCTTATTAACTGCAATTGGAGATTTAGGCAGTTTTGGCAGGCCTGCAAGTCAACAGCATTCAAAAACTAAAACTAAATTGTGACAAAATAGGTATGTTCACTGAATGAGGGCTCTCTGCAGATGAAATTGGTACTTCTGCCAGGTCCTCATGGAGTTATTGCCAACTGCATTGTGTAACCTGCTTCCTACCCCTAGAGACCAAAAGATAAAGTAACCCATGTGATTTAAAATTCTTCCAGGCACTGTGGAGTAAATCTCTTAGTCCATCCAAAGGATTAGGGCTCACTGGGGATGGAGGTTCTGTCACTGATAATTGTGCCTACACTAACTGAGAAGCTTCTAGTCCTTC
The DNA here is from genome assembly GCF_047830755.1 of Zonotrichia albicollis. Lineage (NCBI taxonomy): Eukaryota > Metazoa > Chordata > Aves > Passeriformes > Passerellidae > Zonotrichia > Zonotrichia albicollis. The sequence goes on from NC_133860.1 coordinate 76,589,314, forward strand.
AATACTATTCTGAGCTACCAGCTATAGTAGCTAATAGCTACTGGCTCTAAATGAGATTTTGGTTCATGTGAGGATCCAGGAAGATCCCACCTCTAACCAGGTGCCTACCCAGACCATTTGTTTAGAGAAGAGGTTGATACCACCACCTGTCTCTTGAAAAAAAGCACAATGCTGCACCTGTAACCCCACTTTTCCCTCCTTATACTCTATCCTGTATATTAGGCACACCACAGATCGTGAATAAAACAAGGTTCAGCCTTCATATATTTCCTAATGGATCTTGAGTTCATTTTATACCTTTCAGTTCATTAACCTGGCTGCCCTGGAGGTCAGATAGGTTATAGGCACACTGGTCCAGAGCCACAAAGCACTTAGAGGAAGTCACCTGGAGCTGCCAGCAAAGCAGGGAATTGACCTAACACATCAGTTGGATTACTTTTACCCTCACACACCTCAAATTGCTTTTACTTCATCTCAGTGTTTACCAATCTCTTTCAAAGCAGCCTGCAGCACTGATAGGCTCAGCCTTGTACTCAGCAGCTGCTGCTGAGACATCCTGTGCTCTCAGGCACCTGCCCATGGCTCACCTCACCCAGTGACAAAGATATATGCTGTCACTTTGGTGTTTAATTATACAGCTCTTCCTCATCCCCATCTGCACAGCTGAGGACTGAGACCAAAGGTGATGGAGAGGATAACAGTAATTTGGCTGGGGAAAACATATGAAGACCTTCTAAGCTGCTGTAGCACAAATTAGTCCAGCTAGGAAATGACGAGGCATTAAACAGTAAAATGCGTCAGGTGGAGCATCAGGTGGAATGACATCTCCTTTCCAAGGGAAATAACCCATGTATGAACAGTGTGGTGAATGGAAAGGTGAAGAGCAATGCCAAAATCCCCAACACACAGCACATGAGAAATTCAAGGAATGTGTTGATATTTGTAACGTCATGGAGTTGAAAAGGACTGAGGTTAAAATGAAAGATGCAAAGCTTAGAGCTTTCCTCCTTTAGTGAAAGTGGAGCTGCTCTTGCCTGACCTCTGCTCTCTGCCAGACTGAGGAGTCCTAACAATTACACTCTCTGTCTGCAAGCTATATTCATTGCCTTTCTTGAGAAAGAAATCCCAGGTCTCTGATGAGCTTTATGATTTCTCATGTCCATCAAGGCTTCCACTGAAGCTCTGTATCAGCACTTCAGAAGATGAAGCAAAACCTTCTAAAATAAAGAAGCTTGCATAAATCAAAAGTTTTGAAGGTCTCCACCTGAAAGCTCTCTATTTTTCCATGTGGCTGTTAGGCTAATGTTTTTAACCAGAATGTTGAATGAGCAAGGAAAGTGGAGATTCATATTAAATCACCTTTTTTCAGGAGCCTGGAATTTAAGATGCACAACATAAGACAATATTAAACTTTCATGAAATGCGTTCATTAAAATGACTCAGTTCCTTTGGTAAATAACTAGCTCCTTCACTATCTGATGTCTTCACAAGACTCTTCACAACCTGATGTCTTTGTAAACCTTGACAATCTCTTCCCTTCCATTCCTTCTCTGTGTTTGTGGGAATATGTATATGCTCCTTCTCAAATAACTTAATATTCCTCAATCCCTATAAATATTAACCGGCAGGCTTTGTAGAGCAGGAGATGAAATGTTTACCATTCACATCAAAGGTAGTCAATTCATGACCCATTTAGGCTGAATCCCTGCCAGGGGGCTGGGGAGGGAAAAAAGGATGAGGTAGAAAACAGTCCTCTGTGAATGTCATTTGAGCACATGTTTATGGCAATACCTTTGTTGCCTACACAAATGCATTTGCATATCCATAAGTAATAAGAATTAAGACATGAGTCTTGTTTGAACTCCTCTTGACTTGATTTTCTTTTGACAGGTGAGTCTTGGCTTGCATGCTGTGTTCAGCGTTTTTTGAATCCCCAAATCACTTCACCAAAATAGCTTAATAACTTCTTTCTGAGTGCCTTTAATTTCAGACCTTTAGCAGAAATAAATTATCGAAGATAAATTCTTTCCCAAATCTGTGTATTTCAGGGACAGCAAGTTAAACGTTCAGTGATATTTCTCATATTCTGGAGGCTCTGAGACTTGCCTGGGGCAGGGGAATGTGTCTGCTACGTGTAGAGGATGATACTGAGCAAGTTCCTGCATCTCTTTGTGTTCAGGGCTTTTTCTCCCACACTTGTAGGATGGGAATAATACTGACAGCTGAAATAACTGTTGAGACCTGGCAGGGCAAATATTTAAGAATAAACCAAGTATATGTTGCACAAAGAGCAATCTTACTACTTTTCCATTTACATTGCACTTTAAGCAAGTAAATAATTGGCCCAAATAGCCAAAATATAAAAAATAAAATAGAAGAAATATATTTTATATATTTTAAAGAATAAAACCCAGAAGGGTGGCTTCACTGTTTTCAAAACAAAGATATATGGTTTCTTTCAGCCTTTAACAATGTGCCTTACAGTCTGTATCTGCTTTTATCATTCAGTTTACGT